>NC_137080.1:70806046-71416623 GCF_951640355.1 Cnephaeus nilssonii | reverse complement strand
CAGGAAATCTGAGTAACTCTCAGAGGTGGCCCAAGGCATCTTAAATATCACCTCTAGCTAAAAACAAAGAATAATGTTGGGAAAGGGGTGGGAGGAAGACCAGATATGGAGGTTTACTAGGAAAAGCACAATAACAAGTAATATAACTAATGGTTGTTATATAAATTTAAGTTATTGTCTTTATATTAATAAAAGTTCCTAGAGATTTTTACATCTGCCCCTTCCTGATACATTTAGGGAGACACCTTTACAAAATGGAAATTTTCTTTATAAATGTAAATGTCTCCTACAAAAGGGGAACTTCAATTCAGTTTTCAGAGTTTCTCATGTGTCTGCAATTTCTTAAAAATAATCAGCTTAAGATATTCCTTATACAAAAGAGATATAATCTGGAGTGAAACATTCTGTTCCCCTTCATCTTCAAAATTTATTTTTATAAAAATGCATTGTCAGATGATTATTAATTCATTTTAATGATCTATTATTAGTAAAAACAAAAAAAAGAAAAGATAGAGAATCACTTGATGTTTGAAATATTGACTCATTTTTTAAAAATTTCATGTGTGCATAATTAAACTGAAACAATTCTGTAAAGATTAGTAACCTAATGCATTTGACACAAATGTTTTTCATTTGTAAATTCTGTAATATAAATGCAAGAGAAAAGAGGCTATAAATTTGAAGACCACAGACATAGTATTTCCACTAGTAGGTCCACTGCATCTGTCTCATATGATTAGTGACTTAGGTTACACTCTGGGAGTCTCCCTTTCAGCCTTTTCCTAGTTATGATCAAAGCTTGGTTTTCGAGCAATTTCCCTTCTTTTTTTTTTCCTAAATATATTTTATTGATTTTTTACAGAGAGGAAAGGAGAGGGATAGAGAGTTAGAAACATCAATGAGAGAGAATCATTGATGGGATGCCTCCCACACCCCCTCTACTGGGAATGTGCCCGCAACCAAGGTACATGCCCTTGACCAGAATCAAACCTGGGACCCTTCAGTCCGCAGGCCAACATTCTATCCACTGAACCAAACCAGTTAGGGTGCAATTTCCCTTCTTGAACAATTCTGTTCTTGACCAAGTTGTTCATGGAAAAAATGTCTTGGTTGTGATGTATCAGCAGGACAGAAAGCATCTCTCAGGCCACAAACAAAGAAGAGAATGTGAGTTAGTTTACCACTAAACCTCCTGTTTTTAACATCTCAGGAAATTGTGCTGTGAATATTTTCCTGGGTTTTTAATTGAATTGAATTTTTTATTTTGTTGCTGGTGAAATGGATTATTAGCACAATTTTAAAACAAAAAGAGGCCATCAAGAGTGCTAATGTTGCTAAAGGTGTGAGAGAAACAATGGTCACAGGCAATTGAATAGGTAGAAAAACTGTTGCTGATTTGGAAAAACAAAAAACTGTTAACCAGTGACAGCATTTTATAGGCAGTGGTATGTGAAAAAGCAAAGATGCTGCATACTGACTTCCTGAAAGACACTCCTGAAATGAGTGCTGAAAGTGATTCATTTAAGGTTAGTAGGGAGTGGTTTGATAAATTTAAGAAAGTGTTTGTTTATAGATTAAACAGTACATTGGTCATGTACTGTTTATAAAAAAGGTTAAAACAGGGAATCATTTGAGGATCTAGTATGAATTAATTCAATTTACAATTATTTCAAATGGGGAAAAATCATTTGGTTTTCAAATAAATCACTTCTCGAACAGCCTTCTGGAACGAATTAAGTTCGAGAAGCAAGGTTCTACTGTATATGCCAGTATGAGGGAAGAATAAACTTTTCTTTATCCTTTAATGTTGCTTCAACTGGCCCAATAATTAATTAAATTTATAAGAAATAGATTAATGAAAGAAAATAACCAACTATATATATATATATATATATATATATATATATATATATACACACACACACACACATACATATATATATGTATATATAGAGGGAACCCCATATACATGAGAGTGTCAGAGACTCTCATATCTGTGAACCTATGAATTTGTCCAAAGTCCTTTTCACCATACATAGGGTGCATATTTTTTAACTACTTGATGCCCTATCTCAATGATTCAACTTTCTGGCACTGGGCAATCAATTTATCTATGCACAATGACCTCTCCCCCTTCACTGTACTTGATTGTATATGGCTATTTTCTTTATACACCATATGACACCTTTCTGGCGGAGTCTTTCCTATTGTCCTGTCATGCACTATATCCTGGTAGACATCACCTTACTACTAGAAAGTGAATTGTACCTATTTCATTAGTATGATAAAGAGAGACAGAATGGTCTAGATTCTGTTTCTAATTGCTTGTGTGAGTTTACAAATTGGTTTTGGTTTTGGTCCTCAAGGAAGAATAATAATATTGAAGAAATTTTGTTCTGAAAATTTATCAAATGTGTATCTTAAGCCACACTCTTTGTACAGCTTTATCTTTATCATACACTGACAGGCCTCCCTTAGAAAGCAACTAAAATAACTGATTCCTTAGCTTTATTAGAAAAAGAAAAGTCAGCAACTCCAGAGGGAAGACGCACAGTTTCTCTGAGAGAGTTGAAGGAATCAAGAGGCACATAATCTTAGTTTATATTTTCATTTGGCTTCATTAAACTTAAGCCAGATTCTAAATTCCACTTCTATCAAGCAATTGTTTGATGAGTCTAGTATTTTTGGATGAGAGTTCTCTGACTTGCATCAATGAGGCTCTCAAAGCTACTTTCCAAGCCTTCAAACTTATAGTATTTACCACATTCTTACTGTATGTAACCTTGAAATGAACTTCCTATAAATTTATTTTTCAAGCATTAAATATGTCATAAAAAATAGTGCCTTTTGTCTTTAAACTTCCTCCCTGTTACGTATAGGCTTAGCTATTGTGGTATCTGTGAGTACCTCCTTCCTCCTCTTCAAAATGAAAAAAATATACATTTTCCCCCTAAAAGACCCTCTCTTCCTTCCTTCCTGTCTTTTTCCCTTTTGTTTCTTAATCCTTTTTTTTTTCTTTTTTTTTTACTCATTAAATACTGAATGGCTCAATTTTTCAGACATTTTAATTAGGTACTTAATACTCTAACCCACTAAAAAATTCATTATTTGATAAATGCATCAAAATTGTTTTTTTAACCCAACTGTTCCTATTGCTTGTAATAATCTTCCTTTTTCTACACTGAAAATGCCTGCTATTTTTCAAAGTTAAATCTATTAGCTCCTGCTCCTTGAAAATAGTTATGACTCTTCTCTGAAAAGTTAGGCACTTTTGTCTCAGTGGACACCTATTTACACCTTGTTCAAAAGAGCAACTATATAATAACTTTTTTATAAGAATTTTAATTGTTTAGACTAGTTCACTATTGATTGAGACTGTTTTTAAAGTGGCAGTTGTAGCTATCAGCCTAAAATTTAAAATAGTGTTCTTTGAGTTACTCTCTTTAAAACTGGTAAATATTCACATCTTTTTTAATTAAAAAGAAAAGATTCCCAAATAATCAATATTTCAACAGAAGTGCATGAAACATCAAAGACTGTCACAATAAAATATTTGTGAAATTAAGAGCATGTGTAATAAGATTTTAGAGCTGAGAATACTGGTATTATTATAGAGCTGAAACTAACAAAATCCCCAGGGGTAGGTGATATATGTGAATTTTTGTCACCTTAAGCAGTAATGGCAGAGGAATAAGAGAAATGGAAAGTATAGTTATATTATCGATGCATATCCATATGCATCCAAGACAATCTGCTATTAGTGACATGTTTCTGAAAGCTACCTTAGTGGAACTATATCTGGTGGTCTAGAACAGATCTATATTTGCTAATCTGAAACTGATGAAGGTGGGAATATTCTGATAGTTTAGGCTTTGAGATTAATGATGACATTAGAGAACAATAGCTAAGAATAAAATGAGCCATTTGGAACATAAATTGTTCAAATTTTAGTGCAAAGAGACAAAGAAAGCATATTAGAAACAGGGTACTTTTTTTAAAAGATGGATATAAGTCTTGTGAATAAAAAAATGTAAATTTTGATTTAATACTTAAGAGAAGTTTCCTGAAAATGAACAAATGATTTTCATAAGAAGCATATCATAATAATGGTATCTGTACTAATATATATATATATTAGTACAGATACCATACAAATTTTTGTGCACTGAGCCTCTAGTATGTATATATATATATATATACATACTAGAGGCTCAGTGCACAAAAATTTGTGCACTCAGTGGGATCCCTCAGCCAGGCCTGCACCCTCTCACAGTCCAGGACCCCTCGGAGGATGTCCACCTGCCAGCTTAGGCTGGCTCCCTGGGGTATGGGCCTAAGCTGACAGTCAGACATTCCTCTGGAAGCCTGGGAGCCCTCAAGGGATGTCCGACTGTGGCTTAGGCCCGCTCCCCACAGGAGACACATCCTTAGCCGCAGTCAGACATCCTTAGTGCTGCCGAGGAGGTGGGAGAAGCTCCCACCACCGCCGCTCACAGCCATCAGCCCAGCTTGTT
This sequence comes from Cnephaeus nilssonii, assembly GCF_951640355.1. NCBI lineage: Eukaryota > Metazoa > Chordata > Mammalia > Chiroptera > Vespertilionidae > Cnephaeus > Cnephaeus nilssonii. The sequence goes on along the minus strand of NC_137080.1, from coordinate 71,412,109 downwards.
GCTGAGTGGAGCTCCCCCTGTGGAAGCACATTGACCACCAGGTGGTAGCTCCTGCATTGAGCGTCTGCCCTCTGGTGGTCAGTGTGCGTCATAGCGACCAGTTGTTCCCGGTTGTTCGCCCTTAAGGGCAATTTGCATATTACCCTTTTATTATATATTACTAGATGCCCAGTGCACAAATTCGTGCATGGGTGGGGTCCCTTGGGTGGCCTGCGGGGATCAGGCCAAAACCCACAGTCCAACGCCACCTGCAGCTCCTACCTGCTGCTCCCACTCATTCTGGCCCCACTGCACCTGCTGTGGGCTCGCACCCAATTAGTCCCAATCGGGAGAGGTTTGAGCCACCGCAGCAGTGCTTGTCAGCCATGAGCCTTGTATCTGGCGTCCTCCTGAGGGGAATGGTCTGTGAGATCAGGCCCAAACCAGCCATCCGACATCCCCTGAGGGGTCCTGGATCCTGAGAGTGCACAGGCCAGGCTGAGGGACCTCACTGGTGCAGGATCAGGGCCGAGGAGGGACCATGGGAGGGCTCCAGGGTGTGTCTGGCCCATCTTGCTCAGTCTTGATTAGCCGGACCCCAGCATCAAGCTAACCTACCGCTAACCTACCAGTCAGAGCATCTGCCCCTAACCTACTCGTCAGTGCATGTCATAGCGAGCAGTTGAGCAGCCTTAGCATGTCATTAGCATATTACACTTTGATTGGTTGAACGGATGACCGGTCATCAGACAACCGGACACTTAGCATATTAGGCTTTTATTATATAGGAGATATATATATATATATATATATATATATATATATATATATCATACATAGTAGCAGTACAGTTTTGGTATTTTATGTATATTTTTCTAACATTCACAGTAACACTATAAAATACATGTATTTTTATTTCATAAAAAATCATCTTTTTAAAATTAAATACGTATCTCATGATCATAAAACTAATTATCAGCTAAAAATAAATTCAAATTACAAGTCTAAATTTCATTATTTTCAATGTACCTGTAAATTGTAACAACCCTCCTCAATCCCTCCCCACAAAAAAACTCAGCTACAATATATTGAGCAGCTTCTGTGTGTCAGATTCTGTTATCTCCATGACTTAAAAAACAACTCTAAATCCACTTTGCCCTTTTTTTATAAATGAGAAAACTATATATCAGAGAGCTTAAATAACTTTAGCATATTTTGAAAGTTAACAAGAAACACAGCTAGCTTGCTAACCCAGTTTTGTTTGAAAAGCATTTACTCTTGTTTTAAAAGCATGTACTTCCCTCAATACCATATTTTGCATATCACAGAAAAATTATTTAGGTTTTGAAAGGGTAAAAAATTCGTATCCATAAAGAAAAATGATCTGAGATAACACACACACACACACACACACACACACTCATTTTCATGTGTATTTCTGGGAATTTATACCAGGTTAGCTAATTTCAATATCTTTTTTCTGTGCTGGGTTTTGATACTTTATATAATTTTGGCATTATCATCATTGAAAAATCAAAACGCTTTTACTGATTTTTCACCTGTCTTTTCTCAGAATCCTGTTAATATAGTGTTGATTCATTCATTTAGTAACATTTAAATGTTTAGTGATATAGTTAGTTTCCATATTTTTTAAAATAACTTAAAATATTCTTTCATAAGTCTTAGTATATGTTAAAAGATTAATGGAAAGGTGGACAACATAAATTAATATATAAAAACCATAAACGGTTAAATGAAAACACTGGGTAATTCTTTATATCTGGTATGTTCACTTAAGGTTGCTCTTTTCCTGCCATCTAAAAGGGAATTCAGAAAAAAAACACAATCCTCTTTCTTTTCAAGATTTTGACTTAGAAGTATACATGTCAAATTCTGCTCACATCTCATTGGTCTGAATTTAGCCACATGGTTTATTAAGCTTCCAGGGAAGCTAGGGTATCTAATCTCTAGTTGAGCCATATTCCTTGCTAGAAATGGGAGGCTGGATGTCAGCACGTTTTAATTACCCAAAGGGAGAAAGGCAGAATAGATTCTGGGGGAAATTAGCAGACTGCTAAAAACTGTACTTTCTTTAGATGTATCACTGTTACCGTAGACCATTAGAGAGCCAGGGAGGGGTCTCCCCCATTGGCTTAGATGGCATAAGGGGAGGATCTTACACTGAGCAGCAAAAAGGTAGCAAGGAAATTGACTAGTAAAAAGCACCACCTCTTTGTATCCCCATAAGAAGCCCTGGCTTGAGTAAGAAGGGAGATGATCTTTGAGGCAGGAGTCCACCACTCTCCTAGGTTATGGTACCTTAATAAACATCTTTCCTTTTGCACCAGAACCTATCTCATGGGTTTGGTTTTCATTTTAGCAGGCAGCCAAACCTGCGTTTTGGTTACATTACCTTCCACATATTGTTCTATGTAAGATTTCTTTCCTTCTACATCATCAATCAACACTCTTTCACCAACTTTTCTTTTTGTAGAAGTTTAATAGAAATCTCATCCAATAATATCTCTCCTTTAGTTTATTAATTTATAATTTTTAAAATTATACTTTTCTGTCATTATATTGAATTCTTGTTATAGAGAAGAAAGAAACACATACTCCCAGTGTTTAAGCTTAAATTGGTAATTCTACCCTTTTAAGAGCAACTGTAAAACCCATTTTATGAAAAGAAATATTTACTATGTACTATTCAACTAAAGTGGTTCTACCTATAAGAAACAATAAATGGAAAAAGCATTGTATTAACGGTGATACCTTCATTAGTTCATTATAATAAAATGAAATATTATATGTACTTGTTGGTTATGTGCCTTGATGTATATTCATGAAAAGAGTTGGGAAGGGTTGGGGCAGTCAGAAAATTCAAGACGGTGATTTTGACCAAATGATGTAGGATTGTTGAAATTATCCCATGTCTAAAAATGATCCCTCCTACACTTGAATTTGGAAACCTGGAATTAAAAAAAAAAAAAAGGGAAAAAATGAATATTTTAGCACTTGAAATTTTGTTCACTAAAGGTACTGTTAGATGCTGGTTATAAATGGCAATCTTTTTTTCCCTCTGCTAAAATGAGCCATGAGTGAGTTTTGTCTGTAGGATTTTTCTGGAGAGCTGTATTTCTACCTTCTCATCACAATCAGAAGTATTAATTACAGTACTTAACATTAATGTAGTTCATTGTGCTAACAAAGTGTTTTGTGTAGATCAATTAATTATTTTATTTATTTATTGAATTTACTGGGGTGAGATTGGTTAATAAATGTATGTAGGCTTCAGGTGTACAGTTCTATAACACATCATCTGTATATTATATTGTGTGTACACCACCCCAGGTCAAGTCTCCTTTCATCACCATTTCTCCCCACTTGACCCTCTTCTACCTCCCTCCATCCTCCTTACCCTCTAGTAATCACCATGCTGTTGTCCGTGTCTATGAGTTAAAAACAAAGACTCAATTCGTTATCTTTACCAAATAAATTACAAGAGAGTTTAGAGCTAGTATTGCTTTATTTTTTTCACGAGAAAAAGAAACTGGCACAGAGATGATAAATATTATAAAGGTCAGCATAAGGAATTATAGCAAGGTTTTCCCACAGGGAATGTTGCCTCAAGGAAAGACATGGTAAATTCTTGGAAGGAATAGAACCTTACAGCTCATCCATCCACCCACCCATTCAAGTCTCACTGACTTTGGCACCACATGTGCAACTGCTTGTTTTATATAGGTCCCAGCTATTAAAATTTTCATTTAAATTATTGTACTTTTCAGCTCTATAATAGCTAGTTTCTTCTTATTATAGTTTTTATTTCTTTTCCTCTTTTTTGATTCAAAAAGCTTTATTGTTTCATTTGGTCGAATGCATGGGAGAGGGCTTCATGGTGATTAAATGAATGGTTAGTAATTTCGGGGAGAGGCTCAGGCAAAAGCCAGACACCAGGGGATGCAGGGGGACCCCCCAAAGGCCTCTAAGCTCCTAAGGCTCCTAGTGGAGCTTGAGGGTGAGCCTTTAGAAGAGATACTCACCCAGCCCAGCCTGGGGGCGGGCCAGCCTGCCAGGGTGAGCCAGGTGTCTCCCATCTTCTTGATGAGTTTCACCTGCTCACCCAGGAAGTGGTTCTCCCGGAAGTCAGAGCTGAAGGTCTGCGCGGGTGGAACCCAGGGCCTGCAGCTCCTAAAGGGCCTGGCTCAGGTTCCTCTCCGGGGCCAGGGCGGCTGCCATGGCCTCCTGAGTTTTGCCCACTCATCTCGGGAAGCTTCAGCATGTCCTGGAGGAGAATGCGGCCACCGCGCTGGTTTTGCAACTTTAAGAGACGCTCAGCGCCCTCGGCTTCTTCTCTGCCAAATCGAGGAAGAAGAGGCCCACGCCCTCGGGAGCCACGTCTTCATGGTCGAAACAGAAGCCCAGAGAGAGGTAGGTGTCAGGCCCGCCGAGGCAGGGTGGCCAGGCGGTTGACGGCAGCCTCCAACTCGGTGGGGTAATTCTGACGAATTTGGGAGCTCATGGTTGTTCGGCAATAAGGAGTTAAAGTAGAAAATAACAGTAATGGTGTGTTGGCTGGTCTCAGAGGTGGTTCTGAAGGTGGTGACTGGATAAGGCGCAGGAGAGTGGTCAGAGGGTGAAAGAAGGGGCGTCCTTGGGTCTGTTCCGTCCAAACACTGTTGAAGCCAGAGACAGATCTGGGACCTGGCCGGGACCACCGAGGGCACTGCCTATAGTTTGTATTTCTTGGTGGCTGTTTTTTATTTGTCTTATTATTAACATATTGCTAAATTCTTTGAACGTATTTATAATAGTTGCTTTGATACTTTTGTGAGCTAAAATCAACGTGAGAGCCCATTCAGAGTCAGTTCCTATTGAAAGCCTTTTATTTTCCTGACTTGTAGTCACACTTTCCTATTTCTTTGTATGTTTCATAATTTTTGCTTTAAAATTACACTGTAAATGAGATACAGCAGTGTCTCTGAATTTTGTGCTACTCTTTCAAGTTATTTTTGTTGACTTGCCAGGACTTAACTGTAGAACTACCTCCTTTATAGTATACAATCATTCATATTCATACATAGGCATATATGTGTGTGTGTATGTACATATATATATATATATTTATATATTTGTATGTATCCACTGAGGAGTCTCCTCTGTGTGGTTTAGTTTACTGGTCAGCCAATAATTTGGATTAGGGTAAGAGGCTGGGATCAGACATATAAAGCCTGTAAGACTTCCAACCTCTGCCGCCTGAGCTGTGTGTGCGTTGCTGAATGCATTGTGTAATTCAGCATCAAAGATGCTGCAAGTTCCAAGTTCTCAGTCGGCTTTCCCTTTTTCCTGGCACTTTCAGATTTCCTCTGCATATGTGTTTAGCTGTCAGCCAGAATTTGGGAAAGTTTATGTCAGCCCTTCTATGTCTTTCTCAATTCCAGGACCTCTCTGTTAAATTTCTCCCTCGTCTTCCATTTGCCTAAACTGAAATTAAAACCTGGTGCCTGCCTGTCATTCTGGTTTTCCTATTTTTTTTGTGTGTGTATGTGCTTTTTTCCCCTTCCTTGTTTTGACCTTACCATTTTTAGCCAGAGGAGCTGTAAATTTTACCCCTCACCCAGAACCAAATCAACCACCTAATGTAAAGCTGCTGATTTCCTCAGACAGCCTCTAGCCCACTCCGATTACTGCCTGCGTGATAAAACTGGGGCTTCGAATTCTGAGTCAGAGCATAATGGAAGGCAAGAAGCTAGAAGTAAAGCATTCTTATGTAATATTGGATCAGTTTTACATAAATACAGTCCTGTCGGTTTTTTGTTTGTTTTTTTTTTACTGCCATTGTGTGCTGTTTCATGCTCTGAAATGGTTGTTTTTGACAATGTTGCCCAGTTTTATGCTTTTGTAATCAATAAATTCTGTTTAAAAATTTTTTGAGTGATCAGATTAATCTGAATGAACTCAAAGTAGGAACTAGATTATTTAAAATGCAGAATCTGAAGATAAGAAAAAAATTATTCAACAGAAAAATTCTCTAGCTTTGTGTATAAACATGTGCCCTGTATCACCACCTGGAGAAGTGGCTACCTAGGCACCACCAGTCATCAAATGACAGGCAGTGAGTGAATGTTGCCTGAAATCTCTCCTCTATTCAGCAGAGCAACAGAGTTTATCAGGAACATTACATTTAAGGGGCCCCATCCTAACAAGAGTTGTGCATCAGGTACCTGAGGAACATTCTTTTTAGAAATGATTTAAAAGTGAGAGAGAGAGAGAGAGAGAGAGAGAGAGAGAGAGAGAGAGATTTGTTTATTCTACTTAGTTTTATGCATTCATTAGTTGCTTCTTGTATGTACCCTGATTGGGGATCAAACCTGCAATCTTAGTGTATTGGGATGATGCTCTAACCAACTGAGCAACCAGCCAGAGCGAATATTTTTAAATAGACTTTCTTGGATTTCACACAGATACTTTGAGGAAGTAGGTCTAGAGTAGGAGTCAGGCATAAGTGCTTTAAAACTTTTGCTTTTGTTGTTGTTGTTAATACTTACCCAACGATATTTTCCCACTGATTTTTAGAGAGAATGGAAGGTATGAGAGAGACAGAGAGAGAAACATGGGTGCGAGAGAGACACATTGATTGGTTGCCTCCTGCACATACCCCAACCAAGGCCGGGGATTGAACTTGCACTGAGGTACATTCCCTTGACCAGAATTGAACCCATAACCCTTCAGTCCACGGTCTGACACTTTATTCACTGAGCCACACTGGTTAGGGCTTTGTTTTTCATATATATACTAGAGGCCCAGTGCACGGATTCGTGCACCAGTGGGGTCCCTCGGCCTGGCCTGTGGGGATTGGGCTGAAACCGACAGTCCAACATCCCCAGAGAGGTCCCGGAGTGCAAGAGGGCACTCTGCAAAGTTGCTTTCACTGAGCAGCTCCTGTGTTGAGTGTCTGCCCCCTGGTGGTCAGTGTATGTCATAGCTACCATCCAGTTGGCCGGTCGGCTGGTCAGCTGGTCAGTTAGCCTTTTATAGAGAGAGAGATATGAGAGATAGAAACATCAATGATGAGAGAGATTCATTGATCAGTTGCCTCCTGCATGCCCTCTACTGGGGATCAAGCAGGCGACCTGCTCATGTGCCCTAATGGGGAATAGAACCCTTATCTCCTGGTTCATAGGTTGAAGCTCAGATACAAAGCCACACCAGCCAGGCTGGGCATATATGCTTTAAAAACCTTCCCAGGTGCTTTTGATGTGTATCACAATTTAAGAACAACTGACTTAAGGATATTAACACATTTGCTGACTGAAAACTACTTATGTCTCCCTTATAAAAAATATAATAATATGTTGGTTTTTTCATTCTAATTGTTACATATGTTTTCAAATAACATTACCTTTCAAATTACTTATTATACCTATTTATGTATAGTAATCGATAGTACATTTAAAATGCCTTTCACTCTTATAAATTTCCTTGCATTTCTTATCTTAGTAAATCCTCACACATAGATAATTACCTTGAAATAAGAAATCATTCTGCTCTGTCACAAACACATCATTGCACTTCATCTCCTAAAAAACCTATAGTTTCAATTACATCTCTTAAATCTTTCCTTCTGCCATCTGTCAAATTTCACTATCCATGGGCTTTACCAATCCAATTATCTATCTAAGTCTGAAAAGAATAAGAGCTGTAATCTCTGAGATCAAACCTAGACTTTGCCATGTTTCTCAAAAGCTATTCAATTTGTACTTCAAGGAAAGTTTGTTTCTTTGTATTGAGTGGAAAGATATTCTCCTTTTTTATTTTCTTTAAACTCTGGCATTTTCACAAGGAGATAAAAATATATTTTGGTATTAGAAGCAACACAATAGAACACATTTTGGACCATGAATTGAAAGATCTGCATTCTAGTTCTGGCTTTGTCACTAACTCTGCAGCCATAGACAATACTGTTTTTTTATAGGCCTTGTCTTCATTTGAATGATGAGGAAGTAACTAAATGCTCTCTCCAAACCTATTAGTTCTAAGAACTTACACATTTCATTATGCCAGGGCCAGTCTGTTTCTCCATTTCTACTTTTCATCAGCAGAATTTGTCTTCATTTATTCTGCTATAACACTGGGTCAAACTGATCAAGAATTATTCTTCTGCATATAATAGGGTACAATAATTGGGTTAAGTAATTATTTGCAAGACCTCTTTGATAGAATGTAAGCTTCCATGGCCTGAATGTGAGGAAAAAATACTTTGCTGATAGGAAAAATATTCCAGTTCCGAAAGGGAGGGAAAAGGTATAAGGGTGGGATGAAATGGAATGTGAAGTCAGTAATATTGCAGAAGATAATTTTGCTCAGTAATTTGATTTTCACAATTTCAAAACCTTCAGAAAATTTACCGAGAGTCAATGTACTGAAAGCATATATTTTTTGAAGTTTACTTTATTATTAAGTATGTTTTTTATTGATTTTTAGAGATAGAGGGAGGGGGAGAAATAGAATGATAGAAATATTGATAAAAGAGAAACATTGATCAGCTGCCTCCTGTGCACCCCTACCCTGACCCAGAATTTAACCAGTGATTCATGGGTCGATTCTCAACCACTGAACCACACCGGCCCCCTGAAAACATATTTTAATGGATGTTAACAAAGAGGCAAACTTTTCAAACAGAATAATATTAGTAAAATCAAGAAAATCTCATTTACATGCAGAAACAAAGAGAAATTGAGGGAATAAAATTAAGAAAATTATATGAATCTATAAAACATGTGAACAGAACTTTATACTTTCTTGAATCAGGAAATTGGGGTTTGGGCCCAGTTTAACCAGATCTAAAAGAATTACTGATATATGGGTTACACAAAGTAACAATTTTAAGACTCTTTTCTTTGAAATTTCATACCATGATGCCCTCAGAAATCAACTTAGGAGAGAGACCAACCGTGAAAAAGGTAGAAAAATCCATCAGTTTTAAAATCTTGAGTCCTGAGATTGCAACCAGAAATTTGTGCAGATGCTTATTTATTGCACCCTCCAACCCCTCTGATATGTGAACTTGTCAGAACTTGTTAGTATATACCCCTCTAACCTTCCTCCTTTCCTGTCATCTTTATATAACCAATCAATGCAGAAACTTCAGGAAAACTCCAAGAAAAGCACTGAGGGTATATAAGAAGGTGATAGAGTGGTGACTGCAAACTGTTTTCTGAGAGAGTAATATCTTTATAAGCAAAGAAAGACTGAGTAAAAGATAAATAACTAAACATGCTTATGTTTTTATGATGGACTTTAAACATATGGAAAATTAGAATAGTATCATTACCCAACTCATGGCCAATCTTATTTTATCTATGCCCCATTTCTCTCCCCCCCCCCCCCGCAAGAATATTTTGCAGGAAATTTGAGCTATCACATCATTTTATCTGAAAATATTTTAGAATATTATCTAAATAGATTTGCAATACTATTATCACACTAGAATTTTTAAATACTTCCTCAATATCACTTGTGTACATATTTCCTCCATTGTCTCAATTTTTTAAAATTTGTCAAGCAAGTATCTACAAAGATCTACAAAGTACAATGGTTGAATAAGTTAATATGCCTCAACTTGTTTAAATTATAATTTTATCTATAAATTATAAAATCTACAACATATAATTGCTTTCTCCTCTTTAATTCCATTGGCTAATATCTTCAACTAAATGCCAAAAAATAGGACTGAGAATTGCTAATGGAGTCTCCACTTTTTCGAAACTTTAGCAGGAAAGTCCCTGTTACTTCTCTACTAAGTAACCTGCTAGCAACTCACTGAATTATACATGTTTTACTTTATCAAGGGAGTATTCATAAATTCCTATTTTGTGCATGATTTGACATAAATGGGTATTGAATTTTGTCAAATATCTTTTCTCGTATCTATGAAGATTATCATATGATTTGGTCCCCCTAAGTTCTATAAAATTCAAAGCACCAAGAAGATTATCATGGAACTTGAAAATACAAATTTATCTGCCAAAATTAACTTACTTTCCTAAGGCTCACTGAGATGATAGAAAAGAAGAATAGTCAAGTGGGACAATTAAGATCTAGAAATTAAAATAGATTTGAAAATATAATTTGAAAGATTTTCCTACTAATAGGACTAGATAGATCAGTGGAACTGAATGGGAAAGTACAAAAACGGAGTCAATTTTGGAATTTACCCTATAATAAGGTTAGCATTTTATCAGTTGACAAAAATGAGTTTTAAAAAATTGGTGTTGGAGCAACTGGTTAGATGTTTTTAAATAGTACGATTATTGGGTTGCTTATGTTTAATCTTTTTAATGATTTATGAATGATACTTTGCACATGTTAATATTTTGTAAACTAGTTAGTTGAAAATAATGTGACCTTTTTAAAATAATTCAGGGAATAATTGGGGGAAAACTCTTAACAACATAAAGAACTGGGAACAGCTCTAGCTGGTTTGGCTTGGTGGATGGAGCATTGGTCTGCAGACTGAAAGGTCCCAGGTCAATTCTGGTCGAGCGCACATGCCTGGGTTGCGGACTCAATCCCCAGTGTGGGGCGTGCAGGAGGCAGCCAATCAATGATTCTCTTTCATTATTGATGTTTCTATTTCTCTCTCCCTCTCCCTCTCCCTCTCTGAAATCAATAAAAAAATATATTTTTTAAAAAGAAAGAAGTTGCTTAAAAAAAAAAAAGAACCGGGAGCAAGGAATCCTTTCATATTTTTATTCTTTTGTTCATATTTTAAAAGCATAATAATGTGAAGTGAGACAAGTTAAAATAAAAAGTTTGACATAATATTCAGGTTAACATGAAACTATATTTGTATAGTATTTGCACTCCATAAGAATGGCAAAGTGAATAGGCTCAGGTCCTCAGGAGATTAATAATATAGTGAGGAAAGTAATTGGTTGAGAATCACTTAGAGGAAGAAATGAGATGGAGAAAGAATTGAGGTGAAGTTTAGAAAAAATGGTACAGTATCCATAAATTAGAAATGCAGTTGGGATCTAAGCAAACCAAACAACTCTGAAATGAGCATAAAAACTTTAAGACTCATTGTATCATTGACAACTTTGCCTGCATTATAATTATGCTCTGGGTCTGAATGTTAGCATGTATTTGGTATTGTTGATAATTATGTGTGCTAACTTTGGAATAATCACTGTTAATTAAAGCCTATTTTATGCAACAGAAATTTTCAATTAAAGTGAATATATAAGTAAACCTCTTCATTCAATACACAAACACAAAATGGAATAGTAGTATACCCTCACTAAGATATCATTGTGCAAAGCAGGATATATTCAATCTTCAACTTGGCAAAAGTTATACAGTTCATCACGGGAAGTGGAGACTCCATTAGCAATGCAATTGCTAAGAGAGGAAGATTACCCACTCAACCCTGTGGCTTAAGTGTTTTCTTTCATTTCATAAATTTTGCTGCTTAAAGTGTGCTAGACTGCTGAGCAAAGAAATTATCAAGAGATGCCCCTGTGGTGGAAAAGAAAAGACGTAGCAAAAATGAGTGCATTTATTTAACTTCATTTTGTTTTAAAAGGATAAATTCAGTCTATTTTATTGCAAGACTTCTACTACATACCAATAGAAGTTTCTTTATCTGACTCTGTCCTCAAAGAAATAAACAAAATCAAAATTAAGTATTTTAGACAAATGGGGTATTTTGGATTTTAAGAAGCACAGTAAAGTCTCTATAAATTCTTTAATTAAAATGATGAGATGTAACTTAAGTGAGACATGTTCTCGTTTAAAATTCATCACATGCTTATGTAATATTCAGTAGAATCATGAATACATTAGTACATTCATTCTCTTAATTAAAATCAACAGGACTCAATGTTAACTCTTACCTGCATCAGATAATCAAAATTCTTAAATCTGTGCTAGGTTTATACTATACCACTCCAGCTCACTAGTTCTCAGCATAAAAATTGCTCCATGATTCTTCAATTCCTACACTGCATTGATTTTGTATATGTGTGTTTGAATGTACTTTAATATACATGTACATTTTAATCTCTTGCAAGTAACAAGACTATACTTCACTGCTATACATGGAATTCAATAACTACAATCTTATAAATATGGGATTGCATTATTGAAAGGTTCGATAATAACTAGAAAAGTCTGTTGTGAATGAAAATTGCAAATTGAATTTTGTTTTATCAATGTTTGTATTGCTGTTGTTCACTTATAAAGAGAGTGACCAAACGTTTTCTAATAAAGGGCCAGATAGTAAATATTTTTGGCTTTATGGGCCATACATGTTGCTACTACTCAGCTTTGCTGTTATAGCATGAGAGCAGCCACAGAGAATACCTACACAATTAGGTATAGCTATTATCCAATGAAACTTTATTTATGGATACTGAAATTTTAATTTCATGTGGCAGAAAATATTCTTCTTTTGATTACTTTTTAATCTTTAAAAATGTAAAAACCATTCTTGGCTTGTGGGCAATGCAAAAACAGGCAATGGTATGGATTTGGCTTCCAGAAAATATTTTGCCTAACCCCAGTTAATATTAATTTTCCTATATCTCACATGAGGAGAAGTTGCTGCAAATGTGTAGCTAATTTATAAGATGAGTATAAATAAGTAGTAGTAAATATTTACCTGTAATATATATCCTTACCAACATATATTCATTCACTCATTCAAGATATATTTATTATTTTCCATATGCAAAGCAGGCACTGGATATAACAAATGATACTAAGAGTATGCCACAGTTACTAAGAAGCTTATAATCTATTAGACGCTTTGAGTGATTTATTCCACACAAATAGATGCAGTGCAAGGTCACTTAGGATAACTACAGAAATTGACAGATACATATACTATAGGTGTTCCCAACAGGAGATGATTGCCGACATCATAATATTTTCATGATGTGTTAAGACTCAATGGATGGCAGTATATTTACAAGCAGATGGTAAAGAGGTAAAAAGAAGAAATAAATCCTAGATGAAAAAAGGCAAATTTATCAGCCAAAATCTTATAGTAGAATTAAGGCAAAGGTGATGTTAGTCCCCTTGAATGTGGTTGCTCCTGTCCATCAAAGGTGGGCACAGGTTCCCAAGAACCAAGAGTCCACACAATGGAGAAATAAGAGAATATTGCAGAGAGCACTGGGGCTTTTGATTCTTTTGCTAATGTGTATAAATTCATACCCGAGATAGGTAACATTTTATTTTTGAGAATAGATATAGTTGAACTGGGCAATTTAACCCACTCTGCCTGTCACTGGGTTAACTTCTAGGATTATGAAAATTAATCATACACAGTTTCTGTTTTTGAATGTTGTGCAATCTAATGAGGGGTTGTGAACTGCATACCAATAATTATACCACAGCATAAGGAGTAGTAGAATATCCTAATATATAAAAACCCGGGTCATAACTACCAGAGGCTGACTAATGGGAAGTCAGTGCTGGCCCTGCCCCCAAGCAAGTGGTAAGGGGCAATCAGGCAGGCAGGCAGAGTGACTCGGGGCAATCAGGTAGGCAGGCCAGTGGTTAGGGGTGATCAGGTAGGTAGGCGAGTGGTTAGGGGAGATCAGGTAGGCAGACGGCCCCTTGTAGGGCTGGCCCCGCCCCCCAGCAAAGAAAGAGGGAGGCCCAGGCCAGCCAAGCCATTGCACCCCAGCCTCTCGCCTGCAGATGGAAGCCACTGGTGGCAGGGGACGGGGGACAGCGCTGCACAGATGGCAAGCAGTAGCAGCGGCGGGGGTGGGCCAGCTGCCTGCAGACCTGGGAAGGAAAGCCCCGATAGGCCCTGATCTCAGTCCAGGCCTAGGGACCCTACCTGAGGGGTCCCGGATTATGAGAGGGTGCAGGCCAGGCTGAGGGATCCCCCCCCAAGTGCATGAATTTTCATGCACCAGGCCTCTAGTAATGTCTATAAAAGGATAAAAGAACATTGCAGATATTGATTAATTCTAATGGTGTGGAAAGGTGAGGAAAGGCTTCACAGAGGCTGTACTATTTTTCTGAAATTAATGACACTAGAAATTTTCAAAGGTAGGAGGCAGAATAGGGTGCCAAAGGACAATATGTAAACTCACAGTGATCTAATGAAACAAATTATGTTTTCCCAGGTATAGAGGCAGAAAGAAAAAGAATCACAGAGGATGTTGATAGGAGATGAAATTAGAACATCCCCAACCTAATAATTAGGCAATATTAATTTTTCAGGCCTTATTCTGAAAGTAAAGGTTTTAAAAGTCAAAATTTGTCATTCATTTTATTTTCTGATAAAGCTATCCCAGGCAAATCAAGCATATTAATTGTGCCACTCAATCTGAAGGTGGCATCAGAGAAGTAAAGAAAGACATTGCTCTAGGTCACATTTAAGATGATCAATATTTTCTATTTACTTATGTAAGAAGAGAGGTGGGAGATCGTGTAAGTTCAGAACAAAAGATATTATCAGAAGAATTGTCACCTCAAACAGAATGATAGACCAATTCTGGCTTAATTGAGAGCAATTGTGTTGCTTGCAGATTTGGGAGAAACCATTCTCCCTAATGATCCTGATGTTTGCCACCCATTAAAAACAGAAGAGTATGTCCTGGACGGTGTGGCTTAAAAAATTGGTTGAACGTTGTCCCTGAACCACGTCCAGCACAGCCAGTGGTGAACCTTAGGGAGGGGCAGTGAAGGATTAAAGAAAACAGACAAGAGAATATAGCTGGGGCCAGGTGGATCACTGCACCTGGATGAGGAAACAGTGACACACGAGTCTTTATTTTATAGTCAGAGCAAAACAAGGGAGTGGTCAAGATGTTTACAATGTTCTTGTGAGTTTCAAATCTACTTAATTACATACACCTGAGAACTCTATCAAACTTTGTTTTGGCAGCAAAACACCTCCTGCAGCCCACATCCCTCAGCCACCTGGGATCACAGGTTAGGACCATAAGGTCAAGCTTACCACCATAGCCTTTGGCTATAATTGTGCTGGGAGGGCTTTGCCCTCCAAGCTGGGACTTGTATGTGGCTTTGCCACAAAAGGACTGTGCCTTCTCATCAGTCTGAGGCTTGAACCTGTCCCAACGCTGTAGCTGCTCTCCACATGTCCCGCCTGTGGAGAGGCAATGGATTGATGTTTTTCTCTCACATTGTTTCTCTCTCTCCCTCTCCCTTTCTCTCTCTCTAAAATCAATAAAAATAATAGAAGAGTATAGGTATGATTATTTTTAACTCAAAATATGTTTAATCATAGACAAACTACAGAAAACTATGATGTTTGTCAACTGGTATTTTATATCATTTTAATTAATCTTTTTGTTGTCTTAAAAATAAAACTGGAAAGAATGAAGCTCAGAATTTAACATAGATAAGATGAAAGGGGGGAAAAATGGAGTCCTCATGAATAAGCCCAGTATTTTCTTTTCTTTAAATTTATTGAGGTGATAATGGTTAACAAAATTATATAGGTTTCAGGTGTACAATTCCATAATACCTCATCCATTTATTGTATTTTGTGTTCACCACCCAAAATCAAGTCTCTGTCCATAATCATTTATCCTCCCTTTCCAACTCTTTTACCTCCCTCACCCTCCTTTCACTCTGGTGATCACTATACTGTTGCCTGTGTCTATCAGCTTTTCTTCTTAATCTCTTCACCTTTTCAACCCAGCCCCCCAACCCTGATCCCCTGTGACAGTTGTCTGTATCTATGAATCTGTTTCTATTTTGTATCTATGAATCTGTTTCTATTTTGTTTATTTGTTTACTAGAGGCCCGGTGCACGAAATTCATGCATGGGTAGGGTGCCTAGGCCTGGCCGGCAATCAGGGCTGATGGAGGCCTTCTGGCTGCCAGCTGGGGCCTTCCTTCTGGCTGCTGGCCAGGGTCTCCCTTCGTTCTGCACCACCCCCTGGTGGTCAGCGCATGTCATAACGAGCAATAGAACTCCCAGTCTCCCGGTCAAACTCCCGCAGGAACATTTTGCATATTAGCCTTTTATATATTTATAGATAGATTTTGTTCATTAGATTTTACATGTAAGTGAAATCATATGGTACTTGTTTTTCTCTGCCTGGCTTATTTCACTTGGAAGTAGCCCAGGTGCCCATCAGTAGATGAGTGGGTAAAAAAACTATGCTACATATACACAATGGAATATTACCTGGCCATAATAAAAGAAGGATATCTTACCTTTTGTGACAGCATAGATGGACCTAGAGAATATTATGCTAAGTGAAATAAACCCCTTTTTTTTCCTAGTGGAGGGTAAGAGCTTTGTTTTTCAGAGCAAAGACAGCCTCTGTTGGAAGTGATTTTCAATAAAGAAAGATGTTTCAGAACAGGTCCAGCAAAATGTACCAGTTTGGCACGTGAATTATTTGGAGTTGAAGGCAATCAAAACTCTGCAGGCTCAAGAGAAACGTTTACCTTTCCCTTAAAAATTTTTAGAATTTAAATTGGGGCCTTGCCTATAAAAGTAATTGTTACCAGAAATAACGTTTTATGATCTATCCATAGCAGTGGTTCTCAACCTTTATAATGCCGTGACCCTTTAATACAGTTCCTCATGTTGTGGTGACCCCAACCATAAAATTATTTTCATTGTTACTTCATAACTGTAATTTTGCTACTGTTATGAATTGTAATGTAAATATCTGTGTTTTCCAATGGTCTTAGACGACCCTGCCAGCAGTTCTCAACCTGTGGGTTGTGACCCACAGGTTGAGAACTGCCGCTGTAGAGCCTAAGATCATCGGAAAACACAGATATGTACATTATGATTCATTAACAGTAGCAAAATTACAGTTATGAAGTATCAATGAAAATAATTTTATTGTTGGGGGTCACCACAACATGAGGAACTGTATTAAAGGGTCACGGCATTATAAAGGTTGAGAACCACTGATCAATAGGGTAAGGCACACTTGTAATTATGGAACATCTACTCTTCTTATCATCCTATGAATCTCCCGCCTCTTCTCTGAAGCCCTGGGTGCATTATCTCATTCTTTGACTCAATGTCATATATACCTCATTTTACCTGTGTGCTAAGTCTGTCTCTGAACCTGTCATGTATGCTGCATCTCTGATTCTCATGTATGTGGGGTTGCCATATATGCATATGTAATTAAATTGGTTATTTAGTTAATCTGTCTCATATAGACTTAAAAAATATACCAGCCAAAAGAACCTGGAGGGGTAAAGAATAATTTGTTCCTCCCCCACAGTTCTCCAAGGAGTTTTATCATTTAAAATAAGTCAATAATTTTGTCTGATTTTTGAGGATTTATGTACTTTAGAGTATTTATTTTAGGAGAAAAGTTCTGTTCAATTAATTATATTAAATATACATTTTTTCTATGAGAATTTACCTTGTTTAACTAATCTCTTTTTTTCTAATAGATAATTTTAGTATAAGGTTTTCAACTTGAAAGTGAAAACATTGATAAAATAAACACCAAGCCTCAAGCTATGAAATCTGCTCAATGTCATTAACCAAATAAGAAAATGAAATTCAGCTCTAACCCAAATTCTGCTTACCCAAAATCAGTGTATTACATTATCATTGAGTATCACTCTGTGTGAAATCTATATATTAAATGCAATATGATATATAAGAAACAAAGGGATTGCTATGTGGAGGAAAAGGTAGCCTTGTACACTGCTAGTGGGAATGCAGACTGGAACAACCAGTATGGAAAACAGTGTGGAGTTTTCTCAAAAAATTAAAAATGGACCCAGTGATCCCACCTTTAGAAATATATACTAAGAAGCCTGAAACACCAAAAAGAAAAATATATGCACTCCTATGTTCAAAACAGCATTATTTATAATAACTAATTATAAACAGCCCAAGTGCCCATCAGTGGATGAGTGGATAAAAGAAGCTGCGGTACATTTACACAATGGAATACTATGCAGCAGTAAAAAAGAAGGATCTCTTATCCTTTGAGGCAGTATGAAGAGACCTAGAGAGTATTATGCTAAGTGAAATAGCCAGTCAGAGAAAGACAAATATCACATGATATCACTTATATGTGGAATATAATGAACAAAATAAACTGGTAAACAAAATAGATCCAGAAACCTGGAAGCATGCAACAGACTGATGATTCTCAGAGGGAAGGGAGGGGTCAGGAAGGGAATAACCAAATAACTTATGCATGTATGCCAAACCCATGGACATAGACAATAGTGTGGTAAAGCCTGGGGAGGGGGAGGGAGTGAGGAGAAATGGGTAAATGGGGGATAAAGGGGGACACCTGTAATACTTTCAACAATAAAGATACATTTTTTAAATAAAAAGAAACAAATGGAAGATAGGCATGGTGATAAGGCATCATTTTCCCCTCTCTGAACTTGCCTCATTGAAAGCCCCTTTGCTACCCAGCAAGAGCTGTTCTTCACCTTGTCAAGTTCATGTTTGCCCTAGGCTTTGTAGTTGCTATTTCCTCTGTTTGGATAACTCCTTTCTCAGATAGTGGCATGGGTTGGCCCTCTCCTCTGGACACTCAGATATCTGTTTGCCTCTGTTTCCTTGACAGAGACTTTTTATATGGCTTATCACCACTCTTAATTCTTTTATCCTGCTTTATATTTTCCACACCATGTATCACTTTAATTATATTACATACTATATATTTTGTTTATTATCTGCCCAAATTACATTTGAGTAAACTCTATAAAGGCAGGCAGAGTTTTTTGTCTGTTCACTATTTTATACTCAGGGTCCAGAGCCGTGGTCGGCAAACTGCGGCTCGCGAGCCACATGTGGTGGCTCTTTGGCCCCTTGAGTCTGGCTCTTCCACAAAATACCACAGCCTGGGCAAATCTATTTTGAAGAAGTGGCGTTAGAAGAAGTTTAAGTTTAAAAAATTTGGCTCTCAAAAGAAATTTCAATCGTTGTACTGTTGATATTTGGCTCTACTAGAGCAATTCTGAGCTCATAGTAGGTACTCATCAAATACTTGTGGAATAAATGAACAAATAATTCAATTAATCAATTGTATGAGTGAGAAATACATTTGAAAAAAAAACACCTAATTGTAAAACAGAGAGAAATACTATGATATCATAATTGGACCTGTAAACAAAACCCTGTGGGTTCCTAGTAAGGAAGCAATTCTTTCCAATTTGGGAATTATGAAGGCTTCTCTAATGAGCTGAAATTTGAGCTGTCTTGGAAAGGTGGTATTTAAGAATAAGAGAGCATAATGAAACAGAGGCAGACAGACATGAATTCCTGGGGTAGAGTTTATGAAATATTCTTCTGAAAAATGGGACTAGAAGTATAGGTTTGCCTTGAGTTTCATGGAAAACTGGACAGCAGAAAACAGCAGAGAGCCAGATAGTTTTACTGAGGAGATGAATGCCTCTCTCACCACTGGCTCTACCAGGCAACAATGGGCAACCTGTTAATCTCAGAGACAAATGAACAGATAGAGGATCTTAATTACTCTATTTCATTTACTCATTTGATGGGTGAAAATAGTAGTTTATGGTCTTATATGAAATATGTTTATTTTTTAAATTATTTATTTGAGAGATGGGGGAGAGAGAGAGAGAGAGAGAGAGAGAGAGAGAGATTGAGATTTGTTGTTCTACCTATCCATACACTCATTGGTTGACTTCTATATGTGCTCTGACTAGAGACCGAACGCACAACCTTGGCCTATGGGGACGACACTCTAACCAACTGAGCTATGAAATATGTTTAATTAATTTGAAGCTAACTGATTCTATTTAGTTGGTGTGTAGTGGTATACTTTCAATTGAACTATATCACATATTGGTGAGATATGAACTGATTGAACATAGACTTTGGCAAGTTCAAGAGTATTCTACAATGAAGACCATAAAAATAGTTCTCCTCTCAGCCAGGAAATATGAATTCCAGTATGATACCTATCAATAATGTAACATATGATATAAACTCTGCGACTTGATTTCCTTTATATTTAAAATTAATTTATCACTACCCAATATTTCTAATCCTAACATAGGTAATGAGGTATCTTTTTTTTTTTTTTTTATCAATTCCAATGTGGGAGGGTTCCCCCCCATACAACACCAAGCAATTCTCAGATGCCAGCAGGGTGCCCTAGAATTCTGATCAGCTCAGATGCTATCTACCTGGAAATATTGTCAGATTCCACAGGTTGAAGGTTTAGTCCTACAAACCTTCCCTCCTCCACTTCAGATGCCAGTCACAGACCCTGTTGTTACCTGTACTTCTAACTGACTGGTTATAAACCAGAGGTTCTCATGAGAACCACTAGAGCAGCTCATAGAACTCAGGAACCTGTTTACTCCCTAGGTTACCAGTTTATTATAAAAAGTTATAACTCCAGGAACATCCAGATGAAAGAGATGCATAGAGCAAGGTGAGAGGAAAGAGCCAGGATCTTTCATGCCCTCTCCAGGTGTACCATTCTTTCCAATCACCACATGTTCACCAACCCAGAAGTTTTTTAAACCCATTCCTTTTTTTTGTTTGTTTGTTTTCTTTTGTTTTGTTTTTAAATATATTTTTATTGCATTTTTACAGAAAGGAAGGGAGAGGATAGAGTGTGTTAGTAACATCAATGAGAGAGAAACATCAATCAACTGCCTCCTACACAACCCCTATTGGGGATGTGCCAGCAACCAAGGTACATGCCCTTGACCAGAATCGAACCCAGGACCCTTCAGTCCACAGGCCGAAGCTCTATCCACTGAGCCAAACCAGTTAGGGTTCCTTTTGGGTTTTTATGGAGGATTCATTAGATAGTCAGATTGATTAAGTCATTGTCCATTGGCCATTGATTTAACTTCCTCTCTCCACTCTGCAGATGGGACTGAAATTTCTAACCCTCTAGTTCCTTGGTTGGTTCCTCTGGTGACCGCCCCCATTGTTAGCTGATATCCAAAAGATATCTCATTAACATAACAAAAGTCACCTTGATTACTTTGGTCATTTAAGAGATTCCAAGGGTTTCAGGAGCTCTGTTTCAGAAACTGGGATAAAAACCAAATATATATTTCTCATTATAAATAATAATATCACAAAGTATCTTATATAAAGTATTATTTAACTACTAGTAGCCCTGCACACCAAGCCCTGTGCGAGTAGCTCGCTGCTGCTTGCCTCAGCTGGCTGCCCGACCCACGCTGCTCCTAGCTCTCCACATCCCATAGCTGGCTGCCCTGCCCTCCTGCTGTTAGTCATTAAGAGTCACAGCATAACGACCAGTTGCATATTACCTTTTTTATTATATAGGATAAATATCAGTAAATAATACAGGCAATAAAGCACATAGATGCTAGGGAAAGTGCTTTTTTAATGTTTTTTACAAAATACATTTTATTATTCTGTTTTTCAATAATCAACATTCACATATTTTTAAAATATGCTATAGACATTATAGCTATAAGGATGAATAAAATCCTTATCCTCAAAGAACTCACCACTGAATACAAAAAAATTCATTAAAGTAGTATTTTTAAAAGTAAAACTATTTTTTTTCAAAAATGTATTTATTGATATATTAAATGAATATATAAACAAAATAACCTATCTTAAAGAAGAAAATTAATCGAAGTTCATCTCTAGCATGGTCTATATTCTTAATAAATAGAAATTAAGAACTGCTATGTAAAGGATATATATAAATACTCAAGCCTATATATTTTTTAAAAAGCAAGTTAAAAGACTGATGACAAGATGGTAAAATTGAAACTAATTTTCATTAACTGAAACATTTACTTTATTTAAATTATTTCTGTAACTTCTGACTCTAATGCAAAAATGTGTAATAGTTAGATGTACAAGCACATAAAACTATGAATGGTTTATAATATTCTTAGTATTTCTTTACTGATTGTGGCCCTTAAGTTCCAAAGATAGATCAGTCTTATTGTTTTTATCCCTAAGAATATCCGCACAGAACAGGGGCTCAAACTTGAATGGATACTTGCAGCACTCTAGTGGCCATTCTTCATAAGTGCACAGACACTTGGTAGTAGAATAAACCACAGGGAATGACACAGATGTTCTTGAAAAGACAGTCTATACTCATAAACCAGCACTAAAATTAACTCTGCTATTCTTACTGTGTACATAATCCAATTTACACTACTGTATTTATCCTCTTAGTATTTTTTCTTTTCTCAATGTTGCACATTTTTTGGGGGGGTAGATATGGAGGTGCAAAGTAATTAAGGAGGTGAGGAAATACAGGGTGGGGCAAAAGCAGGTTTATAGTTGTGATACTAGAAACAGAGTTTATTTTCATATTATTATTCATTAATTATTGTGTTATTTCCCATACAAACAACTGTAAACCTACATTTGCCCCACCCTGTATAAAGACTGATGATCTCATTTAAGGCAAAGACCACAGAGGAGCTAGTTTAGAAAGATCTTTTTTGAGGTCATTATTAATTAGAGTTATAAATGAAGGTAAAATAATAACTTCATATCTCTAGACTGTAATTGATTTTGTGCCTAAAACAAATAATTTTGTTTGGCTGAGGTAGAGTCCTCAGACTTACAAGAAAAAAAGTAAATTGATGGGAACATAATATATGGAACATCTTGAATTGTTTACCAAAGTTTTTAGATGGTTTTGTTGGTTTTTTGGGGGTTTTTGTTGCAGTTTTATAACTTCATTCAACAATCAGCAGTTAGTTCTCATCCATATTAACTGTAGATTTTTTAAAATGTCGACAAGTACATAAGTAACCTCCACATAGAGCTTGTTTGGTGAATCTTCATCCTCATTACGTTTTCTGGGCAACAGCACCCGAATACAGTATGGGACATTCCTTATTCCTTTGGCCCTGACAGCTTTGTTGAGGTTGGTGTCAATGGGTACATCTGGAGTTTCCATCTCATGATCATGGCAAATTTCCAGATCTCTTTGAGTGCCCAAGGAGCACGCTTTTTGAAACCCACTTCAAAGTTGATTGTGTATTCTCTAGTCACTAACTCACTGATGGCAGAATGGTCTTTGTTCTTAACACCCTTCTGTACTGGGAGCCATTATGCCAGGCCCAAATTCGAAAGAGCACAAGCTATTGTGGGAGAGGGAAAGCCATCAAAGTTTTTATTTGACACAATATGTGATCAATACAAGAAAGAGGAGGGATGGGGGGAGGGGGGGTTGGCGAAGTAGTACAAATTGTATAAGAAATCAATTAGATAGAAGTAACATTAAACATTAAAATAAACAAAGTATTCAGGCTTAAGAGACATATGAATGAGGCACTGGCTGGGTAGCTCAGTTAGAGCATTCTCCCTATATGTCAAGGTTGTGGGTTCCATCTCCGTCAGGACACATAAGAAGCAACTAATGAATGCATAAACAAGTGAAACAACAAATCAATGTTTCTCTCTCTCT
This sequence comes from Cnephaeus nilssonii, assembly GCF_951640355.1. Taxonomy (NCBI): domain Eukaryota; kingdom Metazoa; phylum Chordata; class Mammalia; order Chiroptera; family Vespertilionidae; genus Cnephaeus; species Cnephaeus nilssonii. The sequence continues at coordinate 71,388,728 of NC_137080.1, read as the reverse complement.
CTCTCCCTTTCTCTAAAATCAATAAATGCATTTTTAAAAAGAGACATGTGAACGAGAGTCCAGCTACAAAATAAACTGTTAATTAAAATTGACATATATTTATCAAATCATATATTTATCTATTAGAAGATCATTTTGGTAAACTTGTATTTTTTTCATTTAATCTGACTTTAAAATTCCTAAAATATACTAATTCTATAAAAACATGTTTTAAATAATTCATTAATTGAGAGTTAAAATATCAACCTTGCTTTTTGATAAAAATTTAGTAGTAAAATGTAAGCTGACAATTGAGTAAAGGAAATAATGTTTAGATAAGCTTATCTGTTCTTCAGCAGAAATACATGCATAAAGTTGCCTATTCCTCCTCAGTGATATACACATCTTTTAAACCTTCACTTGGCTGAAAAAGAGCTTTCTATATGTAAGGAAAAATAAAAGTAGCATTTTATTTTAAATAGCTTTGTTTTTAATGAATTGAGTCAAGTTCTTTTTTAAGTTTAAAAACAATATTTTTAAATTTAAGAATTTTCTTCATATTAGTGTGTACATGTAGGCACAGGCACAAGTCAGATATTTAAAATACAATTCTAATGCCAAAGCATTTAAACAATTGAATCAAAGGGTCTTTGTCTGACATATGCAAACACAGTTCAGATGTGCAAGAGTATATCTGCAAAAATATCTATTGCAAATTTATCATAACAATAAAGAAAAATGTCCCATTATATAATAATGGTTAAATAAATTGTGATATATTCTTAACATTGTAAGTCTTTTTATCTAGTAAAAATTGTTTTATCAACAGACTTAATAAAATGTAGTAAATCTACACTAATAAAAGAGAAAGATGCAAACTGACCCTACCTCTGTGACGCCCACCAGCCAATCAGGAGTGAGTATGCAAATTAATCCAACAAAGATGGTGGGTTAATTTGCATACGCAGGTGCGGAGCAAAGACTGAAGGCTCTGGCCCAAGCGAAGACTGAAGACTGAAGACGACTGAAGACTGAAGAGGCTTGGCTTCTCTGCTCTAGCTCGAGGCTTGGCTTCTCCTCTGCAGCCGGAGTGGAGAAGCCAAGCCTCACTGCGGCCGGAGCGAAGGCTTGTGTCATTTCAATTAATCATATAATGTGCCACACCTTAATAGGAAAAGTTAATAATATTCTTCAGATATAATTTTTTTTTTACCTATTTTAATATGCTAGAATTATGTTTGGGATTTGAAATGGATTAGGTCAAATTTGAATATATTGGAATATTTGGGTGGTTAAAATGCCATATTTTAATTTATTTAAAAAGGAAACTATATCTATAATTAAGACAAGATGATTGGGAACTTGAAGCCATAAGAGATCCTTATTTACATGTACTTAAAGATAGTATCAGATAGAAATCTATGGTACCTTATGTTTCAATAACTGACAAACTTATAGTCTACAACTGTATTTTCATGGATAAAACAGGTACAATTGGTATATTTTTTGAAGACATTAAACATATTGTTTTTGCCAGAGGGTTTAAAAAGGTAATGATGAAAAGTATAGATGTAAATATATATATAGCTGAAGTCAGACAGCTAACATATAATCTAACTCTTGTATTTATATAGCAAATCATTGTTTGAATATTTCCCTTAGATCTCAGTTAACTGCTATTGATGAGTAACTAATATTATTGTTAATATTTAGAATTTTATACCAGAATTCCATTTTAATTATTAATTAGAAAATATTATGAATCCATAGTTAGGTAATTAGCCTGCCTATAAATATTTTAACTAAATAAGGAACTTCAAGTCATTTTCAAGGTCCACAATTTCTTCTTTTCAGTCGAGTCAAGTTTCTAAACTTTCTAAATCTCTGTTTTCTGGCTAATGAAAAGAAAATAGGATTCCACAGAGTCTCCTATCTATCGACTCCAGGACTTCTGTGAGGATCAAATGAGATGAGGCATGGGAAAACGCTTAACAGATATTTGGTTACAGTGTGAAATTTTTGCACCTGGCTATAAAGCAAGTTGTGTTCCTGGGCTGAAGAAACTGCAAGGAGGCTAGTTGTTGCTTGGGAGAGGAAGCCTGGCATTGTAATATGATGTCATGACCCAGCGCCCACAGTGACTGTTTCTGGGCTGGGCTGGGCTGTGGGCCACATTTTGTGCCATGGGGTCTCTGCAGTGTTGGCTGCGATTTGGTGGACTGTTGCTCCAGGGTGGTGGCGGGGCCAGTGTCCCACCTGGGGAAAGCCAAGTGTTGCTTTGTGGGTGCCAGATCCATTGTACCTTTTCTATGTGCGTGTCAAGGCAGCATTGAGTATCTCCCCCCTGGTGGTCAGTGTGTGTCATAGTGACCAGTTGGATGGTCGGACATTTAGCATATTAGCCTTTTATAGATATACTAGAGGACCAGTGCACAAAATTCGTGCATGGGGGGGTATCCTTCAGCCCAACCTGCACCCTCTCCAATCTGGGACCCTCTCACAATCCAGGACTGCTGGCTCACAATTGCTCGCCTGACTGCCTTCCTAATTGCCGCTAACCGCTTCTGCCTGCCAGCCTGATCACCCCCTAACCACTCCCCTGCCAGCTTGATTGATGCCAAACTGCTCCCCTGCCAGCCTGATTGCCCCTAACTGCCCTCCCCTGCAAGCCTGGTCACCCCAAATTGCTCTCCCCTGCAGGCATGGGTCCCTCCAACTGCCCTTCCCTACAGGCCCGGTTGCCCCCAACTGCCCTCCTCTGCTGGCCTGGTCACCCCTAACTGCCCTCCCCTGCAGCCTTGATCACCCCCAACTGCCCTCCCTTGTAGGCCTGGTCCCTCCCAACTGCCCTCCCCTGCTGGCCTGATCACCCACAACTGCCTTCCCTTGCAGACCTGGTCCCTCCCAACTGTCCTCCACTGCTGGCCATCTTTTGGTGGCCATCTTGTGTCCACATGGGGGCAGTCATCTTTGACCACATGGGGGCAACCATCATAGAGGCCTGGTGCATGGGTAGGGGCCAGCTGGTTTGCCCTGAAGGGTGTCCCGGATCAGGGTGGGGATTCCCTTGGGGCATGGGGAAGCCTGGGTGAGGGGCCTGTGGTGGTTTGCAGGCTTGCCATGCTCCCTGGCGACCCAAGTGGAGGCCCTGGTATCTGGGATTTATTTTCCTTCTACAATTGAAACTTTGTAGCCTTGAGCGGAGCCAAGCCTCCTGCTTGCTCCGTGGCCACAGCCATTTTTGTTGGGATTTATTTATTTCTATAATTGAAACTTTGTAGCCTTAAGCGGAGGCCAAGGCAGGCCAGGGCTGTGTTAACTTGACTTCCTCCATTGCCGGGGGCAACTCAAGCCTCCTTCTCTCTCCAGTTCCGTGGCTGCTGCCATTTTTGTTGGGATTTATTTATCTTCTATAATTGAAACTTTGTAGCCTTGAGTGGAGGCCTAGGCCAGCCAGGGCAGGCAGAAAGCTTGGCTTCCTCCATTGCCGGGGAAACTCAAGCTTCCTGGTCTCTCCATGGCTGCAGCCATCTTGGTTGGGTTAATTTGCATACTCGCTCCTGATTGGCTGATGGGTGTGACCTGTGGGTGTAGCCGAGGTCCAGTCAATTTGCATATTACTCTTTTATTAGATAGGACTACTGGCCCGGTGCACAAAATCATGCATGGGGGGTGGTGTTCCTCAGCCCAGCCTGCACCCTCTCCAATCTGGGACCCCTTGAAGGATGTCCTACTGCAGGTTTACAGGGATCGGGCCTAAACCAGCAGTCCGACACCCCTCTCACAATCCGGGACTGCTGGCTCCAGCCACTCACCTGCCTGCCTGCCGACCTGATTGCCCCTAACCACTCTGCCTGCTGGCCTGATTGCCCCCAACTGCCCCCTGTGCCAGCCTGCTCACCCCCAGCTGCCCTCCCTACTGACCTGCTCGCCCCCACCTTCCCTCCCCACTGGCCTGCTTACCCCCAACTGCCCCCCTGCTGGCCTGCTCACTCCAAACAGCCCCCCCTGCTGTCCTGATCACCTTCAACTGACCGCCACTGATGGCCTGCTCACCGCCAACTGGCCCCCCTGCTGGTCTGCTTACCCCCCAAAGGCCCCGCCCCCCCACCAGCCTGATCACCCACAACTGCTGTCTCATCCTGGCCTGATCATCCCCCAGTGACCCAAGCTCCCAGGCCCTCCTTTTTTGCTTTTTTTTTTTTTCAGCACCTCCTTGAGTGGAGGCCAGGGCTGGCTGGAAGCAGGTATTGGGATTTATTTATCCTGTATAATTGAAACTTTGTAGCCTTGAGTGGAGGCCAGGGCTGGCCAGGGCAGGCGGGAAGCTTGGCTTCCTCCATCGCCAGGGGAAACCCAAGCCTCCTGCTCACTCCATCTCCGTGGCCACTGCCATCTTTGTTGGGATTAATTTATCTTCTATAATTGAAACTTTGTAGCCTTGAGTGAAGGCCAGGGCCAGCCAGGACGGGTGGGAAGCTTGGCTTCTTCCATCACCAGGGCAACCCGAGCCTCCTGCTCTCTCCAGCTCCGTGGCTGCCTCCATCTTAGTTGGGTTAATTTGCATACTTGCTCTGATTGGCTGGTGGGCATAGTGGAGGTATGGTCAATTTGCATATTTCTCTTTTATTAGATAGGACTAGAGGCCTGGTACACAAAATTCATGCATGGGTTGGGTGTCCCTAAGCCCGGCCTGCACCCTCTCCAATCTGGGACCCCTCGGGCCTAAACCAGCAGTCGGACATCCCTCTCACAATCCAGTACCACTGGCTTCTAACCACTCACTTGCCTGCCTGCCTAATGCCCTCAACAGCCCTCCCCTGCCAACCTGGTTGCCCCCAACTACCCTCCCCTGCTGGCCTGATCTTGCCCCAAACTGCCTTCCCCTGCAGGCCTGATCTCACTCCCAACTGCACTCCCCTGCGGGCCTGATCTCACCCCCAACTGCCCTCCCCTGAGGACCTGATCTCGCCCCCAACTGCCCTCTCCTGCTAGCCTGATCTCCCCCAACTGTCCTCCCCTGCTGGCCTGATTGCCCCTAACCCCCTGCCAGCCTGATCTTGCCCCTAACTGCTATCCCCTGCCAGACTGATCTCATCCCTAACTGCCTCTGCCTCAGCCCCCACCACCATGGCTTTGTCTGGAAGGAAGTCGGACATTCAGAAGATGGCCAGTTGACCCGGTCTAATTAGCATATTACCCTTTTATTAGTATAGATAAAGGAGAAAGATTAGTCTTCTAAATGAATAAATATTTAACCTAGAATTTCATCTTTCTCCACTTAAATTTATATTTTCAGACTTCTAGTAATTTTTTAATAATGACATTCCAGTGTATTTGTTTTATTTTTGTTTCTTAAGACATGAAAATGATTTCTATAGAGAAATACTAACATGCCTAACTTTCTTCCAATGGAAACATCATACTTAAATTAAATAGAAAGACTACAAATGTACAGCAATATCTATTGCAATCATAAAGGCAGATGTTTTATCATCATATAATCTTCAATTATCTCTTAGCTATACTTATGTTCTAAATAGGTAATGTTGAGTGTTGAGTGCCTTTTAGTCATTTTATGTAAGTTTAATAGTGTTATAATGGCGTCACCTTATTTTGATTCTTAGCATTTTAGATGAGATGATGTTAGTGTTCTGCCAAATAAAAATTTATTTTGTTTATACAACAGGTTCTTCGGGAAAAATGAAAACTGCTGATGCAGCCTGTTAGCTCTCTTCTTTCTCGGTGCTTTCATTGTGAGTCCACATGTATCTACCTATCTGAACTAAATTAAACTATAATTCTCAACAAATCTCAAAAATCCCACCTAGCAGAAAGATGGAAAGGACCTTAGAGCTTCCCACAATATTAACTAAAATGAGCACCTAGCTGTTCTGATCAATTCCAATATTTTCTTAGCCCTATTCATCCAAATGTGCAATTAATTCATTTTTGTGATTATCTAAGAAAATACCTGCCTTCGTCTCTCTACTTAAACATGATGAGAGCAAAAACCACAACTGGTTTTTGGACCATTTTACCCTCAGCACCTGAGGTAGGGCTTAACTAAAGAAAATACAGAGATCAGAGTTGTAACAGAAAAATGAAAGCTGCAGGATTAATGGGATGGTTCTTTAGGGTGCTGTTTCAGTGGACAAATCAACTCTAACTAATCTGTGTTTTTATGTCCTTTGATTCAAGATTAAAATGCCCAGAAAAGAAATGCAAATTGTTCTTTTCTGGTCTCTTGTTCACTTCTTGGCAAAAAAGAATACAGGGCATCTTGACTGACAGCTACTGAGTCTATGTGGACTGGAAGAGTAGAAATTCCCCATCGAAAATCCAGGTGCCATGATAGCGATGGATACAATGAAAGCAAAATTGAGAGATTTTCAGTATAGGGAATAAACAGTTCTATACTTCTGACAAGGTCTTGAAAATAGCAACATGAGAATATTTGCAAAGAGGTTACTAAATTCCCTTTAATGTCAGCCTTTCCTTAGAATAACCGACAGCAAATTAATTACTCTTCTATTGAAATTTGTGCTAGGACATATGAAGATGGCACATATCTGTAAAGTATTTTTTAAACATTAAATGTGAAAGGTTTTTCCCTTAGATTGCTATCCCATGAAGGCAGGGACAATGTCTGCTTGTACATTTTTGTATTTCTAGTACATGCCAGAGCCTGATACAAAATAGACACTAAAAAATTACTCAACAATAAACTAAGGAAGGACTAGAAGGGGCTTCTAACTATGTATAGACTTTTCTAATCTCTTTCTCTTATGAGAACTAAAATCAAGTTGTTTAAGACTAAAATTATTTAAAGAAGTATTTATACACAAATATGGACTCGAAGAAAGCCAATCCTTGTGCTTCAAGTGAAAATATCTCTATCACCTTTGAAATCGTTCAATTTAGGACTCTTACAAAACATTTTAGAAACATTGAAAATGACATAAGTTGATCTTGTGCTAGTTTATCCATGTTCTAAAGCATAAAAAGGAAACTTCACGGACAGATTCGAGGGCTTGAATTCCTACAAAATAAATTCTAAAAGTATGAGGATTAGATCTTGACACTAATTCATTCAGTACAGTATTATTTTTCTGAAATAACCCTCCCAGGAAACTTGTCATAAGAATCTAGCAGGTGGACATATAGCTTCATCTATTAAATCGTTCTCGTTGACATCTCCATTAAGTGGTATTTTTCATTCTATTCAAAAGTGTAATTCCTTCTCAGTTGTCCTATTGACAGCTGAGATATTCGTACTGACTCTTGCTCACATTTTATTTCTTGCTAACTATAGAATACAGTCTTCTTGAAAGCAAATAAGCTTTCTTTCCCTAATCCCTTGATGCACTGGTTAGGACTCTACAGACCCTTCCTCAGCAAGAAATTGTTTGATGGTATTGCATCCTTCATCAGATAGAAACCTGTTCAAACTTAGTGTTGCTAATCATATAGCAGCTGGGTCCTAAAAAGAGTACTGTTCTGAATTACAATTTGGCTTGATATTTATTGGATGTGCGCCTTTCAGGAAAAAAGAAATATCTTTTTTTTCCCCTAAATGTTGGAATTTTTGTCTGTGAAATGAATATATGAATATAAATAATCTGCTATATGAAATGAAATGGCATATGAGAATGGCTAGCACACTGACTCATGACAGTATTTGAAAATAATTATTTTCTTCCTTTATTTCTAAATAGAAGATGGTGACACTTTTGTTGACCTGGTACATGTACTAATAACTGAAAAGTTTCCTTCTACTATAAGGTGAATATATATCCTATATAATAAAGATGTAATATGCAAATGGTTGTTACACTGTGAAGTGTAACGACCGGATCATGGATCAGCAGGAGGGTGGGGCAGCGAGCTACAAGCAGGTGGTGGAGAGCTACAAAAGGGGGCAGGGCAGCAAGCTATGAGGCAGGGGGGCAGAGGGAGCTACAGGAGGGCGAGACAGTGGGCGGAGAGCTATTGGAGGGCGGCAGCGAGCTACTGGCGAGCTACTGGCACACGGATTCGTGCACTGGGCTACTAGTTTTCTAATAAAAACCCTGATCAGTTAACCATTCTTCAACAGAAACTTAGTGATAAATCTAATGGAAATTTTACTACTAGCTCCAATCAAATGTTGGGATGAGTTAATATGTCTTTTTTTTTTAAATCAAACACCTGTAAATGGTTATATTTGATCAAAAGTGTTTACTTTCTGCTTATATGCTTGTCATTATATTTGTAGCTGGAATAGCAAGATTAAGGGCTATAAGTGTCATGAAGCCAGAACCATAACTATTTTATGTAACCAACATATAATCATCAGTTAACACATGGCCTAACACCTATTGGATGTTCAATAAACATATATTGAAGGAATGAATGAATAAATAAACAAATGACCAAAAACAGGAATGAGACAAATGATGAAGATTTTTCTGTGTCTATAATGAAACATCTAAACATACTTTTCAAATCATCCTTCAGACAGGCTCTGACTGCCAAACACACACCAACTAGACCAGTGGTCAGCAAACTCATTAGTCAACAGAGCCAAATATCAACAGTACAACGACTGAAATTTCTTTTGAGAGCCAAATTTTTTAAACTTAAACTTCATCTAATGCCACTTCTTCAAAATAGACTCGCCCAGGCTGTGGTATTTTGTGGAAGAGCCACACTCAAGGGGCCAAAGAGCCGCATGTGGCTCACGAGCCGCAATTTGCCAACCATGGAACTAGACACTTCAATCTAGTCCTTTATGCCAAGACTGGATTGCTAGTAATAGTATTTTATTTAATTATACCTACTTCTTAATAAAACATACAGTCATGCAAAGTAAATGTGCTTTATAAATGCTGTTGTTCATTTTGCTACATGTATTTTGGACAATGTTAGTATTATTTTATATGGCATGTGTAACCAAAAATAGAATAAAAGGAAAAGAGGGTCTTTTCATGGTTATCAATAAACTAATTTTGGTGGGGGGGGGAACTTCGAATTTAATTTTAGTGTGATCTTGAGTAAATGAGGCCATCTGTACCCTCACTACACAGATAAAATGCAAAGGACAGCATGCAAGCACAATGCTACAGAGCCCAAAGAAGGATGTGAGACCCAACAGAGTGAGTAAGAGGGTCAGAAGAGTGGTTGTTCAGGCAAAGGTTATATATAGATCAGGCAAACTCTGAATTACATAGAGGAATTTTTCCAGGGAGAAAGCACTACAGTCAGAGGAAGCAACATGCACAAAGGCAAAAATGAAACAAAATACAAACAAGAGAATATAAGATGTAAAAATGCAAGGAGCTCAGTGTAGTTGGAGGTTAGTTGAGTGATGAGCCAGACTTGTGATAGGTCTGATTAGTGAAGCTGAGACATTTGCATTGTGAACAACTTAAAGAAAAGACATTGAGAATTTTCAGCAAAGAATGATATATCAGATCTATATCTTAGAAATACTAGTATCACTCTGGCAGTGATGTAGAGAATGAATTGGTTTGTGATGATCGGGGTGACACCTTAGGTACATGCAAAACACTCAGAAGTTTAGAAATGATGAACTAAAGTAGTAGAAGAGAAGATGGGGCAGATGACAAGGATTATAGTGATATTAGGAAGCTATTGTGTAGAAATGAATTGGTCGAGTTAAAGAGGAGAAGGAGTGTCTTTTTCTTAGAGACTAAATGAAACGAAGTATCATAGCATATTTGATAACCTTGTTATTATGATTTTGAGCTTGAGAGGGTTCATGCCTAATAAACTCAATTTAACCCATTCATTTGGAGCCAGAAAAAAAGACAGAAAGTCTTCTAAATGTGAGTGTGGTGGGTGTTGTGAAAGAGGCATAAGAAAAAGGCAAAAGATTGGGGAAATGATTGAGGAGAAAGAATAATATAGTGAACTATCTAAGACACAAAGGATTTTCAAAGAACACTGAGGGTTTGCCTGAGATTTAAGTCTAGACTTGCAATGACACTTATCTACATGATTATGTGACTTTTCTCCCCAAAAGTTACTCAGTCTTCTAGGTACTGTATATATTAAAGGTAAATTATGGTGTTGATCCTCGCAGATTTTCAGGTGAGTGTAGCAAAGTAAATGTGTAAGGTAGGCAGGTTTTAAGGAATGAGAGTTGTGAAAGTGGTCCCGGCAATGAGTGTAGGAAGTGAGGAAGGCAAAGTGGATAAACCAAGGGGAATAAATAGGTTCTGGAAGACTAATGATGTCAAAGTTCAGAGACAAAGCTAACGATGGTGTAGGATAGGTAAAATACAGAAAATGGTGATAAGAGTGCAAACTATTCTAGTGTACTCTTTCAGACATGGAGACATGTGAAGCCATAAAGAATATTAAAGAAGCAGTACATTATTAATTTGTAAATAAGTTGTTAAAGTGGTTAAATAAGTGTTCAGAAGAAGAAGAGAGGATTATGTAGCCTAAAATGACCTTAGAAGTCTTAGTGAAGAAAGAGAAACCTGATCTAGAAGCAAAGACTTAAAATTAACTTGGGCAAAAATAAACACAAATTGAGAGAATATCTCCATCCTCCTCTTTCCCCGCAGAATTGCAAGAAAGAGTGGCAACATAGCACATTTGCAGGAGTAGGAGAAATTTTCCTTAAAGAAAAAAATTTCTTGAAAGACAAATATAAGAAAATGAAATGAAGCATCATTAAAACAGAGAATTCAAGAATGTAAATTCTAGGACAAGGACTTTGGTCTGTTGCTGAGGTAGTGCTAGGTTAAAACATTTCGATTGATTAATAACATATATAACAGAGGCTGCTCAAAGATTTTTTGTCTGCCCTTTACTCAAACCCAATTAATTTCTAAAAATATACAACAGAATCATCCATTCAAATCATCAGCTTTTCCTGAGTTTCCCTGTCAGTTGGATTACTTTGTGTTATTAATAATAAGCTCAGCATCAATGTGGCTCAAGGGCCAATTGCTTGTCTGTTTAGTAAATAAGAGTACAAATTAGTGTTCATCTGGTATTTCAATTGGGAAATTTTTCTAAGAACCCATTATCAATCTCACCTAATTAATTATCTGGTAAAATGTGCAACTAAAGTGGTAATATACTATAGCAATATGACATTTTCTGATAGTTGTATCTGATATAACCTTGTTAGTTGTTTTACAGTTAAATATTTCCTATTTTCTTATTATATAGGCTATACTGCTATTTTGAAATATGTTAAGACTACATCTAACTAAAAGTTGTTTATAAATAATATTTTAATATATTTTATAAATTATGTTTTATGAAGTTTTACAGGGCTTCAGTTTGCAAATAAGTAATTTGCTAACATGCTATAAAGTTCAACTAAGCTAACATAAAGCTTATTTCAAGAATTATAATAGATATATGAGTAGTCAGTATTTTATAGTTATCACTATAAATTTATTTTGCAAATAGATTATTTTATGTGATGACATTAAGCAATACCCTAACCATGATATCCAACTTTTAAAAGACATGTTATGCTTATTTCTAAATGGGGGTAGAACATTTCCAAACACCCTCTTAAGTTCTTCTGGCTGTTCTTGATCAAATTTACATGAGACAGATTAGCCAAAGAAAACAAAATTAAAGTTTAATAACATGTATACCACCTATACACATAGGAAAGACTCAGGAAAACTGAGTAACTTGCCAAAGTGGCAGAAGTGATATTTAAGGTTAAATACCCCTTCAGCTAAAAATCACAAAAAGATGTTGGAGGTGGGAAGTCAGTTATTGGAGGTTACCAGGAAAAGCAGAGTAAACAAAAGTAAGGTTGTTATGCAGATTTAAGTCATTATTTTCTGCATTCAAGTGGAAGGTGTCTATAAGAATTAATTATGCTACCAGTTTAAAGTCCCTGTGCCCCATGCTTCAAAAGGCCCAAACTCAAAATGTCAGCGAATGAGCCAAGCATGAAGAGGGCAGCCTTAGTGGTACCTCAAGTCCATTTTAAACAAGTACAGAGATCAGGCTTCTATTATGTCAAGGGAAGGAGCCATGGGAGGGGCAATAGGTGATAGACAACCTCAGACATCTGGGTGCCAGCAGGGTTCCAGGAAGATAGTGCTAGTTGATGTGAATTTTGTCTGAAGGTTTCTGCAAATCTTTGATAAATAATGCATACTTCCCTTATGTCCCCAAGCTTCAAACAGAATTCCTCTAATGATTAGCAGGTCTATATGCAAGACTATGGTAGGAGCTATTAGCCTGAAGGCCATGAGAACAAAACAGGTTTGAACAAAATGGGAGTCAGAGAGACCTAGCATTTCACTCTGTTACAATTATACTTTGGAGATCGAGGTGTATTAGATAATGTATTTCAAAACCAAAGCTTGTAACTATATTTAAAGCCTCCTGATGAAGGCCCAGTTGTCTCACTTTTCTCCCTTTTCTATTAGCTATAGAATCTAAGGTGTATTGACTGGTTTGGGTACTAAAACCATGGAAATCTAAAATGAGGTTTGACATATTACCTGTGTCAAAGTAAATTTATCTACATATCTCTAATGTAGCAATTTATAGATCATGTATGACTATAAGGTTTCATGAATATTATATTCTTCCTTACAAAAGAGTCACCAGGTACGACCATGCACTTATTTCAGTAATGTCATTGTCCTCAAATTTCCCTCATATACTTTGGGGTGTTATTAGGACTAGTGTAATGTCCTGGGGTGAATGTTAATGTTAACTTTGTTAAATAACAAATTATGAGGTATTTTTTAAGTTTTCAAAAGAAACAATAAGAACCTTAATATTGATGAATTTTGTGGAAAAAAGCTAAATATTACAGAACATTAAATTTGGGTTACAAGATCATGCATTTGATATTATTCACCCTTATGTTTTCCTCTTTCTCTGTGTGTATAGATGGCATATATACCTACGTATGCCTTAAATTTTGTGAGTAATATATAATTGTATATCCAGCTAGTATCATTTTATAATTTGGAACAAACTAGTCATTCTTTCAGTATTAACTATTTGTAATTCTCATTTATTTGAAAAAGCAAGTAACCTCAAAATCAAAGATGTTAAAGTTTAGAAAAATATCAAGTACATAACTCACTTTTTACTCCCACTATATAACTATTTATTTCTGCTATGTTATGTAGCCATTGCAGTAGATATTTTCCTCTGACCTATTTGCAAATATATTACTAGGCTTGCCATTTACTGTATTTAAATGCATGGTAAAATTATTTTATAAGTATACAATCACTTCCAAAACTTGTGATTATGCTAATTCAAGACATTAATTTCTACTTAAATTGTGTAATTTGATACCAAATAGTCCTTGTCTTCTGTTTATTAGGGAGGAAAACTAGTAAGGGATAATAGGCAATTCAAACTGGGATATGGTGCTAAAAAAAAAAAAATTGAAACATTTTTAAATGAAGGCACACATTTCAATCCGGTTCACTATTTAAATGGCCTCATGAGCTTTGAAAGAGTCATCTCGTATTAGTTAAGAGAGAGAAGGAGTACTATGGGAAGACTCTTGAATATGCAAATTAACCAGTATTAATTAGCTCCAGCAGCCATATATTTTAAGTTTAAGTGTTAGAACTTAGCTAAGGCAATAAGACCAAATCAGGTCTCAGTAATTTGCATTTTTATAGTTCTTCCTAAAGCAATCTAGGATTGACTGTTATAGCCAAGAGAGGGCATCAACTAGAATGTAAAACGTGCTGCACTTTAGGCTATGCTTTTAAGTACGATCCCATGTCGATTCTCAAGATTTCTGCTTAAACGGGTAATAGTTTAATAAGGAATACTCTTTTCTATGTTGCTCAATGATGGTAAATAGAATCTCTGTAATCAAGTGACATCTAAGAGTGACAGGAGTATTTTATTTTCTTGGGAATCTGTTCATTTTCTCTAGCTGTTTCCATTTTTATCCTTGCTGTCCCCTTAAGGCACACACCAAAGTCTCCTTTAAAAGCATTTTAAACTCAGCCCCAACATCAAAGCGAACAAAAGGCCAGAAGTGAAACTGGCTTTAAATTGCCCTGATATTTGTTTTTTAGCTATGTTGCTCAGAAGTTCTTAGTAAGCCCCACTCGATCATCTCTGATGTAATGTTATCCTACACAGATGGAGTGTGAAGCCATTGAAAATAGTATCTCACGTTCCACTGTGGCTAGTTCTGGGATTTAGAGAAAACTTACTTAAAGAGATTCACTTCACGAAGGTAAAAAACAATCCTGCCTCATTCAGTCCTGCTGCACCATTGTAGAATGGCTCATTTTCTCCTCAACAATCCTGGTGGTTATCCCAGGGCAATAATGAATAATTACGGATCTCAAAAGGACAGTGTTTAGAGGCTGCATTACCCTGTTCCAGACAATTTTCAGGAGTGTAAGTCCCTTGTGGAGATTTCAAAGGATGGAGTTTCTTAAACTGTATCTTGAAAGGCTTATTTCATCTTACATTATGTTCACCGTACTTTAAAGCAGACTCCTTATCTCCGAGGCCCTTATAAGTGTGGCCTCATTTCCCACACATTCAGTCCAATTTACTGTTGATGGGATAAGGTTAAGCCAACCAGATTTCATAGCAGTGGACTGCCCTGGATAAATATCATTTGCTGAAAAGGTAATAGGGTCAGCAGAATCACAATTCTAAAAGTGGTATGAACGAGGAATTAGCAATGAGCCATAACTTCAATGCATTGCATTATGCACATTGTGGACTGTGCTATTCCAGGTAATTTTCTTTCAACAAGCACTTATGAAGCCTTAAGACAAAGACCTTTGCTACTCTTCAAGACACGCTGGAGTTTCCAACATCATAGAACTCTTATTTTTCAAGAAAGCTTTTTTTTTTAATGGCTTAAATGATCTTTCATATGGTTCTTTTCTAATGAATACTGCTGTCCTTCATCTTTCAGAGAGGTAGGGCATATTTTGGAAACTTCCTAAGGTGCATCACAAAACTGACAGAGCATAGAACCAGGAGGTCCATTCAGATGAGCTGCATGGAGCGCTTTGCTTCTGCTTTGGTAATGGGGAGTTGAAGGCATCATTATCTAAATCTCATCCCATTAAAAATGATCATTTATTGGCAACTGTAAAGACAGCTGCTATATTCTATTCCCAATTATTAACTTTACATTCAAATAAGCTAAGATTTTTGGCTTAATCATAAAGAAAATATGTCTAATTCTTCACCATTAATAATGACAGTTAAATTAATAATCCAACAATGACTTTAAAGAATTTAGTGCAAGTATTATATCTCAATGTCAGCCTGTTATTGAATTAAGAAAAAGCACTGACCACTATTTAGTAAATGTGGCTCTGATCACTAGTCTCAAAATTCAGTAATAGCATTAAGTCCTAAATACACATTCTTTTTTAGAGCAAACATCTGCATTTTATGCCCCAACACCAAAGGTTTCTGTATAGGACCAATTATTTTCTCCAAAGCTAAAAAAAGCCTAAGAATTTTAATTTATTAAACTACTTTAAATGAAATGTCCTGTAAATAGGACAATATTGTTTATAAAGCAGATGGGAATTTTAGAAAATAAGTATAATAAAGGGAAAGAAAAATGATTTGTCAGAATCCAGTTACTTCATTCATTTAAGAATACAGTGAGCCAATTCCTATATAGTTTCCTCTAAGAGTTGAAAACATAGGTGGTTGTGTTTTTTTTTTAACTATTTTCATTTTGAGGAGCAAACCTTGTCTGCCACAGAACCACCAGTATACTACTGGCTTATGTCAAAAAGATGAGCTACTTTTCTTCAAATTTCCTATAGCTACTATTATAACCAGATTGGAGGGCAATTTATCTGCATTATCTCTGCCTTAAATATAATTTTTGTCACTAAAGTTTCTGTTAACATAAAACTTCATTAACCCACATAATAATACCAACACTCTAATTTGAAGCTTTGAGGATGATTCCATTTTTTTTTTCAGTACTTTCTGTCCACACTCTCTGTTCCATTCACCTCGTTTCACTGGCTTGTATTAGGATCTGAATACAAGTCCACCAGTCACCAACTATAAGATCAGTTGGAAGCTGGGTATATGTTATTTACATACAGTACAAAGGACAGACAGGTGGTCTGATCTGTGGAGGTCAGCAAGCTCTGTGACTTTTTACACAGTTGAATAGCAAGTATTTTTCTAAAAATTTCCCAATATTTTTTTCTCTTTCATGTAGTCTCTTCGAAAACAAACAAACAAAAATCCTATTGTTTTCCTACCACTTTCTTCACAGTTATTCATTTGTCTACTTTACAGTTCAACACTATATTTAAAATTTGACATCTGAAAAATCTCTCAACCTGAAAATTGTCAACTTTTGCACTTCACTAGGTAAGGCCTTACTGTTTAGTTGGAAACATTCTGCCATTTTGGTTTGGGTTCCCCGAGAAGTAGACAAAGATTCACATCACAAAGATTCAAGTGCAAGTATGTATATGAGAAGCAAAGGAAAAACTGGTAAAGAATGGGAAACTGGGATAGGGAAAGGCAGACAGACAATAAAGTGTACATTTTTAAGCCAGCTAAACCTATAGTAATGAGAACTCAAAAACATGGGGAGAAGTGTAGAACACATGTCTTAGAATTATTCACCCAAGAGGTAGGAGAACTCGGGTATTGATATAACCATTATTTATTGATTGGCTAATGAAGGAACCAGGACACACACACACACACACACACACACACACACACACACACACCAGTTTAAATGGCACGTCTTTCTGAGTGTTCCTCTGATGTTCTCTCTCCTCTCATCACTGAACTTATGTTTCTCAGCTTATGAAAGACTTTGCTATATTCCATATAGATATACAGTATATATATCATTATATATATACAGTATATATATCATTATATGCTGTGATTTTGGAAACAGATAAACTTTAAAGTAAAATAACTTGCATTAGTTCATTTTTTTTAGGAATAAATTTATTTTCAGATTGACATAAAATAGGCTCTAGAGCTTGTTATAAATAACGATTTAACCACATTGTTTTAGTTTAAAACAGCCATTATAAGTTTAAGGCATTCTTACCACTTGCAACAGCATGGATGAACAGGAGAGCATTATGCTAAGTGAAATAAGCCAGTCAGAGAAAGATAAATATCACACGAGCTCACTCATTTGTGGAATATAATGAACAACATAAACTGATGAACAAAAACAGATCCAGAGACAGAGAAGCATCGATCAGACCATAAACCTCAGAGGGAAGGTAGGGGAGGTGGGGGTAAGGGGGAGAGATCAACCAAAGGACTTGTATGCATGCATATAAGCCTAACCAATGGACACAGACAACAGGGGGGTGAGGGCATGAGTGTGTGTGTGGGGGAAATGGGAGAATAAGGACACATATGTAATATCTTAATCAATAAAGAAAAAAATAAAAATAAATAAAATAGCCATTACACAATAATGATAAATACATTTTCATAGTACCTTGCAAGTTTTTGAGTTTTTAATAGCAATTTACTTATTTTCTATTTTTTTCTTTCTTTTTTATTTTCTAGTTTTTAATTATATAAATAGTAAAAGTAAATTTATGTGAAAATCAAATACATAGTAATATAAGAAAGTAAAAAAAAAACAAATCATCTGAAATCTTAGTAACCAGTAATAACTGTCATACACTTGTTCAATCACCATGATCTTATGTAGATATCTATACATATAATCATATGCATTTAAATAATTTAATTAACATCAATGATATATCACATACACTTTCTTTGATGATACCTTTTAAATAGTTTATTTTCACACATTTAAAATATTAAAGGAATTGTGCTTATACAGAATCTAGACTTATTCTCAGATACTACATTATAAATGACATCCTATTACAATTATATTTTCTGTTTTATTCTTGTTCATAAAAACACAACTAGTTTTTCAACACTTTTTTCTTCAATAAACTTACTCAACTATTAATTGCTCAGTTATTAATTTTCATTATTTATAGGTTGATTTGTATTTTATATGCAAATAACCAAAACCTCATCAAATAATGATAGCTTTGGGTTCCAGTGCTTCCCTCCTCCCCTTGTTTTTCTGTACCATCTAAGACTTCCCAAGCTAAATAAAAGTGGAGATAGCAGACTTTCACATTTTATTGATAATATTTCCAAAGTTTAAAGTATATTCAACTTATCATATTTGCCTATTAGTGTGAAAATGACATAATTAGTATGGAAATGACATTTCCTAATATTTCTACTATTAAACTAGTGAATTCCTCAGCTAATTGAATTTTATTATTATACTAGAGGCCTGGTGGATGAAATTCATGAACTGGGAGGGGGGATGTCCGTCAGCCTGGCCTGTGCCCTCTCGCAGTCCGGGACCCCTTGGGGAATGTCCACCTGTGGCTTAGGCCCGATTCCCCCAGAGATCGGGCGTAAGCTGGCACTCAGACATCCTTCTCACAGTCTGGGGCTCTCGCAGTCCAGGACCCCTCGCTCCTTACTGCCCGCCTGCCGTGGAAGCGGGAGAGGCTCCCACCACTGCAGCTGCGCTTGTCAGCCGTGAACCCGGCTTCTGGCTGAGCAGGGGGGAGCGCTGCTCAACCAGAAGCTGGGCTCGCTGATCCTTAGAGCTGGCCCTGTCCCCCGCCCACTAGTGGGGGGGGGGGGGCGATCAGGGGCCGGGTCGGCCGAGGGAGGGTCCATGGGAGGTTGAGGCACCACAGTCGTGACCCATCACACCTCTGTGAAGGCTCCAGGACCACGCTGCCCCCTCTCCCGCTGCCTCTGTGGAAGCGGGGTGTCGGGACTAGGCCCATGCCGCCTCTCCCACCACCTCTGTGGAAGGGGGTGTACTGGGACTGCCATGCCTGCCCTGGCAGTGCAGGCTCGCTGCCCCCACCCCCTGCCCACTGGTCGTTCCAGAAGGTCGTTCCACCATCTGGTCTAATTAGCATAGTATCTCTTTATTATATAGGATACTGTCTCTCTAAGACCTAGGTGGTTTCTATATATGAATATTAAAAGTTTTTCATTTATGTACATGAGTCATCTTTTTCTTTTTAAAAAAATATTTTTATCATTTTCAGAGAGGAAGAGAGAAGGAGAGAGATAGAAACATCGGTGATGAGAGAGAATCATTGATCAGCTGCCTCCTGCACATCCCACCTGGCCATGAGTCATATTTTTCTGCAATTTGGGGCAGTATCATCAAAGTTTATTTTTGTGTATGGTATAAGTTGGTGATCTAGCTTCATTTTTTTGCATGTATCTGTCCAATTTTCCCAACACCATTTATTGAAGAGACTGTCTTGACTCCATTGTATGTTCATGCCTCCTTTGTCAAATAATAATTGAGCATAGTGGTTTGGGTCAATATCTGGATTCTCTATTCTATTCCATTGATCTATATGTCTGTTCTTGTGCCAGTACCAGGCTGTTTTGAGAATAATACAGCTTGAAATCTGGTATTGAGATCCCTCCTACTTTATTCTGCTTTCTCAGGATTGCTGTGGCTATTCGGGGTCTTTTTTTATTCCAGATGAATTTTTGGAGAGTTCTTTCAAGGTCTGTGAAATATGCCATTGGTATTTTAATGGGGAGTGCATTGAATCTATAGATTGCTTTGGGTAGTATGGACATTTTAATGATGTTGATTCTACCAATCCATGAACATGGTATGTTCTTCCATCTGTTTACGTCTTCCTCTATCTCTTTTTTCAGTGTCCTGTAGTTTTCCGCGTATAGGTCTTTTACAGAAAGAGAGACTAAAAAGGCAATCCCATTTACCATCACACCAAAAAAATTAAGATACCTAGGAATAAACCTAACTAAGGAGGTAAAAGACGTAGATTATTTTTAACTGAAGGCAATGGAAACTCTGTAGGCTTATGATAAATTTACCTTTTACTTAAAGAACTTAAAGTTGGGGGCTTTTCCCATAATAAGAGCCATCATCAGAATTAAGTTTATGATCTACCTCTAGGGCAGAACAAACTTTTAATTAATAATCATCTGCTCTTCTTATTGTCCTGAGAATTACCCTCCTCCACCTCTCATGTATGTGGGTCTCTGATTCATGTATGTGAGGTTCCCATATGCATGTATATAATTAAATTTGGTTATTTTGTTCATCTGTTTCATGTAGATTTAATTATTAAACCAGGGAAAAAAACTCAGAAAGATAGAGGAAAATCTCTTCCTCCCCCACAGTTGGCATAGCCAGCAAGATGTCTCATTGGCTGCTGGGCACTTTTCACCCAGGGCTGTTGCAGTAGGAAGACCCTGGGACCTCTGATACAAGCCAGGAAAAGATAAGAATTCTTGCCAAATCAGAGTGGTGCAAGTCCTTGTGTGTGTGTGTTTTTTTTTTCTTGACAAAAAGAACCTAGAAGAGTAAAAGAAAATTTCTTTCTCCTCTACAATATGTATGATATGAGTATATTATTATGAAGTAAAAAAGGCAAGCTGCACAATGATATTTAGTAGTTTTTATTAAGCAAAAATATGTAAATATATATAATAAGTTATAAGGTATGAAAAAACAAAAAAACATATTAACAATATTTATATTTGGAGAAGAAAATAAAGTAGATGCAGGGCTACCATGAAGGCAGACTATATGTCCTATATTTTCTGTACAATTTGACATTTTAAACAAATGTATAGTTAGCTGCAATTTGTATAATCAAAACACATTAAAAAGTAGAAAAATAATATAAACCTCACTTTTTAAAGTTATATTATTTTCTGCATTGTTCACATTTACTCTTATTTTGACTATTGCTTTGGCTTATATCAAATCATATGTACAAATAAATTTAAGCAAATAAACCTATTAACATTAATGCTGTACAATATTATTACTAGTTTTAATATACTATTTTAAATATACAAATTACTTATAGATTTAAACATACTTTATATATTGAGAATTTTTATATATTGTTAAAAATTTGGCTTGCTAAATTAGACAAAATCATAATTTTTAACACTTTAAAGTTCTTCATTTTTTTATATGCTCTCAGAGAAAATAAATCTGACAATTTCAAGAAAATCATTTATCTGTATCAAAACAATGTAATGTCTTTGTTTAATTGCTCAGCATTTGTGTGTGGGGGTGAGGGTATGATTCTGTTTATAAAATGCAAAATCATAGAAAAGCCAAAGACCCTACTTTGCAACAGCTGTGAACAATCTGACCTAAATTCAGACTCTCAATTTCCTTTAAAATTACCCAAACTTTAAGGAGCAGATTGGTCTAAATCTGGGAAAAATAAAGGCTTTAGGCCATTGACACACTGAAAGTGTATTTATTTAATAGCACTCAATAGAACAGCTTTCTGCATTACAAATTAATTAGCAAATGCAGTTAATTTTTCAATCTATTTTTAAGACTTAATTAAGTCTTTGTCTTTGTTTTCAATATTACTCTGTCTTTGGAAATAAAATTATGGAAAGATTAGCCTCTCTCTAAGATTATTATGAATGTGAATAATTAGCTCTGGCATCATGCATTATATACATGTTAGACTTTTCCTTAATTGAATTTTTAACCATTACTGTAAATACTCTAACTTAATTTGTTCTAAAATGTCTTATTAAATAGTCCAAAGATGTTGACTTATTATAGAAGTGAATCAAATATTTAAAACACCCTTTAAGTTTAAAAGAAGGAAGTAAAAACAGAATGACTTTTTTTGCTTTTAGTTGTTTTTGCTCTTTATGTAATTTCAAACTTATAAAAATATTGTAAGAATAGAATAAGAAAATCTTAAATAACCTATACTTAAACTGACCTATTGTTTACTTTTTGTCTTTATATATACTCTCCTCCCTTCCTTCCTCCTGCCTCCCTCTCCTTCCCACCCCATCCCTCTTCCCTGCTTTCCTCATCTCTCCCCTCTTCTCCCTTTCTCTTTTGTGTTCTCTTCTTTTTCTTCTTCTCCATCTACTATTTAAAATATTTTTTCTTTCTTTTCTTTAGGTAGGATAATTTATACTGCTCTATCTCTAAACTCACATTTCATTTTTTGTTGCCCTCTCCAATATGCTTTTAAAGCCATTGAGCAAAGCCTCATTTTATTTCACATACTTTACTTTTTAGTTTTAGAATTTTTATTAGATTTTTTAATGGTTTAAATTTCTCTGCTGAGATTCTCCATATTTCTATTTAAGTCCAAACATTGTTGTACTACCTGCTTTGAAGGTCTTGTTTTCTACTTTTAATTTCAACCTTTGAGTGATTTCAGGTTTGGTTACTATTGATCACTTTTTTTCTTATCCAATGGTAATATGTTCCTTTTAACTCACATATTTAATGTTTTTGTTTTGTATTGGTATACTGGGCATTGTTGATAATACATTGCAGACACTGAGTTCAGGCAGCTTTATTTGAAGAATGGTGTGTATTTTCCTACCAGGTAGTTAATTTAGCTGGACTTAAACTCTACACTTTGTCTCTTTTGCAGTGGGGGAGAAGTTAAAATCTCTGCTCCGTCTTTGTAACCTTCCATCCATTGTTACCTTCACAGCACCTTGGATACTCCTCTATGCATGTATAGTTTATGGCAGAAGCAAGGATGTGGGCAACGTTTATACTCAGGTTTTGGGGGCTGTCCTCTCTAGATACACCTTCCACTCATATCTCCCTGATGGTTTAATTTCTCTAGTAGCCCTGAACTCTAGTTCTTACTTTTTTAAACTAGTTGTATTGACTTTTCTGCTTTTGTTCAGGCTACTCGCACTATATAAAGAAAAAAGCCACATAAACACAAATATCTCCCAGTGAAAAATCCTCTATCAAGGATTATCTACCCTCCAGTTCTGCCCGATTTAGGTTGTATTCCAGAATCGTCAGTAGTTATTTTTTTCAGAATTTTATCCTAGAGTTTTTATTTGCTATCTATAAGAAAATGTTTCTCATACAAGCCACTACACTATTTATTAAAGGTAGAACTGCTTTGTCATTAATTAATCAAATTTGTTTTCAATTGTGTATGCATTGCAGTTTTGAGTCTCTGAATACTAATTAATTCTGTAAATATTTTGCACAAGACTTTATTTCAGCATTCGAATTGAAAATAATTAGGCTTTAAATATTTGTATATACTAAAAAGGTAGTAAAACAAAATAGAAGCTCAACATAGAAATAATTATTGCACTTATTTTCATGTCTTAGTATTGTGTATGATGATGCAAAAAATATGGGGAGGGAGACTAGATATATCTTTAGAATAGTGATTTTATTTCCTCAGTTATATACCCAGAAGTGGACTTGCTGGATTTATAGTTCCAATTTTAATTTTTTGAGGATTTTCCATGCTGTTTTTCATAGTGGTGGTACTATTTTATATTCCCACCAACAGTGTACATCTTCCTTTTTTCCCATATTCACCATATTCTTGTCTTTTTAATGACAGCCATTCTGACAGGTGTAAGATGTAATCTCGTGTGGTCTTGATTTGCATTTCCCTGATGAATAGTGATGTTCAGTACTTTTTCATGTACCTGTTGGCCATTTCAGTATCTTTTTTTAGAAAATTTCTATTAAGATCCTTTGCTCATTTTTAGTAATATTTATTTTTATTTTTGCTAGTGAGTTTTATAAGATTCTTATATATTTTAGATATTAATTAAATCAGATATGTGGTTTGCAAATATTTTCTCCTATTCTGTAGGCAGACTTTCATTTTGTTGATTGTTTCTTTTGCTGTACAGAGGCTTTTAAGTTAAATTAGTCCCACTTATTGAATTTTGCTTTTATTGTTTGTGCTTTTAGTACCACACCCATAAAATTATTGCTGAGGTCAATGCCAAGGAGCTTTTTCCCTATGTTTGCTTCTAGGAGTTTTTGGGTCTTGCATTTAAATTTTTAATCCATTTTGAGTTAGTTTTTGAATTCAATGTAAAATAGGGGTCTAGTT
The DNA here is from genome assembly GCF_951640355.1 of Cnephaeus nilssonii. NCBI lineage: Eukaryota > Metazoa > Chordata > Mammalia > Chiroptera > Vespertilionidae > Cnephaeus > Cnephaeus nilssonii. The sequence continues at coordinate 71,364,834 of NC_137080.1, read as the reverse complement.
TCATCCTTTTCCATGTGAATATACATATCCCATCACCATTTATTGTAGATTATCTTTTCTTCATTAAGTATTTTTGGCTCACTTGTCAAATATTAGCAGACAATTTATGCGTAAGTTTACTTCTGGGCTCTTGATTCTCTTCCTTTGACTATGTGTCTGTTTTTATGCCTGTATTATACTTTTTTGATTACTATAGCTTTGTAATATAGTTTGAAATCAGGAAGTGTAATGCCTCCAGCTTTGTTCTTTTTTCTCAGAATTACTTTGGTTATTCAGGATTTTTGTGGTTTCATATGAATTTTAGATTTTTTTTCAAGATTTGTAAAAAACATGTCATTGGAAATTTAAAAAATATGGTTTTATTGATTTTTTAGAGAGAGGGGAAGGGAAAGAAAGACAGAGATAGAAACATTGAAGAGAGAAACATAGATAGGCTGTCTCCTGCATTCCCCCTAATGGGGATGGAGCCCTCAACCCAGGCCTGTGCCCTGACCAGGAATCGAACTGGACCCCCTCTTGTGCTTGGGACAATTTTCAACCAACTGAGCCACCGTTGGAATTTTTATAGGAATTGTGTTGAATCTATAGATGGTTTTGGGTAGTGTGGACATTTTAACAATACTCATTCTATCAGTCCATGAACAGAGATATATTGTCACTTATTTGGTTTTACTTTAGTTTCTTTTGTCAAAGTTTCATAGTTTTCAATATACAGATCTTTCACCTCTTTGTTAAATTTATTCCTAAACTTATTGGTTTTGATGCTATCATAAATGAAATTGATTTCTTTGTTTCTTTTTCAGATATTTAATTAGTGCAGAGAAATGTTACTGATTTTTGTATGTTGATTTTGTATTTGGCAATGCTACTTAATTCATTGATTACTTCTAACAGTTTTTTGGTGCAGTTTTTTAGGATTTTTCTATATATAAGATCATGTCATGTGCAATCAGAGATAATTTTACTTCTTTCTTTCAAATTTGGATGCATTTTATACATTTCTATTGGCCGATTGCTCTGGCTAGAGTCCAGTATCATGTGAGTAGGAGTGGTGAAAGTGGACATATTTGTCTTGTTCCTGATCTTAGAAAATAAGCTTTCAGTCTTTTATCACTGAGTTTTATATTAGCTGTGGGCTTGTCATATATGCCCTTATGCTGAGTTATATTATTTTTATGCCCAATTTGTTGAGAATATTTTTATCATAATGGATGCTAAATTTTGTCAAATGACTTTTCTATATCTTTTGTGATGATTATATGATTTTTATTTTTCATTATATTAATGTGATGTGTCACATTTGTTGATTTGTGTATGTTGAACCATCTTTGTATCCTAGGAATGAATCCCACATAATCATGATGTATGATCCTTTTAATGTGCTATTGAATTTTGTTTGCTAGTATTTTTGCATTTATATTATCAGGGATATTGCCTTGTCATTTTTTTTTTCCTTGTCATTTCCTTATCTTGTTTTGGTATCAGAGTAATGATGACCTCATAAAATTAGTTTGGAAGTGTTCTCACCTCTTTTTTTTTCTTTTTTGCAAGAATTTTAGAAGGATTAGCATTATTTCTTTTTTTTAAATGTTTGGTGAAATTTATGCTTGAAGCCATCTGGTCCTGTGATTTTCTTAGTTGTGAGATTTCAGATTACTGATTCAATCTTCTTGCATTTGGTCTGTTCAGATATTCTATTTCTTCACGATTCAGTGTTCATGTTTCCAATAATTCATCCATTTATTTTAGGTTGTCCAATTTGTTGGCATATAGTTTTCATAATAATCTCTTATGATAATTTGAATTTATGTTGTCTAGTCTAGCCAAAGGTATATATGCTTTACTTTCTCTTTTAGTCATATAGTTGCTTCTCACCATGAGCCCTGCTTCATGGAGAAACTAAAGGTAGAAAATAGAATAAAAATACAGAAAATTAGCAGAGAGAAGAGATGGAGAGAATCCTAATTACATCTGAGTCCCTGATCTAAATTGCCTTTCTTCAAATGTCTTAGGCTAGATTTGCAGAATTATGATGAGCCATATCCAGATGTAGTCTAGAGGAATAAACATAATACAGAAGGAAACAGAACTCAGATCAGAATCTGTAGATGGATCCAATTTGTCATTTTATCCATTTAGAAAAGGGTATGTTTTGCTATGAATAGATGAAAAACTAGCCAGAGCATGATTTATAATCTATGATAAAAAAGAAGATACATGTATCTGTGTGTGTGTGTGTGTGTGTGTGTGTTGACTTACACCGAGAGAGAATATACTATGAATCAGTTGTTTTTTATCTTCTTCCTTTAGTAACTGACTTTTACATTCTAACCTCAGGGGAAGTTACAGAACCAAGGACAACATTCCTGCCTAAGCAGGGTTCTTCCTGTTGACTCTGAGGCAGATTAACTCTTGGTCTTCCTGTGCTTTGGATCCAAGAGATGATTCATTTTACTTTAAGACTAACCTCATTTAAATTGAATTTCTGTCATTGGCATCCAAAGTGTCTAACAGACAAAACCCACCTACATGTGCCTTGCTATCCACTCATATCTACATTATTTTAAGCCTACTTGGATTGATCACTTCATATTTTCTATATTTTTGAGCCTTAAAGCATCTCATTCGCTCAGCCTGAAATTGACTTTCTTCAAATATGTCTCATTTGCCTTATAACATGTAAAACTCTTAAGATAAAATTTTAATATCAAAACAATTTTTGATAAAGTTTTTTCTGATTCTTATAGTTACAAACTAACTTCTGCATTATCTCATAGTTGCTGATTCCCTTCAAACTTGGATTTGCAGAATGTATACTTTATTCTGCATCTTAATACCTCTTATTTCCTGTAATTCCTATCCTTCTTACTTTTCCTAAATTCCCTCTCAAAAACATTTATAAAAAATGTTTTCTCAACATGTTTATTAGTATTAAGGTCTGAATAAATGATTGTCAGTTACTAATAGTGCTATTAGTAACAACAATGTTTTGATATCAGAGTAATGATGGTCCAAATAATAAGCATTGGTTAAGTTCAGGTATTAACCAACAATGAAGGTGATTTTATTTAAGGCTTTTAGGCTATCATGCCATACTTGGACTTCTTAAATCACTTCTTGTATGAAATTCACAAATTCTGTATCTTGAGGTGTCTTTAGATAAACTCAAAGATATCTAAAATACTTGTAGATCACAACTGAATCACAGTGTGTGGCAATGTTTTTATATTCTTGTAGTTATCTTTCTAAAATGCAATTTCAGCCTGGCCTATGTGGCTCAGTGGTTGAGCATGGACTTAAGAACCAGAAGGGTTCCAGTCAGGGCACATGCCTGGGTTTGATGCCCAGTGTGGGGCGTGCAGGCAGCTGATCAATGATTCTCTCTCATCATTGATGTTTTTATCTCTTTCTCCCTCTCCCTTCCTCTCTGAAATCAATAAAAGTATTTAAAAAATAAAATGCAATTGCATGTGTGGCAAACATTAACTGCCAGTTTTTAAATGGACTTCTGGCTTTATGATGGGATAAAGAACCTCCTCTTTTACTGACTTACTAATAGATAACAAGAGCAATGAGAAAAAATAGTGGAAATCTATCTTGATGACAAGAAAGAAATAACTATATATATATATATAAATCCCTACTTATATATATATAAATAAATCCATATATATATATATATATATATTTATAAATAAATCCCTATTTATATATATATATAAATAGGATTGCTCTAATAGGGATTTATATATATATATAAATCCCTATTAGAGCAAACATGAGGATGAATGCCTGAAAAAGCAAGTCTGCTAGTACAGATATTAGGCAAAGGTGTTTGAACACAGGATCCTCAAAAGTAGAGAGCTGTCCTGAGTGACATTTCAGTGGACCCATACTTGGAAAAGATTTGCTTCAATGATGAGAACTGCTGCAGAAACTTCCCTCACATTTATTTCATGCAAGGATATAAAAAAGGAAGTTGAAGTGACTAAAGAAAGCTACCATCTGTGTGACTGCATTGCATAGTAAAAGAAAACCTGTGGGTGGAGAGCAGTTTTCAGCTAAAGAAAAATGTCTGTTTAGGGAGAAAAGAGGTATTATGTACATTTTGTAAATTAGTAAGGTATATTTGTGTTTAAATGTATGAAAATAGCCTCTAGAAAAGCAAAGGGTTATATAATTAACAGCATACTGTGGAGCAAAGGTGATTGCAAAGATGGAAGAAAGTAGATGTATTAAAATTTCAACATCACTTGCAGGGAAATCAGTAGGCACTAAGAAAGAAAGAAATTAATTCCACTAAATAAATTACCATGATAAAGGGCCACATGGCTTTAAAAGAGTATAAACTTTTAAAATGATCAGAAGTAAACATACATAATAATGGAAATGTAGACCTTATCAAGAACAAAAATAAATAAAATATCAGTGTTCAAAAATAATATAAATTAAGCTGACAAAACTAGATTAAACATTAATTTTATGTCTATATATATAAATGATATTTGCTTACCTATTAAAAGAAAAAATATGCTTATATTAAATAATCAAGCTAACCTAATGGCATGTTATGTATAGGAGAAATAAAAATGAAGTAACTCAGGAAGTAAAAGAGTAGACAAAGACATAGCAGGAAACTAAAGACGAAAAATTTTACAGCGTATTAATATCAGACAATACATGATTCTAGTAAAAAAAACTGAATATAATAAAAAGACTTTTAAAAATAAAGACTTAATCCACACTGAACAATTTATAATCATGATCTATATACAAAATAATTGCAGTAAAAACCATAAAACAAAAAATCTTTAATATGGGCCTCTGTCAACCTATAATAGATTGAATTATAAAAAAATACATAAGACCTAAATAACCTTATGGCTTATATTGATCTAAATGATATAGCTCAGCAGAGCATAAAATTTACAGTTTCCAAGTACCCATAAAACAGTCATATTATTGACAAAAGATGCTCAATAAATTCAGAACAGTAAAATTACTAGAAACATTATGCTTTGTTTATAATGTAAGAGAACAACAAATTAGTCAGAAAATTACTAAGACAAGCAAAATGAATAATTCATATGCTTGCATTAGTTCTCACCTTCTCTCTACCTCTACTTCAAACATTTTTATTTAATGTTCAATACTTTCATGATAAATTGTTATGTGAAAAAGCAAAGCATAGTGTAGTATAGTGTTTCATTTCACATGTTTATAATATACTACAATGTGTTTTAAAAGAAAAAATATATATACTAGTTGCCCGGTGCATGAAATTCATGCACGGGGGAGGGGGTGTCCCTCAGCCCGGTCTGCACCCTATCCAATCTGGGATGGCTGGCTCTTATCTGCTCACCTGCCTGCCTGATCACCCCTAACCACTCTGCCTGCCGGCCTTCTCACCCACAACTGCCCCCCTTGCTGGCCTGATCACCCCAACTGCCCCCCCCCACTGGCCTGCTTATCCCCAACTGTCCCCCCTTGCTGGCCTGCTAGCCCCCAACTGTCCCCCCTGCCAGCCTGCTAGCCCCCAACTGCCCCCCCCTGCTGTCCTGATCACCCCCAACTGCTCCCCCTGCTGGCCTGCTTGCCCCCAACTGCCCACTCTGCCAGCCTGATCACCCCCAACTGCCTCCCTCTACTGGCCTGCTCACCCCCAACTGTCCTCCCCTCCTGGCCTGATTGCCCCTAACAGCCTCTGCCTCGGCCCCGCCACCATGGCTTTGTCCTGAAAGACATCTGGAAGGTCTCCTGGAAGGTCTCCTGGTCTAATTAGCATATTACCCTTTTATTAATATTGATCCTTATGTTTGTATAGCCATTTCTGAAATTATGTATCAGATTTTATATTTCTGGACAATGAACTTGGGGGAATGGAGAAATAGTAGGATGATATTTACCTTTCTCTTAAAAAATTTTAAACATTTATCTATAAAGCCTATTGCATATTTAACAAGTTCCAAAAGGGTTTTCAAAACTCTTTTATGGTATATGGATAGTCTCAATAAGTGTAAACATGCATAGAGGACATAAAGCAAAGTGTTGGCTGCTATCTGTCTCATGGGATTATAGACATTTATTTCTCATTTATATTTTATGGTATTTTATTTTTAATCAAAAATATATACCACACTTACAGTTAAAAAGACCAACTATATGCCTTTTTCCATTTTGGAAAATAAATAACAAGACTACACTCAGATGGTATCCCATAGCCCCTGAAAAAAAATGTAAACACCTTAATGTAGCATTCAAGCCCTTCACTATGCCATCCCATTTTGTATTTCCATTATTAGCTCCTGCCTTATCTGCCTCATGCAACCTGTATTTAGGCAAAGATGTGTGGCTCCAAATTCTCAAAGTTCATTGATTACTTCACACTATATTTCATGCTTTTCCTCTATGTAGAGTGTCCTTTCCTTTGCCTTATCAACCCCATCCCATTTCCAAATCTTCATTGAAATGTCACCTTAGTGATATTTACAGGTAAAATTAATCAATATCTCCTCTGATTTCTTTTATGATATTAGAATTAAGTCCATATATCTTATATGATACTATGTGGTGTGAGTGTGAGTGTGTGTGTGTGTGTGTGTGTGTGTGTGTGTGTGTGTGTGTAGAGGTGAGAGAGATAACATAAACTTGATAATCATCTCTTTGAGCCCTTGTCTCTAAAAAAAGGGAGATTAAGTTGAGGCTAGACATACTCAGTTTTTAACTTTGTCAACTTATGAACGATTTTGTTTGCTCAAATAATTAGATGATAGATAGGTGATAACCAGACCTTCTGACAGTCTATCACTGAGTTTGTGACTGTGATGATGAGTAGATTGGAAGGTTTCCTGTGATAAGCAGGTATGTAAATATAGAGATTGTTTTTAACCAGATCCTTTATTTGCTGATATAGAGAAATTCAGTCCAAAAGTCCAACAAAACTATTTTTTAAAATTAGTCACAATTAATTATGAAAACTCCAATAAGAATTAGCCTAAAAACTGGATGATAATGAGTCACCTCATTCATTTCTTTAATTTAACACCAATATTATAAGCATTAAAAAATGACTTAAAGTAAGGGCTTATTCCAAATAAATTTAGAAGAATAAAAACTTTATCCTGAATTTAGAATAATTTACTTTTAATTATTTATTTTAAGAAAAATCATATTTCATTGGGTTTTCACAGTATTCTAATAAACAGACAAAAAACTATATTGCTTCTAAAAAAAGCAATTCAATAATACCGTTTGTGTTTGGAATTTCTAAGATGTTTCAGTTTTGAGATATAGTTACATTAAAATGAATGGAGGCTCATTTCTAAAAGAAATATATATTTTGTTTTTTAATAGAAGCTTTAGCATATTTATGTTATTCTACAGTTATTAATTAGTCCTTTTGGGGTAGAGTCTAGCAATCTTGTGACCTTGAGCAAGATACCCAACTCCTGAGCCTCAACTACTCTTCATTAAAAGAATAGTACTTACTTCACATGGTTTTCATTAATGACTTTAATGAAATGGATAAAAAAAAGTGTTATATATACATATAGAATGGATTATTCAACCATTAACGAAATGAAATCCTACCATCAGTATTAACATAGATGGGCCTTGAAGGCATTATGCTAAATAAAATAAATCAGAGAAAGAAAAATACTGTACAATATTGTATATATGTAAAATCTAAAATAAAACCAAAAAACAACCAAACTTATAGAAACAGAGTAGATAGGTGGTTTCAAGGTGTTGGGGGTAGGGGCAAAGTGATGGGGAAGTGGGTGAGGATAGTTAAAGGGTACAGACTTCATTTATAAAATAAATCTGTGGATGCAATGTATAGCATCGTAACTAGAGTTAACAATATAAAATTGTATATTTGAAAGTAGGTAAGAGAGGAGATCCTAAGTTTTCATTACAAAACAAAAAATGTAGCTATGTGAGGTGATGGATGTGTTAAATAACTATTGTGGTACTCATTTTGAGTTATATACATACTAGTGGCCTGGTGCACTAATTTGTGCACATTGAAAGGAAATTAATTAGAAGAAATATTTTAATATTGCTATTTGCCCTTTCTCTATAATAGAAGTGCAAACCAAATTCACGATCGACAATGACAGATCAAAACACATGCGTGTGATTGGCACCAGTGAGAGCTTTATACGTATCATACATGTGCAAGTCAACTTAGCCTTTTATAGATATAGAATAAACTGACTTAATAAGACCTGCTTTCTGATTTAGCTAAACTTTTTCCAGCTCAGTGAAGCACTCCAACTTCTCTTTGTCAGCAACACAGCAATAAATATCAACCTGAAGCAGATTATTATTGTAGATCACTATATTCTGTGCAGTGAGAAAACCTGAAGTCATTTTCAAGGTCCACCATTTCTTACTTCTTTTCAGTCGGGTCAAGTTTCTAGGCTTTCTAAATCTCTGTTTTTCAGCTACTGAAAAGAAAATAGGATTCCATTAGTCTCCTATCTACCTACTCCAGGACTTCTGTGAGGATCAAATGAGATGAGGCATGGGAAAACACTTCACAGACATTTGGTTAAAGTGTAAAATGTTTTCACCTGGCTATAAAGCAAGTCGTGTTCCTGAGCTGAAGAAACTCCAAGGAGGCTAGTCTATAGGGAGAGGAACCTGGGTGTTGCTATGTGACATCATTACCCAGTGCCCACTGTTTCCAGGCTGGGCTGGGCTGTGGGCCGCATTTTGCGCCATGGGGTCTCTGCAGTGTCAGCTGCGATTTGGTGGGCTGTTGCTCCAGGGTGGTGGCGGGGCCTCTGTCCCACTTGGGAGAAGCTTAGTGTTACTTTGTCAGCACCAGGTCCACGGTGCCGTTTCTCTGTAAATGGCCAGTGTGCGTCATGGCAGCTCCTGCGTTGAGCATCTGCCCCCTGGTGGTCAGTGTGCATCATGGTGACCGGTCGGACAGTTGGACACTTAGCATATTAGCCTTTTATATATATAGATATCAAATTATTACACTGTATACCTTAAACTTACACAATGCAGTATGTCAATTAATTTAAATAAAGCTTGGATAAAAACAACAGGCAACTATAATTTTGCAACAACAACAAACAAGGTAGAAACCTGCCCCACCAGATCTAATGTGTAAATCCCTGGGGTAGACTAACATATTCCTAATCCTCAATGTCATATAAGCACCATGTCTGGAGGAAGGTCACAGACTAAAATTAGTAGTGGTGGTCTGACTCTATGTCAAACTTGTGAGGGGTCAGTACTAGTCGGTGAGCAAAGAGGAGTGTTGAACAGAAATTATAACTGATGTGAATTATGTTTGAGAACTGGAAAATTGAGGACTGTTGATATGAGTTCTTTTTTCTCTAAATTAGACAAAAAAAAATTGTTTATTTTTATAGAATGGTTCTTGCTTACTAAAACTGGCACAATTGAGAAATGTTTACAAAACAGAATAAGGGATATGATTCATTGATAAGAGTTTCTTTTCTCTAAGCACAAGTTGCTAGAAATGATTGTTTGCTATTTTTGTCTTATACATTGTGTTTTGCAACACCTTGATCCTTTCAAAGCCAAAAATGTACCTAAAATCAAGTACACAAGTGAAATACAATTAAGAGAAAGCACCAAGAATTAAAAATAGTTTATTTTCTTTATTGGTTTACATCCTAATTGTATGGGTTTAATGGCCCATCTTATTTCATCAACATATTCTTTGCCATAAATATTCCTAAAAATCCAAAACCTCTCATCCAAGTACATTTTTAATATCACTTTGTTTTCACAATCTGTCATTTAAATTAGCTTTATGAGACTCTCATAACAAAAAGAATGTTGCTTCCTTCAGAAATATGAGTTATAGTAAAGAACTGGAAAGCATTTAATGTTCCAATTTTTTAAAATGAAATAAGGATTTTAAATCTTATTTATGGCCTAAAATAAACTCAAATTTTGGAGATTTAACAGAAGCAAAGTAGCATGACAATAATAATATAAAGAATGTCATTTTTCATATGTTCATAAAATGTAGGGTAAGTCTATCAATAAAGACATAACTAAAATATCCTTTAGAAAAACACTTTAAAATTTTGAAATCTTTTAAATATTCTAAAACTTTATTATGAAATATTGTATCCAGTGAACTACAGAAAGATTACAAGATGGTCAGTGATAAATGTGCTTGTATTTAAGGCCCTTCTGTTTCACTGATGTTGACATAGCGTACTTTTGACAACACTTATTTCAGTTGCAATAGTTCTCTTTAAAATAACTTCTATGCAAAATAATGTGTGCATATATATATGTATATATATAAACATATACATATATATGTGTGTGTGTGTATATATATATATATATTCAAGATGTCAACTGAGTTGTGTTCAACATAGCCAATATGTATGTTTTAAATAGATTTACTAGTATTTTAAGATGAAGAATATGTTACTTGAAATAGAAAGATGGCAGCATTTGTAAACACTGGTGCTCACCACCTCCCACAACCACATCAAAATTACAACTAAAATACAGAAAACCATCATTCAGAACAACTTGAAATCTGGCTGAATGGAAGTCCTACAACTAGAGAAGTAAAGAAGAAATTACATAAAGACTAGTAAGAGGGGTGGAGGCACTAAAAGGGCTGGGTTGTTTGTTTGTTTGTTTGTTTGTTTGTTTGTTTTTTAATCAGGAGGGATATTTCCACTGCAGAGGTCTTCCATGAGAAGCAAGGGGTCCCAGCCCCATACCAGACTCCTAGCCCAGGGTTCCAGATCTGGGAAGAGAAGTCCCCATAACTTCAGGGTGGAAAAACCAGTGGGGATTGTGGCTGAGTGACAGGGAGCTCTGTTGGAGACCCAGGCAGTTCCTGTTAAAGGGCCAGCACACAAACTTACTTGATCCCGCTTCCTCTGATCTCCAGGGCTGGGGCAATGGCTTGGGGGAGCCAGGGACACATGGGGAGGAACTGGACCTTGGGGGTGGACTTCTCCCAGACAGGGGTGCTTGCAGGAGTCATTGTTCCTGTGCTGGGACCTACTCTGTGGCAGAGCTGATTGGCAGCCATATCTGAGTTTTCATCAAAGGGCCCACACTGTTGACTCAGCATTGGTGATTCCCTGAGACCCCGCCCATTTCAATTTGCAGCCCCACCCAAGCTGTTTGCAGGAGCTTTCCATATGAATGGCTGTCAGGTAATGTTTTTGGAAGAACTTAAAGTATGTTAGTAATTCTATCAACTTTCTTTGCAACCTCCTGGAAAATAATTGACAGATAGCTAGGAGAGGGGTATAGGAAAACAGTGCCAAGCATAAAGTCATAGCTCAAAATATAATTGCTGAAGGAGTATGTAACTGTATTACTATCACTGTAAGCAAAGAACTCTTGGTATAGAGGGCAGAGTAGTCCTCAAGCAGTATGTAGCCATTATGACTTCATTCATATAAAATGACTTCAGATTAAAATATACAAAAATCAAATTTGCAGTGTTCTCACTAAATGGAAGTTATTTTTTCCTATAAAGAAAAAATTCAGGAGTTAGCCTCCAGTGTTTCTGATGCCAGAGACCAGCTTCAAGTAGCTTTCGAATCTTTCCTCTCAGTTTGTGGCTTTCATCCCTAATGCTTGTGGTGATAGCACTTATACAAGATGCGATTAATCTCCATACACTACATCTACATTCAAGAATAGGCAGAGGGCAGAACTAGTCCTATGAGACCATTTTATTAAAGAGAGCAAAAGCACCTGGCCACAGTGGCTCAGTGGGTGAGCATCGACCTATGAACCAGGAAGTCATGGTTCAACTCCCAGTCATGGCACATGCCCCGATTCCAGGCCTGATCCCCAGTAGGGCGGAGCAGAAGGCAGCCAGTAAAGGATTCTCTCTCATCGTTGATGTCTCTCTCTCTCCCTCTTCCTCTCTTAAATCAATAAAAATATATTTTGAAAATAAAGAAGGCGAAAACTTTCCAAGAAATCCTTGCAAGTCTTTCCATTAGGTTCCATTTGCCAGAACTGGGAGTGAAGTTGCATCAATTTTTGCAAATAAAAATACAAGATAACCAGTTAAATATGAATTGTAGATAAACTATGACAAATTTTACTGTAAGTAGGTACAATACAATATTTGGGACCTAAAAATTAGTCACTGTTTATCTGTGATTCAAAGTTAACTGGCATCCTGTGCTTTACCTGGCAATCCTAATTGGGTCATGTAGCTACCCTACTACATACAATGGAAATTGGGAAATCATTTAAGACAGTCAGGACTGTCTTAAGCCAATCATGATTTATCATTTAGCTCTGAGCACATTGTCTGGGGAAAAAGACACTGAATTTTTTTGCAAGAGAAAGAGGGGTGAGAAAGGGCAGAAGCTATACATATTTTAAAACTCAGAACAATATAGCAAAGGAAAAAAAATAAGAGGAGGAGAGAGAAAAGGAATGGGAAGAGGAGAGGGAGAAGAATGATCTTACTGTATGTAAATGTTAAATGTTGTCACCTACATGCATAATATATCTATGTTAAAAAAATTAGAAAAGAAATTTTAAAATCACTCCCCTGTTAGTACTTTCTTCCAAAGATAGCACAATTAATAGCTAGTAATAATTAGATAAATTTCTTTATGGCCTTTACATTTGTATAACATATCTACAGATGAAATATATATATGGAGCATTTTGCATGTACTACCTTGCTTCATCATTTATAAGATAAGCATTTTTCTATAATTACATATTTTGTAGATACATAATATGACTAAACATCTATTGTTTAATTTAGTGAACTATTTTTTGTATATTTAATTATATAACTATTATCTGTCTATATATTTATATATATAGTATATAAATATACATATGTAATTATTTTAATGAGAAAGATACATTTTTTAACAAAATGCATGGCAATATTCTTGTAGAATAGTTGCTATGGTAATGTTGTGTTGGTTATAAACAGTCTTAGTCTCCTGTTTTATTCCCTTTTCACACTTGTCAAGGTGCTGGCAGTACAGACTGTCTGGCATGATATGCTGCCCTTTCTCTTCTTTTGCTATGAACTACAAATGTAGAGATTGCTGCAAAAAATAGTCATCTTTAATACTTTTTTTAGACTCAGTCGAATTAGAAAGAACAAGGAAATATCCATTAAGGAAGATTTGTTAGTCTTTGAACCTTATCAAACTATTGGATCTGAAAGCTCTAATTTTTGCATATATGATATACTTTCAGATCACTTAAACTGTAAAATTTCCAATTGTAAAGACATATATCAGAATCACTGTGCTTTAGAAGAGGCAGATCTTTGAAAGGTCTAGTGCCTTCATTATGATGCCAAAGTAAGAGACTAGATAACCAATGGATTCTATGTAGACAAAACTCAATAGCAAAGTTTGTTTAATTCACAATGGAACTCAGATTAGAAAATCATAGATAATTCATCTCCATGCATATATGCATGAGCTTTTCAGGCAGAACCTCAGATGTCAGAAAAATAATTTGTACCTTCTAGTCCCTTCACCTTTTTCACCCATCACTCCAAACCCCCCTCCCTTTTGGCAACCATCAACATGTTCTCTGAATCTATGGATCTGTTTCTGTTCTGCTTGTTTATTTCGTGCTTTAGATTCCACATAAAAGTAAAATCATATGGCTTGTCTTTCTCTGTCTGACTTATTTAACTCAGCGCAATACCCTCTAGGTAGGTCCATCCATGTTGTCACAAATGGAAAAATGTCATTCTTTATGGCTGAGTCATATTCCATTGCATATATGCATTACTTTTTCTTTATCTATTCATCTATTGATAGACATTTAGGAAGCTTCCAAATTTTGGCTATCTATCCATCCTATCTAATAATAGAGTAACATGTAAATTACCATCACTCCGCTACGCCCACGATTGGGCGGCGGGAGGCTGGGGGGCGGGACTCGGGGTGGCCTATTCTGCCATTGAGAGGCATGGATCTGCTGCCATTGAGGGGGGCTACCCTGCTGTTGAGAGGCGCAGGGGGCGGGACTCCCGCCCCCTGTGCCTCTCAATGGCCAGATCCGCGGCCGCTGAGGGGTCCTGCCGCAGACACCCAGCTGCGCCTCTCAATGGCAGGGTAGCCAGGTGTCCGCGGCAGCCCCCCTCAGCGGCCGTTGAGAGGCGCAGGGGGCGGGAGTCCCGCCCCCTGTGCCTCTCAACAGCAGGGTAGCCCCGTTCAGCGGCTGCGGACCATCAAAAGTGGGGAGCTGGGTGCCTGTCTGCTCCGGCACCAGGCCTTTCCTGGTGCACCAGCGGACAGGCACCCAGCTCCACGGCGAAAAGCAAAAGCGTGTAAGGGACCCTACACGTGCATGATTCAATCATGCACTGGGCCTCTAGTATATATATAAAAAGAGGTAATATGCAAATTAGGCTGGGATGCCAAACCGTCACTACCAGCTCAGGAGGAGGGGCCTGGTGCGGGCCCAGAGCCTGAGAGAACAACAGACAGGGAGGCCCGCGCCAGGCCCCAGAGCCAGAGAGAACAACACACAGGGGGGCTGGCCCCCAGCCCCAGCCCTGCAGCCACAGTGCTGGGCTGCTGGGGCCTGAGCAGAGACACAAACCCGCAGGGGGGTCAGCCCCAGCAGCCCCATCCCCATGCCCCCAGCCATAGCCCCACAGCCATGGCTGCAGCGCTGGGCTGCTGGGGCTGGAGCAGAGACACAAACCCACAGGGGGGCCGGGTTCAATTCTGATCAAGGGCATGTACCTAGGTTGCAGGCTCCTCCCTGACTGGGGCCCAGGTCAGGGCTCATGCAGGAGGCAACCAATCAAAGTATGCCTCTCACATTGATGTTTCTCTGTCTTTCCCTCTCTCTTTCATGCTCTCTCAAAATCAATGGAAACTATCCTCAGGTGAGGATAAAAAAAAAAAAAAGAAAAGAAAGAAGAAATGTCATATCCTATGAAAGAGACACCTTGAAAATGCCTAAAGAAAGTTGTCATTTTTTCGTGTTGAAGGGACTGGAGTCCATGTTGATGAAAACACCTTGGCAGCTGCGGTGACTGGCAGTGGCAGCAGCAGTGGGGTTATGGGAGTGGCATGAAATGTCTTTTCCATCCTTTCACTGTGTATGTCTGTGTATGTCTTTTGATCTTAAATGAGTCTTTGTAGACAGCATATGTAAGGATCTTGTCTTCCTACCCATTTAGCCACCATATGTCTTTTGACTGGAGCATTTAATCCATTTGCATTTGTTGATAGATAGATATTTATTGCCATTTTATTATTTATATTTTATTTTTTTCCCTCCTTGTTATTCTTAAAGAAGACCCTTTAACATTTCTTGTAATACTGGTTTGGTGGTGATAAACTCTTTAGCTTTTTCTTGTCTGGGAAGCTCTTTATCTGTCCTTCGATTCTAAATGATAGCTTTGCTGAGTAGAGTAATCTTGGTTGTAGGCTTAAATCAATCTTTTCATGTTAGAATTTTGGGTTGTTTGCAAATTTTTTTAAAGAAAATGGTTATGCTAGATAAAATTAGAAAAATAAATGTTGAGAATAAAGTAAAAACTTTTGTGTGGCAATAGCCAAGAGGGGTCTTTCCTCCACTCAATATCTTGCATCTTCTATACTCTATCACTATCCCTACCTACCTCACCCAAACCACCCACCCCCTAGTTCTTTCAGCTCTGGGGTCTCTTCAGATGTGCAAAAGCTGAGCTCTACTCCACTTCTATTCCTCCATGCAGCACCACAAGACCTCAGCTCTCTCTTTTCCAGGACACTATCAGGGTAGGACTTATCAAAATTATAGTTATTTAAGTCATATACAACACAGTATTTGATGCCATTGGTGTGTGTGTGTGTGTGTGTATATTGATTGATTTACTGATTTATTGATTTCAGAGAGGATGGGAGAGGGAGAGGGAGATAGAAACATCAATGATGAGAGAGAATCATTGATTGGCTGCTTCCTATATGCCCTCTACTGGGGACCTATCCTGAAACACAGGCATGTGCCCTGACTGGGAATGGAAACATGGCCTCCTGGTTCATAGGTCAACACTCAACCCCTAAGCCACACCAGCCAGGCTGATGTCATTGTTTTTTAGCTTGAGAAAAATCACAGGGAAAATCTCTCTTTTATCTTTTGCTGGGTTTGAAGTATCAGGCAATGTTGCTCCTTTTACATGATCACCAGACTCTGATCTAATCAGTTAACGCCATGGCCAAAAGTCAATTTGTTTCAATGATAATAGTTGAATTACATTAGAAAGATTTAAGGAAATTGGGTGTTGAGGTTTCATTCTCATGTGCCTGGGCTCTAAGAAAAAGAGCCTCGTTCATTTGCCCAAGTGAGAAAGCTCTTTAGCTCTCTCCTGGGAGAGCTGATGTCGCACGAGCAGGTGCTTTGACTTGGCTGATACCAAACACCCATTGGGATCTGATAATTTAAGAGACCACGCGGAGCATCTCATACCTGGTGACACACTGACTGTCTAGGTTGATGTCATATGTCTCCACAGTTAGCTGCACCATCATAATGTGGAATAAAGTAGGAGCACCTTGAATATGTGTTTGCTCCTTGTCATTAGATAAAATTGAAAAGCAAAGAAACCACACCTGTAAATGGTTTCTACTTACAAATCCAATTTATGCAAGTGGCAACCTCTGATTTAGAATAGTGGTTTGAGTGTCTCTTCATGCAGAAATTTGCAATCGGAGGATACATGCACAGCATCAAATAATGGAACAATGTATTTTTATTGCACCATCATCAGAGGTGATGAATATATTTGAAAACTGGTAAGAGAGGAGAGCAATATTCTGTGCCACCTGGAATGTTCAGGAAGGGAGAAAAGAGAGCAGGTATTGTGGCCCTAGCTGATTGGTTCAGTGGGTAGAGCATCTGCCTGTGGACTGAAGGGTACATGCCTGGTTGCGGGCTCAATCCCCAGTAGGGGGCATGCAGGAGGCAGCTAATCAATGATTCTCTCTTATCATTGATGTTTCTATATCTCTCACCCTCTCCTCTGTGAAATCAATAAAAATATATATTTTTTAAAAAGAGAGCAGGTATTCTGGATAGGTCAGGTTGAGTTAAATCAGGGTCCTGATATAAGCATAAAGTACCCTCATGTCCTTGACATCCAGACACCTACTATATTAAGTTTATGCTCAGAACAAAGGAAACTGATTGCTGGGAGACAGAAGGCTTTTATAATCAGTAGGATTGAAAGATCAAAGGATGATATGTGACCAGAATGTCAGAGTGAGAGGTCACAAAGAAGAGCTAAGTCATTTTGAGTGTTGATGGTCATGGTCAAAGCACACATTTTCTCAAATGAGAGGGACCACTTTACATTGTATAGCTAAATAATGACACTATTTTTTTTTCCAATTAGGCCATATTATCTCTGAAACATGAACTTTTGTTGAAATACCACTGTTTCTCTTGTTTTGAACCTACCAATCTTCATTAAAAAATAAACATTCAAATCAGTTATGTTGTCATTACCCTCATTGGTTGTCAAGATTAATAATGAAAGATTTTCCAGATCAAGTTTATTCTTATAAATTGCTAAAAAGTGCATACATATAATTAGTATTTGCCACTTCGCGTGTGTTAGTCCCCAAATGATGTCATTCATGTTAATTACTGTGTAGACCTCACAGTGACAATATAGAGCAGTTATTCCAACCTAAACTTATTGATTTATAAGGTAGTCTTTTTTGAATAATGAATAATTTAAAGTGCTTCTCAAAATTTTAGAAGTGTTACATTCTACATCTCTACCCCTAAATCTTTTGTTGATGTTGGTGAGATTTTTATCTTACCAAATTGACTCTCATAAGTTCTAGCTCTTTTTAGAGATTACTCCCTTACTTTTGTATGCTGCTATATAACTTTTACAGTTTGAAAAGGCACAAGGACAAGTTCATTTAAAATAAGGAGATGTTTGTCAGTAAGCCTCTTAGTGTTACAGTAAAGAAGAAAATGACCTTTTATTTCTTTAAAATCCTGTTCTGATAAGGCCTATTTTGTCATAAATACTGTAATAACCAAAGATTTTTAAATAGTAAAGAAAATGCTTTAAGTATAGGCATTATTTCCTCTTTCTAGTTTTCTTGGTTTTTTTATCTATCCACATATATTTATACTAGAGGCTCAGTGCATGAAAATTCATACACTAGAGGGGGAATCCCTCAGCCCGGCCTTCCCCCTCTCACAGTCCGGGAGCCCTCAGCCATCAGGGGAAGGCGATGCCCCCATCAGACTGCTGCTACCACTGCTGGCAGCACAAGCCTCGGCCGGCCCTGGTTACCTGAACTGGGCGTCTATGGGCGGCTGGGCAGCCACCATCCGAGGATTGCCTGCACCTCGGGAAGGCCCTGGGCAGCTGGGCAGCCGCCATCCAAGGCTTGCCTGCACCTTGGGCTGGCCCTGGGCAGCTGGGGGACTGAGGGGACTAGGGGACTCTGGAGATAGGCAGCAGGGCTGAGGGGACTGGGCACTGTCATCTTGTGGCTGTGGGCACTGCTATCTTTGAGGGCATGGCAGTCAGTATATTCCCTCCTTATTGGCTGTGGGCGCCGCCATATTTGAGAAGGGGGCAGTCAATTAGCATAATCCCTCCTTATTGGCTGTGGGTGCCACCATCTTTGTGATGGCATGTGGGTCAATTAGCATATTCCCTCTTTATTAGATAGGACTAGAGGCCTGGTGCACGGAATTAGTGCACTGGTGGGGGTCGTGGCCTGCAGGGATCAACCTGCTGTGGGAGCAACGCTCATCCTGGTTAGCCCAGTGACTGTGGACCCACCCTCTGAGTGGCTGCTCCCTGGTCCAGCATCTTCTGTGGAGCCTGAGCACTCACCTTTCCAGGAGACCCGGTCAAGGTCAGGCCCAGGGGTAATAGCACTGAGAGGCAGTGGAGTAGGCCTCAGTCCCACAGTGGCCATGAACCTGCCTCCCAGCCTCCGGGGTCAGCTCTGAGAGCCTGGCGGTGGTGCTGTGGCCTGCGGGCATCCGGAGGAGGTGGCAGGGAGTGAGGAGGAGGAGCCTGGGGCGAGGAGGCAATGATTGCAGCCTGGGTTCCTGCCCATAGGCTCGGGGTTTGCACAGGAGCAGCCACTCATCTTGGTCAGCCGAGCAGTGCTCCCACTGTGGTAGTGCACTGACCACCAGTGGGCAGCTCCTGCATTGAGTATTTGCCCCCTGGTGGTCAGTGTGCCTCATAGCGACAGGTTGCCTGGTTGTTCTGGTCATTCCACTGTTCAGTCACTGGGCTTTTATTATATAGGATGATTTATTTACTTCTTAAAATATGTATATCCTTTAAATATATGGAACAGACTGACAGAGGTCATCTAGGGGGTACTAGATGAAAGAAGGTGAAAGAACATACATGCATAATCCATGGACACAGATAGCTGTGTGGTGATGGCCAGAAGTGAGGGGGGGTGGTGCTGGGTGGAGGTGGGTAAAGGTGGGTAAAATGAGGAACATCTGTAATAGTGTCAACAATGAAAGAAAAAAATGTTGCTTTAATTTTTAAAATTAATATATGTGAATATCACATATTCAAATAATATGTTAAGAATATAACCTAGCTTATTCTAGATTCTAGAACAAACCAAAAACTAAATCAGTGAAGAAAACTTTTTCTACTTCAAGTAAAATTGCTTCTGATGAATACTAGGTGTACCAGTTAATAATGTGGATTTTTTTCAATAGATGGAGTTACACATATGTTGCTATATATGCAATTTCATATGTATGCTTTTTTGTTGTATTGACAACAAACTTCAAAACTTCATATGTCAAATTTTCTGAAAGTGTTAACATCATAGATATTTTTACGCTTAAAAATGTTGAATTTCGTGCCAATGAAATAGCATTTGCGTGAAGTTTTAATTCATTATTTTGAAGAAATGTGCTGCTGAATACTTTGGAAAGCTTATGGTGGACATGCTCCATCTCAAGATACTTGTGAACACTCATTTAAATGCTTTAAAAGTGATGATTTCGATGTGAAAGAAAAAACTTTCAGGTCAACCGAAAAAGTTTGAAGACCAACAATTACTAGCATTATTGGATGAAGATGCATGTCAAATTCAAAAACAACTTGCAGAAAGGTTAAACTTTGCTCAGCAAACAATTTCTGATCATTTAAAAGCAATGGGAAATATTTTAAAGGAAGGAAAATGGGTGTCACATCAACTGAACAAAAGACAAATGGAAAACCGAAAAGTCATCAGTAAAATGTTGCTTCCAGGTCATGAAAGAAAGGCTTTTTTTGCATCTAATTGTGACTGGCAATGAAAAGTGGATTTATTTTGAGAATCCCAAATGCACAAAATCATGGGTTGATCCAGGTCAACCATCAACATGACTGCAAGGCCAAATCACTTTGGAAAGAAGACAGTGCTCTGCATTTGGTGGGATCAGGAAGGTATGGTGTATTATGAGCTTCTAAAACCAGGTGAAACCATTAATACTGATCGCTACCGACAAAAAATAATCAATTTGAACCATGCTTTGATCGTGAAATGACCAGAATGTTCCAGAAGACACGGCAAAGTAATTTTGCTTGATGATGACGCACCATCACACATTTCAAAACCAGTTAAAGGCACCTTAAAAGATCTTGCCTGGGAAGTATTAACCCACCTGCTGTATTCACCAGACCTTGCTCCTTAGATTACCACTTGTTCTGATCGATGGCACACACACTTTCTGAGCAGCACTTCAAAACGTACGAAGAAGTGGAAAATTGGGTCTCTGAATGGTTTGCCTCAAAACAAGAAAAGTTCTAATGGGACAGTGTCCACAAATTACCTGAAAGATGGTGGAAATGTGTAGCTAGAGAAGGACATTACTTTGAATAAAGCACTTTTGATGTTTCTCTTGAAATTATCGTGTTTTCTTTGATCGCAAAATCCACGTTATTAACCGATACACCTAGTAAGGCTGCCCTGGAAAATTTATGATAGCCTTAGATATTCTCCATCTTCTTTTTAACATATTGTTCTTTTTTTAGATATTCTTTCCTTCTTTAGAGTCCTGGTATTCTAATTTGGTCCTCTTCAAGGAAATTTTCTACCCAGGAATCACAGCCTTCTTTGTGGAAGAATGTATCCATTAAGTTTTTTATTTATTCAAAAACCTTTCTTCCAAGAAGGGCTGCCAAGCATAAGGCAAGATTTAAACCCAAAGGGGAAACCATGTCATTTTGAACCAGCAGACACCAGGATAACTTGATATATTAATATTTGGTGACAAAATGCCCTTATACTTAACTTGCAAATCCATATCACATTAGGCTAACTTATTTTGAAGGCTACATCTCTGTTAAAGCATTGATATCCAAAATGTTAAGAGTTGCATAAAATTGCAGAGGTAGCTAGTGAGAAAGTAGTTATTTCCCTTTGATTAGATCAGACTACTTTCAAAACCTAAAATTTTATTGAAACCATTAGTTTAGATCTAATTTTAATAATTTTGTTCTTTTTACCTATTTATCTACAGATTTTCATTAAAAAGAAATATTCAAGGCAGTTGCTTTGACATCATATATACTTTTGTTATTATTGTTTCTAATCCTTTGTGTATTTTCCCCCCTGCCAATTCCAATGCTGGGATGATAGGCCTAAATCTAGGTTTAATATATCTAGAGAAAAATAAAGATTTTCATTTCAGTGTTAATACTTTTACCAGAAAATTACCGTTAACAGTATTAAACAAGAATTCTAAGCTTGCCCAGAAAGTATACTTATTTACAGAATACTTATTTACCACTATAATGACAATTTTAATGTGATTATCTTAAAGAAGATATTCATGAATGCCTTATGCATTGATTATTTTATGTCAAGTTTATTGTTTGTCAATATTAATCTATAACTAATTTGAACTAGGTGATATGATTTTTTTTGGTAGTAAGTTATGCTATAATGGAAGTGTTAGTATAATAAATTTTCAGCAATAGCTTTTAACAAATCAATTCATTATGTTATAGTATTTAGTGCAATAGTTTTTGGTTTTCCATAAAAAACAGATTTCTAATTTGAATACTAGTAATATAAAAAGTTAAGTTGTACCACCCCATTAAGTCTCTCAGTTTGTGTTTATTCTTGTTTTACATTTTGTTTCATTTTCAGATCTATCCCATCTCTAGTCTTCGTTGAATTCATCTAGCAGATTATTAGCTAAGTATCATTTTTCAGAATAAATTATTTAGTAGTGTGAGACTCAATGTACTCTGGAAATGAGGACAGTGTCTCAATAAACTCAGAAGTTCAGAGTAATTTGTCAAAGTTCAGAAGAAAAAAATCTCAATGAGACATCAGAAATTAGCAAGGAGAGGTAGGGTAAAACCCTTGCTGTTCTCATTAGCAGTGCATGTCAGTAAGTATTTGGTGGGAAGAAAATAAAACCTGCTGACTAGAGCATTTTTACTTATGATCTTCCTGCTAAATTAGCTATTTTTCTAAGGATGGTATCTATAATAATAAAAGCATAATATGCTAATTAGACTGGACAGCCAAACGACCTTCCGGACGTCCTTCTGGATGACCTTCTGGACAAAGCTGGGCTGTGAGGGCCAAGGCAAGCTGCCGTGGCTATGAGGGCCGAGCCCCTGGCACGAACTTTGTGCATTGGGCCTCTAGTCAGATTATAATAAAAGTGGCCTATGTTTTTGTTTTTTACCATTTGGAAGTAAATAATAAAGGCTAATCTTACCTAATAATAGACAAACATGTAAATTGACCGTACCTCCGCTACACCACCAGCCAATCAGGAGTGATATGCAAATTAGCCCACCAAAGATGGCGGTTAATTTACATACAAAGGCACCAAGTGACAGGGGTGGGACGCTTGCGAAGGCGTTCTGCCCCACCCCTGGTCTCTCAGGGCCTCTAGGCAGCATGGGAAGGCGGGGCCAGAGCAGAAAGAGGTGGCACCCGGAGGGGAAAGAGGTGGCTCCGAGGCCTGAGCGGAAAGGGGCTGGGTCAGAGTGGAAAGTCAGTGCCCGCAGCCAGGGAAAGGAAAGCCCATTCTAACACAAATCTTTGTGCATCGGGCTTCTAGTGTTTTAAGAAACATTGAACCTAGGAAACCCCATCCTGGGAGTTAGGAAAAGGGACTGCATTTTCAAATAACCTGTGCCACTACCAAGTTTGTTACCTTTTACAAATCACCGATTGCTCTGATTTTCAATATATTTTTCTGTAAAATAAAGAAAACAGAATAGGTGGTATCTCTACCTTAACTTTTTTTTTTTTTTAACAAAGAGCTGGATTTGAATGTATATAAACAAGACACGATTAATATAAAAAATAACTCTAGAGACAGTGTGTGCAAAGGTCAGGCCTAAGGAGGTTTTCTTTCAGTTCCCCACCACCATGAAGGCTCAGATAACGGGCTTTTTCATGTCAGCCCAGGCAGTATCCTGGTTGCTGACTGGAACCATGTCATGTGGGAGGAGCACACCTTTTGCATTAGAGGAGCAGCTATAGTGGAAAATTATATCGTTCCCAGAATGAAGGTCATCACAGGCTGAACGTCAGTCTGTGCTTACTGCAGAAGTCTATCTCAGGCTTTTCCAGGCTGCATATTAAAATCACCCAGGAGTTCTAAATACAGTGATGCCCAGGCCAGAACAAAGAAAGCAGAATCTCTCTTTGTGGGGTGCAGGCAGGAATGGTTTGCAGGTCTCTGTCGGGTGCTTCCAGCGTACAGACAAGGTTGAGAACCACTGATGTCAATCACAACTGGCAGATCCACTTTCATTTTAATGACTTACTCAATCCAGTTGCTAGTGGGAGAGGGTAATAGAGGTAGTTTTGTCAAGAACGATTCTGAGATGACAAGTCTATTGAGCACGAAGAGGAGCTGTGGTGTGTCGGTGATGGGTGTCACTGGTGGAGGAGAGCTGAGGGGATGCTGTCACATATTTGCCATCCCTGTATGAAGGTTCCTTGTTTTTTGGTTCATGTTTTTGTCCTACATGAAATTCAAGGCAACAAGTAGCATCTGCTCACAGAGAGTTTTCTTGAAAAACCCATGAGTTCTTCAGAACCTGCTTTCTTTAACCTGTTCTGAATAATTAGGCTTCACTTTTACACAATTAAGCCAAGATTACACAGGTTTTATCCCTGGAAACTTCCTAGGACTGGCCAAGCAGTTGAGAATGCATGAAAACAACACAAACACACAGTAAATAATCCTATATAATAAAAGCCCAGCAACCAAATGGCAGAACAATCAGAATGATTGGTTGACCAGTCACTATGATGTGCACTGACCATCAGGAGGCAGACGCTCAACACAGGAGCTTCCCCCTGGTGGTCAGTGTGCTACCACAGTGGGAGCACCGCTCAGCTGATCGGGATGATTGGCTGCTCCTGCTGCAAACCCAGGGCTGATGGGCAGGAACTTAGGCTGTGATCGTCGCCTCCTCGCCCCAGGCTCCTCCTCCTTGCTCCCTGCCACCTCCTCTGGATGCTCACAGGCCACGCAGAGCAGCAGCCTGGAGGCTGGGAGGTGGGTCTGTGGCCCCTGTGGGACTGAGGCCTACTCCGCTGCCTCTCAGTGCTATTGTTCCTGGGCCCGGCCCCAAATGTGTTCCCTGGAGAGGCGAGTGCTCTGGCTCCACGGAAGATGCCAGACCAGGGAGCAGCAGCTCAGAGGGTGGGTCCTCAGCTGCTTGGCAGACCAGGATGAGCAGTGCTCCCACAGTGGGCTGATCCCTGAAGGCCACGCCCCCAACCAGTGCACAAATCCTGTGCACTGGGCCTCTAGTAATAAATAAAAACTTGTTGGTCTTATAGTGGCTTTGTAGACATTGGTGTATTGATTCTCATGAAACACTTTAAAATTAAGAGGTATACTCATTGTAAAAGGCTAAAAATCAATGCCCACAATAAGTGACTTTTACAGTTTTTTAAAAAATTATCTTCTCTTTTATGTTCAAACCTGCAGCATGCAGGTATCTTTCCAATGGTAAAACAAAGTGTTTGAAGTTGCTACTTTTTTGTTGTTCAAGGCCAGTATCTTACAGAATGAAAAAGCACTAAGGGCATTTTACTGAGATGAAGAACAAGGGAAGAATGCCCACTATCTCCGTTACTATTTAACAAATATATATATATATATATATATATATATATTTGTCAAAATTAGATAAGATCAATCAATTATAGGCAAAATATTTGGTAAACAATAAGAATGCTCTATTTATAGATACTATGATAGGGAACTTTTGAAACCAGAGATAATTTTTTATAAAACTAATGAACACTAATAATAAAATAATAAAAAATAAAACAATAAAATAATTTGGTAAGGTAGCAGGCTATAAAATTAACACATATAAATCAATAGCCTTCATTTATATAGAAAGTAACCAGTTAGAGAACATAATATTAAAGAAAATCCATTTGTAATAACAACACAGATTAAATATATTTTTAAAAGAATTAGAATTATGCAAGACCTACATAAAGAAAACTTTAAAACACTTCTGAAAGGTACTAAAGTAGACTTTGAACAAATGGGATGCAATTTGTTCTTTTATAAAATGACTCAACATCATAATCATGTCAATTCTCCCTGAGGTAATTTAAAAAGCCAATATAATCCCAATAAAAATACTAGCAAGCTTTAAAATAAAGTTAGAAGAGTTTATGCTAATACTTTTTTTACTTGTCCATGTTATAAAAAACATTGAACAAAATTACATTATTCAAGGGATTACTTTACCTCTTTAAATAATTCTTGTTACGCTGGAGCTCTGACATCCTCTAGGATCTTTAAATCATTAATGTATAGTTAATGGATGGAAGAAGAGCATAAATAGAGATAAAGATCACATACAAGGGGAGAATTTATGGGAGAATTTGTGAGCCTCTTGCATCATGCCTGTCCATATGGCATTGTCCAATAGCACTCAGTCACATGACCAAACTCAACTGCAGGAAGTCTGAGAAATTCTGCCTAATTGTGAGCTCAAGAAGGAGAGGACATGGGCTTTGTGAACAGACAGCAGTCTCTGTCATACCCTTTGTGGAAAGATGGTGGAAGACTACAAGGCAAACATGATACCATTTGGTAGTTAAGCTGATATAAGAGGAAGCAGTGTTTCAGTGCTCAGGGAAAACTCTTTGCTAGGACGTAAATGACCTTGACAGAAAGAGTTGGATGTGTTTTTCTTTTTAGTATTGCCCAGTTGGTCATTAATGTACACTATGATGTGGGGATTTGAGGCTAAATTTGTGAAAACTGTTAGCCTCCCACCACACATGACCCCCTTGGTTTAGAAATCACAGTGTTGAATTTTCCAAATTTAGAGTGCTCCTGTGACTCATTTCTCAGCTTTCTAAGACAAGGGGTTCTTACATGTCTTGTCCGCCTCTTCTTTAGCCCTGCCACCGTGGAGCTGTGGTCTAGGGTCCAGGACCAAGAAACTCATCTTAGCAGATTTTCTGTGTTTCTCTTATTTATCTATACACCCTCCCTTGGCAAGCTGAGAAATGGGGCCAGTTTCAAATATTCTCTGTGCTCTCATGACATGCAAATTTATATCTAGAGTTTCACAAACTTTGTAAGACTATTTACAGTTGTTTTCTGAATATTCTAACTTAGAAGTTGTGTAAGTAGTTAAAGATGTGATTATGAAATGAAAAATGTCTTAGATTCTTGATCTGTCATTTAATAATTATATGACCTCAGGAAATTTACTCAACCCCCTCAAAGTTTGAGGTTACTTTCTTATCTAATAAAAATTGAGATGTAATGGCTTGTTGTTGTTGTTAATATTATCCAATCATAATAAAACCAGTAGCTGGTATTTTCTTTCTATATTCCTTATTCTAACTAAAAGACATGAGTATACACTGAACTGCTCAAGTGAGAAATCGGATTGTCATCCTGAACAGCTTCTCTGTTAAACTTCTCCAAATTGAGTTAGTTGTCAAGATCTATTAATTTCACCTTTGTGACAGAGACTGCTGGCTGTTAAACAAACAAACAAAACACACCTGATTTCTCCTCTTTCTGAGCATCTGATAGACTACATTTTCCAGACCTCTTATGGTGAGGGCTTGTCCTATGACTGATCTTTCACCCACGAAATGTGGGTGGAAGTGATATGAACCACTTTCCAGGCCTGGCTTATAAAGAATTGCATAATTGCATAAAGAATTGAAGATTTGATACCCCATACTCTTTCCCTTCTGCCTCTGGGTTTAGATCCCCAAAGTGACCTTGTAGATCATGTGTTGAAGACCTCAAGCTTTCATCACTCTGGGTCTGTGAATGACTGTGTGGATCAGAGCACTGTTCCACTGCCATCTTTCCAACACCAGTTAATTTAAACCCATCTTGGAGGTTTTGGACTTTACGGTTGAGCAAGAAATATTCTTGTGTTTGAACAGTCAAATATTTGAGGATCTATTTGTTATAATGGTTTAACTACTTTTAAAATCCTTTAGAAACTTGTTACCTATGGTATACTATATATATAGTCCACAAGGCCCTTAATAATTATCAAAATTGTTTGAAAATCTTTCAAACCATTCCCCTTGTGTACATCTTGCTGTACATCTATATGAAACCATCTCACTGATACAACAATGAACACATCTCATTCTCCCTTCATAAGTTGCTCCCTGTCCCTAAAATGTCTCTAACTCCTTTGCCTACATAAAGGATTCCCATTAATTACATGGGCCCAACTCGGATATCTCTTTGTCTAATCCTTACCTCATCTTCACCTCCCATTTACAACGAAATGCATTTTCATCTCCTCTCCTGTAGTACTCTGTACATTTCTCTAATAATGTTCTTGGCAAATTTTGGTGTAACCATTTGTTTGCCTGTTATACTAGAGTGTTTTCATTTTAAACCAAGGATTTTGCTGTTATTTGACATGGTCATTTTTGTATTACCCAGCATGCAGTAAGTTTTTGAAGATATTTATTGAATGAATAAATACATTGTTCCTCTACTGTTACATACCAAACATTCCCAATGTTTAGTGGCTTAAAACAACCATTTTATTTGGTTTCCAATATCAGACACTAGAAGTTTATGAATAGACTAGAGGCCTAGTGCACGGATTCATGTACCGGTGGGGTCCCTTGGCCTGGCCTGCAGGGATCGGGCAGAAACCGGCAGTCTGACATCCCCCGAGGGGTCCCAGATTGCAAGAGGGTGCAGGCCAGGCCAAGGGACCCCACTGGTGCATGAATCCATGTACCGGGTCTCTAGTATGCATATAAGATCTTTGGTTAATCTCTTCCCACCCTCCACCCTCCACCCTTCCCTCTAAGATTCATCAGTCTGTTCCATGTCTCTATGCCTGTGCATTGAGCATCTGCCCCCTGATGGTCAATGCACGTCACAGCTACCAGTCAAACGGTCGAATGGTCGAATGGTTGAATGGTTGAATGCTTAGCATATTAGGCTTTTATATAGAGAGATTGCTTGCACAGATTTTGTTGTTGTTGTTTTGATCCTTGAGGATTCAGCTGGGGCTTCAGTATTCAGTTGCTTCAGGATTATCTTACAACATGGCTGCTTCATAGGTATCTCTAGGCTTCTGAGCTCTTCTCTCTCTCTCTCTCTCTCTCTCTCTCTCTCTCTCTCTCTCTCTCTCTCCCCCCTCTCTTTTACACTCCCTCCCCATGGTGTCTCATCTTTCAGAGAATTTTCACAAGGCTATGCTTCTCACATCATAGTAATTTCATGTTTGTTCCACTTTTTCATGGACATACACAAACACAAGTGTTCCAATAGCCAGGGTAGACTCTGTAAGACTGGTTACAATTTTGCTACAGAGTTCAAGTGTTACTGATTGGGGTTACTGGCTGGGACCTCAGTTCTTTTCATGGACACAGAAAAGATTTTAAAGTCAACAAAAAAAAAAGAAGTTTATTGAAGATACACTCCAAACTTAGAGTGGGCCATGAGAGAAAGAGAGAGAGAAAGAGAGAGAGAGAGAGAGAGAGAGAAAGAAAGAAAGAAAGAAAGAAAGAAAGAAAGAAAGAAAGAAAGAAAGAAAGAAAGAAAGGCCCCAAACTCCTGGTTTTAAAAGAGGGATTTTTCTGGATGGAGATTTTCATTTGCATTCAGGGATAATTGACAGAAAAGGGTTACAGAACTATATTTCTTGTGGGCATTCCCTTACCCATAATGCACACAGAAAAGCTCGCAGAGGGGCAGGGTAAAAACTGAAATGCAAATTTTATTATAATTAGTCCAGGACCCTAGTAAGGTCCCACTGAGGTCATATCATTTTCCTCTGAGCTTGCGCCAAGAACCGGCTGGTTCTGAACCTGCCCACTGGTGGACTGCTGGCTGCTAGGCCACCCACAGAAAGGTGGTCTGAAGGCAATGTTGGTCCCATCCCTGTTCAAGACCCCAGGGTAGGGCCCAGCTGCTCATGTCTAACTCCATACCTTTTTCTGCATTTTGTTAGACAAGTAAATCATAAGGCAAGCCTGGTTTTCAGGGAAAGGGAATTAGAGTCCATCTATCAATGGGAGGAGTAGAATTTTTAATTTACCACAATAAATAAATGGATATGCTAGGTATATTTCAGCTAAAGCATTAATATTTGAGTAGTGAATATATCCACAATAAAAATAAAATCTCAAAACTATTTCATTTTAAAGTTAAAATATTAAATGCTCAAGTGTAACAGGTACCACATTAATTTGGGAAAATGAAATGATGTGGGTTTGGGGAGTCAAAATCTGAACGTGGATATGTAAGTGAATTATAGTTTCATTCAATGTACAAAGAGAATACATTATTTTACCTGAAATAAATTCTGTAAAAGACAAAAGTGAGAATATTCATAGAAATAAAAATTGATTTTAATATTAGCTGGTGCATTTGATTCTTTGAAAAAAATAAGTAGCTTTTTAAATCATGGAAAACACATAAGAATAAGTGAATATAAAACAAGTGCCCACTTTTATTTTATTTTATTTTTTTATTTTTTATTTTCCTCTAAGCATTTATTTTATTCTATTTTTAGTGAGAACTTGTGTTGGCTTAGGTATAAGGTACAATTATAGTTTGTTCCGATAGGAGAATTATGAGTATTATAAAGCAAGAGGAGACAAAATAGAATGAATACTTTTTATCTAGGAAGTGTGTACATGTCAGACTCTCTTGAGGACACAGAAAAACTTGTGAGCAGGGAGTTGGGTTTCAACGGAAGGGAATTGGTGCTGTTACTGAAAAGTACCCAGGGGGAGGTTATTTCTCAGATAATCAATGAAGTAGGTTTTGGAACCTGATCTGGAGCTAACAGGTCTCTGATTATAAGACATTATGTGTCCCAGGACTGTTTCAGGAATGATATTCAGCTATTCCTCATTCATGTGAAAGCAGCTTGGAAATAAGGTTACTAAAATGAGCGCACCGTTCATCAATGATAGCAACAGCTGCAAATGCAGTAAAATGGAAAACAGCCAAGTTTGGGCAGCTGTGAGTGAGACTCACAATACATATCTGTCATAGTTCAGTTTCAGGAAACAGCAACCATTCTAGTTGTTATTTTTTAAATAAAATTTATTGAAGAGACATTCTATGTAATAAAAGCCTAATATGCTAAGTGTCCGGTCATCTGGTCAGCCATTCAACCAATCAAAGCTAATATGCTAATGATATGCTAAGGCTGTTCAATCGCTCACTGTGACGTGCACTGACCACCAGGGGGCAGACGCTCCAACCAGTAGGTTAGCTTGCTCCTGGGGTCTGGCTGATCGGGACTGAGTGAGACAGGCCAGACACGCCCTGGAGCCCTTCTGCGGTCCTTCCCTGGCTGACCAACCTCCCGCATCCCTCCCTGACCCCAATCATGCACCAATGGGGTCCCTCAGCCCGGCCTGCACCCTCTTGCAATACAGGACCCCTCGGGGGATGTTGGAGAGCTGGTTTCAGCCCAGTGGCGGAACGACTGGTCGCTATGATGTGCACTGACCACCAGGGGGCAGACGCTCAATGCAGGAGCTGCCCCCTGGTGGACAATGCGTTCCCACTGGGGGAGCACTGCTCAGCCAGAAGCCAGGCTCACGGCTGGCAAGCGCAACAGCAGGGAGCGGGCCTAAGCTGTCAGTCGGCATCCCCCGAGGGCTCCCAGACTGCGAGAGGGTGCAGGCCAAGCTGAGGGACCCCTCCTAGTGCACGAATTTTGTGCACTGGGCCTCTAGTTGGTTAATAAGATCATGTGAGTTTCAAGTGTACAATTCTATAATATAGTGTCTGAATATTGCATTGTGTGCTCACCACCCCAACCATTCTAATTATTTTAAGGATGAAGGTATTTAAAACAGCAAGTTGTCATAAAAACCACAGGTTGAGTGTTCAAGATGAATTCTCAAATAACACTACTTAACTGGCCCACCAGAGGAGCTACAGTGAGGATGGAAGGGGCCTCTGGAGGCTGTTTCTTACACTGTCAGACTCAGGTACTCTCTGAAGTAGTGGTGATCCCTTGTACCTACATCTTAGCAACCCCAAAGCCAGTGGCTGGAACACTGTTGCAGAAAGGACCCACACCTCCAACCCTCTTGCCAACTGACAGCAACCGCAGTTGTCTGCAGCCTCACTCCTGCCTGCCAAATCTCCCAGGAGTGCCTGTATTTGGCAGACACTCATTTGCATCCACGATGGCTACAAAAGAAGTCTGTAAACAAATGGTTTTTAGCTTTCCAGTGCCTTGCAGTTGAGAAAGGCAATTCGAAGGAGATAGAAATGGCTGGAGATTGCCACTTAACCTCACCCACCACACGGTGCTCCTGGGTTCCTGTCCCAGTGAGCAGTAAGAGCAGCCAGAAAAGACTCTTTGAAATGGAAGAATGGCACTGTCCTCTCCCCGGGGCTGCACTGGGACTACCAGCATCCATCCCACAAGAAGACAGCTCTCCTCACTGGGCCAGGTAGCTGGAGAAGCAGCACAATGGCAAGATACTGTTGTTTTTTAAAAAGGAATAAACAGAAATCTCATTTTAAATGAAGTAAGGAGGCCAGAAGGGGGAGCTCTCACAGGCTAGTGATGGCTGATTTCTAAGCACAAGAACTCTATAATAGCCCTGTCCACTTCCTCTTCCCCTCTACAGAAGAGTTTCCTCTCCTTTGTTTTAAGGGACTTGCACTTGACTTGCCTTGGTTGCATGTCCTGTATTGCAACTCTTTGTTGTTCCTGTTTCTCACATCGAGTAGGTACTCAATAAATAGGAGTTGAATAAATATCTACAATTGCTTGTGCCTTTAGCTGACTTTCAATTCACCCTCTTATGTTTCATTCAAATCTATTTTGCTGGAGAAATATCTGGTGGACTTTTTGCTTAAGATCAATAATTTAAATGTTGGAGAGAAGAAGGACTAAAATAATTGTCCTCAAATGTAACTGGAGATCATGTCTGGGATAATTTTCTTTATTTAAGCTAGTGTATGACTCTTATTCAAATAACTTGTTTATATGAAATAAATACAATTTGCTTTTGTTGTTCTAGATGGATAAGGTGAGGGATGGATGGGTTACAGAGCGGTTCCAATAATTATGAAAAAATCCAAAGGCAAACATTGAACCCAAGACTTCAATATCTCCCAAATAAAATGGCAGTAGAATCCATTCTAGAACTCTAAAGCCCTGGGCTCTAAAGTGAAAGTTCAGAAGTATTTTAAAACTCATTTCCAAATATTAAGGAAATTATAAACACAGGGTGTCCCAAAAATATGTATATACACTTTAATAGGTGATAGCTTAGTTTTTAAATGAAATATATTTTAATAAATAGTGACTGTGTAATTATTTAAAGTGTGTGTACACTATATTTATTGTAAGGATTATAAACTATTTTGTGTTTTTATGTAAAGAAAATTTTATATCAAGCCAGTATTGAAACTAAATGCACAATTTTGCTAGTTTATGAGTGCATGCAACATGTAATTTTTAAATTAGACAACATTGGATTACCTTTTAAGTTTAGCACTTGGAGTAAGTGAATATGGGTGATAAAGCTGCACTGAGGTGGATCTCACTCGTATTGCTTGTATAAATCACATCTACACCTGGAAGCATGAGCCTACAGATTGTGCTACTTTGTGGGTAGGATTAAAAACAAATTGATAAATAAATCTGCTCTTGAAATAAGAGTGTACTTCTATTGCAGCTATGCTATTAGTTTTTTTCTTTTCATGAGAAAATTAATACCTAAGAGCTCTCTAATGTCCTCGGCTGTGTTGTTGCATTTAGAATAGACATAGCTTTAACAATGAATAAATTATTCTTTCACATTAGAAAAACAATGTACTAAGTAAGACATTACCAATTAACAAGGGGTTATTTTACACAAATAAAGGTAATCATATAAAATTTCTATTTAAGTGAAGTTAGGACTCTAGACTCACACCCTCTGTCAAGTTCTTGCTAATTCTGTCCATCACACAATCCACCCCTTATTTCTATTGCATCTTGTGTTCTCCTCTACTTATAGTACTAATTTCCTTTATTTTAACTTTTGTTGAGATTCCCAGTCTACATCAATAGAATGTGCTCCGAGAGATTAATGTCTGTTTTTCTTCTTAGAATCTCCAACATCAAAAAGTATAGTTTCTCACATCGAGTAGGTACTCAATAAATAGGGGTTGAATAAATATCTACAGTTGCTTATGCCTTTAGCTGACTTTTTCAATTCACCCTCTTATGTTTCATTCAATACAAAAATATGTTTTATGTGCTATAGGAGGTTATTGAAGAATATAGATAACATTCTTGCCTGTAATTGTGTTGGGGGGGAAAAAAAGCTAACACATAAAAAATAAATGTATATAAGATACTAACAATGGTGTACAATCTAATCTTATGTGATAGATTTAGAGCTTTAGCATAACAACTAGGATAATTTAAAGAAAGGAGAGAAGGTAACAGATATGTCTGCAGATAAATGATAAAATTATTTCTGAATGGAGAGGTCAAACTGAGGTTACTGATCTGACTGGAGATCTCTCGAATGTATACATCAGTAAATACTTGTTGGGCACCCGCGGGGGAAGGTGTCATTTTTTATTCTATCAATAATGCCAAAATGTAGAAACAATGGTTCTCAACTTACAGAAGCTAACCTCCCAGAATTCTCAGGGATAATGGTAGGAAATAAAATTGGAAATGTAGGGGCCCTGAGATACAGCTGCAGTGCTTGTTTTAGTAAAGCCCAGCCTCATGAATTATGTATTGTGTCTGAGTATTATCCTGAAGAATATTACCAACACAAACAACTCCTGTCCTGACACCCGGCGTATCATTAGTCCCTGGTTAAAAGCACATCCCTAAAAAGCGAATAACAGGCTACAAAACATGAGGTAGGACTCAGAGTAGGAGAAGACTTAACATTAATAATAACAAAATTATCAAACTGGGTTTATAAGAAGTTAATTTCACTATATAGGTTAGATTTTTGTCTTATTTCAATTTTAGGTGTTTGAGTAAAGTTAAAATTATTACAAATATATGTAAGCTAAATTTTACTCGTTTTTTTGTTGTCCCATCTTCCTTTCTGCCTCCTGAAATAACTTGAAAACAATATTAAAAAAACACACAAATGCAATTACCTTATTCAAGATTGCTTATTAAATGAAATACATAATCTGCAATTATTTTTTTCCTCGGGTACTTGCTTTCAGGTAGTTACTTTCCTCTGTTAATTTGCTAACATACACTATTCTTAAGTAGCATCAATATCATCACCAATCACTTGAATTACATACAGTATTTATGAGTATGAACAAATCCAATCCTTATTTGATAATTAAAGGAGCACAGTTGAAGAAACACTGGGAAGATTCATAGCTCTAAAGCCAGCCACAGAATCTAAAACATGTGAAAATATTGGATAGAAAACTCCCTTGGCAAATATGCTTGATCTGCATTTTCAAAGAAAATTGAAACTATACCTCTACATATATTAGATATTAATCACTAAAATGTTATTATACATAGGAAATAATATTTTCATTCTTCCTACACCAGAGGCACCGTGTATTTTCTGTTTTGTAATGCAAAAGGGTTTCTCAAATGAGACAGTTTGAAAATAAACTAAATAAAATACAATGTCTTTATGGAAGATTTTGAGCAGTTATAAATGATTTTGAGGGAGTATTTTGAGTTTAGTTTTATATTACCTAAGTAGTAAAATGTTACAAAGATGATGTAGGATTCATAAACAGGATTTTTTTGTCCTCCCACCCTGCTCAAAACAACTACATTCACATTTTAAAAATAGTCTTACTTTTATATTATGTCGCCATGTTCATTTTAGAAAGATTTTGTTGTCTTAATTTCCTAGACGTATAGATTTCCACCTTACCAGGTAAACTGCCTATTCTTTTCTTCTTAAGAGCATCTAACAGGTTTTCCCCGTTAGAAAAATAATAAATGATCACTGAAGAAAATGTATAGTGGGTTGGTGGACTTCAGAGGTCAGTGAACCGTCTGAAACAGTGTGTCTGCTCATGTCCTTTTTGTTTGTTTCTTAAAGATTTTCAAACTGCTTCTGTGGAAGGAAAAAAAAAGTTTCACTGGTTCCCAAGTCAATGATGAGTAAATATCTCTTTGTGTTTTAGTATGTGTGTTTTCTTGGCTTCCTCTTTGTATCCATCTTCATTTCTATCTGTCTCTTTCACTCTCTACAGCTACCTATCTACATAGTTATTACTATCAAGAATGGCTAGGTAACCATTTGTAGAGAAAAGAAGAGTGCCATCCATGCACATTTTTTTTCTTGCATGTTATTTATGTATTTGTAATTTTAATGTATATTGCAAGTATGCATTCATGTATATTCATTAATGCTTTATGTAGAAACTAGAGGCCCAGTGCACAAATTCATGCACAGATGGGGTTCAGACAGCCTGCCCCTATCGGGGCCCAATCAGGGCCAGGCTGGCCAGGGGGAGGGGCTATGGGCTGATCAGGGTGGTGGGGGCCCATCAGGGGCGGAGCCAGCCTGGGGGAGGGGATGCAGGAGGTTGCTGGCTGGCTCTGCACCCTATTGTGGGGGGGGGGGGTGATCAGGGGTAGGGCCGGCCAGGGGAGGGGTACCGGGGGGGGGGTGTTGGCCAGCTGCCCTGCCCTCAATCGGGGTGGGAGAGGCCGATCAGGCCGGTTCACTGGCTGTAATGGGCGTCATAGCGACCAGTCATTCCAGTCATTATGGTGTTCCGGTCACTGGCTTTTTATATATACAGATTCTCTGAGATCTTCAAAGACCACTTGATTTTATGTTTATTCTCTTACTCCAGCATCAGGTGACAGCCAATCAGTTCACTGAGTATATAAAGCACTTCTTAAAAGTAATTTATTGTTGAGTGGGAGAGAGAGAGAGAGAGAGAGAGAAATAGAAATACAACAATTTGTTATTCCATTTATTTATGCATTTATTGGTTGATGTTTGTATGTGGCTTGACTGGGTATGGAACCTGCAACCTTGGAGTATGGGGATGATGCTCTAACCAACTGAACTACCTACCTGGCCAGGGCTATATAGGGTCAATTACAATAGGGATTATAAAAAATATGAGTGGTAAAAGCATCCCAATCAGACTGCCACTGGGATATATACTCTCTAAAATTCACTGGGAGACTTTAATGTTTAAATGTTGGTATGGGTTCCGGCACGGTAAAAAATGGTGGGAAGGGTGCTCCTCCAATGGATGCCAATGTTCAAGAAAGAAGACCACAGTTAAGGTAATTAGCGAAGTCAATGATTTATATAACTTTTTCCTTATGTATCAAATACATAAGTTAATAGAGTAAAACAAAAAATAATTCTCCATTTCTACTGACCTATTTCCCCTCCCCCCTCCTTTTTGTGTGTGTATGTTTAAATAATTCTTTATCATAGTGATGTTAGAATGTGCAAGTCTTGCTGACTAATAATGCTTGAAATGCAGACTGATCAGAAACACTGAGAAAGGTTACTTAACTAGTCAAATGTTATCAGTAGAGATCAAGATACAGGTATATGTGTTCATTACAGTTCAGTATAAATGGTAAAAATAAATCTACCTGGTAGATAAATCTGTCTTTGGACAATCCATTTAAAAAGACTTTAACAATTTTAAATGCATCATTGAACATTTTATTACCATTACCTACTGGCTTAAAAACTCAATAATGGGGAAGAAAAATATCCAAATTAATATACATTTCTGTTTTGAAATGTATGTATATTGCTTTAGTTTTAAGCTGATTAATATTTTTTAAATGTCAGGATCAAAAGTATAGAATAGAATTATATGTCTATAACAATAAATACTGTGTGTCTTTAACATGAAAACATGTTTTATGGAATGTAGTTTCTTATTTTTCTTAACTTATTTTTGCTGTGACTTTAAGAACATAGTTAGAAACATAAGGTATAGAGAAAAGACTATCCCTAGAATGAATGATAATATTAGTATATTTATTTTAGAAGTTATTATTAGAAAACTGTAATATTTGCATTTTCTGAAAGCTATATATGAAGAAAAAAGATATGATTTCATGAAAGTGGTGTGGGTTTTTACGTTATTTATTCTAATTCTATCATTTAGAGTTTAGACAGGCAAATAGAACCACTTTCACTCTTCAAATCATAAGAAATTGAATAAAAGAAATTGATTATTTAAATGACGGGAAAACTGTGAAGCCAAAAAGAGAGCAGTGACTGAATCCAGATATTAATTCAGTAGGAAACCTTAATCACCTTGGGGCTAAAGGGAAGTGAGAGAAGCCCACTGAGAGCACAGAACCTAGAGGCCCCTGGGCAGCCTGGGACCACGGCAGGGGCCGCCCAGAAATTGCCGGGACCATAGACAGAGGAGCTGTCTGTCTGGAGATGAAACCCCAACAGAGCTGAGTGCTGTTGGACAGTCAGCCAAAAGACAAAGAGGGAGAGTAATTCCCTGGCATTCTCTT
Organism: Cnephaeus nilssonii; assembly: GCF_951640355.1. Lineage (NCBI taxonomy): Eukaryota > Metazoa > Chordata > Mammalia > Chiroptera > Vespertilionidae > Cnephaeus > Cnephaeus nilssonii. The sequence goes on along the minus strand of NC_137080.1, from coordinate 71,326,886 downwards.
GTCTCCTACCCATATCCTCCCAGTGCTTTCCATGGGCTAAGTAGGGAGCCAGTTGAAAAGGGAGCCTTGAAAATGTGTTTGTGGTGCCATTGCAAATATACATCTCGATTTGCTGATGGGGGGAAGTCAGACGGATGGCTTCAGTTGCTTCTTCTCTAGATCCAGCCTGTGTTCACACCACATTCCTGGAGGGCTGCACCCAGACAGCTCACAGCACAGACTCACAGCAGGAGGAGGCCCATTCCTCCAAGATGGGGGACTTTTATTTCTTTTCTTTTTCTTTTATTTTTACTTTAAAGAACGTTATCTTTTTTTAAAATAGGCTTTTATTGATTTTAGAGAGAGAAGGGAGAGGGATAGAGAGATAGAAAGATTGATGAGAGAGATACATCTATCAGCTGCTTCCCCCACACCCCCCGCTAGGGATCAAGCCTGAATTCTGGGCATGTGCCCTGACCAGGAATCGAACTGCGGACCTCTTAGTTCATGGGTCGATGCTCAATTACTGAGCCACACCAGCTGGGCGATGGGGATGTTTTAAAATCATGACTGCAGCTTAAGGATATCCCCATCTGACAAGGAAAACTTTTCTAACACTGCACTGTTTTTTACATTTCTCTACTTACAGGGGGTCAGATGTGCATTAACATTCTGAAGGCACTCCCCACCTTCTCTTGCTTCTTCCTTTTTGTCCTTCACAACACCCCCAATAAATCTCTTCCTTGCGTCTTTAATAGCTTACAACAAGGCCTCCATCTCCTGCAATGGAATAGCTGATGCAACTAAGCAGGCCTGAAGTTCTGATAATTATTCACAGAAATTCAGGGACATTGAAAAGCTGGTCCCAGGCAAATGTCATGTGCTCTGATCAGGGTCCTGTTTGGGACACCCTGGGACTGTAAAACATAGGATGGAGTCATTGATGTCCCGTTGGCTCTGCAGATCTTGATGCCTGTGCTAGCAGAGTTGGCTCCTTCCCCACTAAGAGCTAGCACTTCCTCCATGCTGTAAGAGACCCCCTCCCTGCAAGCTAATAGGTATCTCCATTTAGGAGTGCCCCTACCCTTTCCCTTTGCTGACAGACTTGTACCAACTGTAAAATCCCCACATAACCTTGCCAAGGAGTTGCTATGCCTAGAAAGAAAGGAAAGGGGGTATATGCCAAAGGAACTGTAAGAACTACCCAGCCTGTACTGACCAAGAACCAGGGGAATGCAGAGGATGCTTGATCTTGAGAGCTGGGACATGAGATTGGATATGTGAGAATTTGTTAAGTTGGGGGCACATTCTCAGGACATAGGACTTAATACCCTAGAAAATATCCCAAGAAATGAGGGCAAATTGGCTGATAGTGGCTCTTAGAAGCCTGGAGAAATCAAGAGCCAGTGCTGAAGTGGAAATGTCTGGGTTACTCTGATAGACAACAGAGGGAAAAATAAAGAGGTGAGGGAAACTGCACGCTAGAATGATCATATTATGTGAGGCCACAAGATTCGGTAGAGGAGTATGCCCCATAGGAGGGCCCAGAGTTCATACCTTTCACCAAGGCCATGCATGGGTATCATGTTGTTAATTACATGCCTACCTCCAAACCTATACATTCTGTTTTCACTCATATTTCAAATTCTTTCGTCAATAGGAAATTCTCCAATTTTCTCCAGTGTTCTTAGAATATTATGACTCTGTTCTTACATTATGTTGTTAATAATTCATTGTATTTATGTACTGTGGTTTCAATTGTAAAAAAAAAAAAGAGTTTGTAAATAAACCTACTACACTAAAATAATGACCTGAATCATTGTACTCTATGCTTAAAAGTAAGTGGATAAAAAACAGCACAAATTTTCATCAAGAGCAGAATCGATAAATCAATAAATATTTACACAATGGAATAACAATAATGAAAATGAGCAAACTATTGTAACAAGCAATGACATGGATAAATCACAAACATAATATTGAGTGAAGGGAAGCAGATACAAAAGAATACATGATAATCCCACTTATATAAATTAAGCAGGTCTGTAGGTGAACTAGAATTATTCCCAGAAAAAGGAGATATTAGAGAAACCTCATCATATGGAAAAAATAATCTTGGAAAGCTATTTAATTCTGTTTGAGAGACAGAGTAGGCCTGGGCTTCATTCAACATTCTTACAGCGATGAGGAAAGAACTCCCACTTCTTTCCTGGACCCCCTAATATTTTTCTCCATATTCCTATGACAATATCCCATGATGCCCAGGCTTTCTCTTGTTTCCAAATCAAACTCAGAATTAACCCAGATCTAAGTGTTTGAGATCTGGCTATTTAGTCATGACCACTGAGCTCTGGAGTGATAGCTGCGCCTTTTTTACTGTTAAGAACTTAGACCCAACTGCTTAAGGAAAACATCTTAGACTTTGTGTTATTTGATAGTCATATTTGCCTACCACCACCACCAATCCCTTAAACCTCCCTTTACCCAGTTCTATTTCCAAATACATACCTTCTTATTGGCTTGGATTAAGAACAAAAGGACTACATATTTTTCTACTGCCCTTTTCTATTCTCCCCCTCTTCTTACCTTGATATAAACAAATACTGATCTGTAGGTTAAGAATCTTTCCGTAAGCCTTGATTTGATCATCTTTCAGGGAATGGAGCCTTTACCTGTGCCTTCATCCAAGGCTAAACGTTAAGAATAAGATCTAGTTCTACTTCATGAGTTCCTGTGTATTAACTATTATGGAAATTCCCTGGTACTGTGCTCTGCTCATAATATTAAATTTCCCTTATCTTGAACTATCCTTAAAGTAAGGCTGAGAGAGCTCTCTCTCTAGAGAAGGTGTCCAGCCTATGAAGCTGCCCTGAAGGTAGTCTTTGAAGTGAGTCCATTTCCTAGACCTTGTATCTCCACAAGTACATGCTCCCTCCCTCACATTATAATCACAAATAATGAAAAAATAAAGTTGAATAAAATGCATTTTACCTGAAATGAAAAAGATGCTATTAATTATATTCCATTAAGAAAACACTAATTTCTCACAAGTACTAAATATAAGTAGTGATTTCAATAGATGGCAGTGCGAAAAACATATTCAGTGCTAAATTCTGTTTAATCACCTCTTTATATCTCACAGCATGAATATGTTCATCATAGACTCTGTAAAAGTGACTGAGGCAATTATCAGGGAAAATTATTTCATTTTGATTACTAGAAAAGTATCTTTTAAATTATTAAAATATTCAGGCAAATGCAAAACCTATAATTATGCATTTAAAAACAAGGCAGCATTTCACAGCCACTAAAACACCTCTTCCCTGAAGAAGTGAGCAGTGCTGCTATTCTTCAGGCCATCAAGCTCAGTACAAAGATGGGGCCCTGAGAGCTGTAAGAATTGAACACACAAAAGGATTTTAGCAGGTTCAACTTGAGTGTGGTCTTAATGGTTGATCTAGAGTCCCACATGGCTAATTGAATTGACAGACACTCAATTATTAAAATGGTAAAACCTTCTAAATTGCCCATGACTAAAGAGATGTAGAATCTGAATAATTCAAGCTAAATCAATTATTTGTGAAGTTAAATGAGGAGGCCAGAAGACCTCCTACATCTGGAATATTCTAAAAATTACATGTTATACTGACTTTCAACACTTTTTCATTGTTTATATCATGTGTTGAAAATTATTTTCAATAGGGGCAAATGATCTGGCATCCTGAGTGTGCCATATTCTAGAGGGGCATTTTGACAACATTTGAATAGAGTTTGTGTTGTAGCAACGTATTGTGACTGGTTGACTCTATATATTTACAAATTTGAAAGACATTAAAATATGTAACACAGGTAGAAATTTTTTTAATAGAAAATAGAACCTATGTAGAAATTTTACTTAATCAGAGAGTTTTGAATATAGTGGATAAAATATTTTTTCAGTAATAGATTTAACAGAATAAGGGAAGTACAAATAAAGCATAGTATAGATAACCTAATTTTAGTTGAGAAAATTGGTATCATCTTTCTAATTCTGGCCATTCTTATATGAGTGCAAAACATTATTATAAAAATACTTTTTTATGTCCTGATTTTGTGGCCATAATCGAAACTCAACTGTCAAAATGAATATAATTTCTTATTGAAATTTTAGCAGCCAGGAAATAAAATAAAAGTATTTCCTCTTTGTAACCTATATAGAGGTACTAGAAACTTTATTTTATAAACAGACAAACATTTTGATCAAGATTATGTTTTCATCTGTATATACATATTCCTGAGATCTCTTTGGTTTTCCTGATTCATACTGGTCTATTTACTTGTACTGTATATTATTTTCATCTTATTAAAACCCTTTTTGAAGAAGTAAGTATAATTAGCAGTAAGACACACACACAAAAATGGAATGGACAGCAGATACTAGGTGATGTTTTTTTTTGTTTTTTTTTTTGGGGGGGGGGGTCATCTGCCTGGTTCACAGTTGTACAAGGGGCTGCTGCTTACAGCTTTCCAGAATTGAGAGAAGAGGCCAAAGACAATTGGCAACTGAAAGTGGAGTCTATAAAGTGGTTGGTAATAAGCAATCTAATTCTATAGAGAAGATATAAATAGATGTCTGGAAACACCTAAACCATATGAAGTGTGTGTGTGTGTGGGGGGGAACCCTCCTATTTTCAAAATCAAAAGTATTTCAATCTCATTTATTGCAAATAGCACTATAGTGAGAAAGATAATGACAGTTTTTATTTTACAATAAGAATTGAGGTGTTTGTAATATTCAAACTGTGAGAGGGAAAGGTCTCTTTTTTTATTAGAAACCTTATTGAATAAGTTTCAATTGCGTGTAAGGAAAAAAAAAAACTGCATTGTTCTCATTTCTACTCCACAGGATATTTTATTGGTTCATGATCTGGAAGAATAAGTTAATAGTGAATTAATAACATTTTCACATGAGCTAATACAGTATGGGTAAAAGTATAAATTGGTTGTGGAATATAATATGGAATAACAGAAAAATAGTCAAACAGAAAGAAATTGTAACACGCCTAAACACACTCAACGGTGTGGAAGCACACATTATTCTGAGTTCAAAAGACAGCCTGAGAAAATTGCTACATTAGAATACAATATTTTTGCTAAAATAAATCTGCATCTCAATGCAATTTTATGTTACATAAGAAGATATATAAAGTTTAAATTTCTAGGAATGTATAAAGTGAACACTAGATTTAATTTTTTAAAAACTTCTATTAGCTAAGCCATTTTTTAAAATGTGTAATCTTTTAAGACACAGTTTAGAAAAGAGGATGTCAATTCCTGGATTCATGAAGTTGAAAGCTAATGGACTTTTAAATCTGATACATTTATATTTAAACTAGGGGCCCGGTGCACAAAATTTGTGCACTGGGGAGGGGTCCCTCAGCCCAGCCTGCCCCCTCTCACATACTGGAAGCCCTCAGGCGATGTCCTACTGATGGCTTAGGCCCACTCCCCATTGGGAGCAGACCTAAGCCGCAGTCTGGCCTCCCTTTGCGGGAGGTGACCAGGCTGATCAGGGGAAGGCGCCAGCCCCATCACCCCACTGCTGCAGCCACTGCCAGTCACAGCAGCTGCCAAGGTATTTTCATCAACACGGACTCCAGTCCCTTCACCATGAAAAAATGCCTACTTTCTTTAAGCATTTTCAAGATGTGTCTTTCATAGGATATGACATTTCTTTCTTTATTTTTCTTTATATCCTCACCTGAGGATATGTTTCCATTGATTTTTTCCCCTTCCCTCTGATTCCAAGCTCAGCCCCCGCCCAAACCTAAAGCCTCTGCCCCAGACTTTAGGCTTGGGAAGGGGACTCCCCACCCCTCCAATAGCAGACTCGGCCCGTTCCCAAGCCTAAAGCCTCCGCCCGATGGCCAGCTGGAGTGACCTGGGTGCCAAGGAGGTTCTCAGACCCAGGTATGTATGCAAATTAACTGCCATCTTTGTTGGGTTAATTTGCATACTCTGATTGGCTGTGGGTGTAGTGGAAGTATGTTTACTTTACATGTTTCTCTATTATTAGGTAAGATCTTAATGCTACTGCTACCTTGTATGATCTTGGAGAAAATACTTTATCTCCCTGTTCCTGCATTTTCTTGTCAACAAAATAGGGGCAAAATTACTTATTTCAAGAACTGCTAGGAGAATTAAGTAAAATAATGTTTATTCAGATTTGATACCTCTTGTCTATATATATAAAAGCCTAAGGGATTGGCCAACCATACAACTTTCCAGTAGCTCTGATGTGTACTGACCACCACGGGGCAGACGCTCAATGCCACTTGTGACAGCAACTTTGCAGAGTGCCCTCTCCCACTCTGGGACCCCTCAGGGGATGTCAGACTGCCAGTTTCAGCCCGATCCCCACAGGCCAGGCCGAAGCACCCCACCAGTGCATGAATCCATGCACTGGGCCTCTAGTATTATGTATAACCATACACGAAATTAAATTATTGTAATTTTGAGAGCATATTCAAAGAAAAAAAAAAGCATTGCAATGTTAACTATGAAGCTGATGAAGCTGGTTTTTAGAGTGAAAAGATTAGTCTTAAAACCCAGACATGCTGAGGAAGGAGAGCTAAATATGGATAGTTCTACTTACCTGACTGAATTTTATTCCTTAACACTTCTCATTTATTGGCACCAGTGTGTTTGCTCTGATTTCCAAAGGCTCCAGGACACTGCATGACCTGCAGTTGTGCTTGAGGCAGCCCCTGTTAGGAGAGAACTGGGTTTTGAACATGTTGATTTGCAGGCAATGGGGAGACATTAAAGCCACCTGTCAGATAGAGATTTAAGTATGTACATCCACCTCTCAGAAAAGTGACTTAGGCTGATGAGTTAATTCGGAAATCATTAGCATCCTATATAATAAAAGGCCAGAACGATTGAAACGACCAGAGACTAGACCACCACAGCCCCTCGTGGGCTAGCCCTGCCCCCAAGCAAGTGGTTAGGGGTAATCAGGCAGGCAGGGAGAGTGGTTAGGGGTGATCAGGTAGGCAGATGGCCCCTCACTGGGCTGGCCCCACTTCCAAGAAAGAAGTTAGGGGCAATCAGGCAGGCAGGGAGAGTGGCTAGGGGAGATCAGGTAGGCAGGCCAGTGGTTAGGGCGATCAGGTAGGCAAACTACCCCTTGTATTAAGGGCTGGCCACCCCCCAGCAAAGAAAGAAGGAGGCCCAGGCCAGCCAAGCCATCACATCCCAGCCTGTTGACTGCAGAGAGAGACCACCAGTGGCAGTGGAGAGGGGGCAGCGTTGCACAGATGGCAAGAAGTGGCAGTGGCTGAGGTGGGGCCAGATGCCTGCAGCCAGGGTAAGGAAAGCCCCAATATGCCCTGATCTCAGGCCAGACCTAGGGACCCTCCCAGAGGGGTCCTGAATTGTGAGAGGGTGCAGGCCGGGCTGAGGGATCACCCTGAGTGCACAAATTTTCATGCACCGGGCCTCTAGTATAATTATAATTGCTCCCACAATCATGGATACCTTACCTAAAAAGAGAGCACTAAGTCAGAAAGTGGCTTAAGATTCACTCTTGTGAAACGCATCATTTAAGTGCAAATAGAGGAGACTAAACATGCAGTGGAATCTGAGTGACAGTAATCAGAAAAGTGGAGGAAATCAGGAGAACTTGGGGTCCAAAAAGAGCCCACTGCTGCATCAAGGACACATGAAACTAAATTTGCTGTGGAGCTGAGGCATCAACTTTGTAATTTGATATAAACCTGTCTTCCACAAACTCCTTGATTTCATTCCCTGGTGCTATAGTCTTCAGGCCAAATCTCCTCCTCAGGGAAACCTCAGTTCTCTCAAAGCCTAGCAACGGATGGGACAAGGCCCACCCAGATTATTGAGGGTATTCTCCTTTAAGTCAACTGATTGTAGGTGTTAATCATATCTACAAAATACCTTCCCAGCAACATGTAGATTAGTATTTGAATGAATAACTGGATACTTGAGCCCAGCCTAGTTGACCCAAAAAACTGACCATCACACGTGGCCTCTAGCCATACCCCAGAGCAATAGATTTGCTTATGTAAACCCATTTCTCCTGCTTACTAAAGAAAATAGCTAGATTTTTTTTGTTATATAATAGTTGGATAAAAATTCAATATTTTATTAAGTATACTTTAGATGTCATATGTGTGTATACATGCAGCATGTAGCACTGCATTTAGTTGTATACTTAAGGTCTGTACACTTTATGTAGGTTAACCATCAATAAAACATTTTTTAATCCTCACCTGAGGATATGTTTTTATTGATTTTAGAGAGAAAGGAAAGGAGAAAAAAAACAACAGAGAAACATCAATGAGGGAATCAAAACCACAGCCTTTGGGTTTATGGGATGATGTTCCAACCAACTGAAACACTGGCCAGTGCAATAAAATATTTTTAAATGCACCTATGAACTCTCTAGTATGTACATACATATATATACATACAATATATATTTTTTTTGATAATTTTAACTAAGTTTTTTTTCAGATATCCTGAAAAAATATTTCTCATAAGTTACAAATGTATTTATTGTCCACCTACAGATTGGTAAAAATCCACATTAGTATTAGTTGCCCCTTAATACAAAATGCTGTTTTATGATGAACCCAGCATATAGTAAAATTTAATGATATAATTATATAATATAGAATAACATAGCAATCATTTGTAGAATTTAAAATAATAAATAATTTTATTATAAAAAGAGATTTTTTGTATTTTTTTCACTAATACACAAAAGTAACATACTAGTAGACTAGTGGTTATAAGGGCAAGACTATTACGATATGTACGATAACTGGATACCAAATCTTGTCATGTTAATTTTTGCTCTCAGAATCATTGGAGAGTCCAGTGTAGATATTTAAAATTTTATTTTGTTCATAATTTATCTGCCATTTATCTTATGTAAAAAGATGTGAATAGCAATTCATGCTAATCTGGTAACTTAAAAGTCTGAAGTTATCTTAGAGTGAGTCCACATCTGATTTGTGCAGATTTTCTGGGTACTTGTAAAACTTGTAATGATTTTTATCACATCACATCACATCACAAGCTTATCTAGTGTTCATCGCAATCTGCATGTAGTGAGTTGTATTTTCTTTCTTATTTTTCAGGGCCTATTACAATAAAAGATACAATACTGTATATAGTAAAAAATAAAGATACTCGTAAAAAAACTTCCTAAATATAGTGTTTAAATATTAACTGAAATATTATAGCTTCTGAGAAACCCACAACAATTCCTTATTTTCCTTATGACATTCTAAATAAAACTTTCAGGTAATCCACCAGGAAAAATTGTTCCACATCATATGTCATCAGGGAACTACAAATTAAAACAACAATGAAATAGCACTACACAGCTATTAGGATGGCCAAAATCTGAAACAATAACACCACTAAATGCTGACCAAGACTTGGAGCAATAGGAACTCTAATTCATTGCTGGTGGGAATGCAAAATGATATAGACATGTAAGAAGATGGTTTGGCAGTTTCTTACAAAACTAAATATACCCTAACCATATAATCTAGCAATCACACTCCTTAGTATTTAACCAAAGGAGTTGAAAACATGTTCACCAAAAAACTTACACACAGATGTTTATACCAGCTTTATTTATAATTGCCAAAACTTGGAAGCAACCCAGATGTTCTTCAGTAGGCGAATGGATAAGCTGTGGTACATTCAGACAATTGGATATTATTCATCACTAAAAATAAATGAGCTATCAAGTCATGAAAATACGTGGAGAAATTTTAAATGCATATTACTAAGTGCAAGAAGCTAATCTGAAAAGACTATATATTAGATGACGCCAACTAGATGACATTCTGGAGAAGGCAAAAATATGGAAATAGTAAGAAGATCAGTGGTTGCCAAGGCTTGAGGTAGAAGGGAGAATGATAAATAGGCTCTTTAGGGCAGGGAAATACTCTGTGGTACTTAAACAATGGATACATGTCACTACATATTTGTTGAAACCCATAGCATGTACAAAACGAAGAGTGAACAGTAATGTAAACTATGCAATTTGGGTGATAATGATGTGCCAATGTAGGTTCATCAGTTGCAATAAATGTACTACTCTCATGGGGAATGTTGATAATTGAAGAAGCTATGCATGTGTGAGGGCAGATGCATATAGGAAATCTCTATATCCTTTCTTCAATTTTGCAGTGAATTTAAGTCTTCTCTAAAGAATTGTAGTATATTAAAAATAATTTTTAAAAAATGAGTCCAAATTACATTTGTGAGAGAACTAGGCAAAAAAGTTATCCAAGATTTTTTTTAAAAAGTAGTTTATTTGGTCAGGTTATAAAAGGAATATATTAGAATCTAAAAAGAGAGAGAAGAAAGGATAAGTTCATGCCTGGGAATGAGATCATGGTTTATAAATGGTTTATAATAAGAGAGAGAGAGAGAATGAGAATGAATGGAGAATATATATGAAGCTGTTGTAGAAGAGCCTCTCTGTCTGTTATAAGACTGAAGAAATATGAGAAAAACCTTGGTACATTCGTATATATTTCAATATAAAGCTGCACTAATCAGTGCTAGAAGGCACTTGGATAATATAAATTTAGACACAATAAAGCTAAGTGAGCTAATAATGGTCAATCTTATCTCAAGAACTCAAAGATTTTTTACATATCTAAAACTGTATTAGGGGAAAATTGAGATTTCTTATCTGTGTTTTTCTGCTAATAATTGAACTTTTGATTTCTGCTAATAACACCAAATGTTTCAAAACAAGTCAGTTTAAGAATGATTTCCCCTCACTACTTAAATATGAAGCAAATAGGAACATTCAACTTAATCTGCGTCATATAATCAATAATCAATATAAGCATTTCTGCTTATCTGGTTGTGTAGAATGCTGTCTCAAATCTAGTTCATTCAACCTTAACTGGCACGAAATATACTTGAAGAAAAATGTGGGCCTTGTTAGATTCCAACACTGAACCACTGATAAAACCCATGCAAACATGAAACTGGGCCAGGCCCTATAGAAGCATTGCAGCTGGGAGACCTTTTTAGTCCAGTTTGCTGAAGCATTAATTATGGCTTTCCTATTTAATGTCCCTTAAAATCATTTGCAAGAAACCTTAGTTAAAATATGTCAAGATAAATTAACTGTTCAAAAATATTATATGTAAATAAGACATAAGAGGGGAGTTCTCAGCATTCATTAGGAGGCCAATCATTTTTATATGCCATAGTCAGTGATATTAATGGCCAGATAATGAGTACCTAATCCTACTGCAAGTAGCTATATTACTGCCAGCTTCCTCTCTTTTCTTCCTTTTCCTTTCCTTCCATTCCCATTCCCAGAAGCCTAATTCAGTCAGGCTTCCCTATGCTAACATGCTAGAATAATATTTTGCCTTTTTGTATTTCAGCAACTAAAAACTATACATAAAACAAGACGTAGCAGCATTTGATGTTTGGGGGTTAATAATATGTGTGCATTAATACAAATAATGACCACATAATAAATTGTTGGACCTCTAAAACTTTATCTCCCTATATTTTGTATACTGTAGGGCAGAGACCCCAGGACCTTAACTATAGGAAAAAAATATTTTATTGATGTAGTATATCCTTTGTTTAATCTTCTGAAAATAATGACCTGTCTTTTTTATAAATCTAATTTGCTATAAATCAAACATCACTGCATTTACCAGCTTCTTTTAACTACCAATAAATGCTTACATAAGCCCTCTTGACACACTGTACACATTTTCTGCTTATTATAGCAAATCCAACTTAACCGCTCCCAGAGTTGCTTCTGCTCTTAATCCCATGAACCTGGTAAGCAGTTTTATTGGTATCTTTATCTTTCAGTTAATCTTTGAGTCATCTCACTTTGCTCTTTCACTAATGTGTGAGTGTGACCTACATGTCATGTATAATTACCATGCCCTCAATATGGAATTCTTTTTTCCCCTTTTTTGAATACTGGGTTCATCCCAGTCATTATGCATCCTTTTTCTCCAACTAGAAACAAAATAGTTGGCACTTTGACTGAGGATGGCCCTGTGATATTCTCCAATATAAATTTAGAAATAATTTTTTTGAAATGGTCTATATCTAATGATAATTTAAGTTACTGAATAAAAAGAAATAATTCTAATTCCAACCAAGACTTTCTGGGACACTTATGGGAAAAGTTATTGACTCTTTGGTATCTTCACATTTCACCTTATCATCTTAATGGAAATTAATCCTACAAAACATTACCTACGTGTCTGGGCCAAGATTGGGACATAGAAGCCTACAGAATTTACCTCCTCCCGTGGATAAAATTAATCTACATCTATTCACAGAGCAATTTCCTCTGAAAGAAATCCAGATACTAGCTAAGCCACTCCTCCACATTAGCGAATGAGAAAATACCCACGTTACCCACATGAAAATACATAAGAAAGGCTGAGACACACTCCACCACAACCCATGTCACCAGCATATCGCAATACAAGCAGGAGGGAACTCCCAACTCCCAACTCCCAGCTTCTTCCTTATGAGCAAAAGATTGGGACTGTACATCTAGTGCCCAAACTTTTAAGAGTCCCACCTCAGTGAGCGTGCACAAAGCACCCAGCTCTGAAAGCCAAGGGGGCTTGCACCCATGAAACCACAAGAACAGAGCAAACCATGAAACAGTTCTTAATGGGCTTCCCAGGACTCACCAGGACTGCTTCTTTAGGGCTCAAGGCAGAAGGAGGAGCGGAAAAGGAAACTGTTTCCCACTCTTTCCCTGGAAGAGGCCTGTCTGCATACTTTAAAGCTTCTGCAGGATTCTGATTTAGCACCTATGTAGGGCCTGACTGTGGTCCTCCTCAGAGACGGAGGAAGCCAAGAGAATCCATGGGCTTCTCAAACCAACCTGCTCCAAACCACCACTATCTCCCTGAAAGGAGCTTATGTAAAACTCATACAACAATGACAACAACAGAAACTACTTAAAAATGGACAAAGGTCTTGAATAGAGATTTTCCCACGGAGGAGATATGAATGACCACAAGGTATATATAAACGTGCTCAACATCACTAATTATCAGGGAAATACAAATCAAAACTACAATGAGATATCACCTCATACCTGTTAGAATGTCTTTTATCAAAAGGTAAGGGATAGAAATGTTGGGCAGAATGTGCAGAAAAGGGTATGCTTTTACACTGTCGGCTGGAGTATTAACTGGGACAGTCACTATGGAAAACACTATATTGTGTAGTAGAAATTTGCTAAGAGAGTGGAACTTTAAAAAAGATAAATATGTGGAATGAAGGATGTTAACTCAGTGGTGTGAATCTTTTCACAATGTATATGTATATCAAAACATCACTTTTGACACATTTAAAAAAATAAAAATTTACTTGTAAATGATAGCTCAGTAAACTGAAGAAAAAAAAAGAACTGTGCATAAATTCAAGCCAGAGATATTTCCTTACTAGGGTTTCTTTTTTTTTTTGTAAAGGACAAAGCAGCATTCTCAACATAGTTGTTCATGTTACTTAGGTTTGCTCCAATATTTTAAAATTGAGTATTTATGCGTAGCGTCATGAAAAACTCATTGTAAGATTTACTAACCTTGTTATTGATAATATAATTTAATACTTCTATGTAATGAGAATCTAAGTATTCTCAGATTAACCCATGTTACAGGTAAAATTGAAGCTAAACATGGCTAAGTAAACTACTGTGCAGTGTATCAGAAAACTAGTGGGTACTAGTCTCATTTGATACCAAGTTTGTTTGAGCCTTAAAATTAATTCTTTTAATGACTGTATTATGTTAACAATAGAATAAATTGTGACAGTAGTTAAAAATGTATAGAAAAAAAGAAATAAAAATAATGCCTTTGCGTTGCATGCCTGGGAGCAATGAAGAATAAAACATACACTATGTAAGAGAGGAGCATAAAGCATCATTGCAATAGGCTTTACTCTATTATAGCATAGTTATTTTGGGTAGAGGAAAGGCATTTTAGAAATCCCATGAATTGGATAAGAAAGAAGGCCTCTCATCTGGTTCAACTGGAATTTTCTTATTAAATTATGCCAATCTATGAATGAATTATTGAGGGGATACCACTGAATGCTTTAACTTTAGGAGAACCCTTATATCTATTTAATAATTTCAGGAATGCTGGAAGTACGTTGAAAGGGGTTTGGACTACAAATGTTCTTCTAATGTCAATACCAAATTTGGAAGGAAAAAAAACAAAACACAGCCTAAAGGTTATGCAGAAGGTTTAGATAATTATACTAAAGAAGGAATACCTCAAAAAAATGAACATGACATTTGAGGTGAGTGGGCAGATTTTCTAAGAGATTATCTCAATTCATTGAGTATTCAATTCAAATCAATTAACAATTTAGAAAGCAGAAAGGGTTCTGATACTCACCTGCTGGCACACTAATTCTATCATTGTCCTCGTTGTTTTGGGGGGAATAGTGATAGGAAATTTTAAATGTATTGAAGATAAAAATCTTTTTTTTCCATTTTCTTAAGAACACAGCTTAATCCAATGAAGCCAATATGACAGAATAGCAGAAATCTACCAATTATTTTGTGGGCATTACAAGAGCCACAAAGGTGAATACAAAATACCTGCCTTCACAGTTTACACTTTAGGAAGATATTTAAAGGCATCTAAATAAGGAAAACAGAAGACTGCCATAAATGATGTATGAATAGAATACTGGGAAGAAAGCATGTCCAGTGTGACAGTGATAAGACAAGATTTTAAAAAGTGAAATGACTTGATGTGTGTGTGGTACGTTTAGTAATATATCAACAGAGAGTAACAGTGTTAGGAAGAGGGATGGCATTCAAGATGGATATAAAAATGTAAGCCAAAAGAAGGTGAGGACTTGGGATGTTTGATCTCTGAAGAACAGTTTAATTAGAGGAGGCTTTATTATTGTATTTCTTTATAGCCTTTTGGGTAAAATAAATAACCACTCCTATTCTGACAAGAATGGACACCTATCCACTTTGAATTGAACAAGAGGGAAAAGGTAGAATTAATCAGCTGTCATTTGGTAGCTTAACATAAAAATTACACAGATTTAAAGAAAAAAATAATTGATTAGCTCAGATCACTGAAACATCCAACAGTGTAGCTGGATTCCTAAACAATCTTTGTATGGTGGCCTTAATTAGGCCATGTTCTCCAGCTTAATAGTCACAAAAAAAGAGAGTCCCCTGGGAACTCAGAATAAAAGCTCCCACAGAAGTCTCTGACTTGGCAGTTTGCATCACGAGCATACCTTTGCCAATGTGATTCTAATTGGTTACCCATAGATTAAAATATATATATATATAGCTAATATGCAAGGCTAATATGTCCCCTCAGGAGTTCGACCAGGAGACCAGGAATTCGAATGCTTGCTATGATGTGCATTGACCACCAGGGGGTGACGCAGAATGAAGTAAGGCCCTGGCTGGCAGCTAGGAAAGGAAGGCCCCGGCCGGCAATTGGAAGGCCCCAATTGGCCCTGATCACCAGCCAGGCCTAGGGACCCTACCCATGCACGAATTCCGTGCACCAGGCCTATAGTATCTTTATAAATGATTAAAATTTATTATTGAATTTTACACATATTATCCCATTTAATTCCAACAATTCTGAGACTAAATCCAGCTATTATGATTATACTTATTCCACTGTGAAAAACTCTAGGGTTCAAAGAGATGGTGGATATCATGGATGATGGAATTTATCTGAGACTTTAGAATTGTAGCAGTGAGCAGAAATGATTATTTTGGAACACCTATATATGAAGATTAGAAGATGCTGTGGAACTGGTGAAACAGACCAGAGAGGTAAAAAGAACATTCTAGAGCCATGGAATAAATGGCAAGGGGCAAACAACTTCAAGACAGGAAAATTAATAAAATGCTGCATAAAAGTTAAAGAATAAAACTGAAGACAAGCCCATTATATTTACAAAAAGTAGTTACAGTAAAATGAAGGTATGTTGAAGAAGCCTAGCATCTCGGAAATTGATTTTCATGTAGCTTAACAATGGCAGTAAACAAAGCAACCAGACTATCACTAAAAAGAGGAATAAGGGACATTTTATTTTGCTTCTATAATAGCAGAGATCAATTTTTCTAATATGTGAGCAATGAAAATAAACATGAAATGTATTGAAATATAACTTTAGAAAGAAAAGGGTCATTACAAAAAACATATATTAATTCAAGCTGGTTTGAATACTATGTTCAACTCAATGTGAATATTCTAATAGGCTTATTAAAAATCAATCTCATTACTTGATATTTTACTTCCTCCTTCCTGTGACAAACCACTAACCAGAAACAGATTCAAAGTCTCCTGTGCCCTGAGGTCTAATCGCAGTGACCATGTCTCCATCTATTATCAATTCTGGATTGTAACAGAACAAATAGGTGCGAGGGGTTATCAAGGGTAAATTCATCACCTTCACAAAACTGTCACAAGCTTGGCAATTTTAGCCACTTTGGTCAATAGGCCATCTTTTCTTGAATTGCCCAGCAGTATTTCTGGTGTCATTCTGAAGGATTAGCTTAAGATTTCTAGGCTCCAACATTCAAACTAGACTTTTAACTCTTTTTTTAAGTCTCTGACAGGTGCTGAACATTCTTAATTGGTGTGAGTCTTTGGAAAGAATGAAAGCACACTGAAATAAGTTAATGGCTGCATTTAGCTAAGTTTCAATTTTGCTTTCCTAGTTCTGTCTTTTGGCTGGCAATAGACGTACATTTGAGCTCATGCTGCTTTTTAATAAATATATCTTCTTTGTACATCCATTGAGATTGTGCCTTATTGGAAGCATTTTATTCTGGAATAATTCTGAAAGGCAGCATAAGATTACAAATGTTAACCTCGGAGGAATCCTGATTTTGAACACAAATTTTCTATTTCCTGCTTGTGTCATTTTTGTAGGTTTCACTTTTTGAAGGCACTGACTATAAGATATAACTTATTTTGGGCAAGAGAAAAACTAATGGGTCAGAGGACAGAGCAACCACTGACACTGTAGTTCAGTCTTAGTATTATTACCTTAATTAGTTTAAACAAACAGTGATATAGTGAAATCATTTAGTGATTGTATACCTTTATAAAGCCCACAACTTACTTTTTCCAATAAATTCTTACACTCATCACTACAGATATTAATCACCTCTGAGTCCTTTTTGATAGATACAGAAGGAGCCCAGAGTCCTGCCAGACTGTCCTTCACATTCGACTACCCCAAACTGGGAAGATGATATCTGTCTTATCTCTGAAATCTTATGGTCAGTATGCTCATGATGTTGGTATTGGATTTTAGACAGCTGTTGAGGGGGGAGGAGAGACATTTATGGTTTTAGCATGCATGTAGTCAATGTTTGTTTCTGTTGAGCAGGGTGACAATTGACATATTGATCATCTTAAAATGTTAGAGAATGTCCATTTGGAGATATAGGCTTTACTCCTTTTTTAGAAGTATAAGAAGAACACCTTGGCTGAGTTGAGGCAAAGGTAACTCTGTGTGAGTATAGAGGTAGTGATCATACAATCCTAGGGATGCATCTCTAGCTAAGGTGAAAATTTCAGTCGGATTGCAATCTGCAAAAGTTTTTCCTTGAAGGATTCTCTTTGGCTCTGAGAGGGTTGTTTTTGGTTTTGGTTTTGATTTTTTTAAGGAAACAACATGGTATCTAGAGTAACAAGTGGGCAGTCTTTGAAAAGGAAATGACTTTGCATTTAGAGGAAACATGTTTGTATTCAGATGGAATAGCTAATTCTAAGCTATTAACATGAACATTTCTAGACTCATGTCAGATAGAAACTTTTTCAAATCGCCCAATCTAAATGTTACCCCTTTGCTTATTTTTTGTCCTATTGCCCTGGGTTGTCATTCAAAGAATGTATCACAATTTTCAGTATGTATTTTTTTTGGATTTAGGTATTCAATGCCTCTTTACCCCACTCTTTGGTTCACACAGTACAGAACATTTAGATGTGCTTAATAATTTTTTTTTGAGTGAATGAATAGATAATGAATAATGATAAGTGGCTATTAAGAGCTCTAGAACTGTAGAAACTGTGAAGGAGACTGGAGAAGGTATAGTCGGGTTTATAAATAGACCTACCAATAAATATCAGTGGTTAATATATTCACCTACTTTCCTACTTTCAAATTGATGACCTCATTTAACTCAAGCTTTCCTCTGGAGCAGGAGTTTTTCCCTGTCAGTTTATTACAATAGACTTGAAGTTTCATGACATGTAATTAACTATCACTTCTGCCTCGTCACAATGTATTTGAGACACACATCGATGGGCTGGAGAGAAGGAACAAGATTTTCTTTTAACTTTCCCAGTAGGCCAGGCAGCTCCTACTGTCTGCATTACAATAGGAGACAATAATGCTCCTACTGTCTGCATTGCAATAAAGGTTTGTTTTTCTTAACTCATTGGTAGAAACACTTTAGTTTTCATACTATTTTTGTCCATTTTACAAAGATAAGCACAAGGAAAACAGAGCTATGTAGAAATATGATTCAAGTGAAATGCTTTTAAATATGTTCATAAGTGTATAGAATTTTATTTAACTAGAGGCCCAGTGCACAAAATTCATGCACGGGTGGGGTCCCTAGGCCTGGCCAGCCATCAGGGCCAATCGGGGCCAGGCCGATCAGGGCCGGGCTGGAGAAGAGGCAATGGTCTCTGGGCCAGGCACTGAAAGAATGGATGCTGGACATCGATGTCGCCATCATTGGTGCTCCGCCACCCTGCAGTTCCCCACCTACCCCCCTCCTCCTTCCCTCACCGCTGCACTGCCACTATGGTGGGCGGGCAGCAGGCTGATTGGGGCCTGCCAGCTGTGGGGAGGGACAGTCATGGGAGGTTGGCCGCCGGCCCTGAGGAGAACGCTGGCCCTTGGCTCTCCTGTGAAAAGGGCCACGTCTCCTGCCACTCACCCCCAGTTCCCCATCCCAGTCCCGGGACTGGCCCCAATCAGGCAATTGGGGCCTGCCAGCTCGGGGGGAGGTAACGCAGGAGATTGGCTGGCCAGGGCAGGTTGGCTGTGGGAGCCCACTGACCACCAGGGGGCAGCTCCTGCATTAAGCATCTGCCCCCTGGTAGTCAGTGAGCATCATAACAACCAGTTGTTCTGGTAGCTCCGGTCACTTAGGCTTTTATATATATAGACCAGTAGCCCTGCGCACAAATCCGTGCGCCAGTAGGTCGCTGCCACCCTCCTGTAGCTCTCCCCGCCCTCCCCCCCATAGCTTGCTGCCCTGCCCCCTCATATAGCTCTCTGCCTCCCACTTGCTTGCTGCCCTGCCCCCTCCTGTAGCTCTACGCCACCCGCTTGTAGTTTGCTACCCCACTCTCCTGCAGATCCGTTATCTGGTCATTACGCGGTTGGTAGTTACATCTCAGGGTGTAACAGATAATTAGCATATTCCTCTCTTATTATATAGGATGGATGGGAATCTATAAATACTTCTCAATTATATTGTACCAATTATAATATTGGTATTAAGGAATATGAGAATTCCCAATTAATACATACTCTTTTAAAAAATATAGGTTTTTTTTAAATATATTTTTATTGATTTTTCACAGAGAGGAAGAGAGAGGGATAGAGAGTTAGAAACATCGATGAGAGAGAAACATCGACCAGCTGCCTCTTGCACACCCCCCACTGGGGATGCACCCACAACCAATGTACATGCCCTTGACCAGAATCGAACCTGGGACCTTTCAGTCCGCAGGCCGACGCTCTATCCACTGAGCCAAACCGGTTAGGGCTAAAAAATATAGTTTTATAGATATCAGAGAGGAAGGGAGAGGGAGAGAGAGATAGAAACAACAATGATGAGAGAGATCATTGATCGGCTGCCTCCTGCATGCCCCACACTGGGGATCAAGCCCACAACCTGGGCATGTGCCCTGACTGGGAATCAAACCATGACCTCCTGGTTCATAGCTTGACGCTCAACCACAGAGCCACACCAGCCGGGCAATACATATTCTTTATAAATGTCAGTAATCTACTGAAGAAGTTCAAAATTCAAGTTTGTCAAGATATGCTGAGATAACATGCAAGTAAATATCATTAGCGGAGCACATATGTGCATGGGAAAGAGGGTTATTTCTTCACAACTGAATCTCTAATTAAGCTACTACTTCTTGCTTTGTTTCAAAACCTGGACTTTCTAGGTGTTTTTACAGCTTTTGTGCTTCACACTCAGTTTCCATAGCAATTTAGGAAATGTTCATGTTGGGAACATATTCAATAGGGAAAGAAAAGTTTTGAGGACAGGAAAAAGCATCTAACAATATGCCCTGCAGCCTACAGTATAATTGCTTTAAAAACCAGGGAATGGAAAACAGCTAAAAAGTTATACCACCATACATCTTACGAGATTAAAAGTTATCATTTTTCAGACTTGCGCAGGGCAGTTTGTTTCAGCAGGGCACTCTGCCACATGGTGATACATGTGCCTGCAGAGATCACGCAGAGGTAGTGCAATACCAAGTCCTGCTTCGGATTGTCCCTAAGGGCAGACACAGTTACTACCGCAATCATGATTAATTGTGTGGCACTCTGTTCAACAACAAGAGATTCCCTCCCGTTTTGCAACAGTGAAGCAGGTTGTCCATGCTGGGTTTTTGTTTGTATGTTTTTTTTAGTATTTCAATTATGTTATCCTAAGAAAATACTGGTACCGGGATTTAATTGTGTAAATGCTGATATCGAACCTTCAGTAGCCTTTAAAAAATGTTTGCCAAAACATTTCGAGTTTTAAATCATGAATCAGTTCAGGCAATAGATAACTGTTTTCCTATTACAGTAGAAATTAAACTTCAAATTACATCTATTTTATAGTGAGATATGTTTGACTATCTCCGTTAATTTCAGACACCAAAATGCCAAGTGCTTCTTCTGTTCCCCATAATGGCCTAATTGTTGAAGAAACAAAAATGAGTCTGACACACATTCCTAGTCATCAAGGAATTTCAAATCTGGAGAGTCTTTCTGTGAATTAATCATGATCACATGACTTTCTTAGACTTTCAATGGCAATGCTCATGAATGAATCCAGACTTTGTCAATTTTTTCTACCCTCTGCTCTAAAAGTTTCTGTTATATTTATTTCTGTGCCAGAGAGACTGAAAATCTCATAACATCCTAGGACAATTTCTGCATCTGAATATAGATCAAAGTGGAGAAAAGTGCAAAAATGACTACTGTATACCTCCAAATGATGATAGCATTCATTTTAATAATTCATTTCAAAAACTCCGAAGAATTATATAAAGTGAACATATCTATGCATAATAATCATAGCTGAACTATAAAGAGAGAATAATCTGATGCCACAGAGAAGGAATTCTCATCCCATATAGACAATGAAGGGAACAGAATAATTAATATCCTGAAACCCACAAAGGAGATTTGTGAGACCATGGACATCAGAGGTGATAAAAGGAGTTTTTCATAAAAAGGCAGTACTAAACTTTATGCCTAAGCAGTCAGTGTAACTATTAGCCAGCATATCCAAAGAAGGCATACGCATAACAAAGAAAATTTCTCAGCAAGGTAATTTTTTAAGACTCCCTTTGTTGCCATTTTACCCTTTATTGAGGTTCCCATTCTCACTTTTAAGATTTATATCTAAAATAACTCTTCCAAATAACGTTTGGAAATCTCACATCAATTTTCAACACTTTTAAGTTCATTTTGTCAAAAACTCAGTTCATTATCTCCCTTTCTTTTCATAGCACTACTCTTTTCCCAATAACTCAAATTCAAACTTTCTGATTTTCTCCTTTTATTCCTACAGTGTAATACATTGCAAAAATTAATTTTCACACTCTTTTCTCTCTGTACCTCTTACCTCTCCTATCAGATTCCATCAAGAAAAGAAAACATGTTGTGGAAAAACCATAGGTTTGCAGACAAACTCTGTTTTGAATCCATTTCTTTCTTCCTATGATTCTGTAAAATAGTTTCATTTCTCTAGGCCTCAATTTATCTTCATTAATAAGTACAAAGGCCAGCATAGTATTAAAGAAAGGATTCTCATCATTTCGTTAATTCGTTTATTCTTTTAAAAATATGTGCCTAGTGCCTACTGTGAACTAGAAACTATGGTTAATTGATTTATTCTTTAAAAAATATGTGTCTAGTGCCTACTGTAAACTAGAAACTATGTTAGGCACTGGAATTGTTTCACCTGGGAGTATATGTGTCATTAACTGGAAAGGAAACATTGGAAGATGCCTAGATTGGTGATATAAATCAAGGACACAAAGAAGAGAATCCTATATAATAAAGAGGTAATATGTAAATTGACCATCACTCCAACACACAATATGGCAGCCCCCATGTGGACACAAGATGGCCACCACAGATGGACGACAGGGGAGGGCAGTTGGGGGCAACCAGGCTGGCAGGGGAGGGCAGTTAGGGGTGACCAGGCCAGCAGGGGACGGCAGTTATGGGCAATCGGGCCAGCAGGGGAGCAGTTAGGCATTGATCAGGCTGGCAGGGGAGTGGTTAGGGTGTGATCAGGCTGGCAGACAGAAGCAGTTAAGAGCAATCAGGCAGGCAGGCAGACGAGCGGTTGGGAGCCAGTAGTCCTGGATTGTGAGAGGGATGTCTGACTGCCCTTTTAGGCCCGATCCCGGTGGAAGGGTCCCAGATTGGAGAGGGTGCAGGCTGGGTTGAGGGACACACACCCTCCCCCCCCCCCCGCACAAATTTTGTGTACCAGGCCTCTAGTATCTATAGTAATAAAAGAGTAAGATGCAAAGAGAACATTTCAAGAAGGGAGGAAAAAAAAATCCTGTCAATTTTTCCTGAGAGGTGCCACAAGAGAAATATGGAAAAAGGCACATTGGATTTTGATTCATAGACATGATCATTTATTTTAGTTAAAATTATTTTGGAGGAGAAAATATAAAGTTGGAGTATTTGGCAGATTCTGCTTTGTGTTCCAGTATTCATTCTCTGCTCCTCCTGCAGAATAAAATATATTCCAATTTTTAGCTCTGTACATGGCTTCTAAAAATCAAGCCAACATTTCTCAATTAACATTGCAAACAAATGTGGTCATGTTGTTAATTTATAGATAATACAACACAACTTCCGGGTAAGTCACAGCCTTTTTCTTCTTTGCCCAGTGATTAGAATGTGGGTCTGATGAAAAGTGATCTTTGGCCATGCAGATAAAGGCAACAATTTATAAATATTAGGGCAATAAGACAGAAGGAATGTGGGTTTTAAAAATTTATCAGAAGGGTGCTGCCACAAAAAGCTCCAACTTGTATATGAGAAATATAAACCAGTTTGTTTAGTATTTTGTTAATTTTGGATCTCAGTTGTAGCAGCTGGGCTTACATCCATATTAATATACAATGAATGAAATAACAGTTAAGTTGCAAAAATGGATACAGCATGTATAGAAAATTATTTTGTCCTATAATGATGGCTAAGAAGGGGAAGAGAAATCAACCCAAAGTAGCTGGAGAATATGAGAAAAACAGTGAACACTGTGAAGTGTGTTTATTTCCAATGGTAATATTGGAAAATTCACAAAAATGTGAATATGTCTAAAATCCAATAGGAAGAATTCTAGGTGACAGGTAGAGGTTGAATACTAAAAGGAAAAGGGACAGGGAAGGGGATATTTAATACTGTTATATTGTACCCGAATGAACACAGGTTCTGCTTCCTGCTGCAACCAAAACCAAACTCGTGGGGCAGGTGCTGGTGAAGAAGGAAAGAGGTTTATGTGAGTGCTGGCGTCTTGAGAAGATGGGGGACTTTCCCCGGTCCTCAAAAACCCATCTTAAGATTTCAGTGCAGGCAGAGGTTTTTATGAGGATGGAGAGGGAAAGCAGAACAAAGAGATTAGGGAGAGGGGCTGTGGACATGCAGGCAGTGTACTTGCTGGTTCCCATATGGATTCTCATGGTCAGCATCCTTGAGTTTGCCATCTGGTTGAATTGCTGTGTCAAAGCTTTCGGCATTAGCCAGAGCCTTGAAGGTCAGGCTGCTTCTTAGGTTCACACAGGAACTGAAACTCTTGAATTATAAAATATACTAAAAAAAAAACTTTTAACTTGCAAGCTCTAGTTTTGAGAGAGAAATCAGGTTAGAGTACCAAGCTTGGTTTAACATACTAAAATTAAAATGGGAAGCTTTATATAAATATAGTATAATCATTCCCCATTGCAAGACTATTAAATAAAAAGGAGTACATTTGATTTACAATGCATCCAATAGTAAGGACTTTTCCTCTCTAGTAAAAGGAAGGAAGGAGGACAGTTTATGGATAATAGATAATTTTGTATGATTGCATTTGGAAACTTGCTGGGCTATTTGTTGTATATATTTTATAAATCAAGACTTGAGGATTTGATGGGGGAGAAAAAAGACTTGAGATTTAAGGACAGTGTAGAATTATTGAGTATGTGTGTATGCCCACATATGCCAATTATGAGAATGAGATAAAGAAAAAGGATAGAATTAAATGATCAATTTGATTCCATTTCAAATTATTGATCTTGAATTTGTAAGGAACTTATTCGACTTTTACCAGCAGTGCTTGACTTTTGCTGTGCAGGTACAGGAAAAATGGATAGTTGGGTTAGCCAGAGATAAACATTTGTCATATTTAGTGTGATGAAAACACAGCAGAGAAAGATGACTTATAATATTATGAAAAGTGCTGTTCAGATGGTAAGCTGTTTTGTGAATGAATTAATTAATGTAAACCCATTCCACCTAAATGCCACTGTTTTTGGCTTTCTATAAAAAGTTTTGAGTGCCAAATAGGACAAAACATAAGTAACAAAAACAAATTTAAATAGGCAAGAAAGATTTCCACATTATGATATCTCTAGGGGAAACACACATGTATGTATTCCTGATCTACTTTATTATACTGTACTTAGAATTATCAATGAGATTTTTCACCCATCTATATCTAGTATAATCTGATTAAACTGTATTTGGTGATTGTATTTTTTATGCTTCACTCAACATAATTATATTCAGGCAGTTTAAATACATCTTTGTTGTTTTTTTCCTCTACCTCATAATAAAAGTCATGATTCCACTTTACCATGATTAGAGGTTTAGCTTGCAGATCTTTGTCAACTTGCCTTTAAGTACCAGTTCTGCTCTTCCCTTTGGGAGTCACCTATTCCCTGGCATTTCCATCAGTGGTGGATTTCCTTTGCACTGAGTCTCTGGTGTAACTTGGCTGCATATGTTTTTTTTTTGTTGTTGTTGTTGTTGTTTTTTCCAGTAACTGACACAAAATAAAAACATCTTGAATTCAGCTTCTGATTGCCATCTCCTTTTTATTTTTCCTTAGATGTTTTTACCCAACAGAAATAAATTTTCTCTGAGCTACCTGAATTTTGTGATTAATTTTTCTTTAGAATTCCAAGGAACTAGAACACATGTGCAAAATTAAAATTGAAATATAGAAGTATATCATACAAAATTTTATATTTCAAAACTGTCTACACAGGGCTTTATAAACATTCATGGGTGTAAGCACTTTACCAAAAGATAAAATTAATTAACAATTTCCTGTGAACACTAGGAGCCCTGTTAGCTCTTTCAAAAGCAGTCCATAAGATTCCTGACATTTTTTAAAAAAACAAAGCATGATTATATTTAATACACAACTTCGGTACAACCAAAAAGTAAAAGACCAGAGTAAAATAATAGCAAAAAACATGTTATTTCATTTGCAATGCATGAGAAATGGTTAACATCTTTAGTCATAAACAAGTTCTTAAAAACCAGTAACAGAGACACTATAATGCAAGGAAACTGGAAAAAATAAAATAATACCTGACTTTTTAAGTGCCAAAGACATTGCAGAATTTAACCTCTGCTCCCAGAAATTCTAGATCATGTAAACATTTTGAGAACCAATGATAAAAAACAATGCTCACCTGCAATGTGTTATGTGTGTTCATAGGAAGAGGGAGACCAAAGAGATAAAAAGTGTAGAACAAGGGGTAGAAGATAGAGGGCAGTTATCATTTGTAAAGTAATGTTTCCTTTGTTGTGTTGACTTCTGGTCACTTTGGATTTCATATTTCTTTGCCTATCAGGACCTCATCTACATTAACACTTTATATTATGTGATGATTATAAAACTAGAACTTGCAAAATACTATAAAATCATTGTCTCCTCAAAGTTCTGTTTACTTTTAAGAGGTTGTGCTATGATGTACTCACAAGAGAAACCAAATACTAATTCAGGAAAATGGCAAGGGTTGGGAGAAAATAAAGAAGAAGGAAACAGAAGAAGTGAGAAAGTATGGAATGTAAAAAAATTTATAGGGAATAAATGG
The DNA here is from genome assembly GCF_951640355.1 of Cnephaeus nilssonii. Lineage (NCBI taxonomy): Eukaryota > Metazoa > Chordata > Mammalia > Chiroptera > Vespertilionidae > Cnephaeus > Cnephaeus nilssonii. The sequence continues at coordinate 71,300,490 of NC_137080.1, read as the reverse complement.
AAAGATTATGTCTAGAAAAACACGAGAAATAAAAATCACTGACATTTGCCCTAGCCGGTTTTGCTTAGTGGATAGAGCATCAGCCTGCAGACTTAAAGGTCCCAGGTTCTAATCTGGTCAAGGGCACATGCACAGGTTGTGGGCTCAATCCCCAGTGTGGGACATTCAGGAGGCAGCCGATCAATGAATCTCTCTCATCATTGATATTTCTATCTCTCTCTCCCTCTCTCTTCCTCTCTGAAATCAATAAAAAAAATATATTTTAAAAAATCACTGACATATAATTTAGTGAATAGTTGAATGAATAACATTCCCACATTCCTGATTAGACTTCAGTTGTGATAAACATTTACTGAAATCAGTTCTCTTTCCTCAAGACTATTCCTTCCTTTACTTGAAGCTACAGTTATGGTCTAAGAAATGCTTAAGTGTTGCATTGTGATCAGCTTACCCCTTAATATGTATGTGGAATCTGTAATTACAGGAATTGGGAGCACTGGAGTTTACACTATTTACAAACATAGAATGCATTACCCTTATGATTATCAAATATTCTCCCTTAAACCCCATTTCCATTGCTCAATTGTGCAAGTTGTGGAATAAAGTGTAATCATAATTTAAACTAGATGTACTTGGTCTAAAGAGGTTGGAAATGAAAAGTTTTAATATATATATATATATATATATATATATATATATATATATATATATATAATTTATATACTAGTATGTGTGTGGATTAAGTAAATAAAAAAATTCAGTGAAAATTTATGCCTAACAAGTAAAAACCACGATTTAATATGCATATTACCATCGTCAAGATAGATGTTAAATATTTTAAATAAAAATTGAATTTCTAAGTACTTTAATTTTGGGCCCTTGTTATACTATTTAGTCTAGACTTTCCCTTCATTTGAGGGGGCTTATCTTTACAAACATGTAAAAACCTTCTGCTAGATTCCACTGTAATAAAATGTTAGAGCAATAGCTGCTAATGACTATGATTATTTTGTGTGCTTCAGGTCACTGGCTTTTAGTTTCTCAAAAAACATTTTATTGCTCATTGTTTAGAATTTTTAAAACTTAATTTCTATCATAATTATATGCTTTATGTGGTTAAGATTATATGTTCAGCCTGTCCTTCATAAAAAGAATAATTTTGAAGAATGAGGAAAAAAGATTTTTAAAATATTTATAATTAAAAACTAAAATGTATTGAGCCACAACTACGTTTTTATTTTAAATAAGTGCAGGAAGTTCTTGCTTTGCACAGTAATGTATCAAATAAAAATGACTGCAAGCTAAAAGAGTACAAAGTGATTTTAATAGCAAATAGGAAATTTATCATTTTATTACCTTTAATATTTTTGCCAAAAAGTTAAAATATGTCAGTTAGAAATGTATACAGAAATAAAAATAGTGAAATTACATTTTATTTTATATGCTGTAATTTGAAATGTTAAGAACATTAAGAATGATGTTTTCCATCTTTATACAAAATACTTGTCAGTAGTGTAAGTGTTTGACTCCTTAATGTTGTGTAACTTACAATATAGAGTGAGCATCTTTTGTATACCTTTGTAAGTCTGGATCCACTTTTTAATATTTTATTCTTTATTCTTTCAATGTCATGAAATATCTCCAAGAATTTCTTTAATGTTAATTTTTTTGTCCATATCATTCCTGGGGTATCATCATCTTTTTCATCACAACCATTTCCTTTCATCATTTATGTCAATAAGTTCACCTTCTCTAAGTTCATCTGGATGTATTTCTAGTGTCTCCCAAATAGCCAGTGTCTACATTCCTCTGACCTAAAAATCCATTTGTGTTTGATTCAACTTGTGCAAAGTTATTCGAACAACACAATAAAAGGTTCTGTTATAATATAGGCATGTTACTCTGTTACTTCCATTGCATGCTCTGTCATTTTTTTTCCAAAGTTCATCTAGAGAAATCGCATGAATTGTTGTATCATCAATAACCTGTCCAAAATCTGTCTGCAGTAATAGGCTTCAAAAGTTGAAATAACTTTTTGGTCCATTAGCTGGATTGATGAACTTAAATTTGATGGTAAAATTGAAATGTTCACATTTTTTCTCCAATCCCAAAGAGAATCAAGGTGACCTAAATCATTATCTAATAGAAGCAGTACTTGAGAAGTTAAATAATTTTGTCTATAGTATCTCTCCATCTGAGATATGGGACAACATAACTACATGTTTGGCTCTCTGCATATGAGATGGGCAGTGGTCTCTCAGCAAAAGACTTTGAAAGGCTAAGGAAGGGAAATTTTTTCCCTTCTAGGATCTTTGGCTGGTCTGACAATAAAATTAAATAAAACTGGTTAACAGGAGAAAAGAAATAATTTCATACACATAGGAATCCCACAGATATGAGGGTCCCAGACAGACAGGCAATTGAAACTTACATGCTATCCCCAGCTAAAGAGAAGTGGATGTGAGAATTCAAAGAGAAGGAAGACAATTCACAGAGAGATGGGAAGAGGAGATGTTAATAATAATAATAATAATAATAAATAAGTTACCCTTGTAATAGTAATAATAATAAAATACAGGCTCCCTATTTAAATTCTTTAAGTCAGTTAAAGGGTAGATAAAAAGAAAAACATCCTGAGTCTTCTGTTTCTTAAAAATAATCAGCTTAGCCCTAGCCAGTTTGGCTGAGCGGATAGAGCGCCGGCCAGTGGACTAAAGAGTCCTAGATTCGATTCCTGTCAAGGGCACATGCCAGGGTTGTGGGCTTGATCCCCAGTAGGGGGTGTGCAGAAGGCAGCCAACCAATGATTCTCTCTCATCATTGATTTTTCTATCTCTCTCTTCCTCTTCCTTCCTCTCTGTAATCAATAAAATATGTAAAAATAAATAATCAGCCTAAAATAATCCTCATGCCAAAGAGACACATTTGGGGTACAAAATGTGTTCACCTATAAACAAAATCATGGGATTGGTCACTGACCATAGCACACTTTGTTATCTGTGTAGTGATTTGTATACTAAAAAGCTAGAAGCAAAGTTTATACTTTACATAATCACTCACAATAATGTGCTGTGGTAACTGAAATTTTAATTTTATGTTGTTTGGGGACCAGGTGTTATTTAACTAAATGAAACATGCATACTATTCCATGCCAAGTAAGGGCCATTGTTTTTTGTTTGTTTTTAATATATTTTTATTGATTTCAGAGAGAGGAAGGGAGGGGGAGAGATAGATGGAAACATCAAGGTAAGATATAATCACTGACCGGCTGCCTCCTGCAGGCCCCCTTCTGGGATCCTGCCTGCAACCCAGGCATGTGCCCTGACCCAAAATTCAACCCCGACCTCCTGGTTCATAGGTCCATGCTCAACTACTGAGCCACACCAGTCGGGCAGGGACATTGTTTTTGAATGTTACCTACTGTTTCTAAAATTAAATCACTTTCTAAGTATTGAAGCTTATTTTCCAAAGAATACTGAAATGACAAATAGTTTGCTAAGCAATTAACAGTGAGTTCCTGTGGACAGTAATCACAAGTCACTCAGCTAATTCCACCAGAACTTAATTGTACCTGTGGGTAGATGTTTAGTATGAATGAATGAATGAATAGAAAGAAAAATACTCCTGATATGTATGATGCATTCAATATAAATGCTGCATTTACTAAAAATAGGAAATAAAATATTTTATTTATATATTAAAATATAGACTCATCCTATCTAATAAAAGAGTAATAGGCAAATTGACTGTCACTCCAACACACAAGATGGCTGCCCCCATGTGGTCAAAGATAGCTGTCCCCATGTGGACACAAGATGGCTGCCACAAGATGGCCAGCAGGGGAGGGCAGTTGGGAGGGACCAGGCCGGCAGAGGAGGGAAGTTGGGGGCAACTAGGCCTGCAGTGGGAGGGGACCCAGGCCTGCAGAGGAGAGCAGTTGGGGGGGACCAGACCTGCAGGGGAGGGCAGTTGGGGGGGACCAGGCCTGCAGGAGAGGGTAGTTGGGGGTGACCAGGCCTGCAGGGGAGGGAAGTTGGGGGTGACTGGGCCTGCAGGGAAGGGGTGTTGGGGGGTACCCAGGCCTGCAGGGGAGAGCAGTTGGAGGGACCAGGCTTGCAAGGGAGGGCAGTTGGGGGAGATCAAGCCCTCAGGTGAGGGCAGTTAGGGGAGACCAGGCTGGCCGAAGTGGGAAGTTGGGGGCAACCGAGCCTGCAGGGAAGGGCAGTTGGGGAGGACCCAGGCCTGCAGGGGAGAGCAGTTGGGGGGGTGGAGACCAGGCCTACAGGGGAGGGCAGTTAGGGGTAACCAGGCGTACAGGGGAGGGCAGTTGGGGGGGACCAGGTGTGCAGGGGAGGGCAGTTTGGGGGGACCCAGGCCTGCAGGGGAGGGCAGTTGGGGGGGGGACAGGCCTACAGAGGAGGGCAGTTAGGGGTGACCAGGCCTGCAAGGGAGGGCAGTTAGCGGTGACCAGGCCAACAGGGGAGGGCAGTTAGGGGCAATTGGGCTGGCATGGGAACAGTTAGGCATCAATCAGGCTGGCAGGGGAATGGTTAGGGGGTAATCAGGCTGTCAGGCAGAAGCAGTTAGGGGCAATCAGGAAGGCAGGCAGGTGAGCAGTTGGAAGCCAGAAATCCTGGATTGTGAAAGGAATGTCTGACTGACCGTTTAGGCCGGATCCCAGGATGATCCGGCCTAAATGGTCAGTTGGACATCCCTCGAGGGGTCCCAGATTGGAGAGGTTGCAGGCTGGGCTGAGGGACACAACCCCCATGCATGAATTTCGTGCACTGGGCCTCTAGTAAAATATATAATTACATTCATGTTATGAAAATTAGACATGGGGAGATTCATTTTTTTCCTTCAAATGTTCTCAAGAGAAAAATAGAAGACATGTGCATGTGTCTTCTTTATGCCTTGGAATGTTGGTAAAACAATTCTTTCGATATTGTTTCCTTCTGAGGCGTTTTCTGGCAAATAAGGTCAGAGAAAAGCCATTTGTATCTGTGACCCCATTTGTGCTTCCTACAAGTTCAGTAAAGCTTTTATGCTTCTTCTCTCTAATTAATTATATAAGTCAATAGTGATCTGGATGTGTTTATTTTAACACTATGTTTTTGCTTTAGTGATTAATATGCATTTCTTGCTTCTCTAAAAATAAGAAACCATTATTGTGATTTTTATTGTCCTTATGCATCCCACTTTAAAAATTATAGATGACAATATTTAACCAATAAAATCAGACAAATGGAAAGTAATGAAACATAAATCCAAGAAACCACAACACTATGGTGGATGGAATCGTCCTTCTAAGGGAGATGTAAATTATACTTGATTTCTTTTTGAACATTAGACAGTTGTGCAGAGATAGCATTTCACATTAAATAAGAAGCATTCTGCTTAAATATGCACCATTGAGGTAAACTCTGTCTTCAGTGTTTATGGATAATTAGCAAGCAGAAATACTTTTGACAGTAAGTGTTGCTCCCTTGCTACTAGCTAATATCAGTTGATGTCTTATTCATTGTAACTTCTTCAAAGTATGCATTTTTAAGCAGTTGTCTAAATAATCAGAAATGTGTCACAAGTATTTCAAATGTCTAATATTGCTCAAATAAAAGAAATTAACCTGTTTAACTAGAAGATAGAAACTTCTTCAAAAACCCTGTATTACTGCCCAGCTGGTTTGGCTCAGTAGATAGAGTGTCAGCCTGAGGACTGAAGGGCCCTGAGTTTGATTCCCTTCAAGGGCACATGCCCAGGTTGCTGGCTTGATCCCCAGTGGGGTGTGTGCAAGAGGCAGCCAATCGATGATGATGATTCTCTCTTATCATTAATGTTTCTCTCTCTCCCTCCCTTCAATACAAATATATATATTCTATATTACCTATCTTTACTTTTTAAATATACCACTATGAAATTGTTAGATAATAAAACTAGTAAAAATGGCTTTATTCATCCTTTCTGGTCTTCTGTCATCTGGTTTCCTTCAACTTGGAAAAAATTGAAAGCAAATCATAATCAAAACTTTTATGCTTCCACAAGCAATTGATATGTTTAAGAAAATTAGAAAACAGCCCTAGCTGGTTTGGCTCAGTGGATAGAGCATCGGCCTGCGGACTGAAGGGTCCCAGGTTCGATTCCGGTCAAGGGCATGTACCTTGGTTGCAGGCACATCCCCAGTGTGAGGTGTGCAGGAGGCAGCTGATCGATTGCTTCTCTCTCATCAATGTTTCTAACTTTATCTCTCTCTCTTCCTCGCTGTAAAAAATCAGTAAAATAGCCCTAACCAGTTTGGCTCAGTGGATAGAGCGTCAGCCTGCAGACTGAAGGGTCCCAGGTTCGATTTCGGTCAAGGGCATGTACCTTGGGTGAAGGCACATCCCCAGTAGGGGTTGGGCAGGAGGCAGCTGATCGATGTTTCTCTCTCATCGAGGTTTCTAACTCTCTATCCCTCTCCTTTCCTCTCTGTAAAAAATCAATAAAATATATTTAAAAATCAATAAAATATATATTAAAAAAATAAAATTAGAAAACAACCAAAACTGTAACAATGAAGTAAATGCTTTAAATTAATGGATTTTTTTTCTGAAATAAACCTGATTAAATCACAACATTCCAAATATATATATATATATATTCAGGGCCTGCTTTAAAGATAAATTTTTAACTCTTACTGAGTTGGGAATTTCCCATTTGTCACTGAAATTTTAATATTTCTGAATTCTCTTGTTTGAACTAAATTTTGGACAAATCTTTTGAGGTTGAAATGATGGAGGGAAGTAAAAGCACTGGTTGAAACTGTATCAGCTAAAGCAAGTTTCTGACCACCATATCTCCAGTATCCAGAGTGCACATATACTTTATCTTTCCCACTGGGAAACTTTTGCACGTCAAAGCTAGTGCTATTATACTTACATTTGGAAAGCAAGAATTAACTAGTACTGCCCTGGCAAACCTGAATGGAAGATCCCTCCTCTCGCTAGAGAGCTCTCAGGGGTAATGGGCAGGGATCATGCATTCATTTATCTTTGTTTCATACATCTTTGAATTTTAGACTACTCGTACCTTTCAAGTATTCAGTACATTTTAAATAAGTAAAATAGTAAAAAAAAAAATGTCTGAGCAAAGAGAAAGAAAAAGAGAGGAGAGGAGGAAGAAAAACAGAAAGTTTAATAGAATTCATTTACTCAAAAGATGAAATCTAGGATATTTGTATTTGAAGAAGAAGGAAAGGAGATTTAAAGGCATTTTTATTTCTATATGACCCCATTCTCATTAAAAAACAGGTCGATATCCTTTAAATGTGTGTGTAATGAGAGGCAGGGAACAGGTGAAAACCACAGCTCCCAGAACGTGTAATTTGCTGGTACATCTGTTCGTTGTTCACTTCCATCCTAATTCTGCTCTCATCAAAAATTCTTTATGACCAAACTATGGTGTTGCAAAATCACATGCATAATCATATGGTAATGCCCGTTCTGAAGTACCTTATAAACCGCTTTTCCTAAAAGCCGAATGTGGATCAAAATTAAATATGCTTAATTATTTTTCTTACATAATGTATCAAAATGTATACAAGTACTCTTATATCACACAGATGGAAATAGAGACAAGGGTTCATTTCATAGAAAAACTCACTAGTTGTTGAATATAAATTGTTGTAGGATAGCCTTGTAAGTGCAGGTACTTTATTGAGTTACCTTTTCTGTGTAGTCACAGATATATTTAGTTATTGCAACTAAGTGTGTTTCATTCATTATTTCATATTCAGTTACAGTGACACTCAAGTTTCACTGCAGGCTTTTTAAATTACAGTCATGAAACTGCATCTTACTCTAAAAAGATAAAATAGTTCTCCTATTAAGTGAAACTTGTTAAGTGTCATTTCCATAGCTGGCAAACCCCATAATTCTCATTGCATATCCAGCAGTCTTCCTTCATTTCTCAGCAGCAAATCATTAGCTAGGAACTGGAGTGAGACCTCATTATCACTCACATTAAACTATTTTCACAAAATGTGTTAGAAGACATTTGCTAGTCTACCCTGAAGCACTAGCACGGAATTGGTACTGAACTACATTTGTCAAGATAAATGAACAAAGTAAATTTTGTGATATGGTCTTCTTCATTTTTAATCATGTTTGCTGGCTTGTTCACCAATTCATAGAACTTAGTTATCAGCAGCAAGTTTCTCTTATTTGTTTAAATTTGGCTGGCCTTCTGTAACTTTAATATATCAGCAAGACTACAGTTTTGTAGCTATTTTCAATATTTAAAGTGTAAATATAAAGTAATTATTAATTTATTAAATAGTCTTTTATCTTTGACATGACAATGCATTAGTAGAGGCAACATTTATAGTACAGCTTAAAGTTAGAGTAAGGCTATAGCATAGCTTTTAAGGGAAAACAAATTATTTCTAAAAATGAATTACTATTTTCTAAATGGGATTATATAAAGTCAATATTTTCTAAATAAAATAATTAAAAGTCAAAGACAAATAATAACATGGGAAAAAATATGAAATCTAAGTGGCTAACCTATTGACAACTCAATATATAGATGGGCAAATAAAAAGCAAAATACAAATAGATAACTTGAAAAGATGTTAAACCTCATTATACTAGTAACTAATCATGTAAAATAAAATAACAACAATGTACTATTATTCACCTAAGTGAAATCTTAAAATATATCCATATTTGATAAGAAAGAAGAAACAGGCCTCAGAACATTGTTAATAGAAGTATAAAAACATGCATTCTTTTAAAACGAGAAATATTGGGGAAATACAAATGAAACAACACCTAAAACTGCTTTCTCATTAAGTGAGCAAGTTTGCTTCAGGGCAGACAGAGAAGCAGACATATTCCTATTTTTTTCTGAATAAATATGCCTAAACTCACGTGCAAGGCTATAGTATAAACACATTACCAACAGCTCTTTGCTATCACTGAAAAGGCCTAGGAATAACGAGTGTTCACCAGTAGCAAATTTGTTCAGTAACTTGCTGTAGTTTCATTAAATAAGATAGGATGGAGCTTTTAAATCAGATATTTGTGTATATTCCTACATGCAATTTTTAAAGTTGCAATATGTACATGTAATACTTGTACTATGAATGTACATTTATGATTTGTATATGTTTTCACGTGTGAAATGTCACTACATGTTAATAGTGGCCCACTCTGAAGACTTGGATTCCCATGGAATTATACTTTAGAAGTGGAAGACAAGAGTAGGAATTTTTTAGTTTAAACACTTTGTTTTCTTATTACAATCTAAATATGTCACTTATTTGATGAAAATAAAAAGGTACTAATGTAATGAAAATTGTCACCTTATCTGATGATTAGTTATTGTATTGCTTCTTTTAATACCATTTGTATTTAATAATGAAAACACATTTTAATCTGTGTTATTCTAGTTCAAAGTTAAAATGAAAAGTTAGAAATAGACTAGCTTTTTCATCTGTAGTACCCATAATCATCTCCTGTCTACATGATTTCTATTTTGACATTTAAAAAAATGATAACATGGACATACTAAACCATTTATTCAAAATTGTATCTATTATTAGTCTCAGGAGGATAAATAATACTAAGAACACTCTCTAGTCAAATAAGGTAATCGTTTGCAGTAATGTCCTTACTGCATGGAATGAATAACGGGTAAACCATATCCTCGTGACTCAAATAATAAATGTAAAATCACCACCGGACGATCAGGCTTATTATCAGGGAATGTAATTAGACCTAATTACATCCCAGACCTATTTTTCCTAATTTTTCATTCTCCTGATACTCATGCATATTGATTATACCACATAATCATGGCTTTACTGATTTGTTGCCTTTTAATTGGTCTCTAGTGTTTCACTGATGTATATTTCTCTTCCCAGTATGTGGGCCTTTTTTTTTTTTTTAATGTCTTCCCATATTCCTTATTGCAATTGACAAACAGGAAATACTTCTTTAATGAAAACATGGTGAAGAAGAAGCTTTTCAGTGTGGACTATTAAATCACTTATTTAAACAAGAGGAACCCAATAGGGAAGGTGAGATTCTGGTTGTCAATTGGATAATAATAAAAGAAAATTAAGTGATAGCTGTATAGGTAAGGATGAACCAAGGAATCTCAGTTCAATAAGCTAAAATGGGAAATGAGGAATGGTCACAGAAAAATAAATTTTTTCTCATATTTAAACACGAATTTTATTGCAAATCTTCTAAATTCAAATGAGTTTCTGTGTGAATATGTTAAATTAATCTCCATCTTAATTTAATAACTGTCAGTCATTTTTTACTTTTTACTTTAACAATAATCATTACATGTAGCCTTTACCTCTACAATAAGAAAGAAATGCTGTTATTAGTTCCTGGTCATCAACTATTAAACATAATACATTTGATTTTCTCGAGTTTACACAACTTGAATATCTGGATCATTGGGCACAGCCTGTGTTTTACAATTTTTATAAGTATTTTTGTTCATGTTAGAGAGAGGGAGAGGGATAGAGAGATAAGAGCATCAATGGGCTGCCTCCCCTCACATGCCCCCTACTGGGGATGGAGCCCGCAATCCTGGCATGTGCTCCGACCAGGAATCAAACCAGTGTCCTCTTGTTTCATTGGTTGATGCTCAACCACTGAACCACACCGGCCAGGCTGTTTTATAATTCTTAATGAAGTCATTTAGCATCAGGCAGAAATATAACCTGGCAGTCAACTCCAGATGCACACTTCCTATACAAAACTAATTTTGAATCAACTTTGCATGTCTAGTTATGAGAGAGAGCAAAGTAATGCTGTGTTCACATGGTTTATTTTTAAACACTGAATACAGATATCTTTCTTGATAACCATAACAAATATAATAATAATGAAAAAGTTTAAAATATTGCAAGAATTACCAAAACATGACACAGAGACATAAAGTGAGCAAATACTGCTGGAAAATGGCATAGATAGACTTGTTCAGTGCAGGATTTCCTCAAACATTCAATTTGTAAAAATTGTATTATCTGAGAAGTACAATAGATCAAAGCCCAATAAAACCAAGTATGTCTATAGATTACTTATCAGATTTATCTGATTTAAATTATATATTTTGCTCTCCCAACTATTACTTAAAAGGCAAGAGCTTGAAATATTCTATTTTCTATCATTTTCTTTTTCTTCCTATTAAAAAGAAATAGTTATATTATTTCTTTTTTTGTCAAAGAACAAGCTACATACATAGCTACATTTCATTTTTATTTCTTCCTTTGTTTAATTTTATATCTAAATATAATTAATATTTTAATGTTGATTACAAAGTATTCTATTTTTTTTTAATTTCTTTATTGATTAAGGTATCACATATTTGTCCTCATCCCCCCATTCCCATCCTACATCCCTCCCCACGCATGCCCCTACCCCCCTGTTTTCCTTAACCATTGGTTAGGCTCATATGCATGCCCACAAATCCTTTGGTTGATCTCTCCCCTTTACCCCCACCCTCCCCTACCCTCCCCCTGAGGCCCGACAGTCTGATCCATGCCTCCTTGTTTCTGGGTCTGTTCTTGTTCATCAGTCTATGTTGTTCATTATTTCCCCTAAATGAGTGAGATCATGTGCTATTAGAAATACACTTATAAGAACCGAAAATGAGAAAAGCAATAATGGTTATGCTGACAGGCAAATGAATCAGTCTGTAGTGAGTTTCTTTCTGGGCCAACAGTTCTTTTGAGACCCAATTTCAATGTCAAACAGTTCCTATGTGTACATGTCAGCAATGACATTTCAGTTCTGGATGGTGGACAAATGGTGGTAATGCAGGTCTGACTCTCTCTGGTTTGGTCCTGGGCAACCTGCAGTGATGCACAGCTGCTAACTGCTAGTATGGCAAGGCGACGTTGGCGTCTTCCATCTCTGGACTGCTTCTCTTCTGTCTTCATGGCTGGAGTAGTCCTGTCGATTCCTCTCTTGCTGGAATCCACATGGTCTCGGAGTTGTTTTCTGAAAATATACAATCATATTCTCGACCAAAAGTTAATAAAGGAATATTTTCTATAAATTCGACTTGGGATCCTATTTCATTTTTTGCCCAAATGATTTTCCTCTGGCTTGTTTTGACACCTTGTGTGTTTTTCATGGGTGTCTTGCTTTTAGCCTAACAATTCGTTTTCTAAAGTATTAATTTTCTAGATGTAATTTACTTACAGGTTATTTTTCCTTACATGATATTCTTCTACTATCCCCCCCTTTCTTGATTTAAATATTAGGAGGCTTTTGAAAATTTTATAATGTAGTCTTGATGGCTTTTAAATTTTAATTTTTTGCACTATAATATTACTGTTTTAGGTTCATTACAGTAATGAACCCAAAGTATTCTATTTTTAAATATATTCAAAGTTTACCAGCGTTGCCAAGATTTCCTAATCTTTTCGATGCAGTTCATTCATCCTCTAGTACAGATCATTCCATCTTCCAGTATAGAAAGACTGTATCTGCATGCTGTTGAACATGGTAGGCACTAGTGAATGTACATTGATATCTGTTACTGTGACTGAGATACTGAATTTTTAATTTTATTTAATGTTAACTAATTTAAAATTTTATAGCTACATGGGGCTAGTGGCTACTGATATATTCTACAAGAAGAGCTCATATAAATAATACTTCTTGCTTTCAGACATGTTCACTATTATTTGTCTTTAATTTTTAGTCGATGAACTGCTTGGCTGAAATTAATAAGTAAAGGCTTCAGGGTTGATGGTCTTCATACTATCTCTAGCCAGTGCATCTGTCTTGCCTTTGCAAAAAAAGAGTGTGTCATAATGGATGAGAGTGCACTACCGTAAATTTAACCCAGTGGCAGCCTGATACCCATAGCTGCTGAGCTGTATGGAATATCTTTACTGGAGCAGATCGATACAACCTCTGTCACTCGATGGGTGGCCGTAGAGTTAGCAAATGTGATCTCAAGTGCATTCTTGAATTACAGGGCAAGGACAGTGGGATGTGTTCACTGCAATGCCCCAGAACTATAATACCTCCTGATTTTTCTTTTAGTCCAAGGAGCATTCGTCATTTTAAGATTCCTTAGAGCATCAGTAGAAAGGCAGATGGAATTTTGAGGAGAGACAAGGAAATGGAGAATCTGGAAGAGAATAAATTGACTGTGGGAATAAGAAAGGATTGCTGAGCAGTGTTCAACTTAAAGTCTCTAGAGTATAATTTTTAATATGAGTCTTTAGAATCAACATAGATTTGTTTTTCCAGCCATAGCCATGTGCGTGGGTCTAGGCAAAGAGGTAGGGTTGGGTTTTGCAAATACAATGAAGAATGAGTTAAATATAGACTTTTGTGGAGTTCAGTAACCACATTTCTATTGTCTTGTTATTGCTAAGTCCCTCTACTTTCTACTATAATAATCTACATGTAACAGAAACAATAAGAGGTGCCGTTTCCTAGTGTAATGGCTCCTAAGTGTCTGAGAGTTTCCTTTCCCCAAGAATGCCTTCAGTGATGCTAGGGATGTTTCAGATCATGGCCTTTCGTAGATTTGAACTCAAGATAAAGGATTTTGAGGCTAAGTGCTGCCTGGAAGGCAACTTTGTAATGCAAGAACCCCGCTGTGTGTGTGTTGTGTGTGTGTTTTTGGTCTCTCATCATATACTTTTCCATGGAGAGGCGTCTTTTGTCTTTAAGCTTTTGTAGCTCAGTGAGAAGTAAGAAAGCAGTTTATTTCATCCTCACTATATATGGTTTACATTAATTAATAAAACATTTAATTAAAGCAATGCCTTGACAATGAACCATGGCATTAGTACAAACAAATATACAAATGACATCATGTACAGTGTGCAATCGTTCTTATAAATTGTTTCACTCCAGATAAAAAGCACTTTCTTCATAACCAGAAGGATAAGGCTCCAGCAAAACTGTTAGAATTTTGCATTGTGATGAAATGTGTTACATGTTATACCCAATAAATTAGACTTATTTGAAGTATATGTTCATAGTAGTTTGTTTTTATCTATTTATATGACTTAGTAATTGTATATACTAGGTATATATGTAAAACACATAAAATTTAAACAAAACAGTTTTTTATTTCTCACATTTTATTATGCTACTTAGAATCATTTACTGTAAAAGAAATTTGAGAAAACATTGGTATGTAGACTTTTTGTTAACAAGTTTCAAAGAGCAAGGTTTTTTGATTTAATAAGATAGGAGATTTTGAAATATTTAACATGATCAAAGCAACCAAAAGTACATTTTAAATTTCTTTATTTGAGAATTCCATATTAAGCAAGGGGTCTCTTTCGATTACATAGAGAGAACATGTCACCAAAATTAATAACACTGTATTTCTTTTTTAAAATTGAGGTAAATATACATATAACAACATTTAACATGTTAACTATTTTAAGTGTACAGTGCAGTGCCATTAAATACATCCACATTTTTGTGTAATCACTACCACCATCCATCTCCAGAACTTTTTTCATCATCCAAAACTGAAACTTTGTACCAATTAAACAATAACTCCTCATTCTCCCATCCCTCTCCCCCAGCATCTGGAAAACACCATTCTGTTTTCTCCATGAATTTGACTGCTCTGGGTACCTCATATAAATGGAATTATACTGTATTTATCCTTTTGTGCCTGCCTTATTTCACTTAGCATGTGGGTGTGGGTGTATAAATATAATGTCTTCAAGTTTCCTCTATGTGGTAACATGTGTAAGCATGTCTTTCTTTTTATGGCTGAATCATGTTCCCCTGTTATGTATACACAACGTTTTGTTTGTCCATTCCTCTGTTGATTGACACCTGATGGCTTCCATCTTTTGGCTATTGTGAATAATGCTGCTTCGAATGTGGGTGTATAAATATCTGTTTAATTTCCTGCTTTAAATTTTTTTAAGTATATACCCAAAAGTAGAATTGTTGCATCATATGGCAATTCTGTTTAATTTTATGAGGAGCTGCCATGCAATTTTTATAGTAGCTATACTAGTTTACATTCTCACCAGCAATGCATAGAATTTCAATTTCTCTACAACTTCACCAACACTTGATATTTTTCCCTGTGTGTGCGTGTTTAATAATTGCCATCCTAAAGAGTATGAAAAGGTATCTCATTGTAGTTTTGACTTGCATTTACCTAATTAGTGGTTGATCGTTTAAGCAACTTTTCTTGTGCTTATTGGCCATTTGTGTGTGTGTGTGTGTGTGTGTGTGTGTGTGTATTTTATATATTACATATTAAGTCTTTTGCCCATTTTCAAATAAGATTTTTTTTTTACTTTTCTTATATATCCTAGATATTAACTTCTTCTTCTATGCATAATTGGCAAACATTTTCTCACATCCTATGGATTGCCTTTTCACTCTGTTGATAGTGTCCTTTAGTCTTTTTTAAATAAAACAACATGTTTATGAATTTTTTAAGTGGAAAAATTAATTTAAAAATCAAGTTTAATGCTAGCTGTAGCCCTGGTATTTCTCTGCACTATTGGCATTAGGAAGTTATATTAGATTAGGTGAATTTAAACAAAAATGATACAAGTTAAGTCTGTGCTCTGTCACTAATGTTTCTGTGAAGACAATAGCATCACTTAATTTTGTCGAAATGAAAATATTTGCAAATGAAATATGTTTGGATAATATTGTTTGTTGTTTCTTTAAATGAATTGCAGTGAACTAAGGGTAGAAAAATCAATGACTGAAAGTTCAGTAGATGATAGAATTTGTGACTTTTCACACACCTATACTATTAATTTTCTGCATTTTCTTTAGTATGAGCTCCAATAATAGTCACATTTTGCAACCGAAATGTCAAGTGACATTTATGGAACCTTTACTGTTTTCTATCCCAGGACCTTTAATTCCTTATCCTCAGCCGGGAACACTGCTCTTGCACAGCCTAGCAGAGTGGTCGGCAAACCACGGCTCGTGAGACACAGGCGGCTCTTTGGCCCCTTGAGTGTTCTAACGCCACTTCTTCAAAATAGACTCGCCCAGGCCGAAAACCGACTTCTGCGCATGGGCCACGAAATTTCCATCGCACTGTCTGTTGGCGGCCGCACGTGGTATTTTATGGAAGAGCCACACTCAAGGGGCCAAAGAGCCGCATGTGGCTCGCGAGCCGCGGTTTGCCGACCACTGGGCTAGCAGATAGGTTCCAGCTCCGCACTCAGAACTCAGCTCCTGCATCATCTGCCAGAGGTGTCCACTGATCTACCTGAATAAAAAAGCCGCACGTCCACCCTATATCCTTCTTTACCTGATAGCACTGCACTGACTATTGCCTGCAGTTATCTATGTGTGTGTTCACTCAACCATCATCTCCTCATCCCACTCCTACTAAATGTGTGCTCCATGAAGGACCTTTCTTTATTGTTTATCTGGATCCCCACTAGCTGGAATAGTAGGTAATGAATAAAATATTTACAAGAAATAAAAGGATGTTTATACTAAGGTTTCTAATGAAATCGTGTCCTTTCCTCAAGTTATTGAAGTTCAGTTTTTCATTCATTACACAGTCAGATCAAAAACTTGATTATTCATGGAACATTTTTTTCATTATTTTATGAGAGTCATTTATGGGCATATTCACTGGCAATTATGTAAAGTACATTGTCCATATCTTATCTTTCATGGTGAATGGATATCTCGCAATTAGTTGTATCTCAGAGTTCAGGCAAGATGTTCACTTTCTTTACTTCCATTTAGATCTCTTGTCCACAGAAAATGCACCTTTCTCTCTCATATTGTGAGAAAACGTATTTTGTAATTTCCTAAGCTTTTGAGGGTCCTTTTATTTTTCTCCCTCCTACTTCCTTAATTCAGAAACACTCAGCAGTAAATCAGTCTCTATTTCTAAGAACTGTGTATGAAACATAAATGAGACATTTAATAGCATGGTAGCATTTTATGAAATCCAAGCAGGACTATTTTTAACAATACTTGGAAACCTTAGGATTTAAGGAGATTAGGTATTAATTTGAATGCTATTTTTCCAAGCCTCTTAAAAGAGTTACGTGTATATTAATAATTAGCCTTTTGAATAGCATAATTATAGTTGCTTTTAATACATTTCCAGCATATCAGTTTAAGGGGAAACTCTGGCTGCTGTGATTCATCTGCTTAGACATTATTAAGATATTTTTTCAATTTCTTGTTAAGAAACACCTCAGGTTCTTTTCTTTAAAAGCACTGTTTCATTTTAGCAGAATGATACATTGGAAACAATCTTACCCATCTTGAAGTACTAAATACCAGAGTGATTATTGAACGATGGAGTGTTTCCATTACTTTTTGTCTTGCAGACAGTTTTTTGTATCATTAATTTTTTAGTGCCAACAGAGTATTGCAATATTCTAAAGTGCAACCCCTTTCCCAATGAATCTCATAAATCTCAAGGCAACTGTGGTTGGAAAGCAAGGGGTTTTTATAATTGCAGATATTTCTGGTCCAGAGACAAATACCTTTCACAGGATTTATTTTTGTTGTTGTGATTATATTAAGGAGACAGTTCAGGAACAGTTGGATGTTACAGAATGACTGGCTCTGGATAAGTGGTCTGCAAACCCTGGTTCTGATTGAAACTGGGTCATTAGCTTCTTGCCTCATGAACTTGGACACATCAGTTTCTTCCAGTAGAGATGAACATTTCAAAGTAGAAATTCTGCTGATAATGCTTTCTAATTTGTGTGATGAAATTAAGTACATCAATACACTATGATATTTTTCAAAAAGGATGAAAATAAAGTTTTCCATAAAAGGAAACCATGACCTTCTAGAAAGACTCATCCTGACATTGGTATTTCCTATCTAGTTTCCTAGGAAATCCTTTTCTTGAGAAAATCATTATCAAGCTGGCATTCTAATTTGGGGTCCTCAAAATTAGGTGTCCTGAGTTGATACTACTTTGAACATTCAACATGGGAAACAGTAGTTTGATGCACCCCAAATATTGATGCCTAAAGATAAAAAAAAAAATATTTTCTACTGCAAATAAAACTTCGACAAATAAAACTCAATGTCCTTGAAAGTATCTTGGAAAAGCAGCTTCTAGATTGTCTACCAAAATTGTTTAGTAATAGGTAATAATGTCAATAACTTATTCAATGTTTATTTCCAAATGTAAGTAAGAGATAATATCTACTTATAGTGCCATTTTCAGCAATGTGTCCACAACCATTTTTGTGGAGTGAAGAGCAGAGCAGGCTGCTATAGAGGTACATATTTTTAATCATAAAACATTATAAAGTGCTCATAAATAAATAAAACAGTGCCTAAACACCAGAAAAATAACACAAAATTGCCCCCAAAAAAGTGTAACAGTATGAAAAACCTATATTTGTACATCAATTATGAAACTGTCATTTTTATTATTTCTTTTAGTAATGGCACATTGGTACTATTATCTTAGGTAGGCATTATGCCAACTGTTAGTTTCCTCTGTTAAAACTGTATTTAAAGCACTAAGTTAATTAAATCTTTAAAAGACTATCATTACATAAAATACATCTAATTCTTAAGTTAAATTGAATCCTTGTACTTCTAGAGTTATATTTTTTGCCTACAAATGAAACATTTGTCATCGATAGTGTGCCAACCTGGAGAAAGAAAAGTGATCTATAGTACATTTTATGATAACTTTTAAAATAATAATTATTTTTTAGAATCCCTAGCTCAAACTTATCTTTTCACACAAGTTTATTGTTTTTTATTTATTAATGTTCAGAAAGAGAAGAAGGGAGGGAGAGGTAGAGAGAGATAGAAACATTCATGTGACAGCAAGACATCAATTGGCTGCCTCTTGCATGCCCCCTACCAGCTGCCTTCTACATGTCTCATTTAGCTAAATAACAGTCACCTCAAATTTAACAATGGGCCAGAGAACACTTGATTCAGCCCATTCTATATCCCAAACTTATATGAATGCCCGGTTGCTGGTCTTCCCCACCATGGTAAATGAGACTATCTGAAAAAGTAGGTAAAAAATCCAAGTGTAAATTTTTATTATTCTTCCTCTTTCCCTGAATTCAATTAACCAATAAATCCTGTTGACTTGAATTCCAAAATATATATTGTTTACATGTTTTTCTTCACCTCCACTGTCAACCCCTGTTCCATCATAAACAAATAGATAAATAAGTAGATCTGAAACTTTCACCTCTCCATACTTGCCCCCTTCAATCCATTCTTCAAAAAAGAGAGAACAATTATTTTAAGTTTAATTAAATAGCTCTGTTGCTTTAAAACATCCTCTTATATTTAGAATAAAATCGACTCTTTACCATGGCTCACAATGTCCTGCATACCTAGTTCATGAATATCTATTTAATATTGTCTTCTAAACCTCTCCATCTTTCAGCCACACTGGCTTTCTTTCTGTTTCTTGAACGTGCTAAGCTTATCTCTATTTCAGTGTTTTTCCACTTACCCTTCTTTCCACCCAGAATTCTCTTATTCAGACATCTCTGGTTTCAATTTTCAATCCAATTTCACCACCTACCTATGGTAGCCACAATCACTCCATGCCCTTCGGTTCGCTTAGGTTGGTGTCTGGCATCTACATGGTTAATTGATTCAATAAAGATATTTGTTAAATGAGAGCTGTCAGATAATAAGAATGTGTTCACACTGAAGTATAACAACTGATTAAAGAAACACTTCTAATCTATTGTTAATTCTAAACTTAAAAAATAAAGCTTATTAAAATATTATTAAGAGGTATTTAGGCACCCTTCATCAGATGGTGGTAAGATTTGGTCTTGCTCCTGCCTCAAGTAATACCTGTAAGCTACTCCTTCTAAGCACCCCTACAAAAGTATCCAAAGGAATTGCACTTGCATTTCCCATCATTTCATTTCCCAATTTGCTTCATTTTAATTCATTATATTGGAATAAAATAATACCACCTCCAAGAAAGAGTCTATATTACCAACACAAAAATTAATTTAGAAATGTTTGCCTCTCCATGCTTTATAAACATACTTTAAATACACACTATTCAAGTATGGATGTTGCAAACAGTTAACCATGAATTGTAGTGAAATCTCAAGGTACAAAACCATGGGTCGTATCCTACTATAGATTTTAATATGAAACTCTTTTCACAGTTAGAGGAATTCTACTTGAAAACAGAGAAGACAGACTGTGAATTAGCAGACATAAAATGCATTGTTCTATGAACACCATATTGAATTAATGAAAGAAATATGAGTTAGGCTAGTGAGAAAGGAAGGTATATTTTCTGGTTTAGTGGAAGAGTATACCAGCGTCATTTTTTTTAAGAATTAGAAATGAATTTTGTAATTATGTTCAAGCTATAATAAATGTTTACAAAATTTGTTTTTACTCAAATGAGTAAACCTGTGCAGATAAAATGTTTGATGTTGGAGATTCTAGGAAGAGACAGATGGACGATCTGTTTTAGTGTTGTATTCATCCTGCTAATGTCACATAAACAATACTTTAAAACTAGGGCTTTCATTTTGCTTTTGTAGAATCTGCAAAGTGACATAGTTAAAGACTATCCGATCCAGTCTTCTCATTTTACATATGAGTATTTTGAGCCTGAAATAAGTTATATGACAAATGAATATAACTTGGAATATGACTACCTACCTCTAATATCAGCCATTTATGTGCCAGCTGTGTGTTCTTTCCCAAATCACTTAACCTCCCTAATCCTCTTGCCATATCTTCAAGGAGAGAATAATATTTACCTTGCAGATACTTTTATTTTTTAAAAAAATTAAGTAATGAATAGAAAATGTATATAAAAAGAGTAGTACGTTGGCTTAGTACCTTTATACTAAATGGTATCTATTTGTTGGGGGGAGGGCAGAACCCAGGATATAGTACACATTTCTCTTAATCCCCCTACCTTTAGAAAATACAATTAAATTAAATTTTATCTAGAAAAGAGGTTGGCATTAAATAACTAAAACAGCACTCAGAGCCAACAATATAATTTCACACTCAACTGTACTCTACTCAATTCATGAGGTTGTATCATAAAATACATCGTCAATAAACAAATAGAGACTCAGCGCTTCCCTAGAATAGAGCTTCTGTTAGGCATTGAAGTGGGATAGAACCAAATGTAAACTGCCTCAAGGACCTTATGATGAGGGCTAGGGAATGTCACTGCTATTGTTATTTTTAAAAAGTTGAGATTATATTATTCTTCCTTAAGGAGACAGAATTTGAGTTGTGACAGATTTCTGTACTTATAGCATCCTTTATAATAAAGAGGTAATATACAAATTGACCATCACTCCAGCACACAAGATGGCCTCCCCCATGTGGTCAAAGATGGCCACCCCCTGTGGACAGAAGATGGCCGCCACAAGATGGCAAGCAGGGGAGGGCAGTTGTGTGTGATCAGGCCAGCAGGGGAGGGCAGTTGGGAGGGACCAGGCCTGCAGGGGAAGGAAGTTAGGGGTGACCAGGCCGGCAGAGGAGGGCAGCTGGTGTGACCAGGCTCACAGGGGAGGGTAGTTGGGGGGACCCAGGCCTGCAGGGAAGGGCAGTTGATAGGGACTAGGCCTGCAAGGGAGGGCAGTTGGGGGGGACCAGGCCTGCAGGGGAGGGCAGTTGGGGCAACCAGGCCAGCAGGGGAGAGCAGTTAGGGGCGACCAGGCCAGCAGGGGAGAACAGTTGGGGGTGAACAGGCCGGCAGGGGAGGGCAGTTAAGGGTGACCAGGCCAGCAGGGGAGGGCACTTAGGGGCAATCATGCTGGCAGGGGATCAGTTAGGCAATGATCAGGCTGGCAGGGGAGTGGTTAGGGGGTGATCAGGCTGGCAGGCTGAAGTGGTTAAGGACAATCAGGCAGGCAGGCAGGCAGGCAAGCAGTTGGGAGCCAGCATCCCTGGATTGTGAAAGGGATCCCAGATTGGAGAGCATGCAGGCTGGGCTGAGGGACACCCCCCCCCCACCCCCCGTGCACGAATTTCATGCACCGGGCCTCTAGTATAAAAATAAAATCCCTTTCCTTCTTTGGCATAAAAGGGCAAATGTGATTTTCTATAGATGATGTAAATAAATGTAAGAGGTAACGTTTTGAACTTTTAAACCAATATCTGTATCAATTCATTTCAGTTCCATGTTTAACTATTTATCAATTAATACACTGGTGCTTCCAATACTCCCAATTGGGAAAGTTTAAGGAGAAGAATGAAAGATTAAGAGGTCAAGAATTTTAAAGGCCAATGAGGTAATAGGATTTTGAAGATCAAAAAAAATTTAAAAAGGTAGGAAAAATAAAACTTGGGAACATTATTTAACCCTGTTAGATAACAATTATTTGGGCTACATGGTTAAAAAAGGGTGAAAATAAAATTCATTTGTTTTTGTACATTTTTCTGAAACTACCTTGTTTATTCAAGATGTTGGAATTCATAGATATATAATGGCTCATAATTAGCTCACAGAATGATATACTTGCTATATATTCATACATTCTATCTTACTGAGAATTTTTAACATAATACTTTTACTCTTAACACTTTTCTTGTTAGAAATTCCCCTATCCTTTTATCCATAAATTCCACATAAAATTTAGAATTGGAGGTTTCCACCTTCAAAGGAAAATATAATTGTAAAATATTTATATCTTAATTATAATGACTATTGAGTAGTTTGCATTTTTTCTTTTTTATCTATAGTTTTCCTCTTATGAATCAGTTATTTTAAACTTAAAAGTCATTCATGTAGAACTTTTAATTGAGTTATCTTTCTCAAAATTTGGCTTCAGTTTCATTTTCTTGAGATGAAGCTCTCTAGCACTGAGTGGAGAAGAGAGTTGTTACCCACTAAAGCCATGTTCTTTCCGTGGGCTTATTTATGTCCTTGTACATGTTTACATATGCACATAAAAATCTAATGGAATCTACAAGAGAGGATACAAACATGAGTTGCATTTCTTTATAGTAGTAACAAAATTGGAAATTGAAATAAAAAAACACACGACGCTATTTATAATAGCACCAAAAATAGAAAATAATCAGAGAGAAATACAACAGAATATGTGTAAGACACACCACAAACTACAAAACATTGCTGAGGGAAATTAAAGAATTAGAAACATAAAGAGATATAGTCTTGAAATTCTAACAGTATGTGGTTTCAACACTTCCTATGAAGCTAGTTATAATGACAGTATGGTATTGGCATGACAATAGATGAATACATCATTGTAACAGAATACAAGGACAACTGATTTCTTATAAAGCAAAGATGTGATAGAGAAGGGCCTTTTAATAAAGGATGCTGGAACAAGTGCTTAACCATGTATAAAATTAAAACAGATTTAGATCCATGCTATATACTTTTAAATAAAAAAATTATTCAAAATGGATTGCAGCCTAAATCTAAAACTATTAAGTTTTCTTAAATAAAACTGTTGAGAAAAGCTTATGAATATTTAGTTAAAGAATTATTAGCACAATCTATAAAAATGTATAATTCCTGGACCAAATTGATAAGTTGACTTCATTAAAATGAAAAACTCTGCTCTTTGAAAAATACTACTAAGAGGGTAAAAAGACAAATCACAGATGGGGAGAAAATATTTTCACATCATATATCTGACAAAGAACTGGTGTCTGAAATGTGAAATAATAGGAAATAAACACACTAATTTTTAAAGAATGGGAAAATATATAGTTGGGCAATTTAAAGAATTCAAATGGGTGGTAAATTAGTCCATGAGAAAATGCTTAACAATATTAGTAATTAGGAAAATGCAAGATAAAACCACAGTTCGATACCACTATACCCACTAGAATGTCTAAAGCTAATTGATCAGAATGTGGAGTTACTGGAACTTTGTACTTATGAAAACAATTTAAAATGGTGCTACACTTTTGAAAAAAATTTGGCAATTTCTGAAAACATTGAACATACACCTACCATACAGTCCAGATTATTTTATTCCTCAACTTTACACAAAATACACAAAAGTATATGTCTATACCAAAATTTGTAATAGGCCAAAACTAAAAGCAACCCAAAAGGCTGTCAATAGATGAATGAATGAACAAATTATGTGATATCTATATGGTGGAATACTATTCAGCCATAAAATGATTCAACTATTGATACTTATATTAACATGAATAAACCACAGAATAATTATGCTGAGTGAAAGAAGCCAAGAAAAAAAAATAATAGCATAGACTGAATGATTACATTCATATGAAATTCTTTTAAAAAATGCAACAAATTAGTTGTGCCAAAAAACGATCAGTGTTTGCCAAGAGATGCAGGCAGTTGGAGTGAGGGAAGAAGTATTGGGAAGGAAGAATTCCAAAGGGGCATAAGAAAACTTTTAGGAGTGATTGATATGTTCACTTTATTGACTGTAATAATGGTTTCACAGCTACATATATATGTCAAAACATCCAATTATACACTTTATTTGCATTTTATTATATGCCAATTACACCTCAATAAAGCTGATAAGAATCACATAAAAAATCAGATATCAAGGCAGCATGACATAAAATTGCTGAAGACACTAAAATTTAGAATATAGTTGATACATGTATTTTAAATATTTTTGCAGTGTTTTAGTAGGAGCCAGTATCTAGAACTTCCTACTCTTGCTAATATTTTTACTAATGGTTTTTCTCCTCTCTCCACCATGCTGCTTCATAGCTTATTTCTAATGAAAGATACACACTACTTTGAGATAATCATTTCACAGTTAGAACAGTCATCCTCCTAGTGAGCCAGAATTCATTTCGACTTCTATTAGTATAGTTCTGTCCTTCTACACCTGAGAATTAATTATCTTCCTTTTCCATAAATACCTCTGAAAATAGTTGACAAAGGCTATTATATGCCGCTGAAACCAGCCTTTCCATGATAAAATATATCCAGTTTATTCTGTCATTTTTTTTAAGATGATATTATTCTACCCCATTCATCTCACTCAGGATTTCCTAGAGTTTGTTAGTGTCACTCTCAAAGTGTATAATCCAAAACTGGAAGCAATAATCTGGATTTAACATGATCAGCACAGAGCACTAGGAGACTATAATTTCCTTTGTTCTGAGCCAAACAACAGCCTAAAATTGGATTACCTTTCTTAGCAAGTGTCATGTGTCAGTTCCTATTGAACCTGAAGCTAAATAAAACTTCACATTTTTATTTTTTCAGTAGAACTGCTATAAATCCTGTTTTCTAACTTTTTATTTATATAAAACCAAGTGTTGGAACCTAAATGTAGAAATTTATATTTGCTGCTGTGAAATTACATCTTGTCTTATGCTTCTCATTTCTGACTATTGAGATCATTTTGAATCCAATCTTTCCATCAACTATATTTATAGTTTCTCCTAGCTTCAGGTAATTCACAAATCTCACACATAACATTTTATTTCATGTGCTCTCCTTCAGCCTATTCCCCTATAGCTACCAATTTACCTTTCACCTTCATTTTGCAATTACAGTACACATATTATTTACTGTCCAAGTTCCTTTCTTTAAGAAATCATTTCTTCTCTTCTACAGAACTGGAATTTTTTGCAAACTACTCTTCCTCCATTAGGGAAAAGATGATCTTTACTGGTCAATTTGAATACTCTCTTTCCAAGGCTGCAGTGATTCATGAATGGGCACATGACCCATACTGGGCCAATCAGAAACTTCTGCAAAAGTTTTACAAAAATCATATGTAAAATACACTTCTTTGCCATCAAGGTCACATCACAAAAACTGGGAGAATATGGTCATCCTATTTAGCATAAAGAGGGAAATCTATTGGGATTAGGAAAGCATGCAAGCGATTCATAGTTATAGGCAGCTGGAGGGAGAAAGAGAGCTTTGAAAACTTGTTTTAACCTTTGGATCCAACCATAACTAAGTCACAGTCATACCTTATCCTTGTAATGTTAGCTGGTTAATTCTTTTTTTATATAAATTATTGAGTTAGATGCTATATAGCTTTACTTTTCATTGTTAATAATAGAGTAATATATTATTATTATAGAAAAACTACAGAGTATGAAAAAGCAACACTTATATATACAGACATGTAATACTATATTATGGATAGAGATGTCTTCAAAATATTATTTCTAATCCCAACAGGCTCTACATGTACATTATGTTTTATTCATTACCCCTGCTCTATGGAGAGTCAAACGGATGTCAGATGTAGCAGACACTGTCAGTGGTGTAGTTCTGCTCTCCTAGAACTTAAAATTCTAGGGAAGCTTTTACCACAGCACACCAAGAATGCATATATTTTGTAATCCATTACTCAAGTAATCCCTCTCCTCCTTCCTTCTTTTTTTTCTAAAAAATAAAAAATAAGAAAAACCCAAAACTCAAAACTCACCATTTCCTAATTATTTTACTACTCTAGAGGCCCGATGCACGAAATTTGTGCAAGGGGCTTGGCCCCTGCCACCTTGGCCCCCACCCAACATGGCAGCCACCTCTGCCTTGGCCCTCTCAGCTCCAGCTTCGTCCAGAAGGTCGTCTGGAAGGACATCTGGTCTAATTAGCATATTATGCCTTTATTATTATAGATATTACTATCATCTATGCCCTAAAGGTAATCAGTTTCTGTATGATGAAAATACTTTATAGTTACATGCTATTGTGCATATCTGCCCAGTGACCTTAGTGACTTCATAATAGATAGGATCAGATATCATGGGAATATTTACACTATACACATTGGCAAATATTACAAATCAAGCCTCTTTCTCAACCACCTTCAGAATATTTTATTAACATACCAATGAGTAGAGTAATATAAATAGAAAGTACTAAATGCTACTATGTACCATTTGGCCCTCCTGCTTTAAATATATTAACCCATTTGAATCTCACAATAACACCATGTTGTAGAAACTATTTTTATTTTCATTATAAAGATGAAAAAAAAACCTAAGGTACAAAAAAGGTAAATAACTCCTCAGAGGTAGCACAATTAGTAAGTTGCAAACTGGCAGCATAGAAAAGTTTCATCTTTGTCATCTCTTATCATTACACAAGAACATTTACAACTCATGAGCTAAGAATGATAGATTGCATTTTTAAAGGGTTGTACAAAGATTTCTCCAGTTTGGATATCAAAGAAAACCTCAACACCCACAGTGCCTATTAATGAAAGGCTTTATTTCCTTCATTTCCCTTGAAGAAAAAAGCAACAAAGAGAAGACCCTGTAGTCATTATCTTTAGCTCCTAAAATAATAATCTTGCAATAATTTAAGGTTTAACATTACTGAAATTTTCAATATGTCATCATGACATTTGTTCGCTTTGACTTTATTATTTGGTGCTCATTTCAAATTTATGGTTTGATACCTTTTTTTACAATCTGAGATCTTCATAGAGTTAATTGTTCAAATGTGCCATTTCTTTGGATATTTCCCACTTTCCACTTCCTTACTCACTGAGATTATACAGAATTACATAGTCAGATTAGGAGGCTTTTTTTCATAAAACTTGTATGACACTTGCATCATAGTCCTTCTACATCTGCCTTTAGGTCATGAATTTCTTCTCCTGAAATATTCCCTCTTTTCTAAAGTCCTTATGGGATCTATAGCTCAGTATTCCTTTACATTGATTTTGCATAGATTAAGATGGCAATCTTTTTTTTTCCCACCCTGTGGATAACAATTATTTCTATGAATTAATTTTCATTCATAGTATAAATGAATTTCAAAGTAATGCTTTTCATTATTGTTTTTGATGCTCTATAATGAACAAATTATTTAAAATTATTTTAGATCTTTATTACATATTTTACTTTTGTCTGTGTTTATATTTCATATAGATACCAACTCATAGATGCTTAAGTATAAAGTATGGTCAGAAAATAATGAGTCAATCAACCTTGAATATGAGAACTGGATATAGCTTTTATTAGATTTAAAATCTTCAACAAATTAACATGAGTTTTAGTATATTAAAAATTGCATTAGCTATAATGTAATTTTGTAGCAACATTACTCTTAAATGGCATAGTAAGCATGGAGCTCTTGACATAATGCCTGACACACAGTTAAGTACTCAAAAATATTGTTTTATATACCTTCTCATGGGAAAATATATCTTAAGCCTAAACTTTAAACCAGGGATCCTCAAACTTTTTAAACAGGGGGCCAGTTCACTGTCCCTCAGACCGTTGGAGGGCCGGACTATAGTTTAAAAAAAACTATGAACAAATTCCTATGCACACTGCACATATCTTATTTGAAGTTAAAAAAAAAAAAAAAAAAAAACGGCAAAAACACCCACATGTGGCCAGCGGGCCGTAGTTTGAGGACGCCTGCTTTAAACAGTCCTTGAATTCAGTAAATAATATAATTCAATTTAAATAAAAAGTCAGAGCAACATGCATAAAGTGCCTAAATTATGTAACTGATTCTATGCATACACCCTTGCTGTATATATCTGCAATTTGGGGTATATTAACAATTCTCTCACTTTACACATGGGAAAGATGGGGCTCAGGAAAGTTAAGTGATTTGCTCAAGACCATCTTGTTGGTTGCAGATCTAGGATTCGTATTTAAGTTAGTCTGATGTTAAAGACTCCTTTCACTATATCATGTTAACTATTCCTGTCTGTAACTCTGGGGCCCCAAATATTTTGAATTTAAGACTTCTAATTAGGCAAAGCCATAAAAAAGATGTAATGTTCTACAAATCCAAGTCTGTGCCATATTCATACAATGAGCCACTGGAAATTTCATATTAATTCACACAAATGGATGGATGGATGGGTGGATAGATGGATGGATGGATGGAGAGATACATATTTTCAGCCCTAAGTACTTACTCAGATTAAGAAAGTATGACTTACCATACCATTATATCTTATGCAAACTATTTTCAATTAACTTAATGAAGAAACAGAAAAGAAAAAGGAGTCAGCAAAAAGAAAAATTGTCATCGTTTTTGTGCATAAATATGATTTAAATTGATGTGATACTAGTCAAACTTATTCATTAATGACTAGCATGCTGCACTAGATTTAAGTTGGATTAATTAGTTCAGTCTACTTAATCCAAGTATCATTTCTCATTTTACTTTTAATGACATTTTTAGGTTGTTTAATTGCCAGTGAATGCAGAACTTGAAATATCAACATTCTTTCAAAATGTTAATTTTGCTGATTATGAAGGATAATATTATAGTGTGAAAAGAACATGGGATCTAGGGTCTAAAGACCATGGATCAAATCCTGAATCTGACATTTACTCAGGGTTAGGAAAGTTATTTCATTTCTACAGCTTAGTTAAATCTTAATTGAAATAGTGGGAAATTATATTTTTTAAATGGGATGATGCATGTGAAAGTACTCTATAAGCTATAATCTTGAAATTAAAAAAAAAAATAATCGCCTGGCCAGTGTTACTCAGTGGTTGAGTGTCTACCTATGAACCAGGAAGTCACAGTTCAATTCCCCATCAGGAAGCCCATGTTGTGGGCTCAGTCCCCATTGAGGTGGGGGGTGAGGGGGTGGGAGTCAGCCAAAGGATGATTCTCTCTCATCATTGATGTTTCTATCTCTTGCTCCCGATCCCTTCCTCTCCCTGAAATCATAAAAACATATTTTAAAAAAAAAACATCATCCTTGTGATTATTAGCAAAAACAGTTTTGTATGTATTAGCTTTTTACCACTATTTGAGAAAGTAAGGTGATTTTAATTGTCTTGATTTTGTTTTCTTTGTAGCATTGATCAAAGAATCTCTTACCTACATAACAAAAACTTTATAAACTAGGGAGTGGAAATAACTGTATGTTATAGAACAAAGAACACAGAGGCTGCTGACCTATTCTTTCAGTTATAATAATTTTTTGCAAGTTACCTTCTCACTGCATCTGCCTCAATATTTATGGCTGAGACAGTTAATGAAAGGGATTAGTCATTCATCAGAAGGAGATCACCAAAAGACTAAAGATTTAATCTAAAGATTTTAATTTCTCTAGACAGGTAAAGTGGAGTATTTCATCATCAAAGCAACCTCCTATACATATGAGGAGCCATAAATTTTTTTTAATAAAAAGGTTTATTTTTGTAAGGCAATTCAGAGACTTACCAATTTCCACAGCATGTGTCTAGTTTTATCCTACCTAATAAAAGAGTAATATGCAAATTGACCCTGACTCCACTACACCTACAATCCACGTCCACAAGCCACACCCACCAGCCAATCAGAAGCAGATATGCAAATAAACCCAACCAAGATGGCTACAGCCACAGAGAGCAAGGTTTCCCAAGCAATGGAGGAAGCCAAGCTTTCCGCCTGCCCTTGCAGGCCTTAGCCTCCACTTAAGCTACAAAGTTTCAATTATAGAAGGTAAACAAATCCAAACAGAAATGGCGGCAGCCACAGAGCTGGAGAGAGCAGGCCAGGGTTGCCCCCAGCAATGGAGGAAGCCAAGCTCTCCACCTGCCCTGGCTGGCCTAGGCCTCCACTCGAGGCTACAAAGTTTCAATTATAGAAGGTGAATTAACCCCAACAGAAATGGCAATCAGCCACAGAGTGAGCAGGAGGCTTGGCTCCACTCCACATTACAAAGTTTCAACTGTAGAAGGTAAATAAATTCCAGATACCAGGGCCTCTGCTTGGGTCACCAGGGGGCGTGGCTGACCTGCAAACCACCACAGGCCCCTTGCACAGGCCGCCCCACGCCCCAAGGGAACCCCCATCCTGATCCGGGACACCCTTCAGGGCAAACCAGCTGGCCCCCACCCATGAACCAGGCCTCTATCCTATCTAATAAAAGAGTAATATGCAGATTGACCATCACTCCAACATACAATATGGCTGCCCCCATGTGGTCAAAGGTCCTGCCCCCATGTGGACACAAGATGGCCACCACAAGAAAGTCAGCAGGGGATGGCAGTTGGGAGGCACCAGGCCTGCAAGGGAGGGCAGTTGAGAGGGACCAGGCCTGCAAGGGAGGGAAGTTGGAGGCGATCAACCCTGCAGGGGAGAGCAGTTAGGGATGACCAGACCAACAGAGGAGGGAAGTTGGGGGCAAACAGGCTGGCAGGGGAGCAGTTAGGCATCAATCAGGCTGGCAGTGGAGTGGTTAGGGGGTGATCAGGTTGGCAGGCAGAAGCAGTTAGGGGCAATCAGGAAGGCAGGCAGGTGAGCAGTTGGAAGCCAGCAGTCCTGGATTGTGAGAGGGATGTCCGACTGCCCCTTTAGGGGATCGGGCCTAAACGGGCAGTCGGACATCCCTCGAGGGGTCCCAGATTGGAGAGGGTACAGGCTGGGCTGAGGGACACCCCCCCTCCGTGCACGGATTTCATGCACCGGGCCTCTAGTCTTATAATAAATGGGCATAAACTCAAGGCTACTATGGAAATTATGTCTATGTTTTTAAAGAAAAGAAATTTAAGAAACAAGTATAAGTATACTATGTGCATAGCTTGTTGTGCTGCCTGAGAAAATTATTGTGAGTTAGTTAATATTTCACAAGAAGCTAGAGGAGTATAACCCAGCAAGATATTCTCCAAGACCTTGAATACATTAGCAATCCTAGTCAAAGTTTACATTGCTTTGACATCCACCTCAATCACTGAAGGATGTCATTTTTCAATGTAACTGTTGTAATGTTTCATCCTGATGATGGTGGTCCTTGACATTTCACTTAGGGTGAGCCAAGAGGACAAAGTGTGAAAGGGATTGGTGGAGATCAGAGAAGTAAGATATGGGCAGGAAAAGAGAAAATCAAACAGGGAAAATGTCAAGAGTTAAGCCAACAATTTTAGGGGGGTGGTTATTCTCATATAGAGAAGTTTTATTGCCCTAAAATTCCTGTGTGTTCCAGCTACTCTTCTCCTTATGCTCAATACCTGGCAACCAATAGTCTTTTCATTGTTTTCATTGTTTGCCTTTTCCAGAATATAGTTGAAATATTATAGTATATAATCTTTTCATATAGGCTTTTTAAAAAAAACATAGTAATGTGAGTTTTAAAGTTCTTCATGTCTTTTCACGACGTTATACATCATTTATTTTTAATACTAAATAATATTTCACTGTCTATAAGTACTACAATTTTTTTTATTCATTCAACCACTGAAGGACATCTTGGTTGCTTCCAAGTTTTGGAATTTATGCTATAAACATCTGTGTACAGGTTTTTGTGTGGGCATAAGTATCAACTCTGAGTAAATCTCAAGGAGTGTAATTGCAAGATCATATGGTAAGAAAAATTTTATTTTTTTAGGAAACTGACAAACTGTATTCCAAAGTTGCTGTACCATTTAGCATCTCCACCAACACAGAGTTCCTGTTGTGCTACATACACACCAGCATTTGGTATTGTCAGTGTTCTGGATTTTGGCCATTCTAATAAGGTGTGTAGTGGTAATTCATTGTTTTAATTTGCATTTCCCTGTTGAAATATGATGTGGAACATCTTTTTATAGGCTTATTTGCTATCTGTATATCTCCCTTGTTAAAGTATCTATTAAGGTCCTTAGCCTATTTTTAAAATTGTATTGTTTGTGTTCCTATTATTGAGTTTTAAGAGTTATTTGACAATTTTGGATAAGCGTTTTTTTTATCAAATGTGTCTTTTGCAAGTATTTTCTCCCGGTCTGTGGCTTAACGTCTCATTCTCTTAACACTATCTCTCATAGAGCAAAAGTTTTTAATTTTAAGAAAAGCTTAGCAATTACTTCTTTCGTGGATCATGTCTTGAATATTGTCCTTGCCGTGTCCAAGGTCATCTAGGTTTTCTTCTATGTTCTTTTTTAATAGTTTTGTAGCTTTGCATTTTACATTTTGGTATGAGATAAATGTTGAGTCAATTTTTGTAAAGGCTATAAGAGCTGTGTCTAGATCTATTTATCTTTTAAATGTGGATGTTCAGGTTTCCCAGGACCATTTGTTGAAAACACTACCTTTTCTTTTTTGTTTTACTTTTGGTCCTATATTGAAAATCAATTGACTATATTTATGTGGGTCTAATTCTGGGTTCTCTATTGTATTCCATTGATCTATTTGTCTATTATTTGCCAGTACAACTCTGTCTTCATTAATGTAGGTTTATAGGAAGTCTTGAAGTCAGGTATCATTGGTCTTCTAACTTTGTTCCTCTACTTCAACATTCTGTTGGCTATTCTGGGACTTTTGCCTCTCCATACAAACTAGAATCAGGTTGTATATATCCACAAACTAATGCTGAGAGGAAAAACTGACATCTTGACAATATTGAGTTTTCCTAGATAAATGAATATAGGCTGATTTTTCATTTACTTAAGTCTTTGACTTCTTTCATCAGTGTTTTATAGTGTTCTACATAAAGATCTTGTGCATATTTTGTTAGATTTCATTTTTTAGATGAAATATTTCATTTTTTGGATGCTAATGTAGATGGTAGCATGTTTGTAATTTCCAATTCTACTTGGTCATTACTAGTATCCTGTTGGTGGATATGTAAATTAAACAGCTATAGACCAGTAGGAGAGAAAGACTTTACATAAGGATAAAGGGTCAGTTCATCAGCAAAACACAGTCTTTATATATATTTTTGGGTGTGTTTGTTTTTAATATTGTATAAGGGCTCAACTTCATTATTTTTCAGGTGGATATCCAGCTTTTCCAGAACTAGTTTTGCAAGATGAAATATTTGTAAATCAATGTGAATATGGTTAATATTATTGAACTGTACACTTAAAAATGGTTAAGATGGCCTGGCTAGTGTGGCTCAGTGGTTGAGTATCGACCCATGAACCAAAAGGTTCTGGGTCAGGGCACATGACCATGTTGCAAGCTCTATTCCCAGTAGGGGGCGTGCAGGAGGCAGCCAATCAATGTCTCTCTCATTCATGTTTCTATCTTTCTTTCCCTTTCCCTTCCTCTCTCTCTAAAAATCAATAAAAACATATTTTTAAAATGGTTAAGATGGCAAATTTTGTTACATGTAGTTTTACCACAATTAAAAACTATTTAAATGTAATTTTCTAATAACTACAATGTTTGATGTTAACCTTGGCCTCTAAGAAGTCATATCATAATTAGTACAATGCTGTACTCGACCAGAAATTCTAAAATTATTGTCAGAGGTCCTGTGGGAGTTAATTTCAGGGGATCTGTGAGGTCAACATATTTTCAAGTATGCTAAGATGTTATTTGCTAATTTTTAATCTTATTGTGTTTCACATGCACAGTGTAGGCTACATGACAAAAACCACAATTATCTGGAAAGGCTATTAAAATATTCTTTTTCACCATGCTGCAGGTGATTGCTGAGGGAAGGAGGGGTTTGGAGGTTGTGAAGGAAGGTATGGGAGATAGATGGTGATGGAGACTTGACTTAGAGTGGTGAACACACAATACATGGTACAAATGATGTGTTGTACCATTGTGCACCTAAAACCTGCATAATTTTGTTAACCAGTGTCACTGCAATAAATTCAATAAAAAGGGAAAAAAAGAAAGATTTTTTATCAACTACAAATTCACACATACAAAGCCAGAATTTCTTAATATATTTCCACCAAAAAAAAATATTGTACAAACTGTAAGGAATGCAAAGCCTATATGAAAATCTGACATTTACTATTAAGTCAGACATTAAAGAATTTTACAATAATGTAAAACAATGCCATTTTTACCTTTATAGAATTTGGGAGGAAAATCTATTCTTTTAAAATTTGAGGAAAAAATCTATTTTTATTTTTAAAACTAAGTAATAGTATTTTGCATTAAAAATATATTACTTTTGTCACCATAGATAGTGTTTTATTGTCATTTCAAATTTATTATGACACAAAACAATGTGAATATACTTAATAATAACAATAGATTAAAAATGGTTAAGATTGTAAATTTTGTTATGTATATTTTACAATTAGAAATTAAAATGAATTAGTAATTTTTAAACTTAGTTTTAATTCTGAATGTTATAAATAGTAATAGATATAATCCACGTAAACATAAAACTAAAATCCTTACTAATTTTTAAGTGTGAAATTCCTTCTCTAAACATCATTGCTATTTTAGCCTATTACTTAATTAGAATTAAAATCCATTGCAAAAATGGAAAGAGGGACTATTTCTCCAGAAACATCCTATATAATAAAAGGCTAATATGCAAATTGACCAAACGGCAGAATGACCAGTTGCTATGACACACACTGACCACCAGGGGGCAGACACTCAATGCAGAAGCTGCCCCGTAGTGGTCAGTGTGCTCCCAGAGGGGGAGTGCTGCTCACCCAGAATCCAGGCTCAAGGCTGGCGAGGGCAGCAGCGGCGCTGGGAGCCTCTCCCGCCTCTGTGGCAGTGTTAAGGCCTGCAGGGAGTGGGCCTAAGCCATCAGTCGGATATCCCTCAAAGGCTTCCGGACTGCAAGAGGGCCTCTAGTTTAACAATAATTGTCTTGAAACAAATACATATTGACTTTTTTATTATCAATTTAGTTTTGTAAACAAAGACTGCAACATCTGTGACAGCAGCAACAAAAATATCTGGCATGATTAGCAACTGGAATTAGTGTTTCCATCATCTCTTTGCACCATTCAAGTTTTTCTCATGTGTTCATAGAGCACATTGTTCATGAGTTTTTATGGATGAGACAGAAGAGATGCAAAGCTCTCCTTCAAAAAAAAAGAAAATAGATGATCCCCTAAATAAAAGCAACAAATTTGAGACTTTAAATAAATAGAAGTACGTGTGGCATGTAATAGATCTGAAATTCTCATCTCTCTTGCCTTTATATATTGATCTCACTAAGTGGCAGTTTTCTTTTATGTAGCTTCAAAACACATTATTGCTATTATAATAAAAGAGGCTGAGAATGAGAAAATGGCAACAGGTTATGTTTCACTCGTTTGGTAAATAAACCTAATTGTTAATAATTGTTTATTATATTGCATATGTGGTGATTAATAAACAGAAAGTTCATTTAAATTGAAGTTGAAAGGACCTGTAAGGAAAGCATTCACACCCTGCTATTCATTGTCAAATACCCCAAACAGGAAGAGATTGTGCTTTCCATCTCCAACAGAAAGACATTTTCTACTCTACTGCTCTAGTAGTAAGAAGGATCTTCTCCCCAAGCAATCACTCAGCCTATGAAAAACCACTACTCTTCCAATTCCCAGTTTCCTCCAATAAACTCTTTGTTTATAACAACCCATCTGAAGTCTCTCTTTCCTCCATAAAAGGAACATTTGTCTCTTGTTCTCTAGACTTGCCCATAGTTGGCCATTGGACTACATTTTCCAAATTGCAATATTTTTGTTGTTGCAGAATTAAACCCATTTTGCTAAATAACTATCTGGTGGTATATTTGTTTAAGGTTAACAGGTACTAGTTGCCTTTGTAGTTTTTTGTACATAAAAATGCCTATCTCTTCCTAAAGCAACAACAGAATAACATTATAGAATTTGGCAAAAATCTCTTTTTATTTTTAAAAATAAAACATTGAATGATGTGGGTATTCAAATAAGCTGTACATAAATAGTAGCCCTCAAACACTGTTTCCCAAAACTTAATGAATTCTTTTACTGCTTTATCTCTGCCACTCATTTCTCCTTCCTCAGTTCCCTTTGCCCTCCCTTTACAATGTTTATGGTATCTTCCAGCAGTATGAATCTCAGAGGCGGTGCTTCTCTTAGTACAGGAATGACAAACATTTTCTATAAAAGGCCACATAGTAAATACAGTCAGCTTTGGAGGCCAAGCAATCTCTACAGCAACTACTCAACTGTAATTGTATTGGAAAAACAGCCATGGGCAATGCATAAATGAATAAGTATGGCTGCATTTCAATAAAATTTTATTTACAAAGAGAGTTGAGGGGGAACAGATTTGGCCCAGGGGCCATAGTCTGAGAATCCTTGTCTTAGAACATTGCTTCCTTTCCTCCCCATCAGTAATTCAGTGTGTGAGCTAATTAGGCCATTGCATGTTTCCATGCCAGAGTTGTCTCTTCTAAGACCATAAGGACAACAAACAACTGTTTCAAGAATAGATCACTAGAAATTTGTTAAACATATTTGAAATTCTGTTGCTCTTTATCATTATTCACAAAACTCTACCCTATTCCTTTCTGATTTGGGCCCAGAAACATGAACCTTTCCAGTTCACATATTTAAGCTGATTTGGATTTTTTTGGTTAGCCTAACCATGCACTGACAGTCACAACCCAATTAATGGATATAACTTTGTAAACCAGTCAAGGTTGAAAAGAGTTTTTCTCCCATCTTCTACACTTGCTAAAGGTCACATATAGAAAATAGAATTTCACAAATTCCCAACCCACCTAAAAGCATGTTCTGTAGTAAGCAAATCCCCCACAGTCATAAACACTGTTCTAGTGTTGCCATTTAGAAATTTACTGCATTTCGCAGTCCAATGGCTCAGTAAAAGAAATTTTTATTTTTACCTCCTGTATCAACCTGTGTGAAAATCTTTCCATGTCAGAGAGGCAGTAGGAGGCAAACATTAAAGTACATTTATATTTTACTGTTAGAAAAATAGGCTTCAAAACACTGTCTATCTCAAAATGTAGACAGCGGAAAAACCAGTTGGAGATAACCTAAAGAACAGGTTATTGTACTGCAATAAATGTTGACACATTAAAACATTCTTAATATCAAATTAAAAGAAATTTTAAGGAAAGTACAGCTTTTTGAATTGTTATTTTTTATTTATGTTCCTATTTCTACATCTCATATCTTCCTTTAATCTTCTTCACTTCCTATTATCTTCTACAATCTCAAACCACATCTACTAGTATATATATAAAACCCTAATATGCAAATAGACCTAACAGTGGAACAACCGGTCACTATGACGTGCACTGACCACCAGGGGTCACACGGAACATGGTAGGCGTCGGCCATGGCGGGATGGTGGAGGAGGTGAGCAGGGGCGCCAGACCAAGGCAGGGTGCTGATCGCTGTCATCGGGCTGAGCCTCTGGTGGTTACTGAAAATTCTTTGCTCCCGTGCGCTGCGGTCCCACCCAGCTCTCGCATCTTCTGCCGGGACCGGTTCTGCTTTCACCTGCTGCTGGTGCCAGAGCTGCCGCTTGCACTTGCTGCCAGCACTCAGTGCTGGTCCTGATTGCTCGGTGCCATCAGCGGGTGCGAGCAGTGGCTGCCGGCCTCGATCACCCCTCAAGGGCCACTGGTGCAAGCGGGGCCGACACCATCAGCACATGGGAGCAGTGGCAGTGGGAGCAGGGCTGCCAGCAGACAGAGGACCAAGGGCACAGAGGATGAGCCGAAAACTGCCCCTGTGCCGACCGCAGCCTCACGGCTCACAGTTCCTTTCAAGTTTCTTATCACTAGAGGCCCAGTGCAAGAATTCATGCACAGGTGGGGTCTGGCCAGCCTGGCCCCAATCGGGATTGATCAGGGTTGGGCCTGTAGGGAGGAGGAGATGGCGGGAGGTTGGCAGGCCAGCCCACCCCAATCGGGACCCAATCAGGGCTGAGCTGGCTAGGTGGAGGGGCCACAGGTTATTGGCTGGCAGGCCCTGCCCCTATTGGGGTGGAGGGGCTGATCAGGGGCCAGTGGCCTGGGAGAGCAGCCATGGGTGGTTGGCAGGCTGGCCCTGCCCCTGATCAGAGTAGGGGTGCCGATCAGGGGCAGAGCTGGCTAGGGGGAGGGGTCGTGGACTGATCAGGGTGGTGGGGGCTCATTGGGGGCAGGACCAGCCAGGGGGAGGGGCTGAAGGCAGTTGGCCAGCTGGCCCTGCCCCTGATCGGGGTGGGAGGCCGATCTCAGGTGGGGCCGGGTGGGGGGAGGGGCTGCAGGAGGTTGGCCGGCCAGACCCGCCCCCTATTGAGGTAAGGGATGGCAATCAGGGGCAGGGCCAGCTGGGGGAAGGGGCTGTGGGAGGTTGGCCGCCGGCCCCGCTCCCTGATCGGCCAGCTGGCTGGCCACAGTGGGCGTCATAGTGACCAATCGATCTGGTCATTATGGTGTTATGGTCGCTGGCTTTTTATATATAGAGATTAGCAACGGTTCTGTTCATAAGTTCATACAAAGCCACACATGTTTACAAACCACAAGTCCACAGAAAATGAGAAATAGAGTTTGATTGTTTAAACTGCTATTTAGAATTCAATTTTATTTTTTCTCTTTCTGTTTTCCTTTTATCTCTTCTGGTCCAATTTATTTAAGCTCTGAGGGTCAAAAACTTCCAAGATTCTCCACTTTTCTCAAGTAAGAGATTCCTTTCCTGTCTTTTAATGGCATTAGTAATTTAGTTCCAGCAAAATTAGCTAGTCCTGGAATGTTTCCTCTACTCAAGGCATACTAGGTGCCTCATCCTCAAGGACTCTAAGGTAATTTCTACTATGTTTTAGCTCAGATTGAGCTTTTTATCAATAGTTATATGCCAATTCAATGTCCATCTATTCATCAAAACCCAGTTCAAATTTCAAATCCTGGAGATATTCTCTCTTGACATACTTCTTGATATCTGTCCCTTCTCATTTCAACTCTCTCACCCAGTGTTCCCTCTTCATTCAGGCCATTCCCACCATTCTGCCCTCTTGAGCATACTGCTGCCAATAGAGCCTTTACACCTGACTTCTCTGCCTGGAATAGCCCCTTTCCCAGATATCTGCACAGCCAATTCAGCTACTTTACTTAGATTTCTATTCAATGAACTGTTCACCGCATATCTTATCAAAATTCCTCACACCATCCTGCTGATATTTCATATACCCATTTCCTCCTCATTGCTTTTATTTCACATTCTTTACTCTTTAATGTACTTATTTATCTTGCTTATTGTTTGCTCACCATAAACCATGTGAAAGCAGGTATTTCTATTCGTTTTGTTCAACATTTTATGCTCAACACTTAGAAGGACGCCTAAAACAGTGTTCCATAGATGTTTGCTGAATGAATATTGGGAGTGTGGTTTAACACTTCATATTTCACTTTGTTTTCCTGGCTTTATCCCCTGCATGATAATAATCTGCCACAATTAGGTTGTCAGAAATTGAGGCCCTGGCATAGGTTTCATCTTTTTGTGTTCCCAAAATATCTAGAACAGTGCTAATAATAGGGAAAGATCTATATAGATATCCTATATAATAAAAACCTAATATGCAAATTGACCGGACGGTGGAATGACGGGTCACTAAGATGTGCACTGAGCACCAGGGGGCAGGCACTCAACACAGGAGCTGCCCGTCCACAAGCCCCAACTTGGGGGGGGGGCAGAGGGCTGGTGAGCAGGCGGTGCCAGGCCAGCCAAGGCGGGTGTGAGCGGGGGCCCCAATCACCTTGCTGGTTGCCCCACAGATCAGTCCTGATTGCTGGCCAGGCCTAGGTATCCTGCCCATGCACAAATTCATGCACCGAGCCTCTAATAGATATATAAATGTAGATACTTAGAAAGACATATTTAAGTTCTTACAATTGAAAAAGAATTGAGATGAAAGAGCATTTGAATTTACCAAAAATAGTGTAAGCTCACTGTTTGGTTATGAGAGTTTCTGGGAAATGTATGTCTGGTTAGAATTAAGAATTAAAAACCACATTCTATATACTACCCTCTCTCCTCAGTAATGCTCTATCCATACTTA
Source organism: Cnephaeus nilssonii (assembly GCF_951640355.1). Lineage (NCBI taxonomy): Eukaryota > Metazoa > Chordata > Mammalia > Chiroptera > Vespertilionidae > Cnephaeus > Cnephaeus nilssonii. The sequence goes on along the minus strand of NC_137080.1, from coordinate 71,259,921 downwards.
AACACTAAATCTGGATAACTCAGGATATCTGAGAATGCAAGGAAGACAAAGGAAGGCGGGCCAACAGAAAACTGAAGGATGGCTGGGGGGAGCTTTCCATGCTCTTTAACAAAATCTGTGCCAACATCAGTCTATCCAGAATGAAAAGAACTGCATGCAATATTAAATTAAAATAGCCTCTTACCAGTTTCAGAGCCCCTGGGTGTTACACTTTAATTGTACATAAGCTTACATTTTGTTTTTGTTAAATATTTTGCTCCACCTAGGAGCATTATTACCTAACAAAAGCCCTTAAATTGTACACAGTGACTTCAATCTAGCAGTTAGAAGAATATATGGTTTAAAGCATGAACAGTAGCTGGTGCAATAATAAATCAAACCCAATTAGTGCAGTAGTGACTACCAAGCAGCCTCCAGAAGTTAGAAATCTGTGGGTCCAAACTTAGAAAGCTCACCTGCTGAGAATGTTGAATTGTCTACAATTTAGCTGTTAAGCTCATTTTGTCTTCATGTAGCTGCATCTGTGTGAGAGCCAAACCTTATCACCTGAGCTGAATCAGCTATCCCAGGAAACTGCTGTTGCCAAACAGACCTCCCTAAATCAGTTCTGCAATGGGGGTCTCACTGCTGTGATATTATTTTTAAGAGGAACTTTCTACATCTGTAAGTTGAATACAAAGTGATACAACATGTATTTTGACCACAATTAGAATTATTACACAAAGAAGTAAGAGCCAGACTGAGAAAAAGGAACCCTGAGAAGAGAAGGTAGTATGTACGTGCAGACACATATAACCCCCTTCCCAACACACACACAACTGCCCCCTTTTTTTAATCACTTGGAATTGCTCCAAATAAGATATCTCAGTTTCACTTCATTATCTAACTACAATCTCCAGTCCCTTCACCTCTTGGATATCACTTCCAAAGTAATTCCTTTTCAATTTAATAACTGTAGTCCCTCCCCTCCATTTTTACCTACTGTGTAAAGTGGTTTTTAATCTCACCTCTTTTTGTGCCCAGCATACCCTTCCAAAATCTTGATTACAAACAATTTCAACATCTTTGTATTCCTGCCTTTTCATGGCATCTGCCTGGCAAAATTGCAATTACAACTCAATCCTATAGTCCCTTTCTTCATACCTAGGCAGTTTCCTAAGCTCTGATAACTAAATCCAAGCACCCATGCAGACTAATGACATCCAAAAATAATGTTTTCAGAGAGGGCTAGACTCTCAAATCTACTTGGTAATATGTTTGTGTCTTCTTAGTTCCATCTTTCATTCTTCTCACTGACAAGTAGAAAACTGACATAATTAGATACTTTCAATTTCCTGCCACTTTTACTTATTTACATATCCTAATCCATATCTCCCTTCCTTCTTGTAGTCTCCTTCTACTTAGAGGTCATTTACCCACTTTCTCTGGGTCAGAGAGATCCCATCTTCTCCAAGGCAATGCCCATTTCTTCTTCTTGTCTGGCCCTCCCTACCGTCTTCTTTCCCTCAGCCTATAAACTTGCTCTTTGGAGATTCTTTGTCACTCACCGAAGCATCTCCATCCCATAAGGCTAAATTTCATCAATTCCATCCCAGCTCCCATCTTCACTCCTCTAGGTTCCATTCATTTTTCAATCCACTGAGATTACCTTCTTCTCCCATCACACTCTATCCCCTGGGAAGTGATCTGGAAATGAGCTGATCACTATGTGCCAAAGCCAACAGACATTTTCAAGACGTGAATTCATTTAGAACTATTTCTCTCTCACCTCCTTTGGCTTCTATGTTGCCACTGTCGTTTAGGTCTCCAGATCTGTGTCTTCGGCAGGATCCTTCTATGCTGGTCTCATCCACCCACCGCAGACCTCTCTCAAAGCATGTCTTTGCTCAGGTTACTCCTCCACTGCAATTGCCAATTGCCATCCCCTATCTTAATTCTCTACTACCTCTTTCATATCTCCTTCCCAGTGAAATTATTTTTTCTTCCTCTTGGTCTCTCCCTTTATTGTTACCTCTTCTATGGTAGTTACTGCAATGTATATTGAAGATCTTTGCACCTCTCTTCACCAAATAAATTATAAATACTTAGATGGCAGATACCAGGTTGTGTCCATCTCTTTTTATCCTAGAACACTCTGGACATAAACAGTGCTCAATAAATTAAACTAAGTATAAATTGAATTTACTCCTAATAGCTGAGCCTATATCTTTCAAAAACCAGACCTCAACTTAAACCTACCAGAAACAAAGTAATTATATTTTATAACATTGATATTCTTGGATACCCTCATGGAAATCCCCCTGCCATTACCAAGGAGTACATTTTCCTTCTCACAGAAATGTTACCTTCCTCCTCCTACACTCAGAAATTACCCAGCATACTGAAAGAGAAGGAAGTTTTACATCTATAAATAAAATCTCTTGCTTAAAGTGTTGGTTTTCTTTCCAGTACATGTACCTACCACTGCATAGTCTGAGAACAACCCAAATTCTTTCTGACAATTTGAACATATCATGATGGATGCAAAGCTAGATCCAAAGAGAATAGATGCCTGTTTTAGATTAGAGGGAAAGATGCTTTAGTTGTGATAGATTTTTGGAATTTTAAATATATACCATTAAATTTAGAATTTTTATTGACAGGATCCATTTCTTTGTCACTGATTTAATAAACAATATATATTCTAGTACCCACATTCTAAGATGTTATATTCAGAACCTAGGAGTCTGCTACGAACTCATTATCTTATAACAGGTTCTGTTCTGTGGTGTCCCTACCATATCCCACGCACATTTCTTCATTTGCATTTAAAACATACTCTTTGTGAATGTGCTCTTTCCTATAAATATGAGCTTTTTGAGTGAAATTCATTTCTTATTTATCTTTAGTGTTTGTCACACACAATATAAACAGCAAAGCAAAGAATGATTAAGTGAATAAATTAATAAATATTCCATAGTCTACCATGGAAAATAGAAGTGTCATTATTACAGTTATTTTTTTAAGAACAGTTTATTGGTTTTTTAGAGAAAGAGGAAGAGAAAAGAGAAAATCATTGATGTGAGAGTGTAATATAGATCTGCTGCCTCCTGCACACCCTCTACGGGGATCCAGACTGCAACCCCTACATGTGCCCTGACCAGGAATAGAACCAGCAACCTCTCAGCGCAGGGGATGATGCCCAATTAACTAAGCCACACTGACCAGGGCTGCAGTTCATTTTGACCATTTTCTTATTTATTCTATTTATAAAAATTCTAAGTGAGAACATCACTGTATTATTTTTAAACCAAAAGAAAATATGTTTGAATCTTTATTAGAAAGTAGTGTTGTGCTCATAAATCTTGAAGCATTGGCTCTCAAGAAGGAAATAAAAAGAAAGAGAAAAGGCTTGATTTGTAGCATTTTCTGATTTCTGTGGCATAATACCCCTGTCGTGGTCATTGCAAGTTACCAACACGATGTCACTGACGCAGGATGGGGGTGGGATATGCACAGCTGGCTCTCCCGTGTTGGTGAAAGCAGACTCCAGGGCATCACTGGCTGCTCTACACTCGGTTGTTATTCACTTGCACTAGCTTTGCTGAATTGCCTTCTACTATAGAACTTCAGTTGCTACTTTCAAGGATTGACTTCTGAGGGGGAGGTTAATAAATCAATGACATTACATCTGTAGGCTGCCAGGATCCTTAAAATTGTTATCTTTAAATATATTCTTTAAGATCACCAATAAACCTCAAGGAAAATCTACTCTTTTTCAGGAAGCATATTTTAAAACTCATAAAAAAAGCATAAAAATACAAGGTGTATAATTTTGGAATTGTGTTGGGGAAGGCTATATTATGGTTAATAATTTTATCCTTTTAGGGGGAAAAGTAGAGTTTTATCTCTAACATATCTTGTTTTATGTTAACTCCTTCCTTCTTTTTCAGTTAATTGAATTAATTTTTCAATTAATTTAAACTTAGATTGTACTTGCTATAAAACTCAAGAACATTAAACATTTATGGTAAACCACATTTTTATATTTATGCATTTTAGTTATACTGGTTTCTATCTTACACTTAGAATCAAATGAGAAAAGACCAGCTCAGCAATTCTATAAACATCATACCAACTGAGGCTTTGAAAGAAATCAAGAGTATTGAGAGCTATTTAAGCCATAACCTGACTTTGGATGATTCATAAGATTTTATTTTTAATTTTCTGGGCTAAATGAAAAAATATATATATAATATTTTATTAATAATAAAGTCTTGTGATTATTTTAAATCACAATTGTGATTAATATACATGGGAGATCATATGGCCATAGATTTCACTCATATGAAAGATATAAAACTGAAAGCAATAATTGGACAAGAAAAACAAATAAACAAAAACTCATAGACACAGACAACAGTATTGTGGTTACCAGAGTGTGGATAGGATAGTAAAGGGTAAAGAGGGTCAAATTTTTGGTGACAGAAGATTTGACATTGCAATATACAGATGATTTATTAGAATTGTACTCTTAAAACCCATATCATTTTTATTAACTATCACCCCAATACATTTAATAAAATTATACATATATATACATACATACAAGGGATAAAAGAGATTTCAAATAAACATTTGTCTTCACTAATCATACTGTCAAAATTTATTTGAAATTATTCTGTAAAACTTAGAAATGTGTAAAACTTTCAATAGTCAAAATTAATCACATTGGTGGCAATGTGTTTCTAATTTTGTTGTCTACAACTAACCTTTGGAGTTCAGTGAACAGCATCATTTTCTCTTAAGATTACAAATGTGTTATATTTTTAGGAGAAACTGTATATTAATTGAATTCTGGACACATATGAAGTTGGGAATCATTATCTCTCTAAAAAAGGAGTAAACAGTTAAACATCTTGAGCATAAGATATCACAAAGCTCTAATTCCAAAGACACGCTGCTATTGCATTCAAATTGTATGTAATTAAAAATGAAGCAGTATGATTTTACTTGACTTGTACCAGATTATACAAGATAAAAAATTGTCAATATCGGATAAAATGAAACTGGTAATTAGAATATCCTGGGGCCTTTAAATGCAAGCTCAACATCCATGCTCACTTTTGTAGAATGATGAATCATCAGGTTAATTATGATCAACACACCTGTTTATTAAATCTTATTAAGGTGGAAAATTGTGTAATATATTTAAGCAAATATATACCCACATATACGTTTATACAAATATGTATATATAAATGGGTATAAGGGAAAAATTCATAAAATATATGTTTATAAGTCATGATAAATGTCAATCATATTTTTATTTTGTGAAGTCTAGATTTTTTCCAGTTTGCACCACTTGAAATATCAAGGCCATATATTTTACTTGTCTTGCTATCAAGACCAAAATTTATATATATATATATATATATATATATATATATATATATATATATGGCTAATATGCAAAGTGTCCCCTCCGGAGTTCAACCAGGAGTTTGATCACTCGCTATAATGTGCGCTGACCACCAGGGGGCAATGGGGAATGAAGGAAGGCCCCAGCTGGCAGCTGGAAAGCCCAGATCGGCTCTGATTGCGGGCCAGGTCTAGGGACCCTACCCATGGACGAATTAAGTGCAGCGGGCCTCTAGTTCTTTTATAATACTGTTGTTTCACATACCTGGTGGTTAACATGTGAAAACCTTTTGAATCACTTGTTTGAAGTGAATCTGGATATTGATTAAATGCAACAGATTATCTAGCTTTCTTTAATCCTTATGTGTCTAGATTTTTATTAATTCTACTGTGTCTAGACTTACTTTAATGTGAATGTCTGGACTTTAGCATTTCATGGTATGCCTAGTCCCAAACTTATACATAGTCTTGAATAACTTAAGAAAAGTGTATTTAATTAAATTAATACATGATATTTTAAACACTTTTAGTAGCAAACATACAAAGCTAGGGGGTGAAATCACCAAAAATTATTGGGAAACAAAACTTTTAAAATTAAAATTTTTAAATAATATCTGTGTTTGGTTGTATTGTATAAATGTCATATCTTATGAATTATGCAATATATAATCTTAGTGAGAGCAAAATGACAACATATATTGTGTATATTAGATTATATGACATTATATAATATACTAGAGGCCCACTGCACAAAATTCGTGCACAGGAGTATGTGTCCCTCAGTCCAGCCTGCACCCTCTCCAATCTGGGATCCCTCTCACAATCCAGGACTGCGGGTTCCCAACCACTCACCTGCCTGTCTGCCTGATTGCCCCTAATTGCTTCTGCCTGCCAGCCTGATCACCCCCTAACCACTCCCCTGCCAGCCTGATTGATGCCTAACTGCTCCCCTGCTGGCCCGATTGCCCCTAACTGCCCTCCCCTGCTGGCCTGATCACACCTAACTGCCCTCCCCTGCTGGCCTGATTGCCCCCAACTGCCCTCCCCTGCAGGCATTGTCCCTCCCAAATTCCTTCCCCTCCAGGCCTGGTTGCCCATAACTGCCCTTTCCTGCCAGCCTGGTCACCCCTAACTGCTCTCCCCTGCTGTCCTGGTTGTCCCCAACTGCCCTTCCCTGCAGGCCTGGTTCCCCCCAACTGCCCTCCCCTGTAGGCATGGTCCCCCCCAACTTCCCTCCCCTGCAGGCATGGTTGCCCCCAACTTCCCTCCCCTGCAGGTCTGATCCCCCCCAACTGCCCTCCCCTGCTGGCCTGATTGCCTACAACTGCCCTACCCTGCTGGCCACCTTATGGTGGCCATCTTGTGTCCACATGGGAGTGGCCATCTTTGACCACATGGGGGCGGTCAATTTGAATATTACCTCTTTATTATATAGGATAATCTTAGTAAAAGAAAAGGGATAATGTAGCTTAGGTTTATTGACTTTTTTCGTGAGCCATGCTACACTGTTAGGTACTTCACATGAATTACCTAGGGTAATTATCTCAAATATTTTTACAATAATCGTTATTATTTCCATTTGTGCTTAAGGATTTGAAGCACAGAGAGATTAAGAAACTTGCCAAAAGTCATAGAGCTGGGAAAAACTTAGTCTAAGAATCAAACCCAGTTTGAGACGCTAAAGCTCTAAGCACTGCTACCTCAGTGACATTTTAGTCACAATTTAAGCATACATCTCTCAGTGCTTAAGTTCAGGTCAGCAATCTATGGTCCACGGTCATATCCAGTCTGCTGCCTGTTTTGTAAGTTTTGCTGGAACACAGCCATAGCTATCACTTTATATACAGTCTATGGATGTTTCACTAAAACAGAATCAAATGGTTGCATCAAAGACCAAATGGCCTATAAAACTGAAAATATTCACTACCTGGCCATTTATAGGAAGAGTTAACTGATGATATGGTTACAATAATAATTATATAGTTAATAAATATATCAACATTATATGGTTAAAATTGAAGTTCTAACAGTTGCTCTAAGAGAAACAAACAAGAAAGAATGTAAATTGTCACTATCTATCACAAAATGAGGATCTTTTCCAAACATCCCATAACAAAAATTATTATATTATATATATACTAGTAGCCCTGCACACAAATCCGTGCGCCAGTAGCTCTCTGTGGGGCCTGGCCACTCCGCGCCCGCTGCTCAGAGGCCCATCCGTGTCCCAGCCTGGCCAATGGCCCATCCGCGGCTGGATGTGGAATGCTTGCCTCATCGCCGGGGCAATGACGCAAGCATTCCGCCAGGCTGCTCACACTGCCTGCTCTCAGTGGCTGCCCCCCAGGACTGGGGGACTCCGGTGGGGCTGAGAGGACTGGGCGCCACCATCTTGTGGCTATGGGCACCGCCATCTTTGTGACAGAGTGATGATTAATTTGCATATTACCCTTTTATTAGATAGGACTAGAGGCCCAGTGCACGAAATTCGTGCACAGGGGAGTGTCCCTCAGCCCGGCCTGCACCCTCTTGCAATCTAGGACCCCTTGGGGGATGTCCAACTGCCCGTTTAGGCCCAATTTCTGCTATTAATTATGGCTCAGCCTAAGAATTTTTAGTTTAAAAACCTGTATAAGGGGCCAACACATAGCTAGTATATGTCATAAAATGACTGATATAACTCAAAATATAAATGAGGTATCATTGGCTTCCTTAAAATAGTATAAAATAAATTGTCAACATTGACTTAAATTTTGTGAAAGAAGATACCGTACTTTCTGGCGTATAAGACGACTGGGCGTATAAGATTTTCTTCGGTTAAAAAGTCGTTTTATACGCCGGAAAATACAGTATATTGGACTATATTGATGGGATTAGATATAATGGATTAGATATATTGGACTACTGTATTTTCTGGTGTATAAGATGACTTTTTAACCCAGGAAAATTATATACGCCCAGTCGTCTTATACACCGGAAAATACGGTAGTTACTTATAACAAACTTAGTTGCTAGAAATAATGTTAGTTACTTAGGAAATAAATGGACTACTTTGTTTATTTGGTCATTTTTTTTTTTTTTGCAGATGCATATATGTTTAAGTTAAATTTAAATTTATCAGAAGAGTCTTATACAGTAGAAGTTAAAGAAAATTTTGAGCACAATATAATCTACTAGAGGCCCGGTGCACGAAATTCATGCATGGGGGTGTGGGGGGGGAGGGTGTCCCTCAGCCCAGCCTGCACCCTCTCCAATCTGAGACCCCTCAAGGGATGTCCCACTGCCTGTTTAGGCCCGATCCCACTGGACATCCCTCTCAGAATCCAGGACTGCTGGCTCCCAACCGCTCGCCTGCCTGCCTGCCTGATTGCCCCTAACTGCTTCTGCCTGCCAGCCTGATCACCCCCTAACCACTCCTCTGCCTGCCTGATTGACACCTAACTGCTCTCCTACCAGCCTGGTCACCTCTTACTGCCCTCCCCTGCTGGCCTGGTCACCCCCAACTGCCCTCCCCTGCAGGCCTGGTCCCTCCCAACTGCCCTTCCCTACTGGCCTGATTGCCCACAACTGCCCTCCCCTGACAGCCATCTTGTGTCCACATGGGGGCATCCATCTTTGACCACATGGGGGTGGCCATCTTTGACCACATGGGGGCAGCCATCTTGTGTGTTGGAGTGTCAGTCAATTTGCATATTACTCTTGTATTAGATAGGATAGTAGCATCTCAAAGAAAGAGCTAACTGGGCCCCTGACCAGTTGCACATGTTATTTTCTTGGTAAATTCACCGGAGTCTAAATATCTGGTCTTTTAATTTGATAATTCAATGAGTGTGTTCCTCTCTTGTGAGTTGGCAGAAAGTTCACGTAAATGGTTGTATAAAACTGAAGTGCTATTCTATTTATATTCAATTGAGAAATATAACTGTTATGCAGAAGAGGCTCTAATTCATCTTTAATAGTTTAGGAAACTCTGCTGTAATGCTGTGATCTCCTGCAAATCTTATCATAAGTACAGACCATACTGCTCTTAATGCCTATTGAATCTGTAGTATATTCCTTTATTCATTTTTTCAGGGCCTTACATAATTATTCAGGTTACTTAAAAGCAGATGTAGAGTGGTTGGATTCTTCTAACAAAGTACATTAGAAGTATGGATTTTTAAAAATTTATTACTTCAATTTAAGTTGACATACAATCTTATTTAGTTTCAGGTATAAGCATAGGGGTTAGACATTTCTGTACCTTATGAAGTAACCACTCTGATAAGTCTAGTTTCCATCTGACACCATACATAGTTATTGCAATATTATTGACTACATATCCTATGCTGTACTTTACATCCCTGTTACTATTTTTATAACTGGCAATTTGTCCTTCTTAATTCCTTTGACCTTTTTCTCCCATCCCCCTAAGCTGACTCCCACAGTGTGACCACCTATTTGTTCTTTGTAACAATGAGTTTATGTTTTGTTTGTTCATTCATTTTTTAGATTTCACATATAAGTGAAACCATATGTTATTTACCCTTTGTCTGACTTATTTCATTTAGCATACCTATAGGTCCATCCATGTTATCCCAAATGGCATGATTTTTATTTTTTTATGGCTGAATAATATTCCATCATATGTATATACCACCTCTTCTTTATTCATTTGTCCATAGATGGACACTTAGGTTGCTTCCATATCTTGGCTATTGTAAATAACACTGTAATTAACATAGGGATGCATATATCTTTTTCAAATTAGTGTTTTGAATTTCTTTGAATAAATACCCAGAAGAGGCATTGCTGTGCCATGTGGTAGTTCTATTTTTAATTTTTTGAGGAATCTCCATACTCTTTTCCATAGTGGCTGCTCCAATTGATAATCCCACCAACAGTGTACGAGCTTTTCTTCACAACCTTGCCAACACTTATATTTGCCTTTTCGATAGTCATTCTGATAGGTGTGAGGTGATATCTCATTGTGGTTTTAATTTGCATTTCCCTGATAATTAGTGATATTGAGCATCTGTTAATGTCTGTTGGCCATCTGTATGTCGTCTTTGGAGAAGTGTCTATTCAGGTTCTCTGCCCATTTAAAAACAAACTTTTATTTTCAACAGCATTTAATATTTTATTTATTTATTTATTTATTTTTTAATATATTTTATTGATTTTTTACAGAGAGGAAGGGATAGGGATAGAGAGTCAGAAACATTGATGGGAGAGAAACATCGATCAGCTGCCTCCTGCACACCTCCCACTGGGGATGTGCCTGCAACCAAGGTACATGCCCTTGACCGGAATCGAACCTGGGACCTTTCAGTCTGCAGGCCGACGCTCTATCCACTGAGCCAAACCAGTCAGGGCAGCATTTAATATTTCAAATGACCTTATAGAAAACTGATATTTTGTGGTTTATATAACACTTTGCTTTCCTAATTCTTATATCTTTTTAAATTCTTACTTCTTTGTTTTCCACCCTTTAAGTGAAATTTGAATATTTAATTCAAGTTTATCTTAAATTCTCATTCTCCATGTTATGATTACAATCAGAGAACTGAGTATTTGTGGTCTGGAATGTTGTGTTTGTATATTGAACTGATGTGACCTAAGGGGTTGATGGAGAGCACATGACATTCTTGCTTGTAATTAACAAATGAGGTGCTGGAGGCTGACAAGGTAAAACTCTGGTCTAAACTGGACATCAACATTATAGTACCTTGGGCAAAAGCAATAGAACAATCTTGCTTCCAAAAATGGTTGAGTGGTTTAATTGATAAGACCACTACCAAGAATTCCAAGTCACTCTAATGATCCTTCCCTGTATCTGCTCACTCAGGTATTATAAGAGAGTGGAGTTTTCTCCACTGTTGTCCAACTTTCTTAAGATTCGCTGGTTTCTCATCTCCATAGTCATCCTTAGGTGACATCTAATTTTTTCCTATAGTCAGAGATACACCCCCATTATGGAAGGGCAAAAGAATTTAAATTGCCCTCTTAGGATTGTGTTTTATTCTTTCTGAGTAGCAAGGAGAAGGGGGAAAAATAAAATAAAATTGCTTTTATAATTTTTATTTTTTTAATTTAAATTCTTTAATGTTTAAAGTATTATATGAGTCTCCTTTTTCCCCCATTTACCTCTCCCAGGCTGCTCCCACCCCCAGCATATGCCCTCACCCCCCTTCTGTCTGTGTCCATTGGTTATGCTCATATGCATGCATACAAGTCCTTTGGTTGATCTCTTTCCCCCTCACCACCCACCTTCCCTCATAGGTTGGACAGTTTGTTCGATGCTTCTATGTCTCTGGTTCTATTTTTGTTCATCAGTTTATGTTGTTCATTATTGCTTTTATATCTAAATGGTCTAAGTGTTTATAAATCTTGTCTTATTTTTAACATAAGAAATTTAATTATTTAGCATGATTAGGCCACACTGTGGTCTTGATTAGGAGAATCAAAAACAGGCACAGACATCTATAATTGTGTCAACAAGAAAAATACAGTTAAAAAAACAACAACAAATGGGCACAATGTACTGTTCCTTGAATAGTTGTTCCTTTGTTTGGATATTAAAGATTTTGAGTCAAGGTTGATACACTAAAATTTTTTGTCAAAATATCTAAAGGATTTCAACTGATCTTCTAAAATAACTTCAAGGATTTTTCCCCTATATAGCTAAATTCGCTTTTCAACTGACAATAAGCATGAATCATTTCATTTCACCAGTTAATTAGTTTGGTTACAAGTTATTGAAAATAGAGGCTTTGAAGTAGAAGTGCCTTTCAATCATATCTGTCTGAGTAGATGCATTCTAAAAAGAACGGGAAATCACAAATCCCGGCGTGAACTGCTGTAAAATGGACCAATGAGTAAACAACAAAGCTGGATTCTTTTTTTCTCCTTGAATTCTTTACAATAAGAAAGTGAATCAAGAATCTTCCAGCTTAAAAATTCAGCAAAACTACCTGAGTAAATAAGTAAAAAATGTCCTCCTTTAACCCAATTACTAGGATTTTTTTTAAATATCTTTTTATTGATTTCACAGAGGAAGGGAGAGGGGAGAGAGAGATAGAAACATCAATGATGAAAGAGAATCATTGATTGGCTACCTCTTGCACACCCCCAACTGGTGATTGAGCTGGCAACCCTGGGCATGTGCCCTTGACTGGAATTGAACCTGGGACCCTTAAGTCCACAGGCTGACACTCTATACACTGAGCCAAACCAGCTAGGGCTCACTAGAATTTTTATTTGTCTTTTGCAAGCAATAGTGCCAAATGCATGGTTTTTGTAGTACATTTTAAAAATGTCATCTGGTAACCTTTTATCCAATTACTAAGGGCCCAGTGCATGAAATTTGTGCACTGGGGTTCGGGGGAACCTCAGCCCAACCTGCCCCCTCTCACATACTGGGACCCCTCAGGGGATGTCCTACTGACAGCTTAGGCCCGCGCCCCACAGGGAGCGTACCTAAGCCGCAGTCTGGCCTCCCTCTGTGGGAGGCGACCGGGCTGGTCAGGGAAAGGCACCAGCCCCATCACCCCACTGCTCCAGCCACTGCAAGTCACCGCAGCCACCAAGGTGTTTTTATCAACACGGACTCCAGTCCCTTCATCAAGAAAAAATGACAACTTTCTTTAGGCATTTTCAAAATGTGTCTTTCATAGGATATGGATTTCTTTTTTTTTTTTTTATCCTCACCCTGAGGGTATGTTTCCATTGACTTGTAGAGAATGTGGAAGAGAAAGGGAAAGACGAAGAGAAACACTTTGATTGGTTGCCTCCTGCATGAGCCCTGATCTGGGCCCCGGCCAGGGAGGAGTCTGCAACCTAGGTACATGCCTTTTATCAGAATCAAACCCATACCCTGCTGTCTGCAGGCTGAGGCATTATCCACTGAGTCAAACTGGCTAGGGCAGGATATGACATTTCTTAGCCTTCCAGCAGTGGACCTTCATTTTTTTTCTCCAGAAGTGTGGTGGAAAATTCTAGATCACCTATTTGGATTCTTATTACTCAAGTTACTAAGAATATTACCAGTGGCATACAGGAAGCTTAGCCAATGTGCAGTCAGAAAAGGTGTTTCCTCTTTAGTTCACACCAATGGAGGGCTGGGCCCTGCCCAGGCCTAAAGCCTCTGGCCAAAGCTTTAGGCCTGGGCAGGGGCCCTCAGCTCCCTGTGATCACCGGCTCAGCCCCTGCCAAGGCCTGCCCAGACCGAAAGCCTCTTGGGCAGGAGCGGACCCCCAGCTCCCTACAATTAATCGCAGGGGGTCCGCTCCTGCCCAGGCCCAAAGCAGACCCCAGCTCCCTGCCCAGGTGATCAATCGCAGGGGGTCCGCTGGTGTACCAGGCCAAAGAAACCCCCATTCGATGGCAGGGGGTCCGCCCGTGCACTCGGCCAAAAGCCTCTGCCCTGAAGCCGGAGCGGACACCCAGCTCCCGGCTTTCGATGGCAGGGGAGCTGGCCCCGCTTTCGATGGCAGGGGGTTCGCTCGCCATGCCCACCATCCAATCAGAGCTCTGAGCTCGGTGTCCGCCACGCCCACCATCCATCGAAAGCCGGGAGCTGGGTATCCGCTCCGGCTCCAGGCCAAAAGCCTCCAGCGGAGGCTTTTGGTCTGGTGCCAGAGCGGACCCCAGCTCTCTTGCAATCCGTTGCAGGGGGTCAGCTCAGGGCGCCTATGTATGCAAATTAACTGCCATTTTGGTCAGGTTTATTTGCATACTCGCTCTGATTGGATGGTGGGCGTGGCGTGGCTGGTGGGCGTGGCGTGGCTGGTGGGCGTGGCTTGGGCATAGCGAAGGTGCGGTCAATTTGCATATTACTGTTTTATTAGGTAGGATGATATAGTTATATTCACTTTTTTCTTTAAGGATAAACTTATTTACAAAACATTTTCTCCTTTTCCTCTGGAGGGTGTCAGAAACAACTTTATGGAAGTGATGACAGCAAAGCAGGATTTTAAAAGATGAACTGCAATCATAAACAATTTTTACTACGATGAGGGCGTGACCCTTAAATAGGTGTTTTCATGAATAACCATGTCAGCACCCTCATAATCCTCCCCAAACCATCACCCAAAAAACTTGCTGAGCACTATGCATGCTAATGCTGCATCAACCCAAAGCAGAGCCGATAGAAATGCTTCAAACCTCTAGTAATTTACTGAGTACATCAGTGGTTAAAAGGTTTGATAGAGAATAAAAAATAGAAAAGAGAATATGATATGAGAAGAATCTAGAGTTCTTTTGAGGTAAATATTAAAATACTAGTAAAAGCTGATTTCTATGTGCCAATTTTCTCAGCTGAGAATCCCTATTAAATATTCTCCAAATCATCAATTTATGTTCCTATTGACCTGGGGGCACTTTAAAATACTTAAGTGTAGTCAGTTATCAAAAACGTATTAAGGAGAATATTAAAATTTAATATATCTAATTATTTTTAAGTTCCCTTAATAACAACAAATCTATTTTTGATCAAAGATCCTCTGGTGTACAAAGAAGGAGAGCCACGCTCCAGCTGTGAGTCTTAGGAAGGCTCCACTGTGATACACTGAGACAATCAAGTTTCCTGAGCCTCAAGTTCCTCATTTTTCCATAAGGAGCTAATTTTACATGATTGTTAAGTCACTCTTCTATCTTAAAAAAATAACTCTCAAGTTTCTACAATTGCTTTATAGTCATATGATTTTGTAAAGTTACTCCATAAAATATTTTGTATCAAGACTAGTTACACACTAGTTTCTATCACAACTTAGTATTAGGAATTAATAGTGCTCAAATAAAACATTCACCGAATCCGTTAGAGAGCATATGTTACTCTATAAATTCAGTAACATTTCAGCAAAAAAAAAAAAAAAAAAAAAATCTGGATAGGGTTTATTAAACTATTTGAAATGCTGGCCCTAAAATTCACAAGGAAGAATAAAAGACTACAAAAACGCAAGACAGTTTTGAATAATTATTGAGTACTTACTGAAAGGTTAACATGGTGGATGGTGCATGTGTTTAGGCTGAATAGCCATCTCAGATGGCGATTAAAGGAAATTTAATTTATTTAAGGGAAGGGCGTAGGGATGGGATTTCCAAAGGGAAGGGCTGAATAGCACTGAGCCAAGGGGATACTGGGTCAATGATGGCAGCCAAAATTTATTTAGGACAATGAAACAAGAAAAGTCACAAACAGAGAAATGGAATTGAAGCAGATCCACACAGATATGTCAAATCAGAATATTCCAGGGATAGTGGTTATACAACCACACCATTAGAAGCTATGATGGATTTTAATGTATATTTAAAATTGTAATGTATATTTAACTTATATACATATTTTTCCAACATTTATCTCCTCTATGCCGATGATGGATTTTTATTTATTAATTTTTTTATTAATCCATACCTGAGAATATGTTTCCATTGATTTTTAGAGAGTGGGGAAGGGAGGCTGAGAGGCAGAGAGAGAGAAACATCGATGTGAGAGATGGTTGCCTTCTGCACACGCCCCCACTGGGCCTGGAATCAAGACTGCAATTGAACCCAGCACCCTTCAGTCCTCGGGCTGATGCTCTATCCACTGAACTAAATCAGGTAGGGCCCAATAATGGATTTTTAATACATGATGTTGGAAACATTGGCTGTCCAAATGGAAAAACAAAATGTAAAAGAATATTTACCTTACATTATGCAAAAATATAATCCAGATGAAATAAACATGTAATTTAAAAAAATAGTTATATGACTTCAGGCTAAGAAAAAAAATAAGGTAATACACATGTACTTACACACAATAACAAATGAAATGTATGATTCATTTCAGTACATTGAAATTTAAATTTCTGTATGACAAAAGATAGTTAAAACATAAGCTGTATACTGCAAAATTATATTTGTATTGCCTATAAATAATCAAGATGCAGTTTCTGAATATACTAAATATTTCTAAAAATAAACAAAAAATAAGTTAAATGAGCCAAGGATTTAAACAGGCAAATCACAAATGGAAAATCTGGTTGCCAATAATCATATTTTATAAGCTCAATATTGCTAGAAATTAAAGTTTATGAAAGCAATGAAATACTATTTTATATCTACCAAATGGAAGAAATAAAATATTAAATATATATAAATATATACGTGATAATCTATATATATAAAAGCCAAGTGACTGGAACGACAGAACAACCAGTCACTATGTTGCACACTGTGGCAGCCAACCGGCCCAATCAGGGTCCTGATTGCCCCCCCCAACCTCCCACGGCCCCTCCCGCTGGCCGTCCTGGCCCCCAATCAGCCCCCCACCCTGATTGGGGGTGTGGCATGCCAGCCAACCACCCATGGCCCCTCCCCCCAGCTGGCCAACCTCCTGCATCCCCCGCCCCACTGGCCCAGCCCCAATCGGCCCCCAGCGGGGCAGGCTGGCTGCACCCAACCCATGCATGAATTCGTGCACCATGCCTCTAGTAACTAAAAAGTATAGACTTGGAAAAGCAGAGCCTTGTCTACACAGCTAATGGGCATATATACGAGAAAACCACTATGGAGTACAATTTAGCATTATTCAATAGAACTAAGCATCCACATACACTAAAAATCAGCAGTCATTTGTATATGGACATATATTGAAGAGTTATTTTTAAACTAGAGGCCTGGTGCATGGAAATTCATGCACTTGGGGGGATCCCTCAGCCTGGCCTCCCTCTGCAAGAGGCAACCCGCAGGCTGATAGGGGGATGGCACTGGCTGGTGAGCGGCCTGACCTGCCCCCGAATAGCTCCTCTGCCACTGCTGGTTGCCGCTGCCCCACAATCCCCAATCGCCGTGTCCTCCCTCTGCCCACTGGCACCTGCCTTGGCTGGCTGGGCACTGCCCGCTCGCTGGCCCCACCCCCCACTGTTGGGTCATTTGCATATTAGGCTTTTATTATACAGGATTGAAAAATGAAACAATCTAAATTATGACTAATAAAGAAATGAATTAATAATCAGTATTCTATATTTTTTAATATCCAGATAATTGTATAATATATAGTTGTTTAAAAACCTATGTCTACATGTATTAACATAAATAAATCTTGAAAAGTAATTTTTAAAAATTGAAAAGAAATACGTCATTTATATAGATACTAGAGGCCCGTTGCAGGAAGATTCCTGCAAGAACAGGGCTTCCATGCCAAAACCGGTTTGGCTCAGTGGATAGAGCGTCGGCCTGGGGACTCAAGGGTCCCAGGTTCGATTCCGGTCAGGGGCATGTGCCTTGGTTGCGGGCACATCCCCAGTAGGGGGTGTGCAAGAGGCAGCTGATCGATGTTTCTCTCTCATCGATGTTTCTAACTCTCTATCCCTCTCTCTTCCTCTCTGTAAAAAATCAATAAAATATATTTAAAAAAAAAAAAAGAAAAAAAAAAAGAACAGGGCTTCCGGTGGGCTTCCCTCCTGCCACAGCCACCTCTCCCACCCCCCTGAGCTTTCCCTGCAGCCTCTGCCCCCCAACCCCCACCCCAAGCTTTTCCTCCTGCTGCCGCCCCCCCACCCTCCTCACTTTCCCTCCCGCAGCCGCCACCACTCCGCGCTTTCCCTCCCACCGCCACCTGGTGCTTTCCCTTTCCTCCCACCGTCTCTGCCCCCCACCCTACGCTTTCCCTCCCGCAGCCGCTACCCCCTCCTGAGCTTTCCTCCCGCCACTGCTGCCCCGTGCTTTCCCTTCTGCTGCTGCCCCGCACTTTTCCACCACCTGCCGCTGCCGCCGCCGCTGCCGCCCACCGCCGCTGCCTGCCCCACCCACACTTTCTCTCCCGCAGCTGCCTTGCTTTCTGCTTTCCCTCCCTCTTCCTTCTATGCTGTCTTCACTCCTCCCTCCCTCAGCGTATGCAAATTAACCGCCATCTTTGTTGAGTTAATTTGCATACTCACTCTGATTGGCTGTGGGTGTAGCGAAGGTACGGTCAATTAGCATTTTCCTCTTTTATTAGTGTAGATTATGTTTACATAAATATAACAACACATAATGCTATGCTTGTGGATATATGGTTATTTTTATGGATATGAGTTTGAATATCCTATCTAATAAATGAGTAATATGCAAATTGACAGTCACTCCAACACACAAGATGGCTGCCCCCATGTGGACACAAGATGGCTGCCACAAGATGGCCGGCAGGAGAGGGCAGTTATGGGCAATCAGGCCAGCAGGGGAAGGCAGTTAGGGGTGACCAGACCGGCAGAGAAGGGTAGTTGGGGGCAACCAGGCTGGCAAGGGAGGGCAGTTAGGGTTTACCGGGCCAGCAGGGGAGGGCAGTTGGGGGTAACTAGGCCTGCAGGGGAGGGCAGTTAGGGGCAATCGGGTCGGCAGGGGAGCAGTTAGGCATCTATCAGGCTGGCCGGGGAGTGGTTAGGAGGTGATCAGGCTGACAGGCAGAAGCAGTTAGGGGCAATCAGCCAGTCAGGAAAGTGAGCTTTTGGGAGCCAGCAGTCCTGGATTGTGAGAGGGATGTCCGACTGCCCATTTAGGCCAGATCCGGGATCAGGCCTAAACGGGAAGTCAGACATCCCTCAAGGGGTCCCAGATTGGAGAGGGTGCAGGCTGGGCTGAGGGATACACCTCCCCCCACATGCACAGATTTTGTGCATCAGGCCTCTAGTACATGATAAAAAGCAGGTCTTTAATTTTATACTAATGAATTAATTCTTTTTATAATAATTTACATTTTTTTAAATTTTATTTTGCAAAAACAACCAAATCATGTGTTAAATGTGGGTAGTGGATACATTGTACTTGCTATGGTAGATCTTTGCTCTATCTTTATATTTCTCAATTTAAATATTACAATTTAAATTAAGCTAAACAAAAGCAATATGAATTTTATGGTTTTAGTTTTTCTCAGGTCATTTGAAAATAAACTTTCTTAATAGTATCATTATAACCTAGAATATAAGATTTGATTTCTACAAAGATATTTTGAAATTTACATATTGTAAATTCATAGATTAAATATATCTTCAATAGTACAGATGCACCTCAACTTACAATGGGGAAATGTCCCTATAAACCCAGTGTTCAGTTGAATGTATTGTAAGTAAAAATGCACTTAATGTACCTATCCTATCTGTACCATAGTTTAGCTTGGCCTACCTTATGGTGCTCACAACACTTACATTAGCCTATAATTGAGCAAAATGATCTAATGCAAAGACTATTTTATATATAGTGTCAAATGTCTCATGGAATTTATTATGCATATGGCTTTCATACCATTATAAAATAAAAAAAAATTGTAAGTTGAAGCATGTATATTTAAAGAAGTTTCTTGACTTAGAAATGTAATGTGAAGTAAAGGGGTACAGCAATGTACTTGTCAAATAGGTTGTAACATTTTTAAAAAACACCACATTTTTATTTATATATATCATAGACTACTAGAGGCCTGGTGCACGAAATTCTGCACTCAAGGGGGTCCCTCAGCCTGGCCTCCTGCCTCTCAGTCTGGGAGCCCTTGGGAGATGTCTGACTGATGGCTTAGGCCCACTCCCTCTTGCAGTCCAGGACCCCTCTCTTCTTACCGCCCACCTGCTCGCTACTCCTTACCACTCAGCTCGGTGTTCCCGCCACCGCCGCTGTGCTCACCAGCCGTGAGCCCGGCTTCTGGCTGAGTGGCGCTTCCCCTGTGGTAGTACACTGACCACCAGAAGGCAGCTCCTGTGTTGAGTGTCTTCCCCCTGGTGGTCAGTGCACATCATAGAGACCAGTCGTTCTGCCATTTGGTCAATTTGCATATTAGCCTTTTATTATATAGGATTACTCCTAGACTACAATCCTACACAGCATGTTACTGTATATATCGATACAATATTAAATCAAGCATGAGAGAAAATAATGTAATCAAGACACATAGCAAACAGATGTATGAGGCTGCTGCCAGTGTAACATAACATAGTGTTTTACGGCAAACTTATTTATATATAAGTTGAAAAGAATAAACTCTAAAATAAAAAAGGATTGTAAATACATAAACCAGTAATAGTTGTTAATTGTTATTATCAAGTGTGATGTACTATACATAATTATATGTTATACTTTTATACGACTGGCAACATGGTAGGTTTGTTTACACCAGCATCACCACAAACACACAATTAATGCACTCCACTACAGCATTACAGCAGCTACAACATCAGTAGGCAAGAGGCATTTTTCAGCTCCATTATAATCTTTGGGACCACTATTGTGTATGCAGTCTGTCATTGAGCAAAGTACATACACACACAATAATTTTCCTATTTAAAATGTAGTGCCCAGATCTTGTTTTCTAATTACTTTAGTGAGCTGAATAGTATCCCTCCAAAATTCAATTCATGTCCACTTGGAACCTCAGAATATTACCTTATTTGGAAAAGGTTCTTCGCGGATATCATTATTTAATATGAGGTCATATTAGTTTAGGGTGGGCCTTAAATCCAATGGCCGGTGTCCTTATAAGAACAGGAGAGGATGCCGAAACCGGTTTGGCTCAGTGGATAGAGCGTCGGCCTGCGGACTGAAAGGTTCCAGGTTCGATTCCGGTCAAGGGCATGTACCTTGGTTGCGGGCACATCCCCAGTAGGGGGTGTGCAGGAGGCAGCTGATCGATGTTTCTCTCTCATCGATGTTTCTAACTCTCTATCTCTCTCTCTTCCTCTCTGTAAAACATCAATAAAATATATTTTGGGGAAAAAAAAAAAAAAAGAACAGGAGAGGACACAGACTGGTACACAAGGAAGAAGGCCCATGCGATGAAACAAGCAGAGATTGGAGCCATGAAACTGGAAACCAAGGAATGCCAAAAAGTACCAGCAAGCACCAAAAACTAGGAGAGAGATATGTAACAAATTATCCTTCAGAGTCCCCTAAAAGAATCAGTCCTGCTGATTGCAGAACTCTGGCTTTCTAAACTATAGAACAATAAATGTCTATTGTTTTTAAACCATCTAGCTCATGGTAACTTGTATGGAAGTCCTAGGAAAAGAATGCAGATATCATTGTCCAATAAAAGGAATCAGGACTCCATGGAGAAATAGCTGATTTTAGGACTGAGGCAGGGAAAACACAAGATGAGCCTGGAACATTAAATTCTGGTGACAAAAAGTAAAGAAGTAAACACACACAGAAGCAAAACACCATGTTGGGTCCTATCAAAGAGACTCACAGGCCAAGCCAAGAGAGTTCCCAATGGCAAAAGTTTGAACAATTTAAACAATATAATAATAATGTAAAATATCATAACACAAAAAATAATGTAGTTTTGGCTAGTGTGACTCAGTTGGTTGGCATCATCCCATGCACCAAAAGGTTGTCAGTTCAATTCCTGGTCAGGACACATGCCCAGACTGCAGGCTGGATCCCTAGTAGGGAGGGTGCAGGAGGCAGCTAATTGATGGTATGCTCTCACATCGATGTTTCTCTCTCTCTCTCTCTCTCTCTCTCTCTCTCTCTCTCTCTCTCTCTCTCTCTCTTTCTCTTTCTTTCTACCTTCCTCTCCCTCTCTCTCTAAAAATCAATTTTAAAATCTTAAAAATCATGTTAATCTCCATGAGGCTATACTGATATGAGTAAATAATTGAATAAAATAATGGGAGATATGGGATAAATCTTTCTTACAGAAGAACTTTAATTAATCAATGTAGACTAAACTGCAGCATCCTGATCCATTGGTGAGTGGAGTGCTAAAATTAATAGGTGAAACAGGATCTTTGAATAGCCTTGAAGTTCCTTTACAAAATTTACTAAATATGGTAGAGTTTTAATATATGGTCACAGATTCTTTGATGCCCTTCTCTTTAAGAAATATAGCTTTATTCCCCTTGACTTTAGTGTGGGCTGAACTTAGTGACTTACTTCTAGCAAATGGAGTATGGAAAAAGAAAAATAGAAAATTTAGAGCAGAGAAACCTGACCTACATAATCAGTGATCAATATGAACCTCACCAGTGAAAAGTAATATTATTATCATGCTTAATCCTAATATAATGCAATAAAAAGAGTATGTAATATCTGTGGCATTCTTCCCCTAAGTCCCAAACTTCCATATATTCATGAGAAAACATCAGACATATCCAAACTAAGGGACATTTAACAAAGTACCTAAGCAGTATCTTCAAAAATGTATCAATCATAAAGAGAAGAAAAGACTGAGAAATTATCACAATTTGAAAGAGACATAAAAAACATGACAACTAAATGCAATGTGGGATCTGGGATTAAATCCAGAAACAGAAAACAAAGCAATAGAAAAATTGGTGAAATCCAATCAAAGCCAAAGGTTTAATTAATACAATGTACTAATGTGTAATTTCTTAGTTTTGACAAATATATCATAGTACTATAAGATATTAACATTAAAAGAAGTTGAATGAAGATTATATAGAAACTATTTTTGTCAGTCTTCTATAGATTTAGAATTATTTCAAAATTAAAACTAAAAAAAAAAAATGCATAGCACCAAAATGTTGACACATAACTAATTTCAGATTCTTTACAAAGTTCAAAGACTCATCACTTTAATGATATGTGGGGTTAATCAAAAGCCCCCAAATAAATAACTTGTTCAAGGTCACAGAACACATTAGCAGTAGAGGAAAATTTTTACCAAAGATTAAAGGCCTATTTCTAAAAGAGTACATAATATTTCCTTTGAAATCAAGAGCTAAAGTGGCTAACAGAGCAACATTTCAGAAAATCTCTTCTAAACTTCTTTGTGTTTTAGTGGCTTCCCAAAGGATTATGGATGTTGTACTCAACTTAAGGTTCCATTAAAAATGCAGCATAGTTTAATTTCAGAACTTTAAAAAATGTTGTTAAATTTTACATTTCTCTAACACAGGACTTCAAAGATTTATGGATAATTTCAGAGGAAATGACCCTTAGTATTGAGTGAATGAATTCATGCTGAAATGTTTGATTAAAGTTTTATTTTTAAAAAAAGGACTAGCTATTCATCCATTTGCTAAGATTGTCAAAGGTTTAAAATGGTCTGTAAGTATTCAAATGGATTAAAGTAGCCAACTCTTCATGGAACACTTTGAAAAAATATTTAGAACCAATTCTACCTCTGTGCCATAATTATTGTCTTATTCATCTTTTCATATTTTTGTAATATATTCCCTCATAGTTTTAATGTCTTGTTACTAAACTTTGGATTAAAAAAACTATCAAATTAAATATTTGGTGATTTTTTAATAATGAAAACTGGACTCTAATCCAATTAATATGTCAAATCATAGCTGAGATTCTCAGAGCTTATTTTGCAAAGAAAATCATTGATAATATTTAAAACAATTTATTTGAGAAAAGATATTCTTAGTCAAATGGTTAAAGTAATTCTATTTCAGTGAACACAAATTAATTCTAGGCTGTGAATACTTTAGTTCTATACTCATTCACATAATTTTATGATTTCTTTTCAACTTTGGTCTCAGAAATTTTTGATAGGTGAATTATTTTGTTACTTGTAACTGAAAGTGATTGATTACAATTCAGATTATGCCGATAAATTATATGCTCTTCACAGTCCCTTCTCATACAGTTCCAAATACCTAATCCAGTACTTTTAGGAGAGTGTCATCACATGTTTTCCAGCACACAGTAACTTTGTCATTAGAGTTGTGCAAAAATGCCTAAGTGGAGAAAAAAATAATTATATATGGGGTTAATGTATATGGGGTTAATCAAAAGCCTAGTGTAAGTTTCATGCTACTGTCTGAAAAATTTATGCTGACATAGAGAGAATACATTTTTCACTTTGTAGTACTGCTAATTTTTCCCTTACAATGCCACGATATTTTTCCTACCTATCAAATGTTTGATTGATTGAAGTGGGCTGCTTCATCTTAGTATGACACATTTCTAATACTGTTCATCGTCTAGAAAGATGAAATTTTCTGTGCTCTTATTATCTCTACAGAGGCTATGAGCTTTAGTTTAAGTTTTCTGTTCTCAATCTTTCCCATTTATTGAGAAGAGATTCAATAAATGTTTAGGAACACACCTAAGGTCAATGACCATGAAATCAGGGACTGTAAACTCAAATGACTGCAGTGGCCAGGCCAAGTAACATAAGTAAAGTGGCCCGGCAGGGGGTTCCATCCAGGGCATCTTCTGTATGAGGCAGCACTACTTTAGCAGCAGCTGATTGTTGTCATGAAGGAAGGCATCCCTAACATCGACAGATGTTCCATTTTATCAGGAAATGCCAGAAATTAGTATTTTCATTCAGAATCTCTTGGTTTTTTTAAATGCTGATTTTGTGTTTCATTTAAGCTGCTTAAACCAAACTATAACATGTCTGCAGGTTGTAATTGGCCAAACACCAACTTGAGCCCACTGATAATTCCTAATCACATTTTATAGCAATTGTCTGCTAATATGAAGAGAGTCAAAGCTGAAATTTCTCCCAAAGCCCCCCTTTTTTAAGTTAAAATAATAGGGAGATTTTTAAGGGCTAATCCGTGTAAAAAGGAACATTTCTGAAAATCTGGGGAATAGATGAACACTATTGTAGTATTTTTCAAATAACGTTTTGAGAATCCTAGAATTCAAAAAGATATAAATAGGTGTTAAAAACTATAGATTCTGAATAATAGGTTATGGACACTGTTTAGTTAAATAGTCTCTTAGAATCTTTAGTATGCCAACTTTAGGATATTTTCCCTCAATTCTAAAGGGTCATTTAAATTCAGATGCCACTCAAAAAAATGTTGCATTTCACTTTACACAAACAGAGCCAACTATATTGAGAACTTAGGTAGATAAAGACAAAGATTTTCTTATACATTCATCAGAAAATGGAATTTTACAAAAGAGACCAATAATATTACAAACAAATAATCTCACAAACTTTATCACTAATTTCATTTTTTCCATGTAATCAATACTTTTTCATTTCATCTTGAGTTAGTTGTAGAGGCATCTGCCTCTGAATGAAAAGGGCTGGAAAACCTGACTCAGTTCCTCAAACTAGACTGACAAGTATGTGCTAAAGGTGGTGCCAGCTCCCACCTGGACTCCTGTGGCTACTACACAGTTATCCACAGACTGTCAAAAGCAACTAGCACAGTCCTTGTCGAGGCTATCATGTTTTAAGACTAAGAGTTTCAGTAGGTTTATTATAGTGATAAACAAATATAAAAATGGAAAGTTATAGAATCCTCTTTTGGGGTATTATAATTATAATAACCAGATATTTTCAGCAATTTTTAAACATGCAATACCCGACTATTTAGTCAGGGACACTGACCTCTTTTCCCTTAGATTGTCAAATAAAAAATAAAAGAAATGACAACAGCCAACACAACAATAGACATCTAGTGTGAATGAGTCAAAATTATACTTTTTCTGTCCGATCAGCAAAATAAATAACATATTTTTTGGCGTACCATAAAATTTTAGTAGTTCATGTGTGCCATGAGATAAAAAAGGTTGAAAATAGTTGTACTAAACTATTGATGGGATCTTTAGTTACTGATTACCCTGAGTTCAGGACTTATTGTAGACCGTGAGGACATCGACAAATTTCTAGAGACTTCCAACTTATCCAATAAACTGTGTGTCACAAGTACCCTCAATCAACAAAGATATTTTAAAACCATGAAACAATATATTTTATAACATTAACTTAGGGATAGTCATTAAACCAGTTTTTGCACATAAACATAACTATGCACCTTTGCATTCTGAAAAGTATATCATTATTTAAATGTATTAATTTGAAGAATATTTTACATTTATATAATAGACATGGGTAAAACTTAGCTCCTCCATTTGATTTGAATGACTTTCCTATATTGTAGCTTAATAAAAAGATAGCTCATAAAATAGTGACCTAATTAAAAATATGGGGATATTAAACCTCTCTAGCTATATATAGCCTCCTTCCCTTTTGAAGTGTGAAAGTGTGAAAAATCCCATCTATAATAATAAGAGTGTAATATGCTAATTAGACTGGATGTCCTTCCGGACATCCTTCTGAGATGAAGCCGGGGCTGCAGCCACAGGATCAAGGCAGCCACCATGACTGCGAGGGAGGTATACAGGCAGCCGCAGCTGCGAAGGCCTACTCTTGCATGAATTCCGTGCATTGGGCCACTAGTAGTTTTATAATTCTGCATTTGGGGCCTGAAAGCCATTGTTATGTAAACTCTCAATATAAGTCACAGATACTAGTACCACCTGCAAACAAGAAATAGCTCCAGTCCTGGTTAGCATAAGAATATTCCAAATAAGTAAAGCAACAAGCAATAATTGCTAAGAATTCTAGCTCTTTCCAGAAGTGGAGAGCATCTGTTAAAAACAACAAAACCCAAAAAGTCAACAGGCCACTGGGAAATAAGAGTCTTCGTGATAAGTAGGCTGTGTGCGCTCTGGGCACTCAAACAGGCCCAGGATGCTGCTTCCCATTAACACCTGAATGAGGACAGTTTTCTTCCCAGCTATTGAATTTTCCTTTTTGTCTTTCATAAACTTTGTTGAATAATAACAATCTACATTTATATGTTTGGTTTAAACATACACACAGTCACACACAAACACAAATATACAGATCTTGTCATCATAATACATTTACCACATTAAAGCTGCTATGATCTTAATTAAAGTATTACAAATATCACAGACACTTTCTATAAACATGAATATGTAAGTTAAAACCATGCTTGGTGACTCAGATCATTTGCATTCTCTTTCTTTATAATTTTAATCTTCTTAATCCTTATTCATTAACTCGATTTCAGATTAGTCCAAGGTATTAAAGTCAATTAGTTATATTGAAACTACAGTTTAAGATGAACCTATCAAATTAGAAAATTATAATTTATATCTAATATTGTTCAAAAAATGACATTAAAATTTTATTCAGATAGTTAAAACAGAGAAACACCCAAGGTGAACAATATTTGAGGTTCACAAGAACAAGTCTTTTTAAAAAACAGTTATTATAATTCAATATATTCAAACAAATGCTTACATTCCATGAATTTAAGTAGTTTGATCATTTGTCTGAGCCATAAAAGCAGTGAGGG
Source organism: Cnephaeus nilssonii (assembly GCF_951640355.1). Lineage (NCBI taxonomy): Eukaryota > Metazoa > Chordata > Mammalia > Chiroptera > Vespertilionidae > Cnephaeus > Cnephaeus nilssonii. The sequence continues at coordinate 71,232,484 of NC_137080.1, read as the reverse complement.
AAATTTAGGAAGTTCAAAGAAATGGAAAGAAATAAAAATTCAAATCAAACATAAAAGAAAATGTTGCATTTGCATAATATTTCACACTATGGCAGGATCAAAATCACAGAGAAAACATACAGCTATTTTTAGAGGAAATTATTAAGCTGGTATATGCTGCTCCAGGATTTACCTTAATTAGCTATAATATATGAATTTGAATTCTTATTCTTTCAGTACTTATTTCACAATATATTAAAAATGTTTATTAATTTTGTTTGTATCATTTTATGACTATTAGTTATTCCTGATTCTGTTTTGTTTTTTTTCCTTGTTTCTTAACTAGCAATCAACCATCATTATCACAGCTTAATTTTCCTAAGCTGGAATTTTCTGTGTCAGAATTTTTTCTTTGAAAAGCAGATATTTTTCTTCTGTCACTAAGTAATTCTTGATTTCCCTTATCTTAGATATGCATGAACACCAGTTTCAAAACATCTCTTTTAAATATGACAATTACATTATTTAATAAGTTCGTTTATTCTAGAAATAGGCAATTTTGCATAAACCTTTGTTTTGCTCAGAAAATACTTCATATTATACAACAGAGGCATGTTCTCAAACTCTTCCGCAGGTTAGACAGAGTCTTTCTCTGGAGAAGATAAGTCCTTTCTCCAAGGGCTGAGTACTGGGAAGGAATTTCAGTTCCCATGAATGTCTAGAAGAAAGAGTTCATGGTCAAAGCATATGTCTTTTGATGTTTCATACATGCCCTTTTCTGTAGTCCTTATCCAGTCAGATTGTGGATCAAGCTAGGGGCGTGAATATAAAATTTAACATTTTATCAAAACATAAAGCTTTTTCTAACATCTTGATTTCAGTAATTTGTGTACCATTATGGAACTTATCTACTTTGTATGAAAGAAAAAAACACCCACTCAGAATGTTTCATGTATCTTAGCAACCATAATGGGAGGCCATGAATTTGCTGGGGAAGGCAGATACAAAAGGACATGTACTTTTCTGGCACCTTGAGTGTTCAAGATTTATAATATGAGTTAAGATTCATTCATGCAATTGCTATACAAGCTAGGCATTGCTCGTTTTTTTTTGTTGTTGTTGTTGTTTTTTAAATATATCATTGATTTTTTACAGAGAGGAAGGGAGAGGGAGAGAGAGTTAGAAACATTGATGAGAGAGAAACATCGATCAGCTGCCTCCTGCACACCCTCTACTGGGGATGTGCCCACAACCAAGGTACATGCTCTTGACTGGAATCGAACCTGGGACCCTTCAGTCCGCAGGCCGATGCTCTATCCACTGAGCCAAACAGGTTAGGGTGGCATTGCTTATTTTAATATCAGAAATCTCTCATCTTTAAGTCTTCCAAATCCAGTTTTGAATCTTTAAATATTCGCAGGTATTTTTCATTTTTGATAGTGCAGCTGTCTCTTCTTTAATTACATATTTTGAATTACATGCCCCTATAGTATAGACAGATCTTTATGCCTGATAAATCTATAAGAAAGACTCTACAGGAGCATTGTCTATAGACTCAAAGGGACATACTTGCAAATAATTAATTCATAGTAGTTAATGATAGTCCTTTTACAAAGTACAGAGAGAGGCTTTTCTGACAGAATGGCAAGCAGAGATCTGGTATCATTTGGCAATTCAGCAAGGAGTCAAAAGTTAATACAATTGCAAACACATGTGCAAACAACTTCTGCACGGAAGGCAGACAGACATGTTAAGCCAAATAAAAATGACATCAGTGATGTTGGACCTGACATGGGGCAACTTTTTCACACATGCAGTTGAGACTGGTATGATTTCTATAAAATGGCTGCTTTTATAATGCAGCAGTTTGAAGAGGTGAGTGTTTGTTATAAGGGATGCCCACGAAGCTCATAAATACCCAGCACAGAGCAAAGGCAGGTACCAAATTCTCTGCACCTGCCGTTGCTGGGGCGGTTCGGGAAGCCATTAAGACAGAAATAATCCAGATTGGTTTTAAAGCAGATTTACCCCAGACAACAAGATGACCATGAATCAGGCTCACAGGGAGTAAAATTCTATTGTTGCCTGGTGATAACCCTTAATACACTTAGAACCGAGGAGAGCAAGGCTGGCACAGGGGATCTGTGAAATACACTTCTTAGGCAGCACAATTTACTTAACTATGTTGAGTGTTTTCTGTGGATATTGCACTGGGACCCGCTAAGTAAATTGTCAAAAAATAAAAATAATAAAACGTACAAATTCTATATACATCTTATAAAATCTTTTAAAAACCAAGTAGAGTTTTACTTACAATAAAAATATATATATAATGCAATGGAGTTCAGCTTTCAGAAAAACCGAGATTCCAGAATAAGTAAATAAAAATCTCTACCTAGTGTACAAATTATTTTAAGACAGTAGGAAATTCTGATGGGATAAGTGTGGATAAATCTAAATAAAAAGGTGAAGTTTTAGTCTTAGATAAGGAAAAAAAAAGGGATCCTGGCTTATTTTACATTGTAAAGCTTTTCAGATGGCCCTGAAATTCATGTGATCTTTGGAATTGCAGGACTTTTCTGGATGTTTTAGGTCAAGATGATTGAAATGCACCAGATCAGAGAGGGAGAGCAGTAAAAGAGAAATGCCAGTTCTACTGTTTCAACTTAAAATTTTATTTAAGCTTAAGAATTTGGAGCTTGTGAAATTGCTAGTAAGTCTCATCTCTTAGGCTAATTTAAAAACATTATGTAAGTACACGCCTGTTCCTAGCAACACTATTCACAATAGCCAACATAGACACTTGAAGCAACCCACGTGTCCATTGACAGGTGAATGGATAAGCGAAATGGGTTTTATGCATACAATAGAATATTGCTTAGGCATAAAAAAGAAAGGAAATTCAGACACATGCAACCACACGGATGAACCTTTAGGACATTACTCATTATGAAATAAATGAGTCACAAAAGGACATATATTGTATGGTTTCACCTGTATGAGAAATCTATAGCAGTCCAAGCTATAAAGACAGAAAGTAGAATAATGATTTCTAGGAATTGCAGGAAGTAGAAATGGAGAACTGTGCAAGGAGCATAGAGTTTCAGTTTTGCCAAATAATAAATTTTGGGAAATTGTTTGCACAACCCAGAAAATATATTTAATACAAACTCAATTGTAAATTTATGGTAGTTAATAATGTTAACTACATTTAATTAATACACTTAATGGTTAAAGTGGTAATTTTGGGTTATGTGTATTTACCACAATTAAAAAACATAGACATTATCACCACAAAATGGAGCATTTTGAGTTAATATTTTTTTAATATTATGGATACACTATATATAGTGAGTTAATCATCTCTTCCAAAATTTAAACATTTTTTTAAATTTTAAATAGAGTAATTTTCCAAAAGCACCAATATGAGATAAGTAGATGCACATTTTTTTTTTTTTTTTAGATAGAGGACTTCCAAACCAAAGAATAATTCACACTGTGGCTTATCACAAGAGCAGTGGGATGCAGTAGGCTATGCACTGCAAACTTCAACAGCAGTTGGCGTTTCATTGTTGTTGTTGGTTTTTGTGTGTGTGTGTGTGTGGGGGGGTGAGTTGAAAAGAAAAGCAAAATTGTATTTTAAATGATTAGTTATGGTTATTATACACTAAATTAGATGTTGCTGAATCAGTTTAGAACTTAAAGTATGAGAAAACCTACTAACAGAAAATTAAGACCTGGCCTTTCTTTGTCTTTCTCTTCTACCTTCTTTCCTTGTGTAGTTGATGCAATGTCTAATACCAACATCAGAGAGTAAAATAAATAGAATTATTTATTGTCATTGAATTAAGAGTCGGAAGATGAATGGAGATTTGTTGAGCAGTCACAAGGCCCGCAGTCCATTTTTATTCATAGAGTAATGATACATTTTATCAAAGTTTCTAAACTTAACATTGCTACATCCCATCATAGCCCTTGTTAATATCTCTTCTACAAATAATATGTAATCACTTAGTGAATTTGACTATTTATGGGAAAGGTAGCAAAATTAATTTTATTTAAAGAAAGAAAAATTATTTCCACTACAGCATTGGCCCACATTTCCCTTTTCACCCACTCAAACTTCAGAAATGAAATAAAAGACCTACCAGCTGTGAGCGTGCACTTATGTACACTCACAAGCTCACACGCTCTCTCACACACACACACACACACACACACACACACACACTTAACTTGTGAACCACCAAGAGAGACCAAAGTAAGCGAAAGTCCTTTGATGAATGATAGGGATCGCCCTCATAAAGTTTTAGGATGATGACTTTTTCTAATTTTACGATATAATGAACATATAACATTGTGTAAGTTTAAGATGTACATGTTGCTTTGATATATTTATATATTGCAAAATGATTGCCATTAGCTAACACTTGCATCATGTCACATAATTACCACTTCTTTTTTTGGAGTGAGGACATTTAAGATTTGTTTTCTTCGCAACTCTCAAGCATATAATACACTATTATTAACTACATACAATCTTAATGCTGCATATTGACTTCCCAAAACTTATTCTAATTGTTAATACTCTTTGACCAACATCTACCCAATTCTCTCACCAGCCCGCAGTCTCTGGTAACCCCACTGTAGTCTCCTTATGAGTTTGCCTTTTTAAGATTCTGCTTGTAAGAGAGACCATGCAGTGCTTATCTTTCTCTGCCTGACTTATTTCACTTAGTATGATGCCCCCAAGGTCCATCTACATTGTTGCAAATGGCAGAAAGGTCTTCTTTCTCAGGAATTAATAATATTCCATTTCATATATATTACATCTTATTTACTTATTCATTCATAGACACACACATTATTTCCATATATTGGCTATTGTGACTAACGCTGCAGTGAATGTGGGAATGCAGATAGCTCTTCAAGATCATGATTTCATTTCCTTTGGATACATACCCAGAAGTAGAATTGCTGTATTATTTGGTAGTTCTATATTTAATTTTTGAGAAACCTCCATACTGCTTTAAATAGTGGCTTTTCAACATCCTTGTAAATACTTGTTAACTCTTATCTTTATGATAATAGCCATTGTATGAGGCAATATAATCATCATGTTTTGATTTGCATTTCCCTGATTAGTGATATTGAGCACATTTGTTTATTTTTATTGAATGTATTGGGCTGACCGTAGTAAATAAGATTCTATAATCATCATCTGTATGTTGTATTGTGTGTTCACTACCCAAAGTTAAGTCTCCTTCCATCACCATTATTCCCCTTTTACCCTCTGCTACCTGCTCCCACCCCATTGTCCCCTGGTAGTCACCAGACTGTTATCTGTGTCTGAGTTTTTGTGTTTGTTTGGTTTGTTTGTTTGTTTTTTTGGCTTAACCCCTTCACCTTTTATACCCAGTCCCTTAATGTCCCTCTCCTCTGTTCTCTGTATCTATGAGTCTATTTATTTTTAATTTATTTTATTTATTTAATTTTTTTTGTTAATCCTCACCCAAAGGTATTTCTCCATTGAATTTTTTAGAAAGAGTGGAAGAGGGAGAGGGGAGAGAAACATGGATGTGAGAGAGACACATCAATTGGTTGCCTCCCACAAGCACCCCGACCAGGGATAGAGCCTGCAACCAAGGTATGTTCCCTTCACCAGAATGGAACCCAATGCTCTATCCACTGAGCAAAACCGGCCAGGGTGTGTCTGTTTCTATTTTCCCCCCATTTATTTACTTTGTTCATTTAATAGTTGATAAAGTAGGCAAGAACATGCAATGGGGTAAAGACTGTCAAATTTCAGAGGGAAGGCAAGGGTGGGTGGGTAGATGGGAAGAGATCAACCAAAAAACTTGTATTCATGTATGTATAACCCATGGACACAGACAATAGGGTGGTGAAGGCCTGGGGCAGGTAGTGGGGCGGGCTAGAAAGGGTCAATGGGGGGAAAAGGGGGAACATATGTAATACTTTCAACAATAAAGATTTTTTTTAAATAAATAATAATAAATAAATGGTGTCAGGAAAATTGGACAGATCTGTGCACAAAAAAAAAAAACAAAACTAGAGCACCTTCTTACACCATACAAAAGAATAAAATCAAAATAGATTAAAGACAAATGTAAGACTCAAAATCATAAAAATCCTAGAAGAAAACACAGGCAGTAAAAGCTCTGACATTTCTCCTAGCAATAGTTTTTCTGATATATCTCCTCAGGCAAGGGAAACAAAAGAAACAATAAACAAGTGGGACTACATCAAACTAAAAAGTTTTTGCAGAGCAAAAGTAACCCTTAGCAAAATGAAAAGACAGCCCACTAAATGGGAGAACACATTCACCAATGATAGATCTGATAAGGGATTAATACCCAAATTTTATAAAAACTTATGCAACTCAATACTATAAAAAAATCTATTTTAAAATTGGGCAAAGACTCTGAATAGACAAAGAGGACATATAGACGGCCAATAGACATATGAAAAGATTCTCAATGTCACTAAAAATCCAATTTCATTTTTGGCACATGTTATATTTTTATAAAACAACTATACCTTTTAAAAATGTAATTAATATTAAACATCTTTCAAACATTATTGTTTGAAGTAGTAGAATGACTCCCAATGGCATGTCACATACTCTTTTTAAATTTCTAATTCCCAAATACTGAAATAGTAACGTTTGAATATACAACACTAGGGTTTGAAAAAAATCGATAAATTTGACTTTGGATTATTATAATATGTCAATGTAGATTCACCAATTGCAACAAATGTACCACTCTGTTGGGGGAGACTATTAATAGGGGAGGCTGTACATGTGTGAGGTAGGGGCATACAGAAAATTTCCATACCTTTCTCTATATTTCTGTAACCTTAAACTGTACCCTCAAAATATTTTAATAATAATAATAATAATAATAATAATAATAAATTTAGTTTCATACTCAAACTTTTTTTGAAAGAAAACCCACATGAAAAAACAAATGAATAGGATAAAACACCTGTTAAAATACATTATTAACAAGGTGAACAAAGTCACAGACTGGGAGAAATAGTTGCAATACATATATGTAGCAAACTGCTAATATCCAGAATATATAAGGAACTTTTAACTCAATAATTTTAAAAAAAAGAAACAACCCAATTAAAAAATAAACTAAAAACTTTAAGAGCAATGAGCACATGAAAAAGTGTTCAACATAATTAATCATCACAAGTTGAAATTTAAACTATCCTCCACCTCAATTAGAATGCTAAAATGGAAAAGCATACAAATAAAAATATGTGCCTCTTAATGTAAACTGTTTCAACCATTTTGACAATAAAAAGGTTGCTAGTTTGTCCTCTGATCCAGCAATTTACTCCTATTTATTTAAGAGAAATGAAAACAAACATGTATTCATGAGACAATAATGTTTATTGCAGTTTTATTCATATTGATCAAAGACTGAAAAAAATTAAATGTCCATAAAAAAGGAGAGAGAAAGAATGGTGAAATCATGGCATATTCGTACAATGGAATACTGATCAGCAATAAAACAAACCAAACCATTGATGTACACAACTACATAGATAACGCACATATGGATGAAAGAAAACCATTCGTAAAAAGATTACATACTGTGTGATTCCATTCATATGAATTTCATCAACACAAAATTACCGATTCTTTCTAACTTACAATGTGGTTATGGCCTGATTAACCCATCATAAATTGAAAATATTGTAAGTCAAAAATGCATTTAATACACCTAACCTACTGAGCTTCACAACTTAGCCAAGCCCACATTAAATACTTACATGAGTTTAGAGTTGGGTAAAATCCTCTTGCTGCTGCTGCCCAGTATCATGACAAAGCAGAGTTCAAATTATCACTAGCCTGGGAAAAGATCAAAATGTAAAATTCAAAGTACAGTTTCTACTGAATACCTATCACTTTCTCATCATCACAAAGTCCAAAAATTGCAAGTCAAACCACAGTCAGTCAGGAAACATCTGTAAACTATAGAGATAGAAATAGGAAAAATTATCTCTGGGTGAGGGACACTAACTTGGAAAGTACACAAAGAAACTTTCTGGGGTGATAGAAATATTTTATATCTAGGTAGGAATGAATATTAAATGGGTCTTATGTTTGTTAAAACTTCACAAGTTCTGTACATTTAAAATTTTATCTCAATTAAAAAAAATAGGAACACATACAAAAGGTACATGATACAAAGGACTTTCCCAATATGTTTAATTGAGGAGTTTGAGATGAAGAGATTATCTGGATCATACTAGTCGGCCCAATGCAATCACACATATTCTTACTAATGGGAGGGAGGGGGGTCAGTGTCAGAGATGTGACAATAGAAGCAGAGGTTAGAAAGAGAGAGAGACTTGAAGATACCACACTGTTGGCTTCAATGATGGAGGGATGGGCCATGAGCCAAACAATGTAAGCAACCTCTAGAAGCTAAAAAAGTCAAGGAAACAGGTTAACTCCTAGGTATCCCAGAAAATTTATCAACATTTTGATTTTTGTCCAGTGCAAGCCTTTTCAGACTTCTGATCTCCAGAATTGTACTATTTTAAATCCGGTTTGTGATAATTTGTGAAAGTTTGGATGTGGGGTTTAGAGAGACTGAGTAAATAGATAAATTCCAACTAATAAAAGGCTAATATCATCAATTGAAATGAGGAAGATTATAGAGTAAGTTTTGGAGAAAAAAATCCAGTAGTTCAGTTTTGGAGATGTTAAATTTGTGATGTCTCTGATTTATCAAAGTACAGGCATCCAAATGCGAGTTAGATAGACAAGTTTGGATGGTTCAGGAGAGAGGTTGGGGCTAAATCCATAATTGGGATTCAGGAATGTGTAGATAAAAATTTAAAATTATGAGCCTGGGCAAGTTCACCAAAAGATAGAGTAGAGGTCCAAGAATTGAGTCATGGGGCACAACTCAAAGCATTAGAGTTTTATTGAATGAGATATTGGTACATCCAGAAAAAATATAAACGTGATTGGCATCCAATGATTACCTTCAGGAATAACAAAAAAGACTTTTGTAGCAATATATTGTATTTACCAGAAAAGGAAAGGGGCTGGAGAGAATAACAAATCAAATTTTTTAAATTATAAAGTAAGGTTCCCATAAATATAAGGTTAAACATAAGTCAATAAAAGGAAGATAACTTTATTGAAAGACTTTTAAATGTTTTACATGTTTTAGAAGCTACTAAAGATGTAATACAATGAACAAAATGAGAGCTGAAGAAGGATTAATTCTATTTATTCATGCTCTATATAAAAATAAATATGCACATAACCATAGTCGATATTTGCTATTCAGTAATGTCCTTTAATGAGCAGAAAGTTGGTGTTATAGAGCTCTGATATCATGTTCCAAAGTCAAAGCCTTGTGATTTAAGTAACCCCTGAAAAGCTTTACCATAATGATTTTCTTTTTAATGTGTAAACTCATTAGGAGAAGGGGAATCTAGAGAGACTGAAAACTAGGAAAACTTAAACAAGCAAAATTGATTACCTTGCCAGACTCTACATGTACGATTTTGATGTGTTAGTATACACTATAGATGAGTAGAGAAATTAATTAAGAAGGCAAGTCAATATTGGACAGTTCTAGTGAAATTAGAAAAAACATCATATTGAAACAAGTAGTGCTAGATATTTTAGGCTTTAATTTAAGTTAAACTTTTGGAAAATTAAATAACTTATGAAGTAAATTAGATTTGATGATAAATGATAAATTCTGAGCATAATTTCTATATTTTTATTAAAATACTGAATTATGTATCAGAATTTTAAGGTAATATGGAATGAAATTTTTTATTTACTTATTAGAGTGCTTTAACAGTGTATCCAAAGGGAATTTATCCATTAGATGAGTGATTTTCAACCTTTTTCATCTAAAGGAACACAAACTAATTACTAAAATTCTGCAGCACACACACAAATATATTTTTTGCCAATCAGACAAAAAAAATAGGTTATCATTTTAATTTGTTCACACCAGACAGGTATTGTTGTGTTGTCATTTTTTTATTTGACTATCTAAGGGAAAAGAGGTCAGTGTCCCTGACTAAAGAGTCATGTATTGCATATTTTAAAAATTCTTGCAACAATTGTGCTTATTGTGGCGTATCAGTTGAAAATCCCTGAATTAGACCAATGTTCATTATACTCCAAGCATGCTTATGTACTGTTTCCCATGAGAGGCAGAACTAAAGTATATAAAGATAGCATAAAGTAAATAATTTTGGTGATAAATGCAGGGGCAGAATGGATAAGAAAAGAGAAGAATCAGGGTTGAGTGAAGGTGATTATTTTATGTAAGGGTTCAGGGAAGTCCTTACAATTACTATGACACCTGAGGCTGAAAGAAATGAGTAATCAACATTTTGGGGTAAAGGTCTAGAAGAAAAGTCTTCTAAAAATTAAGAATGGCAATTCCAATACCTTTTTAATTTTTTAATTGAATTTATTGGGATAACATCTATACTAATAAAAGAGTAATATGCTAATTAGGGCGGACGTCTTCCGGAAGTCCATTCAGACAAAGCCACAGCAGCTGCGAGGGCCTAGGGCCGGAGCCATGTGGGAGAGGTGGGCGGGTCCGGTGCTCGTGCAGGAGGGGTGGGCCAGTCCAGCGCCACAGGTCCAGTGCCGCAGCCCCTTTTGCAGAGGCGGTGAGAAGGCGCCACCACGCCCCCTTCCGCAAAGGCGGCGCGGGACAGGCCGCAGCTCGGCCTGGTCCCAGTGCTGCCCCCTGGTCCAGGCGCCACGCCTCTGCAGTGCAATCTGCTGTGCCTCAACCTCCCACAGCCCCTCCCACAGCCGGCCTGGCCCCAGATCACCCCCATCCACCAGTGGGTGGGGGGTGGGGCCAGCACTAAGAAGCGAAGGCCAGCAGCTGCAGTGGCCGGCAATGGCAGCAGCAGCGGGGTGATGGGGGCAGTGCCTTCCCCTGATCAGCCCAGTTGCCTCCCACAGAGGAGGACATCCTCTGAGGGCTCCTGGACTGTAAGAAGGGGCAGGCCGGGTTGAGGGACCCCCTCCACCAAGTGCAAAAATTTTCATGCACTGGGCCTCTAGTTGGTTAATAAAATTATATAGGTTTCAAGTGTACAATTCTATACTACATCATTTGTATAGTGTATTGTGTGTTCACCACCCTAAGTCAAGTCTATTTCCATCACCACTTATCTCCTCTATAGCCTCTTCTACCTTTCCTAGCCCCCTTTCCCTCAGGTAATCACCATACTATTGTCTGAGTCTGTGAGTTGTTTTTGTTTTGTTTGTTTGTTTTTTACTTAATCCCTTGAAGTGTGTTTATGTTTGTCACCTTAAAAGAACAAGATACAGTGAGCCTGGACAGAGTATATTGGAGAGAGTAGTGAAAGGACAAATCATGTGGAGTTTTGGCTTTTTCTGTGAAAGGAAAGAAATACCACTGAACTGTTTAGAATGAAAAAATTAAAATACTTTGACTTACACTTTTTTAAAGGATGACTCTGCTAGTGACTGGGCCAGATGAAAAGACTGAGCACCATAGGGTCTTAGATTAGCAGTTAAATGTTCCAGCCTAGAAGCTGCACGTCATTCATGCTCAAGCTTCTTTGGCAGAATTAGAAACCTGGCGTACAACACCTTAACCAGGTAATTAAAGTTAATATCAGCAGTTACAGGACAGAATTAACATTGTATAGCTCTTGAAGAGATATATCATGAAGAGCACAGGATTACTTCTTTGTTTACCTGAAAGAATGTATAACCCAGATACAAACAGGAAGAAACATCATATATACCCCAATTGTGCAAAGATCTACCAATTAGTTGGCATGTACTCACCAAAAGTGTCAGTCACAAAAGAAAAAGTCACCCTGTGAAACTATTCCAGATTGAAGAATATAAAGGGACATGGAAACTAGAAAGTGTTACTTTTTGTTTTATTTTGCTTTGTTGCCATAAAGAACTTTATTAAATTTCAATATCTGAGTGGAATTTCTGAGTTATGGTAGTAGTGTAGTACTGTTGATTTCCTAGAGGTGGTGATTATTTCAGTGGTATACTGACAAATGCTCTCCTGAGATGGTGGTCAGGAAGCCCAGGCTTGTAACATTTACTGCTTTCCCAGATTTGTAACAATCGTGATATAACTACTCCCATAATGGCTGCTTTCAAACACTAACGTGAAATCACTGAGAGGACCAGAGAAGAGCTGTGCACATTCGGCCCTTGAGAGCCAATGCACACTAGTTGTGGCACACCAGTAATGGACTAAGGCTAGGCATGGAGGTACACTTGGCTTTTAGTTACAACTGGCATCACGTTTGCAACTTATTCTCAGTGGGTTCCAAAAATAATTAGGTGTGGGGGGGTGGGCAGGAAGAGATTAACCAAAGAATTTATATGCATATATGCATAACCCAGGGACACACACAATAGTGTGGTGAAGGCCTGGGGCCGGGAGAGGGAGCAGGCTAGAATGGGTCAATGGGGAAAAAAGGGTACATGTGTATTACTTTCAACAATAAAAATAAAGAGAAAATAATAATAATTATATAAAGTAAATATATATTTAAATATATATATTTATATATACATATATCATATTTACATATATCATATTGTACATATTATATATACATATATACATATATCATATATACATATATCATATTTACATATTGAGAGAGAGAGAGAGTGGTAAAGCAAAAAAATAAAATGGGCAAAAGCTTAGAGGAATGTTTTCAAATATTCTTTCAATTTGTTCTATACATTTTAATTATTTCAAAATAAAAATTAAACAAAAAGAGAATTAAAAAAGAGTAATTAGATGAGAATACAGTTGATAAAACAAGTCACTATTTTGGATAATAAAGCAGATAAAAACAAATGCAATTTTATATACCAGATTCAATGCCAAAAATAATAATTTAAACAAATAATATCCTTAGAAGATAAAAAATAACTTTGTACCACAGAACAGCAATGAGTTCTAAGCCACTGTGCTCTCGAAACTAGAGGTGATATTTTTGTCTATTTGAAACATTCTAATATTGCTATAGTCCATAAGTGCTTCAAAATAATGAATAATCAGTCAATATCCAATATCATATTCTTAGATTATGTATTAAATTCATAAAGATAGATCAGAGATTTGATGATACTAGAAACTCAGCAGTGGGCAAATTGATTAAATGTACTTTGTCCATGAATAAAGGAGTTTTTGATTTATGGACTCTCGGTAGATTAATCTGAGACCACATGGAGCAGTGAAGCAGAGTAGCAAACCTGATTTGTGGGAATTTAAAAGAACAACCTGAGGAGAAGTAGAAAATTGATTATTCTTTACAATTTTTTGTGGGGCTGCAGAATAAAATAAGAAAATGTGACTACTAATTTTTTAATTTGCTTAAGTAATCCTTACCTTTAAAATATTTTTTAAAATCTAAATATTTTATGATATAGACTAAAATTGCATAAGCATAATTTTATGCCTATATATGCAATGAAAATATTTAAGATTAATATACTCAGTGAAGTAGATTTTTATAATTTGTACTATTCCATGAACATTTACTACTGAAAGAAATGATCCATTTTAATATAGATTCTCTATTTTTGAGCCTTTGTGACCGTCTTCTTTGAAGCAGATGAGGAAGGTGCAACAAAGAACAAAAGGGAAATGGTTTCCATGCTTAAATATCAACTCTTCAACTGATTTTCTTCTATGAAAAAGGAAGAGCTTTAAACCTGTTTTGTGCAATGTGATTTTCTAATTTTCTATGCAAAGATTTCTTATTCTCCAGCCTTTTCTCCCCTTATGTCATATATATTAAAATAATAGAGTCAAAATGTTCCTCAATAGCAGCTGGAAAATTATCCAGCCTTCATTTTATGCTAAGATTCAACACTAACAAGTATCATTCATTTTTTCCTTCATACAATACTTTTTTTAAAAAGAAATCTATCTATATATATAACCCTAATACGCAACTTGACTGAACAGTGTAATGACCAGTCGCTATGACATGCGCTGACCACCAGGGGGAAGACACTCAATGCAGGAGCTGCCCCCAGCCCGCAGGCCCCAACCAGCTGCAGCGGCAGGGGGCAGGGTCGGTGAGCGAGCAGCACCAGGCCAGCCAAGATGGGTGCAAGCAGGGACCCCGATCACCCGGCCGGTTGCCCCACAGATCAGCCCTCATGGCTAGCCAGGCCTAGGGACCCTACCCATGCATGAATTTTGTGCACCGGGCCTCTAGTTTACCATAATAAGGAAATACAATGACACTGCCATGAACAAAACATGATAGAAAATAATCAATTAACCAGAATCACTTTCTCATTTTTCCTATGCATTTATATTTTAATCACAAGGCCAAAAATCAAATACATTTATAGGTTTTGTCCTATAATTTTAATAGATAACATATACTGCTCCATTCCTTCATACACGTACTACCCATAGCTCACTGATGGTCAGTGAATGATGGCCCTGACAATAGACAGGCCCCTTAATCATCAACAAAAGATTTAACTAATTTTTAAGATGTGCACAAGTACTTATTTCTAACAGTAGCATTATTCATAATGATTCCAGAAAGGAGGACAATTTTCTAAATGTTACTAAAACAGGAATTTTTAGGGGTGAAAAAATACAGGTTTAGGAAATTTTAGAAATTAAGAGGACTATGGAAGAACCACAGGGCTGCAGAGCTACAGAAGGTATAGCTCCATAGAATGGGGGAGCTGAAAAGCTGCAACAAGTACATTTCCATAGAATGGGGGAACTAGGAATAGCAAAAGGTCTATATTTACAAAATAAAGGGAAGGAAGCCCTTCATCCAGAAGGAGAAGAAACCCCAAAGGGAATAGGAAAACAGTAAGGAAGGGGGGAGAACTTCACATGTCCCATGTGAGGTTTGACTTTTGAGCTCAGAAGTTACTATAGTAACCAGTCCAAGGAAATACTGACCGATCAGAGGGGATATCAAGGCACAAGAATCTGCAGGCTTTATAAACCATGGAAACAGGGACTCAGTGGGATCCTTTCCCCCTCCCCACATGGAGTCTGTGCTGTGAGATTCTTTCTCTTTCCCCACATGGGAGTCTTTACTTATTCTTCAATAAAATTTCTACCTTTGCTATACCACCTTCCATCCATGGATTCATTCTTCGACTCCACCGGACAAGAGCCCGGGAACCAATCTGCCCAGGGGAATACTGCGTTTTCCAGTCCAAAAATTCCGTTTCATTACTATGTTCTCTTAAGTGGAATATAGTATAATGCATTCCATAATATCAAATCATCATCATTATATAACAAATTTAAATAAATAATTACAAAGCAGTTGCTAGAGAAAGGCCCCATTTTCCAATTGGGAACATACCCCAATATTGGAAAATGTTTCCAGTTGGGAACATACCCCAATATTAGTTTCCTTAGCTCTATTTTTTCTTTCCTTTACTTCTTTTGCATACCTGTTCTTTTTTAAATTTTCTTTTACAAAGGTTCCACTCTTTTTTTTTTTTTCATTGTTACTGAGAAATAATTGACATACGGGACACTGTATAAGCTTAAGGTGTACAACATGACACTTTGATTTATATATATTGTTAAATGATTATAATAGGTTTAGTTAACATCCATCATCTCACATAGATATAATAAAAATCAAGAAAAAATGTCTCCTTGTGATTAGAACTCTTAGAATCAACTCTCTTTAACAACTGTCCTATGCATAATACAATAGTGTTAACTATAATCATCATGTTGTACATCATATCCCCACGCCTTATTTATTTTATAACTGGAAGTTTTTACCTCTTAACTTCCTTCACCCATTTTGCCCACATCCAGCCCCAAGTACACTGCATTTTCTACAAAATATAACCCAATTTCCTAACTAAAAAATATGTTTAAATTTTATTGAGAGTATTAATCAAAACACCCACTGATTCAGTAGTCTAGTTTAATAATTCTTTACTACTAAATGTAACAACAGTAGGGTATTCTCTGCATTCAGTTGATGAATCAAACCAATGAATAGACTGTGATTCTTAAAAACTTAGGGTCTCTAACATCAACACTAATAAAAAATATTTAAAGAAACTTACAAAATGAACCAAAGAAAATTAATTGTTAATCCTGGGTGTATAAAAAAGTGCGAATATTAACTAGTATGAAGTAAAAGCCACCAAGGGAATGTGATTTGAATTCTAAATCATGCATTTGTATTTAAAGTCAAGTAGTATAATGTTTATACCTGGCACTACCTTGAAAAACACTCAAATAGAAAAACAGCTCCTGTCTAACAAAAGAAACCCTCATTTCTTCATATCTGTACTATTCATACTAACCTTTCTAAGTTTATTAGTATAATTGTATTATACACATTAATTTGAAAAGCATTTAATGAGAGCACACTTGACAAAGCAGCAAGATTGTAAATATATTATTTACATTCTTCAGCATTTTGATTTAGATGAGATTTCTGGGCTAATAAAAGAAATGTTACAGCCTAAGTATCTGACAATGTTAGGGTCTCTAAGGCAATTCTTTTAAAAAGAGTGTCATTGAAGAATACTTCTTTGTGATTTAAAAAAAATATTTGCTAAGGACATATTTTTCAACATATATTGAAGAATACTTCTTTGTGATTTAAAAAAATATTTGCTAAGGACATATTTTTCAACATATATTCAACTTAAATATACCTAAAACAAAACAAACATCACAGTTAAATAGATTTTTGAAGTGTTGTATACCAAATTATCACTTGAAAAATTACATATTCAAGTATTTGAGAAATCCTGACAAAAGAAACAGGTAGAAGAATATTTAGGTATACTCTAGCTTTTTTTTTTTAATATCACTTTAAAAGTTCAAAACAAGTTACCTGAGTAGTATGTATGGTGTGCAAAGAACCATGAGGTTCACATAATTCAGTTCGCTGTTAAGATTGCATTAAATGAAATAACTTCTAGAATAGCCAAACTGAGGATTTGAGTTGTTATAAATTTTGATTATTATCCCAGTAAAATGAGTTTAGAGACAGGAAAGGCAGTTTTAGGGCAAGGGGGTCCATGGGAGAGGAATGCATATGTAATTGATGGAGACATTAAGATTGATTTTCTTACATTCATAGAGGATGGAGGGATGCTACAAGATAAAGGGAAAAAGAAGAGTGGGGGCACTGGGTGACCTCTGAGGCTTTGAAACAGATACCATGCAGGAAAATAGCCAATTAGGAAAGCACTGGGGACATAAATTAAGGAAAGGTCCAATTAGAAAGGATCATGTTCAGACAAAGAAGCTACCAGCATATATAAACCAGTAGACAAACTCAGAGAGCTGGAATAGATTTTTCCTCTTTTAGAGAAAGAGCAGGTTTTTCCCTTTGGGGACCCCTACTCAAGGGGAGTTTGTACATGCTTGCAATAAACTTCAACACAGTTACCTAAAATACTTTAGTTTGCGAATTTTATTCAAACTTCACAGGACAAGAACCCACAATGAGAGTCCAAACTCAACAAATTCCATGTCTCACCAGTTCATAAAATTTTCAAAAAAAAATTATTCTGCTGAAAGAATAATCATACCTCTAGAGCTACACTATAAAGAAACATATAAAATATTTTCCATTCTAGCTAAGAAGAAGTAGATAAGAGGAAAATGATGCAGTATTTTAAGGAGGAAATGAATTCAGGAGAAGTAATGAGGTCAAGATAATTAAATGAGTTTTATCGAGTCCAAATATAAAAATAAAGACAGAAAAACTGGATTCATACTTCTGACTGAATAAAACAAACAAAATAAAAACAACAACAAAATACCATGAAACATTGTCTCAAGACATTGGGCAGCAGGCATCAAAGGGCACTGCTCCCTGACGGACGGGAAATAAATGAAGTGAACCTTGACCTTGACCCAGAGTGCTGACTGGATCAAGTTTCCAAGCAGCAGTGTAGGAAGAGGAGACCATGGTGCAGAACTATGTGGTCTTCCTGAATTAAGTAGACTAAGCGAGGAATCCAGGAAAGCCAAAGCCTTCAGTGTTTGACAAGAAAATAGAGCATAAAAAATGACAACGTCAGATATAAGGAGCAAATTATTTCAAAGGAATTTAAACATGTCTTGGAATAAAACTCAAAAATATTTATTGAAATACAAATTATCCAGCACCAACACAATAAAGTCACAATGTTTGACAACCAATTAAAATTTATAAGAATGTCAAAGAAAAAGAAAAATACTATCCAAAATTAAGAGGAAAAGTCAATCGAACTGCCGGGGTTTTTGTCCCAGCCTTACAAAGGGTTCAGCACTCTGGAGAAAGGGGCTGCGCGTAGATGATTAAGGAGGAGTCCAAAGACGAAAGATAATTTTGAAAGGCATTGGGGGTCAGAGGATCTTCAGCTGAAGGAGTTAGAAGACTCTTTCCTTGTCTAGGGCCACCAAACCAGTATTACATAAAATGTTGAAGGGTCTTCTTTAAGAAGAAGAAAAATAAAAGATAAAAAATATGAACAATAAAATGTCAGTAAATACATATCTATCAACAATTGAATCTAAAAAACAAAATAAGCAGAACAGAACAGATACAAAGAACACTTTGACAGTTGCCACATGGGTGAGGGGTGGGGAGGATGGGTGAAAAAGATGAAGGGATTAAGAAGTACAAATTGTTACAAAATAGTCATGGGGATTTAAAGTAGAGCTTGGGGAACAGAGGCATAATATTGTAATAACTACGTATGGTGTCAGATGGGTACGAAATTTATTTATCATCACTTAGTAAGTTATGTAATGTCTAATCACCGGGATGTACACCTGAAACTAATATAATATTGTCTGACAAATGTTTGAAAAATAAAACATGATTGAAATAAAAATAATAAATCACATATGCCCATGCCCTTAAAAAAATAAATAAACATATGTTAACTTAAACACACAAACAGAGTTTGCAAACCAGAAGCAGTTGCAGGATACATTGTTATAAAGAGGCTTATATAGTGAGAAAACAGTGACTGCTTGTTCTTCACGGTGATTGGTTATAATATTAGATTTTTCCACAGTGGTTACCTCATATCAACCTTGGGAAACCATTCAAGTTTTGCTTATGATTTCCAGAGGCATAAGCCAGAAATGACCCAGGTCAGGTTAGCCTTGCAAAATAAGCTAAATTAAACTTTGCTTGTATGATTAATCTGGTTTTGTCTGCTCTGGGTATTTTCAAGGTTGGTCTCTATTTATTTTTTTTATCTTAAAAGCATCGGAGTACATGTATTTGTCTTTCATATCTAATGACTGCTTTTGACACATGATTCTATATATGCATAATTTTTCCGGAGTCATTGTGGGGCACTGACCTGATTACTCTTCAACCTCCACACTAAGCATTTTTTTATGATGCGAAGAAAAGCCTTTATCCAGCAATTTACCTAAATGTATTTAACTCCTCAAATTTAATTTGAACTTGAATCACTAGGAATCTGAAAGCTGTCAACTTTTCTGAGGAATACTACCAGTTAGGGAGGTGAACTGCATCTGTAGTTGAGGACCTATATGGAAGAACTGATTCAACCTCCTTAATTTAGGACACAGCTTATAGACTTCTTGGTGCCAACATTTTCTATACTCTGAAAAAATGTAATAAAGCAATTATAAAATAATAAAGGATAAAATTATTTTTAAGTAAAATATTGTGTTTCTGCAGATTAACATC
Organism: Cnephaeus nilssonii; assembly: GCF_951640355.1. Lineage (NCBI taxonomy): Eukaryota > Metazoa > Chordata > Mammalia > Chiroptera > Vespertilionidae > Cnephaeus > Cnephaeus nilssonii. The sequence goes on along the minus strand of NC_137080.1, from coordinate 71,212,756 downwards.
ATAAAATGAGATGCATATCAATATGTTATATGCACTAAGTTGATACTTTAGGTGAACTTAAGGTATTTATTTACACAGAACTTTAAAGCTAGCATCTTTTCATATGTCTATTGGCCAGTTCTATGTCCTGATTGGAGAAGTGTTTATTCAGGTCCCTTTGTCATTTTTTTTTATTGGATTATTTCCTTTTTTGGTGTTGGGTTGAATAAGTTCTTTATAAATTTTGGATATTAACCACTTATCTTATTTATATTGAATTTGTCTGTACTAAACAGTTTGTGGGGGAATTTTTCTGTTGGCTCCTAGTCTTTTCTGCAGAAAACAAGGACCCAACATCAGGACACTGTTCCAATTGGTATAATACATTTTTCATCTGACAAGGCCTTGGTCAGAGCACCAATCTATCTTACACATATTAATTTATTTTAGTTATACTCTACATAATTTATTTTATGTATGCCTCATTGAAAATTACTCCTTTAGTAATTCTAAAGTAATGACTGAATTGTTTGTACTTCTCATTGCCTTCCTTTCCAAACATACAAGACTGGATCAAGATGTCTGCTATATCTTGTTATAAAATGTAAAAAGAATAAAATTATCTTTGCCTCTGAAATTCTTTAAGTGTATACCCATTTTAGAAATATCAAATCTGAGAGGGATTTTCCCTTTGTTTAATGTTTTACTTATAGGAATTAACAACTTATGCATATCAGCCCTCAGTGTTTTGAAACATTTCAATTTGGAAACAGATGACCATATTTCACTGCAAGGCATTTTCTAGATTTATAGAGTCATAAACCTGATGGCATTTAGGGATGTTCACAACAAAGGCAATAGTGTAATGGTAACAAATGATAATGTTATCTTGCCTGGAAATTGTGTTATGTTTTTATCAGTTGGGGGATATTTTTTCTCAGTGAATTCACTAAAAGGCAGGATTATCATGGATATTCTGCACTTAAGTGTTAAGTAGCCCTTGATGATTAGATGATCTCAAAGATCTTGAACTGCCTCTCAATCTAAAGGTAATATAGCAATTTTTAAAACTTAGGAATATTCTTGAAAGTCCTACAATGATTTATATGTTCAACTGATAAAAATAAAAGATAAGTAGTGATCCTCTTAGCATTCAAATATCTCTCATCTCTTTCCTACTTAAATATTGATTCCTAAATTTAATAAGTAATCTCTCAACTGAGTGCCATTGATTACTAAAGGGTAAATTGGTATAAATACATACCCTCCTATAAGAAAAAATATCTTACTGATGATGAATAAGTGATATAATCTCTTAAGAACAAGAGTTCATTATTATTCTCTTATTATTGTTATTATTTCAAGCTAAAAACAAATATCTTTACTCTGTCTACATTTTTATATTAAATCATATGGATCTATACAAGCATATCAATATATCAATGCAAGTCAGTTCTTTTTCCTTTGAAATATAATTATTTATTATATATGAAAATAGAAGAGTGGAGTTGTATGGATAATTCAATAGCAAGTCAATAAAACTTCTCTCTGTATTAGACTTGTATTTTATAATAACTTGTGTAGCAGATTTTCTTTTCCAGCTCTTTTGACCAAGCTAAAATAAATGGATTAATTCATTCCTCAAGCACAAACATGATCACCAGATTTGGCAAATTAAAAAACAAAACTGGAAAAAAATGCTATGAAGGCACACTGGACAGTTGTACTCAAGTCCTGGCTTGGAAGTTTTACCTTGCACACATCCAACAAAGAATTAATCTAGATGCAGCGTTTCTTCAAATAATAATTTTCAAAACTATTCCTTTTCAAAAGATTTTTTAAGCTCTCATACATAGCCCTCTGCTGCTGCTTTGGGGCATACAGAAAGGGATACAAGTCTGAAAATGAAATATAGCCTAGTTAAGGAGCTAAGCTACCTTTCCATCTTACAGGTCTCTCTACTGAAGCTCTACCATCAGTATTCAAACATATTGACTCCTTCTATTAATGACAAATCCTCCCTTGAAACTATACCTCCTTTTACCTACAGCCTTATCTTGCTCTTAGCTTGACAAATCAGCTTCTGTGAGAATTTACCTACTTTGTCTCCATCTCTTTTTTAGGGCTTTATTTCAATATCCCTTTCACATTATTAAGTCAACTGCACAGTCATTTCTTGGATGCTCAGAAACTTTTTATACAAACATTCTCTTTATTTATCTAAGAGCCATTCCCTGGCTTCCTAATCCCATACCATGATTGTTTTGTTCTCCTTATCCATTTGGTATTCTTTAAAATTGGCTAGCTTTCTTCTGGACCTTTTCCTAATTAATCCCTTTAGACAAAGTCATCCATTCCTATCACATCAATGGTTTGTTTTTTTTAATTTCTTTATTGATTAAGGTATTACATATATGTCCTTATTCCCCCATTACCCCCCACCTTCCATTCATGCCCCCACCCTCCTGTTGTCTGTGTCCATTGATTAGGCTTATATGCATGCATATAAGTCCTTTGGTTGATCTCTCCCCCTTACCCCCACTGTCCCCTACCTTTCCTGAGGTTTGACATTCTGATTGATGTTTCTCTGTCTCTGGATCTATTTTTGTTCATCAGTTTATGTTGTTCATTATATTCCACAAATGAGTGAGATCATGTGATATTTATCTTTATCTGCCTGGCTTATTTCACTTAGCATAATGCTCTCCATCTCCATCCATGTTGTTGCAAATGGTAAGAACTCCTTCTTTTTTACCCCAGCGTAGTATTCCATTGTGTAGATGAACCACAGTGTTTTAATCCACTCATCTGCTGATGGGCACTTAGGCTGTTTCCAAATCTTAGCTATGGTGAATTGTGTTGCTATGAACATAGGGGTGCATATATCCTTTCTGATTCGTGTTTCTAGTTTCATGAGATATATTCCTAGAAGTGGGATCACTGGGTCAAATGGGAGTTCCATTTTTAGTTTTTTGAGGAAACTCCATACTGTTCTCCACAGTGGCTGCACCAGTCTTCATTCCCACCAGCAGTGCACAAGGGTTCCTTTTTCTCCACATCCTCGCCAGCATTTGTCATTTGTTGACTTGTTGATAATAGCCATTCTGACAGGTGTGAGATGGTACCGCATTGTTGTTTTGATTTGCATCTCTCTGATGATTAGTGACTTTGAGCAGGTTTTCATATGTCTCTTGGCCTTCCTTCTGTCTTCTTTCAAAAAGTGTCTATTTAGATCAGTTGCCCATTTTTTGATTGGGTTGTTTATCTTCTTTTTGTTAAGCTGCATGAGTTCCCTGTAAATGTTGGAGATTAAACCCTTATCGTTGATATCATTGGCAAATATGTTCTCCCATGCAGTGGGCTTTCTTGTTGTTTTATTGATGGTTTTCTTTGCTCTGCAAAAGCTTTTTATTTTGATGTAGTCCCATTTGTTTATTTTCTCTTTAGTTTCCATTGCCCTAGGAGCAGTATCAGTGAAGAAATTGCTTTGGCATATGACAGAGATTTTTCTGCCTATGGATTCCTCTAGTATTTTTATGGTTTCTCGTTGTATGTTTAAGTCCTTGATCCATTTTGAGTTTATTTTTGTGTATGGTGTAATATTGTGTAACTTACACAACTTTTTTTTTATTCCAGTAACTCCCAACTCTGCAGCCTAGAGCTTTCTCCTGAATTTCTAACCCATTTATACAACTGCCTACTAGAATTCTTCTCTTTTATGTTTCCCAATCACCTCCAATTAGTATCTAAAATTGACCATATTTTGACTTTCAGATAAATCCTTCTAATGTGTACTTATCTCAGCTGATGACCCTATTTACCTCACTGTGCAAATATAGGTGGTCCTTAACTCCTTACTTTCTTTCACCACCTATATTTAATTAATCACCAAGTCACATGGACTCTGACTAATAAACAACTCTTGCATCTGCCTTCTGCTTTTGCAACACCTTGGTGGGATATCCTAGCCTAAGCCACACTCACTGTTTCAAAGCTTGCAACTGGTGGTCTCACTGCCTATAATCTTCCTTTTCAATCTAGTCTCCTTATTTTACACATCAAGCCTAAAATCTTTTATCTATTATCATGATAATGTCCAAAATCTACAATATATCTTGTAGATTAAAAGAAAAGAATTAAAAGCAGGCCTGTGATACATTCTCACTTTACCAGGGAATGTCCTAGAAATAGAAAGAAAGATAACCTGGTCAAATCCCCTTGAAAACATGTTATTGACAGACCTGCTGTCAAGTGCATTATTGGTATTTGCTAATGGGAGAGTCATTACATATAGAATGCTTATAGCAGGGTGCAAACAAACATGAATTCTGGATTTATGGGCCTCGGACCAGGGAAAATATTACAGAGCTATATAATAACAAAAGCCATTTCTTTTTGTATAAATGATGACCCCCATGCATCACTTAGTTCATCTTTAAATGTGGCCCAAAGAACACATCTTCATGTCAAGAAGTACCTGTGGAGTTGTATTGATTGTCCCAAACTTCTTTCAATTTTGCCTAGTTCTTGAGATTACTTATATCCTTACTATAATAGTAAAGCTTGATACCAGATAAGATTTCTGATTCTTATGAGTCTGATTTGACAATATAATCCTTTGAGTTAATTCAATAAGTATTAATGCGTGTAAGTCTTTTGAAGTCCTTGAGCCTCAGATCTTCTCTATCATAAACGTTACTCTCCACCTTACTGCACTTCCTGGACTTATTTTGGTTCCTGAGTACATTCATGTTTCTGTTCATCTCACTTTGGTAAGCTGTTCCCTTACCAAAAATGCTATTCTCCTCATCATTTCTGCCCCATTTTTCTCTTCAGCAACCATGGTCATTTTCTTCCTTTGTCTATTAACCCCTAGTTTTCCTTTAATTTTCAGTTCAATACAATTTCCCTAGTGATGACTTTCTGGCTCCTGTATATTTATTGTTAGGATAGCTTCTGTTATTGCTTCTTCAGCAGCACTGACTACCTTTAAGATTTTGAACTCTATGAAGAAAAGAACCTTGTCTTTCTTAATCCCCATTCCCCCCCGCCACCCCATAGCTTAACAAGCTTGTTACATAACAGGTGGAGAAATATATCTTGACTATTGGTAATAGATTATAATTGTTGGGCTAAGATGGCTCATAACAGATGAGTGGATTTCATAAAAGCTGTATATCATATTTGTAGCAGGATAAAAAACGTAAACAGACCTAGAGAAAAAGTTTGAGAATACATCATTCTGTTTTCTTTTCCTTTCTTGTTTCACATTATGTGAGAAAAAAATGTTTTTTTCTACCCTGTTTGCTATTAGGAAAGTCACATAATCATTAAAATTCCTCTCTATGAGAGCAATAACAATGCTCTTTTAAAGCAATGGCTCTATGAATTGCTTAAATTTCTAAAAACATTGTGAAATAAATGTACTATGATATTCACTTTAAGTAAAAATAATTTTAAAATCAAACAGATGTCATTTTTGTACATTTTTTCTCCTTTGTGCCTTTATTTTATTAAAAGTACACATAGAATTTATTCTAACCACCAGTTCCTGATAGGAACTATACTGGATTTTGTACAAGCTTATATCGGCTTTATATATTTACTAATCTTTTTATTTTAACAGTATTTGAGTTTGATAATGTGTATGTGTGTTTCTTTCTGTTAAATAATGCTGAAGGACCTCCAAATTAGTATTCTTGTTAATATACCACAAAGCTAGGAAGTATATTAGAAATGCCAAATGTTACAACCAAACAATAATAACATTTTTCTACCCTCCAAAAGGCACATTATTTTCATTGTAAAAGAATCTTCATGTATTATAAATTCCTTCCTGCAAAGTTACTCTATCAACATCTATACCCTTATCTGATTACCTAAATGTATAGGATAGACATCAGTCAATACTCCTGGAAAAATGCAATGCCTAGTGGGCTTTATGATTTCGGAAACAAGATAAAAGCCTTATGACTCAAAGAAAGCAATCAAATGCATTTTTGTAGCCACAAGCATCGTATTTACTTAAAGGATTGTGACTATAAAAGCAAATCTCTCTTACTGGAAGCCTGGACAAAAGCTGTCAGAGGACAGGGTAGCAAATAGCTCTGAAATTGTTTTCTCTGCTTCGTTTCAAAAGCTTAGGGCTACCAATGTTTGACCTTTTACAAATGGAATGGTTTCCTGCAGATCATGGTGCTACACTGAATGCTGATGGTGGTGTGGGCTTGATGCAGCCATCAAGAATGGCAAATATGCTCATCACTGGTGTATTCTTCTGCATCAAGAACATTTCTCATTCAGTGACATTTGCTGGTTCCCTCCAAGAAAAGGTACAGTGATTCTATTTTCCCCCAAACATTTTTCTCTAGTGTCTCTTGACCAAGCAGAGCAAGGAAAATTGTGTAATTGTCCAAAATGACTCCATATAGCTTAGTCAAAGGAAAATAAAGTCAGGTTGAACAACAACTCATTTTCCTGAGAACATCTGGAGTCAGCCTGTTATTTTCTTTGCTATTTGGTAATGGAGAACATAAAAATATACTTGAGGGTTATTGAGATTTTCTGCCTTTTTTATAGACTGTATATTAGCATTAACCTCACTCTGGATATTTGCCTTATAGTTTCAAATACACAGACATTGAAATATTAATATAAGATGATCAGTGGACAGTTTTTAAGGTTATCTATATAATTCTTTTAATCCTTAAAGAGAAAATACTTTAAGTGATACAATTAAGGTCAATCTTAATCTATTTATGCTCAATAACATATTATATCTAATATAACCTTTTTAGTAATATTAAAGCATAATATTGCTAACTTGTGAGTGCCTATTATGTGTTAGACCTTTTTTATTTTTGATACACATCTGTAAGGTAGTTGTTGTTATTCCTTTATTTTTATACTTAAAAAAACCTTCAGCTTCTATAAAATACACTGTTGCCCAAGACACATGAAATGGTAAATAAAGAAACTGAAAACCAGATTGGTGCCTGGGTCTTTTTGAATCTAAATCTCATGCCAGGAATGTTTGTTACTTTATAAACTGTGCATAAACTGAAAATGGATGATGCATTCTTGGAAATTCTATTTCATCTGTTTTGAAATTAGAGATTAATTAGAAAAGAATTGTTTTAACAAACTAGAATCCCTCTTATTATAGTCTAGGGCAGTTTTCAGAGGTTACTTTAATACTTAACAAGTATAAACAATGTCCTATGCTTTATTCTAAAGCTTTACATTCACTACCTCATTCAAATCTCCTACTTGAGGAGGATGTGATTATAATCCCCAATTTACAGAAAGGGAAATTGATGATTAGGGAATATCTTTGTTCTCTATTTCTTCCAGATTTATCTTCTGCATTTTTCTCCCCTGTTCTGCACCCTGAGAGTCCGATCTCTAAGTGAGATAGAATATGTGGCAAAATAGATACAAGAAATAGATATAATCGATAAAAGCTACAGGAATTGTGAAGAAGACAGTAAGATCCTCCCTCCACCCCCTACAAACACACACACACATCGGGTTTATAGCTTAAAACCAGCAGGCCAACTTGATCCAATGTAGCAACTAATTTCACCGTATGGTGACCCTAGCCTCATTATTTTCTCATTGGAGGGCCAGCGCAGGAAATCGTGCGTGGTTAGGGTCCCTAGGCCCAGCCTGCGATCAGGGCCATGTTTTGCCCATTCGCCTGTCCCCAGTTCCTCCCTGCCGCCTCCACGGATCAATTGAAGCCTGAGGGCTGAGAGGAGGGACCAAGAGTTCTGCCTTCCACCCGCTCTCCAGTCCCTGCCTCACCACTCACCCCGGTTCCCCCATTAGCCTTCCCCTGATCAATTGGAGCCTGCGGGCCAGAGAGAGGAACCAAGCAGTCTGCTTTCCTCCCACTCACCAGTCCCCAGATTCACCCCACTGCTGCCACTGATGGATCAGAGCCTGAGGGCCAGGGGACGGACCAAAAGGTCTTCCTTCCGCCTGCTCGCCAGTCGCTGCTACCACCTATTGATCAGAGCCTGGCCTCCCTGAATGGGGTGTTGGGCACAATCCGGCCCGGATCAGGCCAGTTCGCTGGCCACAGTGGGTGTCATAGCAACCATTCATTAGGTTGTTATGGTCATGATGGCGTTATGGTCTCTGACTTTTTATATATATAGACTAGAGGCCCGGTGCACAAAATTCATGCACAGGGGGGTCCCCTCAGCCCAGCCTGCACCCTCTCCAATCCGGGATCCCTCTCACAATCTGGGACCACTGGCTCCTAACTGTTCACCTGCCTGCCTGCCTGATCACACCTAACTGTCCCTCCTGCTGGCCTGGTCGCCCCCAACTGCCCCCCCCTCATCAGCCTGGTTGCCCCTTAGTGCCCCCCTGCTGACCTGGTCACCCCTTACTGCACCTTCTGCTGGCGTGGTCGCCCCCAACTGCCCAACCCTGCCAACCTGGTTGCCCCTCACTGCCCCCTTCTGCCGGCCTGGTAGCCCCATGCAGCCTGCTGCTCAGTCATTTGGTCACCCCTCACTAACCCCCCTGCTGGCCTGGTCGCCCCACACAGCCTGTTCTGTTCAGTTGTTCGTTCGGTTGTTTCGGATGCGATGGTCAGTTAGCCTTTTATATATATAGATTACAGTGCATGCTAAGTAACACACCTCAGAGTTTCCATGATTGGAAACAGAAAGCCCATAAAAGGACACAAATTGTTTCGGAGCTCCTCCAAGAAATTTCCAGCCCTTTCCCAAGAAGATCCTGAATATTCCTCCTCCTTATTGAAACATGGGGCTTGGGGAATGGATCTCCACTTGGCGGGTTCTTGCCTTACAAAGTTTAGAGAATGAAATTTGCAGACTAAAAGGACTTGTTAGTAAAAGGGTGGAAATTTATTTGGAAGCAAATACAAACTCCCATTTAGGGAGGGGTTCCCCAGGGGGTAACCAACTAAGCCTCTTTTTCTAAGGTTTATAAATGCTGTAGTTCTTTGTCTCTTCATGTTCCCTTCTAATTGGACCCCTTCCCCATTTTATGACTCTGTGCTTTTCTAATCTGTCAGTCTTTTTCAGAATATCAGCTTCAAAGTCCAAAGCCCACATGGTGCCCCCTTCATACTTTCCCCCTTATCTTGCAACATTCCTCTATCTTCGGTGAAAATATGTTTCCCTCTTTCCAGCATCTATGGACATTTCTCTATCCTCAGTAAAAGTATGTTTCCTTCTTCCCCATACTCTGTGACTTTTCTTTATCCTCTGTGAATGCATGCCTTCCTCTCCCCTTTATCCTGGGTCACTTTTCTATTTTCTGTGAATGTATGCATTCCTCCCCTATGGACCCTCTTTATTCCTATGACTCTCCATACCTGTCTGTTTTATCTCTAAAATTCCTTTCATTATTGAATACCCTGCCCTTACCCTACCACCACAATGAACCTCAATAGCAACCAAGGAAGTAAATTCCTCTAAGGGGGAGTTGCTCTGTCTATGGATTAGCCCATTCTCTATTTCAGAGCTTCACTAAAAATCTCACTTGCATGTTAAACTCTATGCTGGCTTAGGTTTGAATTCTTTCCTGCATGAAGCCAAGAATCTACAGTGCATCTGTGAACCTAGGGTGCCAGACCCCCAGAACATCTGCATCATAAGGACTTCTTTCCCAGGGCTCCGTGGTGTTTGGCTAGTGGTCAGGTTTTGAAGTTGGAAGAACTAGGAGGCAATGGAGTGTGAGGGAAGAGTTCAGGATTTACTCACCTTGCTAACTTTCTGCCAGGGAGTGCCTTTCTTCATGACCACAGCTCAAACCAGTGGTCCCAACCCTGTGTCTCCAGCTATCTCCAAAGTATGGTAACACCTTTCCTTCTTTCCTTTTCAGGGCTCGGTGGAAACAGCTTCCTGTTGTTGCTAATTCTGGCTCTTCATTAGCCTTTGTTCCTTCTTTAACTGCACAGCCTTGTTTTGCTTTCTTCAATTACACACTTTGTAATATTCCAATTGTTGACTGCTGGGACTTGGACTGACATTAAAAGGTTAAGTAAATTGCCTCAGGGTTACTTGATTAGGATTTGGCAGAGCTGGAGTTCAACTCAGGGTTGTTCAATGCCAACACCATCAACCACTGTGTTATTCTGCCTCACAGATTAATCACCACAGAGAAAAGAATGAATTGTGTCTCAGCCCCTAAGGACATTTGCATTCTTTTTCAGGATCTATTCTTCATCTAGAAAAGGTGCCCCTGACATTGAAGACACTGCTGTCCAGGGAACCTGACCACAGGCCACCAAAAGCCATTCAAATCCTGGGGATCCAGCCAAGCAGAAAGGTGCTGAGCAGGTAGACCAAACTTCTCAATATTTAAAAGGTAGCAATATTGCTCTGGCAGTTGTTAGAATAATTACTTCCAGGAACCTCTCCTGTCTGCCATACCACAAATCCAGGGAGCTTTCTACAATTACTCCTTGACCTTAGCCCCAGATATTGTCTTATTAATTCATTAAGCTTTATACCACAGATTTTTAGTCATTCTTTATCTCTTCAAAAATTATGTATTGAATTCCTACTATGGGATAGGCATTGTGCTAAGTGTAAGGCATACAAAGATGAATCAGACAAGGTTTTTGCCCACAAACAAATAACAGAATACATATGCAAATGAAAAGTTCAGATGTCCATTAGTTATAGTAGCTATGATTGACTCTAGTGCCTAAAATTTATGACCCAAACCCTTAGATATAAAACCTTTGTTGGCCACATTAGCTGGGGACTCATATGGAACAATGAACACAAAGAGCATGCTGAACTGCTTCTCAACAAACCCTCAGCCCTTTCACATGCCAATATCTCTCAAAATGATGACTAGATTTTGGTCATAATTAATAAACAAATTGTCTTGAGCATTTTCATCTCTAATTCTATACAGTAATTGTTTAGATGCTATTTTAATAAATAATAAATGCCTAATCTGAAGTTCAGTCAGATATAAACCCAAGAGAGGTATTTTATAGTTAGATAATTTACTGTAGGATAAGATAGCAACAATTCAAAACAATACTTCTGACTTGTCTTCTCATCTTCCTTTCTTTCTTTATCTTCACTCCCCCCAACATCTTCTCATAACTTTCCATCTTTTTTTCCCTGATTCTCTGCTCTTCTCAATTCATCATCCCTTCCCTCTCATCTTCTTTTATCTTATATTTCTTTCCCAGTCAAATGTCATATAAGAGGTTATTTTAGTTGAGATTAAACAATTAGTAAAACTGATGGATAAAAAGTTTGATGAGCAATCATGAAATACCTCTAACAAATTACTAATCAACCAAAAGGGGAAAAATAATGAAACTATGATGGGAAAACCTAGCAGATATCAACATGACAAGGAGAACACAGTTAGCATCCCCAGTGATTGGACAACAATGTGTTACAAATAGTGCATTGAAGAGGTTAATAGCACTAGATTAGATGAAAAAATAAGTCCCAACTATATGCTGTCTAAATTGAATGCAACTAAAAAATACTACCAAATTGGTGAATGCAGATCTGATTGGGAAATGATTAGAAACTTTGAATTATTGATATGTTCACTGATATTTCAGGGATTTAAAAAATATGTCGTGTGTGTGTTTTGTGTGTGTGTGTGTGCGTATGTATGTGTGTGTGCGTGTGTGTTGTGTGTGTGTGTGTGTGTGTGTCTAGGACAAAATACTAAAACCTAGGAAAAAGATTTTACTGGAGTCCTTCCCTTACATTTTATTTTATTCCTATCTGTCAAAACCCTAGTCTTCTACAAGGTGCTCTTCAAATGATACAATTCTATGAAGAGTTTCCAGTTGGGGTGGGAATACAATTCAATTCATGCCTCTTAGTTCGCTGTAGCTGCACCAAAAACTTGCCTTCTAAAATGTTATACTTTCCATCTTTTTGGTATGATGGGGGAAGGTTGCTTTAAAATACTTCCAAAAATTGTCTTATTCTTTATGAGAAGCAGATCTGTTTCTGGTGTTGTTACCACAGTACTTGAACTACAATGTATTGCTTGCTCACAGTGATGCTGTAACATAGACAGTAAATATTCCTTTGGTACAGATATTTCTCTTTTACAATTATTGAAGCAACTATTTTATTTAGAAATGAGTAACCCAAAGAATTTCTTGAACAAAAAGCAGGAAAGTAAGCTATATGGTTTTCCCAAAAGTCAGTTTGAACATACATAAACTACAAATATAACAAATATACACCAATTTCCACATGTTTTGGTCTCTACTGAGAGGAGAAGACCTTAATCTAGGAACCTCAAATAGAAAAATTTCAGTCCAGAGTTTAGCTCTTTTTTGGGTTTCTTATTATATATCGGCCTCCTGTCCTTTTCTGGGCACAGTGCCAGTTCACACCCACTCATTTCCTCCTGGGGTCTGAGTAGACAGGTCAACTGCCAAGAAACACTTTCAGCTTTTTCGTATGTAATTACTGTAAGTTAAGCATTTAAAGTCACCTTACAGTTATATTGTAAGTTATTTTTATAGTTCTAATAATTTCTATTTCTACTGTTAGTGCAAAAATATATAGACATTTGAGAAATCAAGAGATTTATACTGAAGTCTCTAATATTTGCCTTTAAGTCACCTGCCATTGTAGTGTAGACTAAAAAGTTTCTTTTTGCTTTGGCTCTAATGGATGTAGTGATATCAAAGTCTCCACTTTCAGTTGAGGGAAAACAAAGTTCTGAGGGAAACACTGCTTTTAAAAGTTGGCCTACAGCTATCTACCATAAAAAAAGGAATGACCCAATAATCAACCAAAAGGGGAAAAATAATGAAAGTATGATGGGAAAACCTAGCAGATATCAACATGACAGCAGTAGCTATGGCTAAAATAATCCATGGTCTCCTTCCTTATTTTATTCTTTTTAATCTTACCTTTAATATGTTAACCCCAGCGATGTAGATAATTTATATTATTGAATTAAGACAAAAGAAGGTGAGTATTCAAGAGAGTCATAACAGTCATCATATTTAATTCAAAGTGCTCTTTGTCTTTCTTGCTCCAGCTTTTCTTAGTCATGGAATAGAGAGAGGGGCTGTGCTGTACTCATCTGTACCACATTTAATGTCCTATATTTCTTGTATTGACCCTCTATGGTTGAGACCACTAGAAGGCAGAGGAGAAAACATCTCCTCTATGGCTTACTTGATCAAGGGTGCTACCCTTTTCCTGTTGGTCTTCACCACTTTTCTGGCTCATTGTCTCTGATCTAGGGTGCATTGTGAAAGCCCCACAGACCCCGCCCATGAGAGACTCCGTCCCAAAACATTTTTGAGGCATCGATGATCTCTTGGAGAACAATTTTATTTTCCTGTTGTCCTCTGCGGCAGCAATGAACTGCTTACCTCTGATCCAAACATCTTGACTCCCAGTCCAGCTCGAAGTCTCCAGGGCATATAGAAATGGGAAGGATCCACTTGTATTAATTTAGAACTGGGGAGTCAATGGATCAGTCTTTCATACTGTCTGCCTCTCGCAGCATATGCGCCTCTCTCCCACGCTCTCCCTTCCTTTGATACCAATAACATTGAATAAGTAGGTCAATAAGCTCAGTCGTTAACCAGATGCCAACTCAGGGGCATGTCAGTCTCTGGTTTGGGCAGAAATTCTCCTTTTCTTAGCTTTAGAAAGGGGATCCAAATCATTTCCCTCACCTTCAACACTAATCTCTCCTTATTCTTCCCACCCCATTCTTTTATCTCTTAAAATAAAGTAGCATGAATAGTTTCGCCTCTCTTCCTACTTCCACGAGCATGGTAATTTCGTGCTAAAACTATTCCATCTTTGAAATTGTTCCTGGACACTATATTTTCTCACCATAATTCATTTCTTTAGTAATCCCTGCCCCAGTTAGTAATTACTTGGATTAGAAAATGATCCCAATCATTGTTTCCCACCATGCTATTAAGGTAAGAAAATGTGAAGAGCTCATATAGGAACGCAGAGGCAAGAAGAACATCACCTAACATACCTGGCTATGTGGATAAAGACTATGAGGCTTCCTATGGGAGAGAGTGACACCTGAGGAATTTTAAAGGTTTAATAGGCATTATAGGGGGCAGAACGGAGAAAGGCAGAGATGTCAGAATGAGCAAATGAGGGGAATGAGAATCAGCATGGGCTATGTAAGAAACTGCAAGGGTTCAGTCTATGGCGAGAATATCACTGTTTCCTAAGAAAAAAGACATTCACATGTTTGAAAGCAGATATGCAAATTGCAAGGTAAGAAGTAATGAATTTATGAACAGATCAGAGAGGTCCCTCTAAATCACGTATTGAGGTTTTTATTTTGATGAAATTTTAGAATCAAGGGAAGTAGTCCTCTATACTAGTAAACCCTTGGAAAAAAACAAATGTTTAACCTTAAAAGATCAAGTCACAGGTACTTAGAAGATTAAGTCACTATCTGTTGGTAATTTTTGGACTCAGACTAAACACCTTCATCCTCAAATTTTTCATCTAAACCACAAAACTAAACCTTCTGCAGAGCAAAGTCCAACTGCCCATAGAGACATCTTGGGATTTTCTCAATATATAAAGTGAGAGCTTCAACATCAGTAATCCTTAAAGCCAAAAGTCCCATGATGCAATTAAATTGGGTAAATAAGCCGACCACTGGAATCACCAGAGGTACCCTTGATACTACTAAATAACTTTTTCACCCTCCATAAGAAATAAGCACTATAATTGCACTGTATGAAAAAAATTCTGTAGTGTTTTTTTACTTAGTCCCCAGATGTTATTTAGCTTGTTCTATGCTATAGTTTTCCTTTTGTGTTAGGGCCAAAATCTTAAAATGCTGAACCATAATGGTTAAAGATCAAGAAAATGAAGGCAGGACTACACAAACGCATAGTCAGTTCCAGAAGTTCCTCGAAGTTCTCTGAAGTTAAAAAAAATTAAAAATAGGCAAACTGTTCATTGAAGCAAGATTGCAATGCTTTATGATAGCCTACATTAGCCTTAATTTAAGGCCAACTTTACTCTCCATGAAATTAGACTAAATATAGATTTTAAATTCCAAAATACAAGTGTGTAGGACTAGAAAGCAGGCATTTTTGAAGTTAGTGTTATGACATTTTTTCACAATGATGTTTCATTTAGCCAAATACATAATTTAGTATGTCCATTTGACTGGGGCACTGGAGTGCTCAGATATTTGGTTAAACATTATTCTGGGAGTCTGTACTGCCTTTTGGGATGAAATGAACATTTGAATTGGTAAACTAAGTAAAGCATATTGCCCTTTCTAATGTGAATGCCCCCCTTCAATCAGTGGAAGATGACTTGGAAAGCCGCCCTCAAATACTGGGTAGGGGGAACTCTGACCCAACTGCTTGAGCAGAGACATTACTTTTTTCCTACCTTCATACTCAGACTGAAATGTTGCTTCTTGGGTCTCAAGCCTGCCAGTTTTCAGACTGGAACTACACCATCGCTCTCCTGGGTTTCTGGCTTGCTGACTCAGATCCTGGGACTTCCCAGCCTCATAACTGTGTAAGCAATTCCTTATTTATTCATTCTCTCTCTCTCTTTCTCTCCCTCTCTCCATATATATATCCTGTTGGTTCTATTTTTCTGGAAAATCTGACTAATTCAGATCATAAAGAAGTCTTTACTCAACTGCAAAGCATACTTTAATTTTGTTCCTCACTCTCTAAACCACCTGATTTTTAAAAAGAGAGGAATAATGACACACTTTTCACTTGGCTATTGTTAAATGGATAAAGAAAATACAACGTGGGCATATGTTTCTTTTGCTCAGTATTTAAACTTAAGGTTAATAAATCTTGTCAGAAAACTGTGAAATGAGCATTCTTAGTCTTCTAGCTTTGGGAAAATAATGTGGTGCATTATTTTCAGTGATACAGTTCCTCAGTGTGTGTGTGTGTGTGTGTGTGTGTGTGTGTGTGTGTGTGTGTGTGTAATTAAAAAACAATGGGAACATGATTTTTTAAAAGGCTATTAGAAATCTGAAATTTGTCATAACTCTGTAAGGCATTGTTCTCAGAGGGAATGCAACAGTACAAGAGTTATTGTTTGAAAGCAATACATAGGGCAAGGAAGATATATTACCCACAGTAGTTAAAATTTATAACAAAACATCCTGACAAATGAAGATAAATAGCTATATATATCATATACCAAATAAGTCAAGGAAATAGTAAAGTTAGTTTTTAAGGCGATATTTTCTTAAAGGAGAGTTTCAACATATGATTTAGTCAGATTACAATTGATAGTGTCAACAACACATACAATATTGTATAGGTTGTCATTGGGGGGAAATTTATTAATCTTAAAATAAACAGATTTTATTTTATTTGTAATCTTAAATCACTATATTATGCTACATATTTGTAGTTTGTCCAAGCATCATATTCTTCAAACAGTATTTAATTATCATAAATATTTCAACAGTGAAATATTAAATCCTCAAATTGAACCGTGTGGTGATCCCAACAATGTATTTGAGTATTGGAGTTAAAAAACAACAACAACCTAATAAGTCATTGAGCAGAAAATTAAAAACCCTTTCCTGTTATTTCATTGTCTGAGAATTAGAGACCAGAACTTCATCCAATGTATATATGTGGAATATATGCACTCAGTATTATAAGGGAAAGGCATCATTATACTGACCTGAGTTAGCCACTCCCCAGGCTTGAAATAACAGTACCATGGCTGATTTGTTTGTCACCCTATCATAAAAAGTTCATAAGCTTTTCATAAGTTATTTGGCCATTACTCATTTTTCTTTACTCAATTCAAGTTAATTCAAGCTACCTTGCATAGGTGAAGTAGATAACATTAATATTTGATATTTTAAAGTTTCACTGTTCCCCTGGTGTTTTGAGCTGACAATTATTTTCTGAGATAAAATGTTTCAACCTTTATAAAATGTTATTTCCCTCAAATGTCATTATATTGACAGAAATTAAAAGTGTGCCTTATAGCTTTAAGAATCAAATAGTGTATTTTTTACAGTAAGCATAGTTTTTTTAACATAATTTTTAAAGTCAATCTGTCATCTTTTTAGTCTTTGTCTGAAGTCAGCTCAAACATATTTACTTCACACATTATGTGTTCCTTTTGCCTTGTATAGGTTAGACATTTCATTTCATATTACACTCTGGAAATTCTTCATTTCATAGCACTTCAACATATTTGTACAATTCAGATATTTTATTTAAGCAAATAAATACAAAATTATAATTTTTTCACAAAGCACTCTGTAATTTGCAAGTGTAATAATCAGAAAAATGTCATATTTATTGTAGATTCTACTCTCATTATTAACTTTCATAGATTTTTCTCTTATTATATGAAAAAAATTGGGAGGAATCCAAAATCCTTACAAACAAAATTTTCTTTGTTCCATATGTCTTTCAAGATTTTATACTATATAAAACTTAGTTTACTTGAGTATAAACATAGCATAAATAGACTTTTGAAATTCCTGTTTTCTCTCAACATCATAAAAAGTATGTTCTCACATAATCAACATTTATAATACTTAATGTTTTAGTTTGAAACTATTAAATATTGTTTTACAGATATTTCATCAAATTGGCAGCATAATTCACTAAATTAATTTTATAGAGAAAAGTTTTAATGATTTGAAATTCATTTTGTAAGTAACATGTCCATGAAGATCTTCATGTATATATATACACACATATACATGTGTGTATATGTATGTATATAAACTATATATATACATGTATATTTTTAAAAATTATTTTTGTTGTTAATCCTCACCTGAGGATATTTTTTCCATTGAATTTTTTAGAGAGAGTGGAAGGGAAGGAGGGGGTAGAGAGAGAGAAACATTGCTGTGAGAGAGACACATTGATTGGTTTCCTTCTACATGCGCCCCAACCAGGGCCAAAGATCGAACCTGCAACCAAGGTATGTGCCCTTGACTAGAAATCAAACCCATGATCCTTTGGTGTGCAGCCTGACACTATAACCGCTGAGTAACACCAGCCAGGGCCATATATATATCTCCCATTTCCCCCCTTTACCCCCGTCCCCCCAGACCCCCTCCCCATGTCTTCACTACCCTATTGCCCATGTCCATGGGCTATACATATAAGTATATACGTTCTTTAGTTTATCTCTTCTCCTCCCCCAACCCCACATCGAGGTATGTCAGTCTGTTCCATGCCTCCATGCTTTAGGTTCTATTTTGTTGGTCAACTCATTTTGTTCATTAGACTCCACAAATAAGTGAGATCATGTGATTTTTTTTTTCTTTCTCAGATTGGCTTATTTCTCTTAGAATAATATTTTCCAGGTCCATCATGCTGTCCAAAGTTTTAAGAGATCCCTCTTTTCTATAGCTGCATAGTATTACATAGTGTAAATGTCCCACAGCTTTTTTATCCATTCATCTACTGATCAGCACTTGGACTATTGCGAAATCTTAGCTATTGCAAATGACATTGCTATGAACATAGGGGTGCGTATATTCTTTCTGATTGGTGTTTTGTTGGGAATAGGATATATTCCCAAGAGTGGGGTCACTGGATCAGACAGAAGTTTCATTTCATCTTAGGCTCAACTACAACAGAAAGACACACACAACCTACACAAGGGACATACCTGGAGTACCTGGCTTATGTGACCAGGGAGGCTATGCCACTGGGCCACACAGGACACCTACTACCTAAGGACACTCTACCAAGGCCAGGAGATGTGGCAGCTCTACTTGACATGTAGAAACCAGCATAAGATGGCTGCCAAAATGAGAAGACAAAGAGACATGTCCCAAATGAAAGAATACAATAAAACTCCTGAATAAAGAACTAAACAAAATGAAGACAAGTAATCTATTACATTCAGTCTAAAACACTGGTTGCAAGGATGCTCAATGATCTCAATGAGAAATTCAACATTAAAATGAAGATAGAAAACATAAAAAAGAACCAGTCAGAAATAAAGAATACAATAACTGAAATGAATAATACATTAGAGATAATCAACAATAGATTAAATAAAGCAGAGAGGAGAACATATTTGCAAATGTTATCACTGATAAAGGTTTAATCTCCAACATCTACAGGCAATTTATACAATTTAATAAAAGGAAGATAAATGATCCAATAAAAAAATGGGCAACAGACCTAAATAGAATCTTTTCGAAAGAAGACAGAAGGAAGGCCAAGAGACACATGAAAACATGCTCAAAGTCACTAATTATCCAAGAGATGCAGATGCAAATCAAAACGACAATGTGGTACCATCTCACACCTGTCAGAATGGCTATTATCAACAAATCAACAAATGACAAGTGTTGGTGAGGATGCAGAGAAAAAGGAACCCTCATGTACTGCTGGTGGGAATGTAGACTGGTGCAGCCTCTGTGGAGAAGATTATGGAGTTTCCTCAAAAAACTGAAAATGGAACTCCCATTTGACCCAGTAATCCCACTCCTAGGAATATATCCTAAGAAACTGGAAACACCAATCAGAAAGGATATATGCACCCCTATGTTCATAGCAGCACAATTTACAATAGCTAAGATTTGGAAACAGCCTAGGTGCCTGTCAGCAGATGACTGGATCAGAAAACTATGGTACATCTACACAATGGAATACTATGCTGCCATAAAAAAGAAGGAATTCTCATCATTTGCAGCAACCTGGATGGAATTGGAGAATATTATACTAAGTGAAATAAGCCAGTCAATAAAAGAAAAATACCACATGATCTCACTCATTTATGGATAATAAAGAACATTATAAACTGATGAACAAAAAGATAGATACAGAGGCAGTAAAGCATCAAACATACTGTCAAATTACAGCGGGAAGGTTAGGGAGAGGTGGGGGAGATAAGAGATCAACCGAAGGACTTGTATGCATGCATATAAGCATAACCAATGGACACAAAACACTGAGGGGTGAGGGCATGTATGGGAGTGGGGTGGGGGGGGGGGCAATGGTAAGACATGTACACATATAATAATACCTTAATAAAAAATGAAAAAAAGAGAAAATAAAAAAATAAAGCAGAGAGATGAAACAACAATTTGGAAGATAAACTAGCAGAAAACACCCAATCAAAACAGCAAAGAGAAAAAAGCATTTAAAAAAAGAATAGTTTCAAGGGCCTCTGGGACAATATCTAACATACTAATATGCAACATAAGGGTACCAGAAGGAGAAGAAAGAGTAGAAGGAAATGAAAACCTGTTTGAAGAACAAATGACAGAAAATGTCCCTAGCCTGGTGAAGGAAATAGACATACAAGCCTAGGATGCATAAAGAGTCACAAACAAGATGAACTCAAAGATACTCACACCAAGATACATCAAAATTAAAATGTCAAAGGTTAAAGACAAAGACAGAATCTTAAAAGCAGCAAGATAAAAGCAATTAGTTACATACAAGAGAGCTCCCATAAGACTGTCAGCCGATTTCTCAACAGAAACTTTGCAGGCCATAACCCATGGACAAAGATAACAGTGTGGAGAAGGCTGGGTAGAGGGGGTAAAGGAAAGGGAAAAGGGGGGCATCTGTAAACTGTCAGGAAGGAAGGAAGGGAGGAAGGAAGGGAGGAAGGAAGGAAGGAAGGAAGGGAGGGAGGGAGGGAGGGAGGGAGGGAGGGAGGGAGGGAGGGAGGGAGGGAGGGAGGAGGGAAGGGAAGGGAAGGGAAGGGAAGGGAAGGGAAGGGAAGGGAAGGGAAGGGAAGGGAAGGGAAGGGAAGGGAAGGGAAGGGAAGGGAAGGGAAGGGAAGGGAAGGGAAGGGAAGGGAAGGGAAGGAGAGAAGGGAAGGAGAGAAGGGAAGGAGAGAAGGGAAGGGAGGGAGGGAGGGAGGAAGGGAGACTGAAAGAAAGAAAGACTGGAAGAAACTTTGCAGGCCAGAAGAGATAGGTATGAAATATTCAAAGTGATGAAAAGCAAGGACCTATAACCAAGATTGCTCTACCCAACAAAGCTTTCATTTAGAATAGGAGTATAGATAAAGAGCTTTTCATACAAGAAAAAGTAGATCATCACCACTATTACAAAATATGTTAGAGAGGGTATTCCAGAAGAAGAAGAAGAAGAAGAAGAAGAAGAAGAAGAAGAAGAAGAAGAAGAAGAAGAAGAAGAAGAAGAAGAAGAAGAAGAAGAAGGAGGAGGAGGAGGAGGAGGAGGAGGAGGAGGAGGAGGAGGAGGAGGAGGAGGAGGAGGAGGAGGAGGAGGAGGAGGAGGAGGAGGAGGAGGAAGAGGAGGAGGAGGAGGAGGAGGGGAGGAGGAGAAGAAGAAGAAGAAGGAGGAGGAGAAGAAGAAGAAGAAGGTGGAGGAGGAGGAGGAGGAGGAGGAGGAGGAGGAGAAGATTAATAATAAAATGGCAATAGCTACATACTAGTATCTATTACTGATTACCTTAAATGTAAATGGATTAAATGCTCCAATCGAAAGATATAGGTTGGCTGATTGGATAAGAAAACAAGACCCTTACACATGCTACCCACAAGAGGCTCACTTCAGATGGAAAGACACAGAGACTGAAAGTAAAGGAATAGAAAAAGCTATTGGATGAGAGTGAAAACAAATAAAAAACCTGCATCAGCAATGCTTTCACCAGACAAAATAGACTTTAAAAACAAAGGCTATAACAAGAGATAAAAAAGAACCCATCAATTCCACTTCTGAATATTTATCTGAAGAAACTTGAAACACTAATTCTAAAGGATATGTGCACCCATATCTTTGCTGCAGCAATTTTTCCAATAGCCAAGATATGGAAGCAATCGAAGTGTCCATCAATAGATAAATGGATGAAGAAGAAGTGGTACACATATACAATGGAAAATTCTTAGCCATAAAAATGAATAAAATATTGCTATTTGCAACAGCATGGGTGAACCTAAAGGGTATCATACTAAATAAGTCAGACAGAATAAGGTAAACACCATATAATTTCACTTATGTATGGAATTTAAAAATAAAACAACAGAAAATAAATAAACTCAGAGATATTGAGGACATATTGATGGTTACTAGGTGAGAGGAAGATTGGGGGACTGGGTGAAAAAGATGAAGGGACAAAGAAGTACAAATTGGTAGTTACAAAATAGTCATGGTGATGTACAGTATAGCATAGGTACTATAGTTGATAATATTGTAACAACTCTGTTGGTGTCAGATGGGTACTAGATTACTGGGGGTGATCACTTCATAAGTCATATAAATGTCTAACCATTATGCTGTATACCTGAAAGTAATATATATGTAATTTCAAGTGTAATTGAAATTTTTTAAAAATTATTTAACAAAAAAGGAATGCAAACAATACACACAAAAGTGTTACTTTTAAGAACAATATCAAAATTGAAGTTACCATTCAAAGGCTTACATACCTCGTTCTGTCTATAATTTTTCTGCCCAAATGACCTACCAGTACAATGGGAATTTTCTACATCATGTGGATATTAGGGAGGGAATCCACCTGCAACTCTGGTAAGAAATGTGTGGGAAGTGACAGGAAACGGATGTAGAATCAACTCGTTTTCATTCATCACTCTGCCTAAAATCCTTGAAGAGAGTGAACAACACAAAATCTATTTCTATTTTTTCTTTCCCCAACCTTGCAGAACTCAATTAGCACACTCTATTCAGGATAAATGCTGAAGGTGGCCCTACTTAACATCTGACTGGGCTTAGAGTCAATGGTGCGTAAGCAAACTGCTTGCAATCCATACACGCTGCCAGTACTGTGGGTGGATAACCCATGGAGAGAAACAGGAACACAAAGATTAGTTCTTATTGAAGCGATCCAGTTGAAGAATGGGCTCCAAATGTGTCCAAACGACATGAAAGGGAGGGTGTTTCTGGGTAAAGAATTATATTAAGTTCTACGATCTCTGGTATAGTACTTCTCAATTATCAAGAATACCTTCTGTAAGTGTGTGAAAAACAGAAGAAAATCATAAGAAATACAAGAAGAGTCATCAGGTTAAAAGAGATAAACTAAATGAAGCATATGTGTTGTCATTATTTGTTAATCAATAATTCTAAAAGTCTCCGAGGCTCTTATTTTTCTAGTATGCCTATGGGAAAAGATAAAAGTTCCAATGATCCCCTTCTCATTTGACAGGCAAAACTAAGTATTTCAGCAATTTAGCCATTTGAGATGTCAATTTTAATGTTGTTAATAGGTCAGAAACCAGCCCAAATGAGAATCAGCCTCCCCAACAATTTTTCACAGATTGTAGCACATATTTCTAAAGTCTTGGGAGACTTACAAGACCCTAATGCCCTCTGTTCAAAGTGAGTTATCATGGACATATGTATTTTACAAAGGACCAGACAAGTTGATAATAGTTATGAAAATATTCACATGTATCCATTTTATACAAAATAATAAAATTGATATTCTTGGGAAAGTTTTTACTTTAATAACTTACTATATGAGATCATTTAAGCAAATTGAATAATACAATAGTGTATCTTTCCCCAAAATCTGCAGGGAGAGAATACATCTGCTTCATTATTTCTTGGACTCCTTTTGTTAGTTCTGCAAACTTGAATTTTTAACAGAAGGGTCTGGAATTTCATTATTTGGCATTATAAGAAAAAAAATCTCTCTATGGACCTCAATTTTACTGGAGGAAATAGAGACAAGGCTGAATAAGATTTTAAGGATTTTATTTAATGAGGAGTTTACTTAATAAAGAGCCTGTAGCAATTTTCTTCCACAAGAATCAATTTACATGTTCAGATAACTTGAAGCAAAATTTGTAAAAGGAGAATGCATTACAAATAATACAAACATTATTTACCATGAAACTTAATAGTATATTGCATCCATATATGCTGACCATGCTTTCACAGTAAAGAAACAATTTGGGAAAGGAAAGAGTTGTTGGGGATGTAAAACATAATTATTAAACTGATAACCTCAATGCAGTGCAGTAAAGAGCCAATTGGATAGGGCAAAAAGGCAGACTTCAAAATTAAAAGACAGAATAATTTTCCCAAGGAAACAAAAGATAAAAAGATAAATGAAAAGATACATGAAATAGGTAGACATAGAAATAGACATGGAGAACAAATATAAGCAATCCAATCTGTAAAGGGTAGCATTACTAAATAAGTAAATAAACAAATCCTATGTAATAAAAGCCTGATATGCTAAGTGTCTGGTCATCTGGTCTTCTGCTCAACCAATCAAAGCGTAATATGCTAATGATATGCTAAGGCTGCTCAACTACTCGCTATGATGTGCACTGACCACCAGGGGGCAGACAGTCGACCGGTTGACCAGTCACTGTGATGTGCACTGACCACCAGGGGACAGATGCTCCAACCAGTAGGTTAGCTTGCTGCTGGGGTCCGGCCGATCGGGACTGAGAGAGACAGGCCGGACATGCCCTGGAGCCCTGCCGTGGTCCCTCCCCAGCTGGCCAACCTCCTGCATCCCTCCCCGGCCCAGATTGTGCACCAGTGGGGTCCCTCGGCCTGGCCTGTGCCCTCTCCAGGACTCATCGGGGGATGTTGGAGAGCCAGTTTCAGCCCAACAGTGGAATGACCAGTCGCTATGACATGCACTGACAACCAGGGGGCAGATGCTCAATGCAGGAGCTGCCCCCTGGTGGACAATGCACTCCCACAGGGGGAGCGCTGCTCAGCCAGAAGCTGGGCTCATGTAGGGAGCAGGCCTAAGCCATCAGTCAGATATCCCCCAAGGGCTCCTGGACTGGGAGAGGACACAAGCCAGGTTGAGGGAGTCCCCCACCCTGAGTGCATGAATTTCATGTACTGGGCATAGAAATGGTTTTAAAGGATTGACTAGGGCCATATGCCTGAGGGCTTCAATCTGGATATTGTAAGGGTTCTTCATTTCTTCACATTGCATCTACTGGGACTGGTGTGTACAAAGTAGCTTCTTCATTCATGTATAGTCTTGCAGGGGGATGGCTATAATAGGTGGGGTGAGGTTGCTTCAGCATGACCTTCTTTTGTAACTAACTTGGCTTCCTCACAGAATGCTGCTCTCAGGGTAGCTGGACTTTTCACGTGGCAGCTTGACCTTACTTAGAATGACCTTTAAAAGAAGCCTGAATAGAAACTAAAAGGTTTCTTATGATCTAATCTCAGAAGTTCTGTCATTTTTGCATATTCTATTAATCAAATAAGTCACTAGGCCAAGCTAGATTCAATGATAATTAGACAACAATTATTAATGAAAGAAGTAGCAAATAATCTGTGTCTAGCTTTATCACAGAAAATTTTATTTTCTCATAGCAATAATGAATTTATTATAGAAAAAAGTCTGAATTTGAAAGATAAAGAGATAACTTTATAAGCATCTGGTAAAGAGATAAGAATCTAAACATTCAAGAAAAATAAAATGATTCTTGCTTCAGACTTCTCTTCCAGAACAAAAATGATATTCTGTAATTAAACATGATACCAGAGTTTTAAAGAAATAACGTTAGGAAACAACATTTCTGAGCACAAACTATTTTCCAAATGTAAGATCAAAAGAAAAACATATTTTAATATTAAAAAATTTACAAAAATGACAACAAATTAACTTCCTTGAAAATTGTGATCAATGAAGTCTTTATTTAAAAATTAAATCTAAGTAATTATTATGTGGAAGTGAGGATTAATATAAATATCAAGAAAGCAGTATTTTTTTTAGATAAATCAGGTTGGACTACAATCTGGATTAGGCATGGGGTGGACAGATGTGGGGTGAAAGGGGTCAATGGGGGGGGGAAGGAGGGACATCTGTAATACTTTCAACAATAAAGATAAATAAAAAATAAATATTCAGTTATGTGCTATATATCCTGGGGGATTTTATATTCTCATATCTATGCATATGCTTATGTATATTATAAATTGTGAATGCTGCTGTTTTTAAAAACAGTAATAATCTATATATATAATACCCTAAGTGACCAAATGACCGAACGACCAGTCACTATGACACGCACTGACCACCGGAGGCAAATGCTCAACGCAGGAGTTGCTCCCTGGTGGTCAGTGCACTCCTATAGCGGGAGTGCAGCTCAGCGAGAAGCCGGGCTCACCACTGGCAAGCGCTGCTGCTGCTGCTGTGGTACAAGCCTCTCCTGCCTCCGTGGCAGCACTACCGAGACGTGGCAGTGGAGGTGCAGCAGGGCCGAGATGAGCAGGAGCGGTGGCACCTGGCCCCAGCTCGGTCCAGCCGCCTGCCACTTCACACACTGCTACATCCCCCGAGGGGTCCCAGATTGCGAGGGGATGCAGGCCAGGCTGAGGGACCCCACCAGTGCATGAATGCATGCACCGGGCCTATAGTGTAGAAAATAATTCATCAGAATTAAACTGTGTTTTCTTTTAGAGATTTAAAATCCTAATAATTTTATATTATAGAAAAAGATCTTCAAATGTAACACTTATTTAAATTCTAACCTTTAAAAAATAAAGCAAGAAATAACTTTTTGGAAAGCCTAAAAAACAAAAAGAAATAATATAATTATATTGTTTTAACAAAATCTGGGAAGTGGGGAGGTAAGCAAGGCAATAAAACTAGAAAATCATGTTACCGAGACATTTTAAAATCTTACATTATTTCACCTTTAATTTTAATGTTACATAGGTATATAGGTTTATTTTTTTTCTATTTTTCTATTTTTATTGAGGTATTCACTATTAGAACAAAAATACAAATCAATTCCAAAAGAACAGATAAATGGAAATAGAAACAAGTTGATTAAAGTTTCAAATAACATAAAGCACAAATATAGCTTGAGGATAAATATACACACGCAAATTATAAAACCTTATAGCCACAATAACGAAACCAAAACTTTCGGTTATCTTGATAAGAATGAGTTAAATTTCCTTAATTACCAGGTATAATGACATGAGGGACACTTAAAATAAAATGGCTCATAAAACCCCAAAATAAAAAATTAAATTAAAATCAAAAGAAGGTTATTGATTGTGATAATAATCCTATATAATAAAAGGCTAATATACAAATAGACCAAATGGCAGAACAACCAGAACAAGCAACCAACTGGTCGCTATGATGTGCACTGATCACCAGGAGGCGTGTGCGGAACATGGCAGGCATTGGCCGCGGGGGGATGGTGGAGCAGGTGAGCGGGGGCACCAGACCAGGGGAATGCGCCAGTTGTTGTCATCGGGGCAAGCCTCTGGTGGTTACTGAAAATTCTTTGCTCTCTCTCGCGCGCCGCAGTCCCGCCCAGCACTCGCACCTGCTGCCGGTGCCACTGCTTGCACTCACTGCCAGCGCTGGCCCCACTCACACCCACAGCCAGCATTGAAGCTGCCACTTGCATCTACTGCCGGTGCCCAGCACCGGTCCTGAACACTCAGTGCCATCAGCGTGTGGGAGTGCCAGCTGCCGGCCCTGATCGCCCCTGAGGGCTTCTCTACCTCCCCCTGCTCCTAAGGGGTGATCGGGACAGCAGCCACCACTTGCACCCGCTGACAGCACCAGCCCCGCTTGCACCAGCTGCTGGTGCTGGCCCCAATCGCTCCATGCCGTCAGCGGGTGCAAGTGGAGCCGGCACCATCAGCACATGGGAGCAGCGGCTGTGGGAGCAGGGCTGCTGGCATACAGGGAACAGGGGATGCAGTGGGAGGGGCCAGGCAAGGGTGTAGAGGATAGGCCGAGACCTGCCCTTGTGCCCACTGCAGCTTCACATCCCACAGTTCCTTTCAAGGTGCACGAATTTGTGCACTGGGCCTCTAGTCCTATATCATTAAAGCCTAATATGCTAAGTGTCTGGTCAACTGGTTGGCTGTTCAACCAATCAAAGCGTAATATGCAAATGATATGCTAAGGCCACTCAACCACTTGCTATGATGTGCACTGACCACCAGGGGGGCAGACGCTCTGACTGGTAGGTTAGCTTGCTGCTGGGGTCCAGACAATAGGGACTAAGTGAGATAGGCCAGACATGCCCTGGAGCCATGGCTCCGATCATGCATCAGTGGGGTCCCTCGACCTGGCCTGCACCCTCTCGCAATCCGGGACCCCTCAGGGGATGTCTGAGAGCCAGTTTTGACCCAATACCGCAGGCCATGTTGAGGGACCCCACTGGTACACAAATTCATGCACTGGGCCTGTGCATGAATTTGTGTACCAATGGGGTAAAAAATAAAAGTAAATAGTAAAAAAATTACAAAATATAAAACAGCTGTTTTATTTATTTTTTTAAGTTTATCTTAGTGTTGAAAGTATTACAGATGCCCCCTTTGTGTTTTTGGTTTTTTCTCATTGATCCTGTCCACCCCACACCAGCCCTTCCCAAGCCTTCACCACACTATTGTCTGTGTCCATGGGCTATGCATATACGCATATAAGTTCCCTACTTAATCTTTCCCCACCTTGCCCCTTAACCCTGCCTTCCCTCTAACATTTATT
Source organism: Cnephaeus nilssonii (assembly GCF_951640355.1). Taxonomy (NCBI): domain Eukaryota; kingdom Metazoa; phylum Chordata; class Mammalia; order Chiroptera; family Vespertilionidae; genus Cnephaeus; species Cnephaeus nilssonii. The sequence goes on along the minus strand of NC_137080.1, from coordinate 71,184,362 downwards.
AGTCTGTTCCATGTTTTTATGTTTCTGGATCTATTTTGTTCATCAGTTTATTTTGTTCAGTAGATTCCACATATAAGTGAGATCATGTGATACTTACCTTTCTCTGACTGGCTTATTTTGCTGAGCATAATACTCTCCAGATCCATCCATGCTGTTGCAAATGGTAAGAGTTCCTTTTTTTGACTGCCTCATAGTTTTCCATTGTGTAAATGTACCACAGCTTTTTTATCCATTCATCTGATGGGCACTTGGACTGTTTCCAAATCTTAGCTATTGTAAATTGCGCGGCTATGAATATAGGGATGCATATATGCTTTCTGATTGGTGTTTAGGGTTACTTAGGATATATTCCTAGAAGTGGGATCACTGGATCAAATGGCAGTTCCATTTTTAATTTTTTTGAGGAAACTCCATACTGTTTCCACAGTGGCTACAACAGTCTGCATTCCCACCAGCAGTGTACCAGGGTTCCCATTTCTACACATCCTTGCCAGCACTTGTCATTTGTTGATTTGTTGATAGCCATTCTGACAGGTGTGAGATGATAACTCATTGTCATTTTAATTTGCATCTCTCTGATGATCAGTGATTTTGAGCATTTCTTCATTTGTCTTTTGGCCATCAGTATAACTTTGGAGAGGTGTCTATTTAGGTCCTTTGCCCATTTTTAATTGGATTGTTTGTCTTCCTTTTGCTAAGTTGTATGAGTTCCTTATATATTTTGGAAATTAACCCCTTATTGGATGTATCATTGGCAAATATGTTCTCCCATGCAATGGACTCTCTTTTCATTTTGTTGATAGTTTCTTTTGCTAAAATAGCTGTTTTAAATTGAGAACAAATGAAAGTATAAAATTATAAATTTACATAGCAAAATATATAGAACAGAAACTCAAAAACACAAAGAAATTGACTGTGTAATTCATGTAGTGGATTTTAACATGTACTTTTTAGAAAAAGATATTTTTAAGTATAACAATAACAAAAATTATATAGAAAATCTAAATAATATAACTTATAAATTTTAATGACTAACTTCTTAAAAATATACCTATGCACTATATATTTAATATTTATACTTATATAAATTAAAAAGTCCATATCTCTTTTCAAACAACCACTGACTATTATCCCCAAGAAAAAATTTAAAATCCAACTCTGCTAACAAAAATCAGATACATGCAATTAAGTAGAAATTATTGAAAGCTGTTTTAATTAAGGGTTTCTAATTGGTGGTTCAAATTTCACATAATTGATAGGCATACTGACATCATTTGTAACATATTGAATGTATATTTGTGTGTGCATTTGTTTGAGAAGAGGGTCAATGGCTTTTATAAGTTCAATGACAATAATTCCTATATACATACACAAACATTACCTTTTCCAGTAATCCATGTTTCAAAAAGATGATAAAAACTGCTAATATAAGTGATTTGTAAATAAAACTCTGTTATATATTAAAACTTTTAGAATGTGGCCTAAGCTGTATTTTTAGAAATTTATCTTAATATAATGTTTATATTTATTAAATCAAAAGATTGATTTTATGTAGCTTTGTGAGTTGGTGGCAAAGTATATTGATTTTCAAGAAAATATAGAAAGATTATTAATATAATCAGCTATGTATTAGACACTAAAAATAACAGTGGAGTTTATAAATAAAAATCATGCCCTGGCCCATGTGCTCAGTGGTAAGAGCACCACCCCATGGACCAAAAGATTGTGGGTTCAATCCCCAGTCAGGGCAGATGCTCAGATTGTGGGTTACATCCCTGGTTGGGGCACATACAAGAGGCAACTGATCTATGTTTCTCTCTCACATCAATGTTTCTCTTTCCTCTCTCATCCTTTCTACCTAGAATCATTGAAAGCATCGCCTAAGGTGAGAATTATAAAAACACACCCTGAGTTATGTTTTGAAAGTCCTAATAAATTAAACAAAACTCTGCCATTTATAATCAAGAGGGGGGAAATGGATGAAAGGAAAAATGTATGCATAAGAAATTATTAAGAAATCAAAATTACTGATTCAAAAGAGATTTTTAAAATTAAAATGCTCTAAGTAACTCTAGGTTTAAATTTTAACATTTCAATAAATGAACATATTCAAAATTGATACAAATTGTGGAGGTTTATTCAAGTGGAGATAACAAATATGCATAAATGAATAATTTTGGGTCAAAATTAAAAGTTTCTCAAAGAACTAAATTTCCTTCATTTTTAAATATGTCTTTTTTTTTATGTTTTAAGAGATGAGGGTCAAATAGGTAAAGTCTCTGCTATTTACTGTGTCCCAGAGTAAAAATGAAATTGCATGCTCTTTTTTAAAGAAACTGACATTAATTCCAAGATCTACAAGCAAGTAAAAATAAAGACAAATCTATGTTATTAATTATAGATATGAATATCTTAAGTAAATTATTAGTTGTATCCAGCAATGTATTGAGTACATAGCCCCAAAAAGTGTAGTTGAGAAGTGTAATTATGATTGCACATGAGATCATTTATTAATGGACTTCATCCCATTAATACAATAAAGGTGGTAATGTATATGACAGTTTTATGGATAGTGAAATGGCACTATGCCCGAAACTTTTTGTGACTTTCCTCTCTGCTTACCTTTTTACTCCAAATCGGGCCACTAGCTGTGTGTGGATGACACTTGACAGATCCTGCTTCAGCTACACCATCTATCTCTGGCTTTCTGCCCAGGGCTTCTCCGCTGCCAGGATGGGAGGCCCACTGTGACCCATGTAAGGAGATGGAAGTGAGAAGGAGTTCATTGTCCATAGATCAAAACGACAAGAACCAGTGGCTAAATAGTCCCCTCTTCTGTCTCTGAGAAAGGAAATTCTAATGGAAATTCTGCACAACTTTTCTGACCCTCTCCAGCAGGATTGAACTTCAATTGTTCAAGATGCTGGACCAGCTCAATAACAAACCCATTCTTAACCCCCCACCCCATTTTGAATATTTTAGGGATCCACACAGGCACCTTGGAATCATGGTATCTATACAATATCATGCTGTTGAAGGGGAATTTGACATTTAAAAAACACTCAGTGGTGGGTCTCCTTTGCAAATATGAGGAAATAAAAAGTTTTGACCCAAAGAACTTGATAATTTAAAAAAAATTAATAAGCTAAGTACATTATAGAGGAGAAAAAAAGAAAAAGAAGAACTGAATGTATAAGGGTAGGTCACAATGGCTACAAAGCTATAGTAAATTTTCAATTCTATTTTATGAAATGAAAGCTACAGTTTTTATGCATCTTCCTCCTACTAGTAAACAATCAGTGCTTACTCAATTTGTATCAGTAGTTGCATTAGGTTTACTCTGACATTCTGATTTTCATAATTCTTTATCAGTACCTCCTACAGTTCCCTCTGAAAGTGCATCTACTTGGCAGTACAAATGGTTAGTCACATTTTTCAACATTCCTCATTAACATTAAGTTCAATTTTCCACGAGCATTCCAACTTTTGATATTATTTATAATATCAAATTTTCTGTACAACTTGCATTGCAGTGTTGATTTCTTTTTGAGCTATTCTTAATATTTTATTTTTCAAAGCATTATACACGATAAAGTAATGGTTAATGTTACAATCAGGTGTATTACAAAATTAAGAATCATATTAGCTTTGAAAAAAGGCAGTAATAGATATTTAAAGCAGATTCTTTGCTAGCTATGTGTAAGAATTATCTTTCATTATATAAAAGCTTTGCAAATCCTATATAATAAAGAGCTAATATGCTAATTAGACCGGACGGCAGAACGACCTTCCAGAATGACCTTCCAGAAGGACCTTTTGGAATGACCAGTGGGTGAGGCCATGGGGCCACAAGGCAGCCGGGCCTGCGAGGGCTCAGTACTTTGCATGAATTTCATGCATCGGGCCTCTAGTTATTAATAAGTTTTAGTGGCTTATTTTTTCCAAGTACTCTACAATTTAATAGTTATTCTTCAACTATTTTAGTTTTTCCTATTTGATATCTAAATCTTTGACTTGAATGTTTTCTTCATAACTCAATATATCTCTTAAGAATATACATTTTTTGTATATTATATTATTTTTACAGGTTAAACCAGGGCCAACAGAAGTAGTACTTTCTTCTCACATATCATTTCTCATTTAAGACACACATATTCCACCAAAAACATTATCCGTTAATAAAGTTTAATCATGAGTGTTCATTGCAAGGTATATGTAGAATTGTTAAATTTTAAGGACTAGGATTTAGTTTGTCCCAGATCTTAGAGGGTAACTCATCCAATTGATCAGTTTCAAATTTTGCAATATCAATAGTAATATTTGAATTGAAATTAATTAAATCTCCTTGAATGAGAGGCACTCATCTAACATATTTGTCCCTAATCAGCATAAAAGAAAACTTACAACCTTTAGGCAATATTGATTTGCTTTATAGTAGTTTTAATATGCAAATGCAAAATTTCAGCTTTTCTATCTATAATATGAGCCACCGTTTTATACCCTGCTTAAATCTCACCATGAACAATACCTAATTGTTCATATAAAAATCATTACTAGTTTAGTACTAGTAAATATTTCTTTTAGTTGTTGAATAACTTGTTATGTGGTTAGACAAGTGAGGGATTGTACTGTTCTTTAGCTGTATTTTATAGCAACAGAATTTATTTCAAAGCCATTCAATTCCAAATGCTGCCAATCCCATTCTAATTGCACAGTTGCCTGGTCTTACATTAGATTATGATTTTATCTTACCAGCATCTGAATATAATGTTGTTAACTATAAACTCTATGCTAAACAGATCTCCGGGATTAATTTAATTCGTGTAACTGAAACTTCTTACCCATTGACTAGTACCTCCCTGTTTCCCTCTGCCCCTAGCCCCTGAGAACCACAATTTTACACTCAGCTTCTATGAGTTTGACTGTTTTGGATTCTTCATACAAGGGGATCCTGTAGTATTTGTACTTCTAGGTCTGGTTTATTATACTTAGCGTAATGTCCTCCAGGTCCATCCCTGTTGTCACAAATAGCAGGATTTTGTTCTTTTTAAGGTTGAATAATATCCGATTATATGTTGCATTAGAAAAACTCAAATTCCTGTCTGTGCATCCCCTTTACTACTCACACAGAACACTTTATTTGACACTTTTGGTTAACAAATGTGTGGATTCCTCCCCCCCTCCTCCCCGCAACCCACACCACCAAGCATTTCTCTGTGACACCAGCTCGATGTCCTACAATTTAACTTAATTCTGACACGATATACCTAGAAATAGTATCAGATCCCAATGATTTAGGACTCGATTCCACCAGACTGCCCTCACCTTCACATGTCAATCTCAAATCCAGGTTGTCTCTTGTGCTTCAGAGGTTCCCAATACACCCAACTCCAGTTTGTTTAATTGCTAGAGCAACTCAGAGAACTCAGGAAAACACTTACTTACATTTACTAGTTTTCGAAGTATATGATAAAGAATACAAATGAACAGCCAGGTGAAAAGAAACATAGGACAAGGGCTGAAAGGTTCCCAAATGCAGGAGTTGTGGTGAGTCACAAATGTGTTTGCCAATGTAGAAGCTCTCCGAACCCTGTACTTTGGGATTTAATGGAGGCTTCCTCATGTAGGCATGATCAATTATTGAGCACTGTTTGGAGCCCCCCTCCGTTCTCTGGGAGATGAGGAATAGAGCTTCTAATCATGCCTTGGTCTTTCTGGTTGTTAGGGTTTTTTGGTGGGAAAGAGGGGGTGTTGTGATGCAGGCTGTGAAAGAATTCACAACTGAGGGATGAGATACATAGAGAGAGAAAGTTTATTTTTACTTTCCCTGTAGGGAAAGGGCCATGCATTGCCAATCAATGCAAGGGCAAAGAAATATACAGTGGCCTGCTCTTTTAATGGCTGCTGTTACTAGGTGACAAGGAAGGGAGGAGGATTTGGGGGCTGAAAATGAGTAGACATCAGTGGGGTTGTCTTAGTTAGTTCTTCATGAGATAGTCCAGGCAGGAGCAGATGTCCTAGGGAGGTGTCTTTGTCAGTATCTTCATCCATGCCTGTAAAACATTCTTAGAGCAAAAGTTACAAAGAGTTCAAAAGGGGGCCACTTTGGGTTTGAAAGGAGGGAGTAGGGCCCTTCTACTAACTGGAAACTTTCTGGCCCCAATTTCCCCAGAATCATTAAAACCACAGGGAGGAGGGGTATGCAAGAATGTAGCCTTGAAAGTAGCTTATCTTGTCCCTCAGTTTGAATAGAGGGGCTGTTTGAATCAGAGGAGCTAATAATCTTGGGGTTTAATTACCAGGTGCTTCTCATAAATTATGGAAAGCACAGCAAAGAAAAAGAAAGGCCTATTTTTCTGTGCTTACACTGGTGAGCAATGTCTTAAGTTTAACCATTTTATCCCACTTTCATCTTCCCTGTCCCCATTTGCAATCAGGATAAATACCTTACTATGAGTTCATCTCCCTCTCATCTCTAGTCTCCACCATCATTCATATTCACATCACTATGCCTGCCACATTGCTATTATATAGCATGCTATTTGTAGAGTATTATAAATCATACTAGAGGCCCAGTGCAAGGATTCGTGCACATTGAAAGGAAATTAATTAGAAGGTGGCTGGTGGGGCAGGACTGGGTGAGACAGTCCAGATGCACCCTGGACCCAACCTCCTGTGGTCCCTCCGTGGCCGGCTGCATCTGGGGCAGCACTGGGGCTCCAAGGGCATCTGCAGAGTGAGCAGGCAGGAGCAGATGTCCTAGGGAGGTGTCTTTATCAGTACCTTCATCCATGCCTGTAAAACAGGTGGGGTCTCTCAGCCTGACCTGTGGGAATCTGGCCAGAATCAGCAGTCTGACATCCCCCAAGGGGTCCCGGAGTGCGAGAGGGCACTCTGCAAAGTTGATGTCACTTGGCAGCTCCTGCATTAAGCATCTGCCCCCTGGTGGTCAGTGCGCATCATAGCTACCAGCCAGCAGTCAGCTGGTCACTTAGCCTTTTATATATATAGATATTTTCAATATGTTTGCTTACTTAACAGAAAAATTTACTAACTTTTATTTATTATCCATTCCTTTCTATATTTTAGTACTCCTTGGTTTTATCTCCTTCACAGAATATTTCTTCCATGATTTTTTTTTGCAAAGTAGATTTTTGTGTGATAATCTTTCTGAGGTTATCATGTGCCTGAAATCTTATAAACACTGATTTAAATAAAGTTTAGCTACAAATAAAATTCCAAGTTTAAGATTGAAATTCTCCTTCTTCAACTCTAAAATAAAAATAAAAAATCTATTGTCTTCTGACATCTAGTGTTGCTGTTGAAAAGTCTGATATTATATTTAAGTTCTTTTCCTGTTCAAATGATCTGTTTTTTCTACTTGGATACCGAGAGTTTTCCTTTTCTCTGATGCACTAAAATGTGTCTGGAGTTGTTTGTTTGGTTTGGTTTTATTTGTTGTTGTTGTTGTTCAGCACTATTCAATTTGGCACTATTCAATTTGTCCTTAATTTAGAGTATTCTTAATCATTATTTTTCTTCTATTATTATTTCCTTCTCATCACTTTCTTCTCTTCAGGTGCTATTATTATGTAGAAACTAGAGGCCTGGTACATGAATTCATGCACAGGTGGGGTCCCTTGGCCTGGCTGGCGATCAAGGCCTATCGGGGGGCCGGCCAGCTGGGGGAAAGGATCCCAGGAGGTTGGCCAGCTGGCTGGCCTCCTGATCAGGGCCTATTGGGGGGCTGGCCAGCAGTGGGGAGGGGCCGGGCAAGGTTGGCCAGAGGGGCCACAGGAGGTTGGCTGGCCAGTCCCCCAATTGGGGCTGATGTGGGGCCAGCCAGCCAGGGGGAGGGGCTGCGGGAGGTTTTCCAGCCAAGGGGAGGAGCCATGTGAGGTTGGCCGGCCAGCCCCCATCAGGGCCGATGGGCGGCCAGCCGTCTGGGGGGAGGAGCTGCAGGAGGTTGGCTGTGATAGTGCACTGACCACCAGCGGGCAGCTTCTGCATTGGGCATCTGCCCCTGGTGGTCAGTGCGCATAATAGCAACTGGTCGATTGGTCATTCGGTAGTAACAGTTGCTTAGGCTTTTATATATATAAATATTACTTCTACTTTGTCACCCATATTCCTGAAAATATTTCTCATTCTTTACATTTCTTTATCTATTTCTAATTTTTTGGCAGACTTCATTGACATGCTATTCCATCTTCTTGCTCTAAAGTGGTGATAGTGAAGGCTGTGGTCCTCAGAATGACAGAAGTAGATTTCCATCAGTGCCTAATCCTCCAACAATGACACTCAGGTCTTTTGTTTGCCATTTTCCTTCTTTCTCCTTCCCCTAATCATTTTTGTGTCTACAAGCCAATCTCATAGTTTTGTTTTACTTATTGAAATACATAAAATATCTCCTGATTCTATCGCATCTTTAGATTGTATTCGGTGAATGAAATCATAAGCATTTCCTGTTCTGCCATCTTCTCCTAACAAGAGCTCTCCAAGCATTTATTTTCTAGTTCATCAATTTTGTGCTATGTAATTTTTCTTGTGTGAACACAAAATAAAATATACATAGTACATATATTTAAAAGAATTTAATTTGCAACTGTCACATCTCTTGTTTTAACTGCCAACTTCAATTGCAGACTATTTGTTCTAATTTGGGAATTTTTTCACTAAAAATGCATGTAAATTTTTATTAATTTATCTCAATACTGAAAAATTGGAGGCATTATATTCTTAACATAGAAAGGAGATACTAAATGTCTATCCAAATCTATTTTGACATGATTTGCTTTCAATTCTACTCATAAAATGTCTCAAGATATATTTTTCTCCTGCTACTAGTACCTTGGGAAATATTAATCTCAGAATAATTGAGAAACACTGGTTAGGCTGTTAATTTTAAATGACATATTAGTAACTGTCAGTTAAATTGATAGAGCTATAATTGAGAATAATAGTAAAAAGATAACTTCCTTTTCATTGAATATTTCATGATTATTAAATTACTTATTGAATGCTATTTTGAGCCTTAAAGTTGATTATAATAGAATATATCAGGATCTTATAAAAATCAAGGTAATTCATTTAAATGGATTGTTAACTTTTTAGGTTAATTCTTCAAATGTTGCATTGTTTGCATCTAAATTTGTGTGGAGACTAAATATTCTTTCCAAAAAAACATTAAGGCAATGTCAATTGTCCTGAAATCTATAGTTAGGGAATCATATCTGGGAAAGCTGAAGAGAAACAGTAATGAGGATGTTAACACATTCATGCTCAGCTTAGGAATATGTTAAACAGCTTCTGCGTTTCTGTATAAAGCAATAGTTTGAGTAATTTAAGTGTGAAGCAGAGAAGTATAGTAAACTTTCATTCATTTCAAAAATCTTATATGTAATCTTATAATGCCATTATTTTTCATTTGATGATAATTGTGCTTGTGTCTGTCTGTGGGACAAAGGTAGTAAAGAAAGTATGATATTAGGGAAGAGTTGTAAATTAACTGGGGGGAAATGCATTCATTTAGGTTTTCTTAAAATATAACAGCATTTCTAAAATAGAAACAATCATTTGTTTACAATTAAAAGAATCCTATAACAATATTTCTAATATTTAAAAGGAAAGTTTGTGAGAACAATGGTTACCTCAAAAAACTGAACCACTTTGAATATTATACAAACCTATGTCTTCAAATATATTTCTAAAATAATCTATGATGCAAAATAACTAAATTTTCTGTCAATATTTATAAAATCAAATAGCTATGTTGTAAATTATGACAATTTTACTCTGTGTAAAAGCATCTCCCTCTTTTTAGGGTTGAACACAGCAATAATCACACAAGACTATCTTTGTGATTTCAACAAACTCAGTAGAACTCACATATTAACAACTTTTTTTAAGTTATGAGTTTTTAAAGATATTTAAGATATTCAATTTTTAGGTATTCAATCATTTATAAGATTGCAATATTTATTTATATAGCTAAAAGGGCCTATGAGAATGATTGGATTGTTCCCTCAATACAAAGTGAACTTTATATTTGAGGCATTTTAACTTAAAGATCAAATTTTCCTGAAATGCTCAGGGACTGGAAAAATCAATTTGATTTACAACTTAATTAATTGCTTTTTTTCTTTGCTATATTTTATTCATGGCAATGTTTATTTTTTAATTTAAAACATAATTTATATAATTTTTTTGCATAATTTCAGAAACTAAGTTCTGAAGTACAATCTTCTCTCAGAAGACCTCTGTCAGAAGAGAGCTACCTCTTTCTACATGCGATGTGAGTATGTAACACACCCAAATTATATACTTGTCCAACATCCTTAATACACATTTTCCTATTTTAAGTGTGATATAAGTAAATCAATTCAAATAAACATTTGATATTTCCCTAATAAGTAGAAGACACTGCAGTAAACACTAAGGTATGGATGACAGAACTCCTGGTCTCAAGGACAATACACAATAAAAGCTCACTGCTACAGATCGCATCAGCTTATTTGCTTCTCTTTCCTTTTTCCCCCCTTTCCTTTCCTTTTTTCCCTTCCCTTCCCTTTCCTTTCTCTCCCTTTTCCTTTCCCTTCCATTAATTCTCTGTCTCTCTCTCTCACTCACTCTCTTTTTGTTGAAAATATAAGCCTTTAAATTTAAAAGGACAAAATTCTGTCCTTGAAGAGAACAAAAATGTATCTTTTAAGTGAACAAAAATGTATGAAGCATTTTATTTTTTTTTTTGGTGCAAGAAAATATAAACTTTAAAGCTGTTTTCTATGGTGGTCTAAATACAAGTGTGCTAGAAGAGATGGTCTTTGTTCCATTTTATAATTGTGTGAATGAGACCCAAAGAGATAAGTAATTTATAAAATCCTCACACAGCAAATAGAATAATTTATCACTTTCACCACACCTTGATGAAAGGACTACCCAGTATAATATAAGGTTAGGCAATTAATAAATTTTTGCTGGAAAAATAATAGATGTCCGCACTACTCAGTTTTTCCTAAATGTCTAAATATATATTGCAATATTTCCAAATTTTGATAAACAAAGTGTTCAAAATATAAGTAATACTCTGATCTATATGCATTTTGGATAGCACATTCCTTTTTTACAACAAAGAATAAGTATTTGACTTCAAAATGTGGCTATCCTTAAAGAAAATATAGCTAAGAATGATGGAGACTAAGTGTGAATTCATGCATTTGATGTGCTCATTCATTTCTGCTAAGTAGAAGAAACAGCTAGCAGTCTACCAAAGATTTAGGCTCCTTTCCATTGTGTCGTTAATTGCTGCTAAGAGTCATCTGTACAGACAGGAGCTACAATGCCCAGACTCCTTTGCAGCTAGATGTTACCATGTGACTCGTCTTCATTATTGGAATAAAAAATGGGACACATATCACTTTCGAATAAAATAAATAAGTAGCAGATGTGCTTTATCCACCAACTCTTCTGTGTGCTAACTGGCAGAAAATGACAGTGTCTCCTGGGTAGATCCCTAAGTAATATCTTTAAACAAAAAAACTTCCCCCCACCTTAATGAAGAACATTTTCATCTTCATTGTATAACCATGAAATAAATTTTTATTTTGGAAAAAAGTGACATTTTCAAATGTCTTAGTTATAGGAGCTATTATTGGCTTCCTTAACATACATTGCTTCCCCAGCAAACCTTGTTGTTATTTTTGACCTTCAACATAGATGAGTGACATATGAGTATATTTTTATTGGTTCTTATTGTTTGGAGTTGAACTAGCAGTAACTTAGAATTATTCAACAGAAGAGAAGAATAAAAGAATAAACAATGTTAGAAAAATAAGAAGTAATTATAAAAATAAAGTTAGGAATTTGATAGAGTCTTTCCAATGAGTCAGTAAGTAATACATGGAAAGAGAAAGATCAGAGACTTCTAAATGACTCCACACTAATCAATTTAACACTTTTAAAATGGAAATTTACAAATCCATAACCAGAGGTGGGGGGGGGGAATACACCCAGTTGATATCTAAGAAAAGCTGATAAAATACAAATAGATATTAGTCACAATTTTTTTTCCTGGCACACCAGAGTAAGTTTGAAAACCAATAAAAGAAATGTAGAAATACAGAAATATAGGGCTCAGAGATGTGTGGAATATTGCTAAAGCTCTATAAAATGTATTTGGAAAATAGTACACCTGGATTAACACATTGGAATTCGGAAGATGCTCTTCCAAGGCTAGAGGTGAAAATGTAATTTCATCGTGTAAAGGAAAACAGCTGAAATAGAAAGGAACACTTCCAGAGGTCTCTTTTTAGAAAAGCAAGAAAATGCAGTGAGTGAGTGATCCAGCATCCTTTACATGAGCCAAGGAAGTTGTTTCAGTAGAGCCCTGTTCCTATGTGTGTAAAGTTCAACAGGCTTTTGGAACCAAAGGAGAGATTTGAGTTATTTTAGATCTCAACTATTGAGGAACTCTTTTAAAATAGGTGTAGAACCACATTTGATTATGAACTATGTGATAATGTAAGTGCCACACTGATCATTTAGTGTGTGGGCCACACCAGTTGTTTAATGTTTTTGAGAGGTTCCCTGTGGTAACTCCATGGATTGTTATTATCTTTATTTATGATACAAGGTGAAATGTAAGGTTCTGAGATGGCATTGTGATAGAAAGTAGGCAGGAACTTTTTCTTTTAAAATATTTGTGTGCTATCGTTTCTAAATCATCCTGTTTATAGCATGCAATGGCTTTGAAGTGACTATCTATATATATAAAAACCTAAGCAACCATTGCGACGGAACGACCAGAACAACTGGAACGAACAGTCAACCAGTGGCTATGGTGTGCACTGACCACCAGGGGACAGATGCTCAACACAGGAGCTGCCCCTGGTGGTCATTTTGCTCCCACAGGGGGAGCACTGCTCAGCCAGAAGCTGGGCTCCCATCTGGCGAGTGCAGCTGCGGCAGCGGGAGCCTCTCCCGACTCTGCTGCAACACTACTGAGCAGTGGCAGCAGGCGCAGCAGGCCAGGATGAGTGCAAGTGGAGCAGTGCCCAGCCTCAGTTCTGGCTCCTCCCTGACTGCCTGCCACTTGGCACACTGCTACATCCCTCGGGATTGGGCCTAAACTGGCAGTTGGACATTCCTCTTGCAATCCAGGACCCCTTGGGGGCCTAATCTGGTAGTTGGACATCCCCCAAGGCATCCCAGATTGCAAGAGGGCACAAGTGGGCTGAGGGACATCCCATCCCTCCAGTGCACGAATTTCATGCACCGGGCCTCTAGTTTTAACATAAATGTCTTTTTTATAGATTCGGACTAAAAATTAACCCAATATTCTCAGATCCAGTGTTTTTAGTTGCTCTCCAGTTTCTGGAGAGATAAAGAGCTCATGGCTAGCTGCTCTTCTTAACAAATAACATGTGCATGTTATTTCTTATTTCTTAGTGACTCCTCCAAAGTGTGGGTACTATATTTGTAGGGAAGCAAACAGACTCTAGTACTGTATTTCAAACTTATTCTTGAGACAGCAGAAGTGAAAGCTCTGCACTAATTAATGGCAGGTCTGCTTCCTGTAATATATCTTTACATATGTCATCATTCTAATTTCTATTTAGTATTTCAGAGGACAGTAAATTTTAATTTGAAATGAGAGTAGGAATTGAATATGCTCTTACGGGTGACAGTGGCATCTTGGCGTCCTTGGAACCTAACATAGGGATATGTTCACATGAGTCTTCCCACTAGATTTTGAAAGAATTATAAAACCATAGGCTCATTAGAAGTCATCTAGCTTAATTCCTCATTCTATAGTTAAGGAAAATAAAGCCTAGAGAAAGGAAGTAGTTTACCCAAATCATACAATAAGTTAATGACAGAGTTAGAATTAAAAACAGAACACAAAACTTGCATTGCATTTTCTTTGTATTATAAGACACTGACTTCCATGGATTGATGATTTCTTAAAGCAATGGAGATATTTCAGAACATTCCACTTATGCCCATTACCCTCAAATATAAAGGTATATAGCACCCAGAAAGTTTGTCTAAAGTGCAATTTTCCTGGATACTATGCCCAAGGACTTTGAGTCACAAAGCCCAGTGTTCTGATGCAGGTGGCTTGTATACTGCTCTTTACAAAACAGTTCATGTTGAATAAATAATTACTGGCCATGCTGCCTTTTCTATCCTTATTAAATGAAGATTGGGATATTTAGGCTTCACATGTCAGGAATAGACTTGTTAATAGTAAGCAGTGAACCAAGAATGCATTATAAATTTTATCACTGACTTGAAGATTTCCATGATTTTGAGTATTCCCAAAATACAGATGAACATCATATTCACCATGGCTTATGTAGTTATGTTTATGGATTACTTAATAGTCTCTATGGTTTATGTAAGCTTTTAATTAATTTATGTTTATAAGTTATGTAAATAATATTTTACTACCTTTGATATTTTACTCCAAGGAAGGCAAATTCTCTATTAACAAACAGTTATCTTTTCCATTGAAAGTAAGCATCCCATTTAATTCACCAAATAAGAAATGGAAATATTTTAGTCACTAAAAGAGATAACTCAATCTTGTTAAATATTCATAGTGGCAGAACTCATAATTACTTTATTCAAAGGCTATATAGTGACTGGTTTGAATTGAAATATTGATATAATCATTCAAGAGTCTCTCACATAAAAAAGTCATTAAAATTCTCTATTAAAACCTAGGATTTATAGACATTACTTGGGAATAGAAATGCCAGCATCTAGTTGTTATTTTCAGTTAGATGTTATGTGTCCTATTAAGCTAGTATTTGTTCCCTAAGCTATGATGGAAACATTATTTTACGAATATGTTCTGATAATATATATTCTAAGTCGTTAATCCTCAACAGTTGTTTTTTTTTACAGAACCTATATATATAAAAATCCAGCAACCATAAGGGCCATAACGACCATAATGAACGGTCACTATGACACCCACTGTGGCCCACAAACCGCCCTTCAGAGGGTGGAGCTGGTCTGCCAACCTCGCAGCCCCTCCCTGCTGCCAGCCTGCCCCTGATTGGATTCTCCTACTCCGATCAAGAGCGGGCCACCGGCCAAACACCCGCTCCCTTTCCCCCAGCCAGTCCCGCCCCCGATCAGCCCACCCCACCACTATAGGCCCGCAGCCCCTTCCCCCGGCCAGCCTGCCCCTGATCGCACTCCCCCACCCCAATAGGGGGCAAGGCTGTGTGGCCAACCTCCTGCAGACCCTCCCCCTGGCCACCCCACCCCTGATCGCAACCCCACCCCAATAGGGAGCAAGCGGGGCCAGCCAGCCCACCACCCACAGCCCCTTCCCATGGCCGGCCCCCATCCCCAATCAGCCCTCCAACCCTAATCAGGGGTGGGGCCCGCCGGCCAATCGCCTGTGGTCCCTTCCCCCATCCCATCCAGCCCTGATCAGGACCTGATCAGGGAGGCCAGCTGGCCAACCTCCCGCCATCTCCTCCTCCCTACAGGCCCTGTCCCAATCTGCCCTGATTGTGGCCGGGCCAGCCAGATCCCACCCGTGCATGAATTCATGCACTGGGCCTCTAGTTAAGATATAAAATGCCATGTGTAGAGTAAGAAAAATAATTTAGTTTTATTCAATGTTCCTTAAGAGATATTTTACATTTTTTCCCTTCTGGCTTTTATCCTTAAGTAAAACCAAAACCTCATTTCTAAGTGAAATGCAGAGTAGATTTACAGAAAGCATTTTTTTTTTACTAGAACTACAGTCATAAAGTAGGTAAAGTGCTAATTAAGTTATAAGAGACAACTGATTTTATATGAGAAAAGCAAATATTCTTATCTGAGATTTTCTCTTTGTTTGGGTTTTGGTTTAGAAACATAAATGCCTGGATATCTGATTTGGTAAATAGTTCTGGGAATAAAATCTTATGCTTTGACATCCATCCTTGCCAACTTTCTCACAAAAGGTGGCATTGTTGTAGACAACTTTTCAGTTCTTATTGTGAAATTTATGGCAAAATGAGATTACTACATCAGTTACTGGTCAACTCTGTGCATTAAAGACCTATTGCAGCTTTGTGATCAAATCAAAAGGCAACCTGTCTCTCTCTCTTTTTTTTTTTTTTTGCATTAAATGTATTTATTTTTATTTTTTAATTGAATTTATTGGGGTGACATTGGTTAATAAAACCATACAGATTTCAATTGTACAACTCAATAGAAACATAATTTGTATACTTCATTGTGTGCTCATCCCCCAAAATAAAGTCTTTTTCCATCCCCATTTACACCTGTCTTTTAAATATTTTTTTTCATTTGAGGCAAAATATTACATCTAAAATGTCCCTCTAAATTTTGCAGTATATTTTAGCCTCGTGTTGAAATGCAATTGATGTTCTGTACATCGATCTTATATACAAACTAACCTACTGTGTTCTTTATGTCTAACTAATTCTCTGGGAATTACTTAGAGTCTTGTTTATGCTGATAATTATATTATCTATAAATCTTACTCTTGTTTCCTCCTGTCCCCTGCCATACCTTTGCTAGAAATTTTCAAATATCTACTTTTTCTTTACAAATAGAAAGCAGAATAATAAACCCCCATATACCTATCAATCATAGTCAATAATAATCAACTCATAGTTAGTTTTGTTTTAATGCTTGTCATACCATTATCACACCTAAAAAATTAAAATTAAAATGATTTCTCAATATCAACTAGTGTCTCATTTGTCAAAGAGACAAAAGCTAAGAGTCATTATGTTGTTAATCTCATTATTTTAAAAATTATTAAATCTAGATATTAAGTAAAAGTTCCAAGGTCACCATTTTAGGAACAGGCATGAATTTAATCCTAACTCTCTCAGATGTCAGAGTACATGCTTCTAGGAACTCCCCTTTATTGCTCTCTATCACTAAATTAAATACAATAACTGAAGCCCATGACACATGCTCCCAGAATTATTCCACATGGAAAGAATTATCCCACCTTGGAGAGAAGAGGGAAGTCTCAGGGTGAAGGTGCATTTGGATCAGACCTAGGAGAATGATTTGAGTTAGAGCGTGCAAAGGTTGAGCAAGGGCATTCCACACAGAGGCAATTGCCCAAATAGGAGCACGGAGGCTTACGAGCATGATGACCTGTTAAGGAAGGCAAAGAGTCTGATCTGGCTGATGCTTTAATTAGAGCCTCAGCAGCAGAACAGAAAGATTTGGACCAGTTTGTGGAAGCCTCTGAAGCCAAGCTAAGAAACAACTTTTATGGTTATGGGCACTTGAAAGCCACTGAAACTTTTGTGAAGAATAGAAATGAGATATGACTTGAATTTTAGTGCAATAACTCTGACAGCAGCCTAAAGTTAGAGCGCTAAGATCTCATAGGCAGATAGAGCAATTAAAATATTATTGAAATGATATAAACAACAAAAGAAAAGTCCAGAGCTGTGGAAATGGAATTTTTCAAGCCATAAAAGCACTATACATTTTTAAGCTTACAACTCATCTCCAGATTGCTAAAATTAAAGTGTTCTCCTTTATATCTAATTAAAATGTAACTTCATGTTATTGGATAATATTACATATTTACTTCTGTGGCATTTTTAACTTTAAATAGTATAAATAATGTGGAGTGACTATATTAAATAAATTTTGATTATTTTTAGAACTATATTATACATTATTCTTTAAAATAACTTATGTCATCCAGGTGTCAAACCCAATCTAATTGATTATGTAATTAAATAACTTTTAATTTGTAACAATAAGTATGCAGAAGCAGGAGACCAACATAAGGTTAGGCTTGGTGTTTAGCAGTCCAAGACCTTTAAAGGAGCAATCTTCAGACCCAAAATACTATTTTGTGAGTGTTACAGATAAACACTCACAAAATAGCATTTCTACTCTGCCATCAAACCTACCAGTGATGCATTAAAAACTATCAAAGTCTTACATACTCATATTCATACATATATATGTATTCAGAATTTGTGTTTTGTTTTAAACACAAATAAATTATAAATTTAAATTAGAAACCAAAGGATTTACACTTTAATTGGTATTTTGTGTTCGGTAGTCTTTTCTGAGGGCTTTGTAGGATAATGTTGCAATTGTTGTACTGTCAACATTTCATGAATATATTGATGATTATAATTGCATGCATTAGCAAACCTAAAAAAATGATTAAGGAAAACATCTGTTAATCACTTTCATAATTGATAATTTCAGTATTAAATTACAGGATGCACAAGTTGGTCTCCATGTATGTATCCTGCAGCATAAAATAAATATACGCATACAGAAAAAAATGTCAAAACCATATAATAGTGTCCAAATATATCCAAGCAACAAATACAACACAGAGTACCAATGTAACAGGTCCTGTTTTCTTTTTTCTTTTTCTCATTGTCATTCTACTCTATCCCAGGAGGGAAATGAAAATATTCCTGAGACATAGACCAAAGCCATAAAGCATACAAAGAAAAATCAGCATCTCCCAGAAGATCAATTTATTGCATTACCAAATTTCTTATTCATGAAGTTTGATCTAATTGCCTCATCCAGAAAGTATATTATTTTTATGGATCAGAATGATGCATGAATGTAATTACATTAGTGATTTTCACATATTATCAAAATAATGCCTGTCTTTAACAGTATCACATTATTTGATTTCTTTGAAATATAGCCTACAAATTACATACATATTAAAATTATGTTCATTTTAATAGCTTATGATACTTTGCAAGTATAAATTATGAATATTTTATATATAATGTTTTCATCTTAAATACATAGTTTCAATGCATATAGGTGAGTTTATAATTCAAACAGTCTGCAATCAACATAATTCATGTTTCCAAATAGTTTTCTGGGTTATTATCTCTGTCTTTTTAAGCCTTTAAAATGTTCTATTCTTCTGTCCTAGGTCCAGGCATATAAATTAACAGAAATTCATTATAACAGATTGTCAGTCACTTAACCAAATTGGAAAATGACAGTCCTTTCAAAATACTCTTTCAGATTATTACTAAAATCATCTTAGGATGGTATTTTCTTTAAAATGTTTAACTCTTTTGATTTATTTGACTAGTCTCTTCATATTTTAAAAGTTTTATTAATTATTTTGAACCCTGGGCACCAACTGATCAAAGCTGAAGCTGTCAGGATCAATTAACTTTTCAGTTGTAGAGGAATTGGTTCAGAATAACCTTCCTTGGGTTTTTCGTATTTTATTTTTATTTTTTGTAAGTTTGTTTAAATATTCCTGAACACAATACTATATAATAAAAGCCTAATATGCAAATTGTTCCCTCGACTGGGAGTTCCACAGCTGGACCAGTTGCTATGATGCGCACTGACCACCAGGGGGCAGATGTTGGACCAGTAGGTTAGCTTGCTGTGGGCACTGGGGGGCTGGACTGGAAAGTGAGGTGTGAGGTGAGAGCCCTCAGGAAGCTCCCAGGGTTTGGCATGAGCCCTGGGCAGAGGCAGGAGCCAGGAGGGACATGGTGGCGCAGGAGGCTGCTACCTATGATTCAAGAGCCGTGGACTGTGCCACCCTCCACAGCCTATGGCGTTCTCAGTGTACAATTCATAATCTTCAGAGCTGCTGCTTTTTATTAGTTAAGTTTCACTAACTACTCCAGGAGAATGGGTAGCACCATTACCGGGTGACGGGCCAGGCATGCTTGCTTGAGGCCATGAGACGGCCTCGGGCTCCCAAGGACTCAGCAGAGAAGGGGGTGGGGATGAGTCAGAGAAACTGAGTCCAAAACTTAAAAGGAAGCGGGAGGCAGTGAGGGGTGGAGGGCGACAGCTGCGCAGGGGCCTAGAAAAGCTGCTGGGTGGGGGCAGCTGAGGAGCCTGGTGCCTCCCACAGGACAGGCTCCACGTCCCTCCCTCCTCCTCCTCCCCATGACCTGTCACCCCAGCTCTCAGCCAAGGCCCCACCTGGGATCACCCCACTCCCACCCCTGCCCAGCTCCCCATGGCCTCACACAGCCCCTTCCCACACAGCCCCGCCCTGCACAGCCTTTGGGGAGCTCTGCTCTGAGAAGAAAGGGGGAGGCTGCAGACAAGAGGACACAGGAGGAAGGGGCAGAGCAGGGCCCACCAAGTTAGATGGAGGGGAGGGAGGGAGAGACCCCACAGGACTGGGGACAGAGATGGGGGGGAAGGAGAGCCCTGCAGAAGCATCGCCCTTCAAGTAGAAATCCTGACCCCATTTTACAGACCCCAGCAGAGTGTGTGTGTGGAGTAGGGAGGGGCGAAAACAAAAGAGGGTGTGAGGGGATTGGATGGATGGAGAGCAGTGACATTTGATTCATGGCCCATTTATTTTTATTTTTGTTAATATATTTATATTGATTTCAGAGAGGAAGGCAGAGAGAGAGAGAGAGAGAGAAACATCAATGATGAGAGAGAATAGATCTGCTGCCTCCCGCACGACCCCTCCTGGGGATTGAGCCTGCAACCCAGGAATGTGCCATTGACCAGAATTGAATCCAGGACCCTTCAGTCCATAGGCTGCGGCTCTATCGACTGAGCCAAACCATCTAGGGCCGTGGTTGGCAAACTGTGGCTTGTGAGCCACATGCAGCCCTTTGGCCCCTTGAGTGTGGCTCTTCCACAAAATACCACGGCCTGGGCAAGTCTATTTTGAAGAAGTGGCATTAGAAGGAGTTTAAGTTTAAAAAATTTGGCTCTCAAAAGAAATTTCAGTCGTTGTACTGTTGATATTTGGCTCTGTTGACTAATGAGTTTGCCAACCACTGATCTAGGGTGACCCATGGCCTATTTAAAACAGCTGCAGTAGGCTGAGCAGGTGTCTTACCACGATGGTGTTACCTGATAATGAGGGTGTCTCTCCTTATGTTGGCGTAATTAGAACATCAGTGAAGTAAAGACACACCCATGGAGCCTGCAAAGGGTTTCTATGCACATAATGCAATTTACTTCGTGTGGCAGCTGAAGAGGGTGAGCAGAGCCTTGGAAGGACATGAGGGCTCCAAGACCAGGGGCGGGAGGGAAAGTGTGTGCTGAGCATTCCTCACCGTGAGTTACGATCTATATATATAAAAGCCTAATATGCTAAGTGTCCAACCGAGTGGTTGACCGACTGGTTGCTATGATGTGCACTGACCAGGGGGCAGATGCTCCAACTGGTAGGTTAGCTTGCTGCTGGGGTCCAGCTGATCAGGACTGGGTGAACATGGGGCTGGACACACCCTGGAGCCAACCTGCGGTACCTCCCGTGGTCCCTCCCCACCACCAGCCCCGATTGGCCCCAATCAGAACTGGGTGAGATGGCCTTGATTGGCCCTGATTACCAGCCAGGTGAAGGGACTCTACCAGTGCACGAATTCGTGCACTGGGCCTCTAGTTTAGTAATAAAAGTTTCACACTGTTTATGTTAGGGAAGAGAGACTAATATCAAAATTAGTGAGCCTTTAAAAAAAGTAATCTGGCTTAAATATTTTAATTTACAGACTAGCATGTTTTTAATTTTTCTTGATGTATAATTACTAAACAAAAAATTGTACATATTTCATGCATACAATTTGGTGAGTTTGGACATATATGTACACCCAAGAAATAATTACCACAATCAAGAAGATCAAAATATCTATCATCTCCAAAATGTTTTATTACGCCCCTTTTTTTTTTGTTTTTGTTTTCTTTTTTTTTGTTTGTTTTTGTCATCTGTGTGCGTGAGTATGTATATGTGTGTTAAGAGGACAGGACATGCGATTTTATGCTATTTAAAATATGAAGAAATTAAATAAAAAAGCTCCAGATTTATTGAAGTACTTCTCAAGTAAGCCTTTTATTTTCACACTCACTTTTGATTGACCTCCTCTCACTTCTTGAAACTGAATTTACCCTTTAATGAAATCAAAGTTCTGCATTATGCACGAATGGGAGACTGAGTACTAAAATAAGAGTGCAAGAACCTGTTTTTAAACTAACAACCTGAGAAGTAGTCTCATTAAGAAAATTCACATGCATAGTTGAAAGTTATTTCAAGCTGTAATTCAGAGGGTATGGAGTCTGTTACGATGTATAATAGATTTTGGAGTCATCTATCACTTCAGTGTCAGCCTCCTTGCTTAGCCTAGAAGGGGTGTGATGCTACATATGAAGTCCCTAATCCCTTTGTGTTAAGATTGACATTTGGTGCCTTTTATCTTAATGGATAAGTTAGCATTCCTTCAGTATAGCTTTAATAAAACGTGACTAGGATGCTCCAGAATTATTAAAGGAGATGAAAGCCAGTTAGATACAAGAGTGTCTATGAACTGAATCAATAATACAACATTCAGACTGTACTTCTGAATGTACTACGTTCTTTTTTTTTTCTAACAGTTTTGAAGTTAAATCATAAGATAGTACTTTTAAATCAGGAACCAGTGTTCAGTCTGGCAGGTCACAAATTACTAATGTTGTATTTATCATAAACTGATATTTTTCTAAAACATTATTATTATAGAAGTTCTAATTATATAAACTTAAGATTTTACATTTCTCTAGCTGCAGTAATTTTTTTAAAAATGACCAAAATCTTTGACCATTATAAACCCCCAGAAGAGAATCCCCTCTGGATTTAAAATATTGAGATTTTACCTTCATTTACTCACAAAGCAGCAGAGAGAGGATTTTCCTTCTTTTTCTGTCACTCTTCCCCTTTCCCTCGCCACTTCTTCCTCTTCTTCATTCCTCTCCTTCTCCCCTCTCTTTGATTTCCATCTCTTTCCCATTTTTCTTACAACTCTACTGGCATCATGACAAAATTAATTTTATAATGGAATCACCACTGAAGGCATATTGCCAAAATACTTACTTTTCCCCAAATGTAACTTTGAAATGATGGTTGGCCCAACACATTTGCACATAGTGAAGTGAGGGCCTATGATTCCTGTATTAAATAATAAGTATAAATTTTGAGTATTACTGAAAATATAGAAATCTATAGGAGTTTCTTTTATTAGGTGAGAAAGTTTTAATAAGGGGTAAATAGAAAACTGGAAAGGCTAGTACTATCCTACCCCAGCAGGAAGAGGACCAGGCGATAATCAGATGGTTCTGTGATGCATGATGGATGTAACTCAGTGGTTCTGTCAGCTGGTTAAGGTTACAGCGACGTTAGAATAATCAAAGAAAGTAGAAGGAATTGAGAACCTACAGGGAGCTCTTTAGTTGGAGGATGTTTTCTGACTTCAGCAGAAAAGAAATCTCTGTGCCATGAAATCCTATTGTCCCCATATATGCATATTATTTCTAGTAAAAGGAATATCCATTGCTTCAAATTTGAAACAATCAAGATAATGTCAACTGGCAAATTATTTTTAAAAAATCCTCCCTCTTAGTAATAATAAGGCATAAGGTTAGAATTAAAAAACTAAGTAAATCTTACAAGTTCTCTTCATACACACACACAAAAAAATCTATAATTATGTATGATGACAATGTTAACTAGACTTATTGTGGTGAGCATTTTGCAGAGTATACAAATGTCAAAGAATTATGTTATACACCTGAAACTAATATAATGTTGTGTCAATTATACCTCAATAGAAAACTAATTGAAATACTAAATTTATTCCATCCTAGCCAGTTTAGCTCAGTGGATAGAGCATTGGACTGCAGACCAAAGGGTCTGGGTTCGATCCCAGTCAGGGGCATGTACCTCAGTTTCAAGCTTTGCCCAAGCATGGTCAGGGTTCATGCAGGAGGCAACCAATAGATGTGTTTCTCTCACATCACATTGATGTTTCTCTTTCCTTCCTTCTCTCTTCCACTCTCCCTAAAAATCAATGGAAAAATATCCTCGAGTGAGGATTAACAATAAAAATAAATAAATAAATAAATAAATGTATGGGATTTATTATACTGTATTTCTTTTATTTTTTATATTTATTTTGAATGAAGGCATATAACATTTTTTAAATTATATTCTCTGTGGGACAGATTGTCACATATTTGTTATGAAGGGAAGCATGCAAGATTACTTTGGGGATAAGTGGATACCAGAGAAAACCAAGACAAAATTTTCAAAAGGAGAGTCTGTATATATATATATATATATATATATATATATATATATATCCTCATTTTTATAAAATCAGGAAATAGAAGTTTATGGAGTGTCAGATTAGATTAGGTTTTCAAAACCTGAAGTCTCTTCTCACTCCTTGATATTTTCAGTTTAATAATTTTGGCTATGATGGAAAGTCACATAAGGTTATAGTTTTCCCTCATGGTTAGATTAATGAAAGACACTGAGATATGAAATTTACATGGGAAGCTAGAGTTACTTGAAATATGTAAATGAGGAAATGCCCTTATCTATTGGACAAGTCTCTCATTATTTTCTTTACCTGGTCCACATCTTCTTAAAGAGCCAGGCTACATGTAATACGTAGGCTACAAGAAACAGATAAATAATTGGGGCATGTAAAATATTAGTGGTGTTTTATTTGCAGGGAGTGTGTACTGATTGCTGTCTTATTGCATTTGTAAAATAGATTCAGATAACCTAAAATATGTGTCCTAATCACTGAGACTCAAACTAGTTTAATGTCATCCAGGATAGGAATATTAGGGAAAATGAGAATCTCTTTGGGGATGTAGCTGACAATGAGTCTAGGTGGACCATAGTATTTACTTCATGGAGTGTGTATACATGTATAAGTATAAAAGACCTAGCAGAAAGTGTAATACATAAAAATATATAATAATTTATTTACAAGTAATGATATGATTTATCATGAGCATTATTTAAATGATAAATTAAACATGATATCGAAGACAAAAGTATTTTCCTCTTTAGGGAAGAATATATACATCATTAACTTTTTTTTAAGTTCTAGGAAGTAAAGAGGTGAAATTCAGGTTTAAATACTAAAGTTGAAACATACTAAATATATGATTGCTATTAATTTTTTAAAATTCGCTGGACTAATTTTTCATTTGTGAAATGTAAATAACAATATTGAACTTTTAAGCTTAATTTGAGAAACAAATGCCATATCATATGTAAAAATGTATAATACATACTAACACTCTGTCTAAATTATACTCTTTATAACTACACAAAGGTACCATATTTCCATAAATTCATTAGTTAAAGCACTATAATCCCTGTCTGAAAATCTTAAAAGTATGGTTAACAGTATAATCAGAGTCATGTCTATTTTTAATCCTTTCTTCTCCTACATATATAGCTATACAAGTCTATAATAAGGCTAAATAATTTCATAGTTACATTTCCTTTTGCAGTATGTGTATTTTCATACCTAATCTGGAAAAACATGATAGGCAACAAAAGAAGCAGGGATTCTTCTGAGGGAAGTGACATTGTAATGTTTTATAAAAAACTGACCTCTTATTAATGACTAGAGGCCTGGTACACAGATTTGTGCACCGGTGGAGTCCCTCGGCCTGGCCTGTGGAGATTGGGCCAAAAGTGGTTCTCTAACATCCCCCAAGAGGTCCCAGACTGCGAGAGGGTGCAGGCTAGGCAGAGGAACCCCACCGCTGCACCATCAGAGCGGGGAGGGACTGCAGGAGGGTTTCAGGGCATGTCTAGCCCATCTCGCCCAGTCCCGATTGGCTGGACCCCAGAAGCATGCTAACCAACCAGTCAGAGCATCTGCCCCCTGGTGGTCAGTGCGTGTCATAGTGACCGGTCGACCACCCCAACAGTCAGACACTTAGCATATTAGGCTTTTATTATATAGGATTGCTTGCATTATTTACCTCCATCAGGATTTCTAACAGAAATACCTTCCCCTTTATTTTTCCTTGATATTCCTAATTTAAAACCTACTTTTTTAGTTCACTGCCATTTTCTTCTTTTCTATTAGATACGTGGTAGTAAGCACCATCTTTTTTAGGATGATATATCAAAGTAATGAAGAAAAAATGCCTCCAATAATATTCTACCCAGCAAAGCTACACTTCACAAATGAAGGAAAGAAAAAGACTTTCTCAGACACACAAAAGCTGAGGAGTTTCAACACCATTAGACCTGCCTTACAAGAAATACTAATGGGAGTTCTTCAAGTTGAAACAAAGGTCTCTAAAACACAACATAAAAACATATGAAAGTATAAAAACTCACTGGTAAAGGAAATATACAGTAAAATCCAGTATAGCCTAATACTATAATGATGGTGTGTAAATAACTTTTAATTATAATACAAAAGTTGGACTGTGAAAAACAATATGGTGTTTCCTCAAAAAATTAAAAATGGGACTCCCATTTGAACCAGTAGTTCCACTTCTAGGAATATATCCCAAGAAATCAGAAACACCAATCAGAAAGAATATATGCACTCCTATGTTCATAGCAGCACAATTTACAATAGACAAGATTTGGAAATAGCCTAAGTGCCCATCAGCAGATGAGTGGATTTAAAAACTGTGGTACATCTACACAATGGAATACTATGCTGCTATAAAAAAGAAAGAACTCTTACCATTTGCAACAGCAAGGATGAACCTGGAGAACATTATGCTAAGCGAAATAAACCCATCAGAGAAAGATAAATATCACATGATCTCACTCATTTGTGGAATATAATGAACAACATAAACTGATGAACAAAAAATAGATCCAGAGATACAGAAGCATCGAACAGACCGTCAAACCTCAGAGGGAAGGCAGGGGAGGGTGGGGTGGGGTAAGAGATCAACCAAAGGACTTGTATCCATGCATATGAGCATTACCAATGGACACAGACAATTAGGGGGGTAGGGGCATGTGCTGGGGGCAGGAGTCGGTGGGGAGAGGTCAAGGAGGGGGAAGGAGACATATGTAATACTTTCAACAATAATAAAAACTAAAAATAAAAAAGGCAAAAAAAGTTAAAAAACAAAAGTATTAAAATACCTATAGTTACAATATTTTTTTAAAGTTTGCATAATATGAAAATATGTAAATTTTGACTTAAATAGCCTAACATGTGAGGAGAAGTACAGTGTAGGGTTTTTTATGTGTAGAAGTTAAGTTGCTAACAGTTTAAAATAGACTGTTTTAACCATAAGATGTTATAG
Source organism: Cnephaeus nilssonii (assembly GCF_951640355.1). Classification (NCBI taxonomy): domain Eukaryota; kingdom Metazoa; phylum Chordata; class Mammalia; order Chiroptera; family Vespertilionidae; genus Cnephaeus; species Cnephaeus nilssonii. The sequence continues at coordinate 71,157,302 of NC_137080.1, read as the reverse complement.
GTAAATCTCATGATAACAAAAAAGAAGAAACTAGTAGATAGATAAAAAAAAGATAAAGAATTAAAGTATACTACTATAAAAAAAATCAACATATCACAAAGACACTCAAGAGAAGAAGAAAAGAACAAAGGAACCACAAAACAGTCAGAAACCAATAAAATCGCAGTAGTAAGTCCTTACCTACAATAATTACTTTATTTTCCTTTTTTATGCTTACCTGAAGATATGTCCATTGATTTTAGAGAGAGAGGAAGAGAGAGAAATACAGAGACAGAGACAGAGATGTGAGGGGAAAATATGGATTGTTTGCCTTCTGCACATGCCCTGACAGGGGATCAAACCAGGTGTGCCTGGACTGGGAATATCTGCAAGCTTTTGGTGTATGGGACAATGCTCCAACCAACCTAGCCACCTGGCCAGAACTCAACAATTACTTTAAAGTAAGTGGATTAATTTCTCACAAAAGAGAGCAGTGGCTGAATGCATTTAAAAAAAAATAAAAGCAGACTCAACAATAAGCTTTCTACAAGAGACTCACTCTAACTTTAAGGACACACATTGGTTGAAAGTGAGGAAATAGAAAATGTATTCCATACAAATGGAAACCAAAAGGGTGGCCATACTTGCATCAGACAAAATTCAAAATCTGTCACAGAGACAAATAAGGTAATTTTATAATGATAAAGAAGTCAGTACATCAAGAGAATATTTTAACAACTGTAAATACATAGGCACCTATTACTGGAGCACCAAAATATATAAAACAAATACAAACAGAACTGAAGAGAGAATAGACAGTAATACAATAATAGAATAATACATTAATACCCTACTATCAACAATGGATTGATTGTCCAGAGAGAAAACCAATAAAGAAGCAATGGACTTGAATAACACCATAGTTCAAGTAGACTTAACTTACATATACAGAACATTTCATCCAACAGTAGCAGAATATATTCTTTTCAAGCGCACACAGAACATTCTTCAGGATAAATTATATGTTATGTTATAAAATAAGTCTTAAATTTATGAAAATTCATATCATACCAAATATATTTTCTGATCACATGACATAAAACTAGAAATCAACAATAGAAGAAAAATAGAAAATTCAATAGGTATGTGAAAATTAAATACACTCCTGAACAAACAGTGGGTCAGAGAATAAATCAAAAGGGAAATAAAAAACATCTTGAAACAAACAAAAATGGAAATAAAACATACTAACCAAGTTAGTTAAACTAATGGAGCAATGTTAAATTATGAGAAAATTTGACATCCCAATAAGAAAAACAATAAAATTTGGATAATTAACTTCATACTAAGTGTGAAGAAACAGACAAATGTGACCCAGAAATAGCGTAGCTGATGAAGTTAAGAGATACAAACTTTTTTAAAAAATGGAAATATAACACCAAAACTTATGGAGTGCAGCAAAGGCAATTCCAAGAAGAAAGTTTATAATGATAAATATTTATGTTAAGGAAAAAAAGTATCTGAAATATTCTACCTAACTTAACACTTCAAGGAACTAGAAAAATAACAAACTAAGCATGAAATTAGCAGGAGGAAAAAATATTAGAGCAAAAATAAATGAAATAGAGACTAGAAAAACAATTGAAAAGATCAATGCAACTAGGTTTTTTTAAAAGATGAACAAAATTGACTAACCTTCAACTAGTCTAACCAAGACCAAAAAAGAAAAAAAAAAAGGATAAGATTCAACTTAAAGAGGAGACATCACATGCATAAGTTCCTAGAAATATACAACCTGCAAAGACTGAACTATGAAGAAATAATCTGAAAAAAACAATAACAAGTAAAGAAATTGAATCAGTAATCAAAATCCTCCCAACCTAGAAAATCCCCAGACCACATGGCTACACCTTGGAATTCTTCTGAAACATACCTGTACTCCCTTGCTTATTGTAGTATTATTCACAAGAACTACGATATGGGAATAACCTACTTGTTTGTCAGTGTATGAATGGACAAAACAAAATGCTATATATATGATGGATATTATTTAACTTTTTAAAAGAAGGAAATTCTACCATTAGCAAGAACATGGATTAAACTGGAGGACATTATTCTAATTGGAACAAGCTAGTCACAGAGAGACAAAAAATGCATAATCTCACTTATATGTGGAGTCTTCAAAATTCAAATGCATACAAGCAGAGTGTTTGGTGGGGAGAGGGGAGAAGAATGGGGGCATTTTGGTCAAAGGGTACAAAGTTTCATGTATGCAGGATGAATATAATCTAGATTTTAATATACAGCATAGTGATTACAGTTAATACACTATTGTATATTTGAAACTCACTAACAAAGTAGATCTTAAATGTTCAAAAGCACACACAAATTGGCAACTATATGAGGTGATATATTTGTTAATTAGCTTGTGCTGTAATCATTACACAATGTGTAAAAATGTCAAAATATAACATTTTACATTTAAATATAGGTAATTTTTATTTGTCAGTCATACTTAAAACTGGAAATAAAAAGAGTACAATGAAACTTGTAATAACAGTATGTAAATATGGGCAATGTAGTTAGATAAACTGACTTACTTAATAAAATAAATTCACTCAGTTACACATTCACTTCAGTTTTCACTTTACTTGTGCAGAAACTAATATACTGTTTTACTTATTTTAAGAAAAAAATGGTTTTGTTGTTATGAATGTTAATGGCATTTTACTTTTACTCTTGAGTCCCAGCTAATTATTTATGAATTATACTGAAGGATGATCTTCTGCTTGGGAGGCTTTATAAGATATAATTTTGTGATTTACATGTAACTAGAGATTTATGTAATCAGTATAGCTTGTAATTTTAATAAGTCATCAAACTTGTACATTTAGTCTAACAAAAGATATTGCAATTAAAAAACATTTACCCCCCTTTCAAATGGTATTATTACAGTTATTTTTCTTCTATATTGTTTTAAAACTCAAAAAAATAAATTGAAAATTATATATTTCTTTTTAGTGAGATAAGGAATGCCTGGCATGGGCTGTTTTTTATTCCCCCTTACTTATAAGAATACAATTTCAGTAGAGATCATTTTTAAGGGTGTCTTTCAAATCTATTTTTGGTTAATACATGGTATCTCTTTTAATAAAATAAAGATTTATATTCATGTGTGAAATTATTTCCTGTTCTTTCCTATTTTTCATAATCAGGGTTGCCCAGCACAAGACATAGAACTCTGTATCCATTTCTTCTTTCGTGCTGGCTTAAAGAACCGGACGGATGCATTGCTGCCAGAGCCTGTGGGTGACAGGTAGGTCCTCTCCACAGGTTTCACAAGTATTGAGCCTAGGCTTCCGCTGAGAAAAGGGAGAGGAGCATTCTATGAGTGACAGAAAACAACTGTTCAGGGATGTGGCTGCCTGATCACATACCTTGTGGTGCTACATGTTGGTAGCAAAGAACGCACCAAACCTATGTCTACAACATCCCTGAAGTGTTTTTCTGCATGGTGGGAGGAAGGGAAAGGTTAGATGATAGAGTGTATAAGGTATGGATGGGGGAAAGGGGTGGAATCATGTGGAATGCATCCCTAAGCGTCTTTCTCTCTGCCAACTCTCCCCTCTTTCATAGACGTTGTACATAATGTAGCAAATAATTCTTTTATTTTTATTTTTTGTAACACCACATAAAGGAGTTTGCTCTAGTAGGAAGTGTAGATATCTATTTCATTCTAACAGTCATTGTAGGATTTCTTTCATTAGCACTTGTTCTTTTACAGATGTATATTTTTTCACTGAATATCCAAATTAAAAGTAATATTCTCTTGTATAGTTGCTCTTTCCAGAAATCTCTCATTTATGCAACTATAAAATAGTACTTTGGGAGACTTTCTTTTGGATGAACTGGGAAACACAGAGCAATGCAAAAATAATAATTGTTTAATTTTGTGTGCATTTAGTATTTGATATAAACTATCAGTGCCTTCATTTTGGATCCTGAGTACTATAGATAAAACATTTCATTGGTTTCATTTTCACTATCAGCATCCTTTGAAAAAATATATTGGTGACATTGTATAGCTCCCTCTAGTGGTTAATTTAACACCTGAAAATGTATTAATTTGGTCAAAGACAAATTAGGCAAGAAAGTAAATAAAGTTGTCTGTGGGTGCCACAGAATTGAGAACAGATTACCTGGAATTGTTTTCCCTTCAAATGCCTTCATAACTGGGCATATTAAGGAGGACATTGTTTCCCAGAAACAACTAAGAGGCTCTTAGCTTGCACTGGGCATTTGGTTTCCAGTCAGTGCTGCAAAGAATAAACAAACTATTCAGTCAGCCAATGTGATCTGCAATCAACATCAACTCCACAGTTTAATTTTTTTAGTTTTAAAGCTTAATCCATGTCTGTGATTCCCAACTACATTTAAACAAAAGATTAAGGCATTGGAAAGATGAAAAATAATGAAAGAAAAGAGAGAACAAAGAAAACTCCAGAATTTTAAGAAGAGATATATAGGGCTTCACTATACCAGTTTCTTTCTTTTTCTTTTTTGCTTTTCATTTGTCTAATACAAATTAACTATTGCCACATGGATCATATCATTCATTTTGTGTTTATTGAAATGTATGGCATTGTCAGTATGTTTTTGTGTGTGACTGTAATATATATTTAACATCAATTCTATACTCCATGTTCTATACTAAACCTTAGTTCATTTAATCTATCTATAAGTTTTATTTATCAGTTAAAGGTTAATCCAGTTTTACAGATGAGGAAACCAAGTCTCACTTAGGTTATATAATTTTCCCAGGTTACACAACTAGTGAATTAAGATTGGAGCCTAGACCAGCCAGTGTGGCTCAGTGGTTGAGTGTTGACCTAGGAACCAGGAGGTCATGGTTCAATTCCTGGTCAGGGCACATGCCTGGGTTGTGGGCTCAGTCCCCAGTGTGGGGTGTGCAGGATGCAGATAATCAATGAATCTCTCTCATCATTGATGTTTCTATTTCTCTTCCTCTCCCCTCCTCTTTGAAGTCAATAAACATGTTAAAAATAAATTTGTGCCTTTTAAACTTAAAAAAAAATGATTGGAGCCTAAATCAGTTTGATTCCAGAGCCCATCTTTTTTTTTCATTGTATAAGCCTTTCTCTTTCAAGTCTCAGGATTTATACATGAATATTTCTTAACAATTATGGCAGGGTCACTAGGGGTTTTTATTAGCATGACTCCCTTATTTATTTTCAACATCAAGTACATTCAATGAGAAAATGGCTAACTTTTTATTGGTATTTTAGATACTTTATTATACTTTTTCATTCTGTTAATGTGTAAACTGTTTCAACTTGTAACATAATGTAGAATAGAATGACTCATAACATTTCCAATTTATTTGTTGTATAATTGAATACAATTCAAAAAAAAGAGAAAGAAAACTGCCTTGTAGAAGGCCAAGTAGGCATTATTTTTTTTAATAAATGCTAGCTGGCTTTTTTTTCCTATTTTTTATTTACTATTTATGGCTAATATACATTTCAGGTGTACAATATTATAATTTGATATCTATATGCTCTATTGCAAGTTTATCACCAAAAGTCTAGTGTCCTTCTGTTACTTGACCCCTTTTACCCATTTCATCCTCCCTTCCCCTCTGGCAATTATCATTCTGTTGTTTGCATCTCTGATAAGGAATATGTGGCATATACACCCAGTGTAGTACTACTTGGTCATTAAAAAGATGAAATATTGTTATTTGTGATAGCATGGATGAACTGGAAGATTATATTATGCTAAGTGAACTAAGTCAGATGGAAAGGGACAATATCCATATGATTTAACTTATATACTGAATATAAAACAAAAAAAGTAACAAACAAATTAGCAACTCAAAATGAAAACAAACTCATAGGAATTCATTTTATGTCTGATCCATAGCAAGAGCCTGAGCGGTAGTAAATAAAGAAGTCAGGAGACCACATACTCTGCCCCAGACTAGTTGCTTGGGTTGGAATCCCTACTATTCCATTTAACAGTTATGTGACACCCACAGCTTAATTTACAACTTCAGAGTTTAAGTTTCCTGGTCTGTAAAGTCCTACATTTTAGCACTGTCTTCTAAATTACGTGAATTAATTTAGATTGCTTAAAACAATAGCATAAAATGTGAGGAATTCACATGAAGTATTCATATGAGAAATTGAGACATAGTAATAAAATACGTTATCAAGGGCATAGAGCCAACTAGATGGCAAATCTAGGATTTGAACAAAAGGATTCTGGATCTAGCACATGAAGCTGAATTATTGCTCAATGGCACTTCTTAGCAGAACCAATGATCATTGCAGAGTCTCTCTGCCTTCATTAAACGGAACCAATTTTTATTGTATTATTTTATCTCACTGAAGAAGTTCACTCATTTTCAGAAGGGCTGACATATGGTAAATCTAAATTGAAGCTACAGCTATTTCAAGGTCGATGGGGATGTTCCATGCTTCTCAACAGTTGAACTCTTTGAACAGTTTCCCTACCCACTCATACAAGTAGTAAATGGTTGAAAGAAAATGAATGATTAAGGTTTAGCTATTCTTTTAAGACACATTCAGAACAATTCTTTATCGAAAAGCAGATTCTGGAAGTGCTTCAGAAGAGCAACAAGTTTTTAACAAATGTCCATACAGATTTTTAACAACTCTAGCCATACTTAGAATAATCCCTAATAAGCCAGTAGCTACCTGAATTTGAGAAATGCAAAGGAGGGAAGGAAAATCCTAATAATTACTTAATACTTGTTTTTGTTTTTTTTTTTTATCTTGTAAACAGGTTATGCCAGTATATTTATGTCTGAAAAAATATTTTAAAAGTCTCTTCCTGCATGTATTAGTCTCCAGGTCATTATTAGGAAGTTAATCTTCATTACCCTCTTTCCAATATCTCATCAATGGGGAATTGCTGAATGTTTGCAAAGTGGAGGCATATAGGCACCTAAAGGCAGATTTTAAGTTTTATAGTCTTTAAGCAATACTGTATGATAGGCCCATTTTTGTTCCCCAAAGTCAGACTTCAGTATGTTTTTGAGAGGTATAAGGATTTCAGAAAAGAAATTTTTGTAATTATGTAGAATAGATTTGTCCCAGTGCACAAGAAACAACATAGACCAGACTCTGTTTCTCTGCTATTTTCTTTGAGGAAGAGTTTTTAAAAGATGATGTGGAAGAACCCTATCTACCCTGTCTGCCCTGTCTTTAACATAGAGGACAATTAATGTGGTAAGAAAAGATGATGTAGGACTATCATCTCTTGTTGATGCCGTATTAAGGGGAGTTTAAATTTACATAATCTGCACCTGGAATACAAATGTTTAAGAAGGATTCTTATTTTAGGATCCCAGAAATAATTCAAGAAGCAGATTTGTAAGACTTCCTTAGTGTCTTTGTAATAGTGTTGGAATGGTTATAATCATGTTTTAAATAAATGTTTCCTGATAGATATTTAATTCATTAATCAACCCACAGAGAGTTAAATGAGAGTTCATCAACACACATAACTAATTCAGTTAAATATGCTGTAAAGAAGTAGGAATATCCACAAAGTTATATTGAAGAAGAAATAGGTGGCCTTTTTTTAGCTTTCTCCATAGTTGTTTAAAGATATGATCAACTAATGGAAGCTTTTTCACTAGTTCTGTGTACACAAATAATACTGTCATATTAAGCATCACTTTTTGAAATATAATGTTAATAATATAGTTCTAGGACTTCTGTATTAGGCCCATGTTTTAAAAACTAAATATTTCAAAATAAAAGAGAATGTTAAATCCTGATATTACAAATGGTGTCCTCTCATATCTTTTTCCCAATTCACATTTTATTTTTTATTTGAGACAGGGAAACAAGAAGCACACTTTCTTTCTGACATCTTCGGGTTCGTGGATTTAGTGTTTAGAATAGGTACCTCAAAGCTTAGTTCTTGACCTTTTGTCAAGGCCCAGCTACTCACATGCATATCTGCTCTTCAGGGCCAAGAAAATTTGTAATTCTAAAAGAGTTTAGTTCTAATTTGGTTTAATCAAATATAGGAGAAGGGAGTAATTTCTAAACAGTGAAAGGCTCTCGTACAAGATTAAATAAGTAATTTAGTCCTGCCACTTACCCAGTATTATTTACTCTGAACTTGTCCATGTTTGATTTATATTATATATAAATGGCATTATTTTATGTTCCAACCCTTAGCCTCCTAGTAAACTTCTAAAGGCTTACTATATGCTACATAGAGCAAATATTTTATAGCATAAAAAAATCAGAGGAAAAAGGAGAAACCAAGATGGCAGCATAGGTAAACACCTGGACTGCTGCCTCGCACAACAACTTCAAATCTACAACTAAAAGACAAAACGGACATCATCCAGAACCACAGAAATGCAGGCTGAGTGGAAATTCTACGACTAGAAGGAAAGAGAAAAGCACACTGAGACTCAGAGGAGCTGCGGAAGTAAAGGCAGAGGTATGGAAGTGCGCTTGGGGAGAGGGCTGGCTACTGAGTGTGCTGCTGGCTTTTTCAAGCAGGAGAGAGACACAAGCTCCTGACTGCTCTGAACTCCAGTTCCAGGCGAAACTCTGGGGACCCAGACTCATATGGGGAGAAACTGGACTGTCTGGCAGCAGGCGAAACTTGAGGGCAGCTTTCTCTCAGAGGTGCTTGCAGTGATTACTGCAGGACACTGAGACCCAGGGGCCTTTTAGGGCAGGGCTGACAGAAAGCCATTGCTGTTTGCTCTGCCCTGAGACTCTACCCCATCCAAGCTGAGCACAGAGGCTTTTGCATATGAATGCCCTGGTCCTTTGAAATCTAAACTTACCTAACAAACTGCAGCTGAGTCAGTGAGGCCCAGAACACCCAAAAGAAGGCCCAAGGTCTCGCAGCAGCTTGCATTGCTTCACAGCTGGGCCTCATCTGGGCACCTCCAAAACCCAAACAAAGAAGAGGAATCTGTAGATCTCTCCATAGCTCCTGCTGGTGGCCTTAGGCAGAGGCTAAATTAGCACCTCCTTGGAGATCCAAGAGCCAGTGTACCTTGGGGTCAGAGTAGGACCATTCAGATTACAACTCCTAAGGGACACACTCAAGGGATAGACTCAGTGAGCACCAAAGCCCCTCTGAAGCAAGTCTTGCCCCATAAGGGTGTCTCCAGCACAGAAGTTCTCCCATCGTAGACACAGCAGATCCTCACAGCCAATCGGCCTAGAAATCAATTCCTCCCAGTGATACCAACAACAATCAAGGCTTAACTACAACAAGATTGTGCACACAGCCCACAAAGGGGTGTACCAAGAGTGTCCATCTCAGGTAACTGGGGAGGCTGAGCCACTGGACCCTATAGGACATCTAGTACACAAAGCCACCCTATCAACTCAGGGAAGCAGCCAAAATGTGGAGACAAAAAAACAGGTCACAAATTAAAGAAATGGAGGAAAGCAAATGACTGGATATAGAGTTCAAAACCACAGTTACAAGGTTTTTCAAGAATTTTCTAGAAAAGGCTGATAAATTTAGTGAGACCCTTGAGGATATGAAAAAGGACCAACTAGAAATTAAGCATACACTGACTGAAATAAAAAATAATATACAAAGATCCAACAGCAGACTAGCAGATCACAAGAATCAAGTCAAAGATTTGAAATACAAAGAAGCAAAAAACACCCAACCGGAAAAGCAAAAAGAAAAAAAGAATCCAAAAATATAAAGATAATGTAAGGAGCCTCTTGGACAACTTCAAGCATACCAACATCCAAATTATGGGGTGCCAGAAGAAGAGAGAGAGCAAGATACTGAAAACCTATTTGAAGAAATAATGGCAGAAAACTTCCCCCACCTGGTGAAAGAAATAGACTTATAAGTCCAGGAAGCGCACAAAACCCCAAACAAAAGGAATCCAAAGAGGACCACACCAAGACACATCATAATTAAAATGCCAAGAGCAAAAGACAAGACTGAATATTAAAAGCAGCAAAAGAAAAACAGTTAGTTACCTACAAGGGAGCACCCATATGATTGTCAGCTGATTTCTCAATAGAAACTATGCAGGCCAGAAGGGAGTGGCAAGAAATATTCAAAGTGATGAACAGCAAGAACCTTCAACCAAGATTACTCTACCCAGCAAAGCTATCATTCAGAATTAAAGGTCAGATAAAGAGCTTCACAGATAAGAAAAAGCTAAAGGAGTTCATCACCACCAAACCAGTATTATATGAAATGCTGAAAGAAGAGGAAGAAGAGGAAGAAAAAGAAAAAGGTAAAGATAAAAATTATGAACAACAAATACATATCTATCAACAAGTGAATCTAAAAATCAAGTGAATAAAAAAATCTGATGAACAGAATAGACTGGTGAATATAATAGAATCAGGGGCATAGAAAGGGAGTGGACTGACAATTCTCAGGGGGAAAGGGGTGTGGGGGTGCGGGAAGAGACTGGACAAAAAGCGTACACCTATGGATGAGGACGGTGTGGGGGGTTAAGGGAAGAGGGTGGGGTGGGAACCGGGTGGAGGGGAGCTATGGGGGGAAAAAAGAGGAACAATTGTAATAATATGAACAATAAAGATTTGTTTTAAAAAATCAGAGGAGAAAACTGGTTATTTATGGGACTGCAATGCCTACAGAAAAAAAGGACCCTACTTATTGGGCAACATGGTGTATTCTGGCTTAGACCTCGATAGACTTTGCCATAAACTGAATGTTCATGTGCTCACCAAACTCTTTTATTGGAATTTAAATCTCAGTGTGATGTTATTTTTAAATGGAACCTTCTGGAGGTGAGTGATTCATGAGGACAGAGTCCTTGTAAAAGAAGCTGCCTACCCTCTCAGCCATGTGAGGACACGGGGAAAAGACAGCTGTCTCTGAATCAGGAAGCAAGTTCTCACCAGACACCCAGTCTGCCACCATCTTAATCGTGAACTTCCCAGCCTCCTGAAACAGGAGAAATATATTTCTGTTGTTTTATGTCCCCAAATCTATGGTCTTTTGTTATAGCAGCATGAACAGACTAAGAGAGAACATTTGAATCTCTCTTCTTAAACTTAGTGTGCAACTATGCTGTTACTTTCCTTTTGTCAATAGATACTTTACTACATTTACTGAATATTTGAGAATAGTTAGTTAATTTGATCTAAGCTTCCTCATCATTAAAATGGGGATAATAATGCCTATTTTATACAGGATGACAATGAAATAGAATAAAACCTCTAAAATGTGGAATCCCCTATCTGTAACCAGAAAGAGCTCACAAATGGCAGTTGCAACTCTTAAGATTTACACAATTCTAGAGCTATTTACACAATTCTAGACCTCCTGTGGTGCCAGTTTTACTTCTTGATTTCACTAAACATTTATCCGGTGCCTGTTCCATGCCCTGTGTTTAACCTGTCCTGGGAAAACAAAGAGAAAGAGATATGTGCCTCATTCTTGGAGGCTGGGTAATGAACAACTGTTAACTGTATTGTAAGTTGGGTTTACAATTTGGTTTCACTTTATTGATTTTCATTAAATGGTATTTTTCATAATATTTTGAATTAGACATTGACATTATTAACAATAAGGAAAAGTCAACAGAATTCATAACATCACTCCTTTGAGTACATTTATACATACTTTCAAAACAGAACCCTCATTCCAGAGATCCTTAGTCAGAGCAAGTCTTATGAAAGCTGATATCATTCCTTCCTTGGAAGGTATTAGTTTCATATTAACCAATTTTGGGTAGCCTTTTTTTTTTAATGTAAGGTGGAACGTTGTTCAGATTTGTCTCTGACATGTATCTGTATTTACTGTAATAAATTATTCTTTTTTTACCTCACATTTATAAATTTCATGTAAAGTTAGATTTGATATAAAGAAGAATCCTACAACATTTTAATTTTCATTTTATTTGAGATTTAATGCCTCATTTTCTTAATTTATACTCTGTGGTTCACCAAAGGAATAGATCAGGTAAATTAAATCTACATAATCATAGAAAATCTACTTGAGGTTAAGGAAAAAAAAACAAAACACCCACTTACAGAAACACATTATATTTGAATTTTTCTCAGAAACATTAAAGACTGATACCTGACCATCATGCAGACTCACATTTACCCTTCCTAATGTGTCAGTCAACACTTTCAAAATAAATTGCACAATCTAAAAATTCCACAGGGGAGAGATTTTATGTAAATCCAGCATCTGAAATGGTTGAATAATCATGCAACCATAAAATATTATAATTGTTGTAATTGTATGGAAACTATTCGCTATTGAAATGAAAACCTCAAAACACATTATTGTTATATCCATTCTAATTCCCAGGTCAGTTTCAAGACTTTTGTACTCCATAATTTCCCCAAGAGTAAAATTATATGTTTTCAGATAAAATATCATTCCTCAAGTCACACACTCTATTAAAGAAATAAGTTTTATAAAAAAGGGACAGTTTTTTTATTTTATAAAGAAAGAAGAGGAGGTGGAGGAACTAGAGAGGGCAACTTCATGTTTTTTAATTATTCTTTAGCTGAAACTTTTCATTTTCCCAAAGTAGCTTTTGTTATAGAACCAATGTCTATAATTCCCTCTTGTTTAGATTGAAATGCTAAGCAAGTTCCAGGTTTAAAATTCCATGTGGGTATGAACAGAAACTACAATCTCAGATGTGCAAGAAATACCACATTTCATTTTTTTTTTTAGTCAATGCATATCATACTCCATTTCATGACCTTCTACACAGACTGAGAAATTAGTATCAGTCATTATTCCCAGCATGTACTCTCAACATACCTACTCAGCTTCCTTCCATTTACAATGTTCATTCTCCTCAAAATACCAAGGTGATATTGTGTGATTATTGCCTTATGGGAGGAGGGAAAATATCAGGGAAAACTATTATTTCTCTAAGTCATTCAACCATAGTAGAATGGTGTGGAAGGTTTAGACACAAATGAAAGAGGACAAAACTGTTTTTAAAGCATCTGTGTAGTGCTTCTCTTCTTTCTTATGTAGCTTCTGTGGTATGACTTTTGAAAGCCAGGCAAGTCCCTGGAAATAAAAATATTACAAGGAACTGTGCATATGATATTGCAGGGACAAAATCTCTTTATATGTGAGGCATACCATACAAAATATTGTAGTATAAAGTATCTATTTATTCTTTAATTCATTCATTAAGTAAACATTATTCTAGGAGCATGATTAATTAAGTACCAAGATATCTAATGTTGAGATCTATAGGATAAGCTCCTTAAATGAAGGCAACCTCTAAAATGAATGATCCTGGATGATCCCCACATGCTTGTAGTCATCCCTTTGTATAATCCCCTGCCCTTACTGTGGGCTGGATTTACTAACTTGTTTCTAGTTAACAGAATACAGCAGACGTGATAAGATGTCTTTTACAGATTAGGTTATAAGAAGATTTTGACTCTGTCTTGGTTACACTCTGATTCTCTCTTGGGTCACTTACCCTGTGGGACTCTAACTGACTTGTCATGAGGCAGCCCATAGAGAGACCCACTAGGCCAGGGACAAAGACCTGACAACAACCACATGGTGAGCTTGGAAGTGGATCCTCTCTGAAGTTGAAACCTTCAGAAGAAACCATAGTCTCAGCCCACAGCTTGACTGCAACCATATGAGAATCAACAAGCACTCAGCTAAGTCATGCCTTGACTCGGGACCCATAGAAACAATCCTATATAATAAAAGGCTAATAAGCAAATGGACTGAAGGGCGGAACGACCGGTTGCTATGATGCGTGCTGACCACCAGGAGGCAGACGCTTAATGCAGGAGCTGTCCCCTGGTGGTCAGTGTTCTCCCACAGGGGTAGCGCCACTTAGCCAGAAGCCGGGCTCCTGGTTGGTGAGCGCAGCAGTGGTGGCAGGAGCATCTGCCACCTCCATGGCAGTCAGACATCACCCAAGGGCTCCTGGACTGCGAGAGGGAGCAGGCCCGGGTGAGGGACCCCTCCTGAGTGCACGAATTTCATGCACCGGGCCTCTAGTGAGATGATAAATGTAACCTGATAGGTTTTGGGATAATGGATTACAGAGCATTATGTAATAGCTAATACATCATGGGTTTATATCTCTTTTCTAACAGCATTACCTTAGTTCAAGACTCTTAAAATAATTTCTTAAAGAAATGATGAGACAAAGCTTGAAGGTTAATAAGGTAAAAACATAGAAAACAAATGTAAAAATGCACAAGGCTCACAATGCTTGATGTCTCCAGTTTGACACTGTTTTTTTCAAGTAACAAATTCTTCACTTTTCTAACCACATTTTGTCATTATGTATATGTCAAGAAATCATTTTATAAACTTGAATTATGGAAAAATCTTATAATTCTAAGTTGATATGGAATAATTTACTCTAACTTTTAAATTTTTGTGTTTCAAATAGAAAATTCTACATTAAATTAATTTCGTATTTGAGAGTAAATGGCTTGCTTTTAAAAAAAAATAGAAAATTAAATGGTGCTTTGTGATACTTTGATAGCAAACAACTTGTCCTTCTGGCACCAGAGGGAAACTAATTTAATGGTTTATGCTACATAATTTGTACGATTTCCTTCCAGAAAAAAAAAATAGGATGTTAAATTCATTTTTATGTATATAAAAGCTTCTATATGAAAAGTTTTGTGTTTTGCTTAGATCAAGAGTAAAATAAAAGTGAATAAAAACAAATAGACCAAGCAGCAAGGTGAAAATATTACCAGAAATTGAATGTTAAATTTTTCATCTTTCTTTTCTAATGTTCACTGAGTGTGCATAGAAAGTTTAAATTGATGATCCTAAAACTAGTGGTAGTTGTCCAATATATATCTTTAGGTATATATTTACCTGTACTGAGACATCTGTTATTTAGAAAGTATTTTAATCTTTATTATGACCTCAATTTTTCAAAATGGAACTGGTTGGAGATGATGATTAAAAATCTTATTTTTGCTTATTATTTTTGTAATACTGTTGCTCTATGATATCATAAAACTCCTAAAGAGATTAAACCATGTGTTGGAGAATTGGCAAGACTATCTTATAGATGTTATCTCATGTATGATACTGGAGGCCCAATGCACAAAATTTGTGCAAGGGACTCAGCCCTCACAGCCACTGCAGCTTGCCTCGGCCCTCACAGCCCTGGCTTTGTCCAGGAGGTCATTTGGCTGTCTGGTCTAATTAGTATATTATGCTTTTATTATTATAGATATCCTACCCATTATATATATGCCACATCCTACTCAGGAGTGATTGTAACCCCCTTAGAATGACAGGATTGGCTAGTTCTTCTGCCAAGGGCTGCCATAGATGTTTTTTCTCTCACATTTTACCTATTATTAGCAAGTGAATTAGAGCCAGAGACAAAAACCTTTAGACCTTACTTATATACTATCTAATAACCTAATAAAGAGGGAATATGCTAATTGACCCTCACACCATAGCAAAGATGGCGGTGCCCACAGCCAATAAGGAGGGAATATGCTTATTGACTGCCATGCCCCCAAATATGGCAGTGCCCACAGCCACAAGATGGCGGCGCCCAGTCCTCTCAGCCCCGCTGGAGTGGCAGGCACACGGCAAGGCCAGGCCCACCCCCAGGCAGGCCCAGCCAATCCATGCGCCCGCCTCCAGAGTCCCTCAGTGCCCTCAGCCTCCCAGCTGCCAAGGTCTGGCCTGAGGCTCAGGCAAGCCTCAGCTGGCAGCTGCCCAGCTGCCCAGGGCCAGCCCGAGGCACAGGCAAGCCTTGGATGGTGGCTGCCCAGCCGACGCCTGAGGTGCAGGCAAGCCTCAGGTGTTGGCTTCCCAGGCACCCAGGGCTCAGGTAACCAGGGCCAGCCAAGGCTTGTGCTGCCGGCAGTGGCAGCAGCAGAGGTGTGATGGGGCGTCGCCTTCCCCTGATCACCAAGTCGCATCCTGCCCCTGAGGGCTCCCGGACTGTGAGAGGGGGAAGGCTGGGCTGAGGGACCCTCCCTCCAGTGTATGAATTTTCATGCACCGGGCCTCTAGTAGCTTTATAACAGAACTTGCATGACAAATAACTAAATGATACATGTTGAAATTAAAGAATTATTAAGGGGGAAATTTAATAATTCCTTTAGCTGAGGTATTTTACTCAATTACTTTTGTCACATAAGATAAAACACAAACTGATTCTACAATTTTTCTTGGGCACTGGAATATTTCCAATTTTTATAGTGCTTTGCTTGAAATGATGGAATAGATAGTAATGAAGAGACATTAAACTACAATTTATTGTTTAGTATGACTTCTTTGGTAGTTGCAAGAGGAAATGCATAGGTAAGCCCAGCCTTCAGTAAGAAATAAATGAAATAGCTGAAATATGTAATCTGAAGCAGTTGTGTAATTTCAAATGAGATTCAAGTCATATATTGTTTCTTAATTTATTTAATAGTTTTATTTTATTGAAGTTTAAACTCATTGAATAATAAAAGTCCATTATATTAGGTTAAACCTGGCACTTCTGGCCCCTTTCTGCTAAGGAAAGGAATGAAAAACCCACTTTTCCTGAATGTATGGGATCAGATAGTACTAGTTTAGTAATATTCATTTTTAATGTAATAGTTTATAGGAAAATAACCTAAATAAGTTTCAGTATAGCATGCCTTAATTTTTCTAGTATTTAGTAGAAGTTTAATGTGTTTAGTAGAAGTTTAATTCTAAGTGATATATAATATAAAGAAGCTTTCTGACATCAGTAATGAGACAAAGCTATAAGGAATCTCTCATACTTTTCTATCTAAGCTTAATATATTATTTAAATATCCACCAAATGGTTTTTTTTAGTTCCTGATATTAGTTACAATTAATTCATTTTATCAGTTGTTGGCCCACCAAGGAATTTTTTATTAATAAAATATCAATAGGAAAAAATATAATGGCTCCCAATTGACCTCAATCTAAGTAACATGGAATCACCCTTAAAATGCAGAGGTACCCTCAGTCATGTCTTATTTCTCCAAATTATTTAAAACCATCTCAGGATCCATATGACTGAACAAGAAGTCCAATCTCTTCTCCATTTATCAGCTCCATAAATATACTTCTTAAGAATCCCAGGGGAGTGTGGTTGCACAGAGAGAAGGGAAAGTATTCTGATTTTTGTGATAAACAAAGGAAATCAACAGTGTCATTGTTGATTTTATCTTTTTCAGGGTCATTGTTTTTAGTAGTCCTTCATAGTCCTTCAGACAAGGCTGGATCACTCAACACCACTACCTTCCTGGTCCATATTAGCGACCCAGTCCACTAATCACCTTTGAAATGAAGGTAATATTAATCGAAGTGATAGGTCATTTTATTGAGTGCTTTTTATGCACAGGCATGATCATATATTACACATTTTGCCTCACCTTGGCCAATGTCAGATGATTTATGCCAGTGCATTTTCTCTTGGGCCACATCAGTAATACATTCAGCCAGACTCCCTGTAGTAGTTTTCTAGGGCCGCTACAATAAAAATTTTAAAAAAAATACCACATGCTGAGTAGCTTAAACAAAATTTATTTCCTAACAATGCTGGAGGCTACAAGTATAAGATCAAGGGGTTGGCAGGCTTGGTTTCTCCTGAGGCCTCCCTCCGTGGCTTGCAGGTGGTCACCCTCTCATTGTGTCCCCACATGTAGCCCCTTGGCATCTGCATGCACATGGATAGTAGTCAAGGCTAGACCTCTCTTTTCCGAATGAGAGACAATGTTAAAGGTCTATCCTAACTTGCAAGCTCCACATAAAATGTTGAAGGCTTCGGGCAACTTTTTGCAGCCCAACTTCTCACCTTATCCAAACTCTTCTCTGCTTTCCCCCACAGGGACCACCCTTCCAGACAAAATGCCTAAAAGCATATTTTAATCTCAAAATCTCTTTCCCAGGGAATCCAATATATCCTATTCAAATAGCAGTAAAAAAATTAAACCAAGAAATAAGAATTTTACTGAGAGAAAAATAAAGGAAGAGTTTGGAGTAAAGCAGAAAGAAATCAGAAAAAGTAAGAGCAGGGCCTGGTAGGTATCATGTCTATAAATACAGAAAGAATACTTTTAAGACTAGTGGCAAACAAAGGTAATGAACTAACAGTGTCCACACAGTTGTGCACAGGATAGTAACCAGAGGTCAAGAATTCAAAATGGAAGAAGTGATTGAATGATACCTAGAGAGGAAAATAGGTAGTTATAAAATTTGTTTGTTTTTAGGAAAAGGGAGCTCTAGGAACATCTTAAAACTGTACAGAAAGAGCCTTTAAAGACAGAAGTTGTGGAGCTGACAATGCGAAGAAGTATAGGTAACAAAAATAGGTGTCCCAGAGGTGGTTATTAGAAATGAGTTTCAGAGTACAGGAGAAATAACTAGATTTGAACAACAGTGAAGACTTATGATTTCTGCTCAGAGAAGATGAGAGCGGGAAGGATCATTAGTCCCACCTTTACCTCAGGAAAAAGGCAGTGTAAGAAGCCAGTTCATGACTTTTTAAAGAAACTTTCAGAGAGAAGAAATAGCAGGACAAGCAACTAACCCCAAACCTTGGGAGAAGCAGGCACCTGCGGGGAGAGCTAAAATGCCAACACTTCCTTGTGTGAAAAGGATGCCTCTGAACAAAAATAAGAGAAGTTAACATTGAAAGAAGCTGAGTGCAGGCCGGTAGGAGAGATTGCTTTCCTCCTAGAGCAAGTCACACCCTTTCCATAAAAAACCGCACCAGGTACTTAAAGGAATCCCATCGATAACACCGAGAAGATTGCCTCATAGTCCAGGCGTACTGGAGGGGAACAGCAGCCAGTGTGACCTGGGCATGAAACTCTACCCAGATCTTTCTCTGATTTATCTCTAATATGGGTCAAACTCCTTCATCCATAGTGGGAAATGGCACACCCATTCACACACACACACACACACACACACACACACACACACACACACACACACAGAAATCTTACACTCCACCACTATATGACCTCTTTGGAGAATTGTTGTTTTAGGTCATTTGCCCATTTTTTAAATTGGATTATTTGTCTTCCTTTTAAGTTGTATGAGTTCTTTATATATTTTGGAAATTTACCCCTTATCAGATGTATCATTGGCAAATATGTTCTCCCACACAGTGGGCTCCCTTTTCATTTTGTTGATGATTTATTTTGCTGTGCAGAAGCTTTTTATTTTGATGTAGTGCTATTTGTTTATTTTCTTGCCCTAGGAGATGGAGTAGCAAACATATTGCTAGGAGAAATGTATAAGATGTTGTTGCCTATGGTTTCTTCTAGGATTATCATAGTTTTACAACTTACATTTAAGACTTTTATCCATTCTGAGTTTATTATTGTGTATGGTGTAAGTTAGTGGTCTAGTTTTATTTAATTATTTTTGCATGTACTTGTCCAATTTTTCCAAGACCATTTATTGAAGAGACTGTCTTGACTCCATTATATGCTCTTGCCTCCATTGTCAATTATTAGTTGAGCATAATGGCTTGGGTCAATGTTCTGGTTCTCTGTTTTGTTTCATTGATCTATATGCTTGTTCTTATGCCAGTACCACGCTGTCTTGATTACCATAGTTTCGTATTATAATATGAATAGTGGCCTGGTGCATGAAATTCGTGAATGAGGGGGGGTGTCCCTTAGCCCAGCCTGCACTCTCTCCAATCTGGGACCCCTCAAAGGATGTCCTACTGCCGGTTTACAGGGATCGGGCCTAAACTGGCAGTCGGACATCCCTCTCACAATCCAGGACTGCTGGCTCCTAACCGCTCACCTGCCTGCCTGCCTGCCTGATTGCCCCTAACCACTCTGCCTGCTGGCCTGCTCACCACCAACTGCCCTCCGTGCCAGTGTGCTCACTCCCAACTGTCCCCCCTGATGGCCTGCTCACCCCAGTTGCCCCCCCTGCTGGCCTGTTTGCCTCCACCTTCCCTCCCCACTGGCCTGATTGCCCCCAACTGCCCCCCTGCTGGCCTGCTCACACCAAACTGCACCCCCCGCTGTCCTGATCACCTCCAACTGACCATCACTCCACTACATAAGCCACGCCCACCAGCCAAGCCAAGCCCACCAGCCAATCAGGGTGAGTATGCAAATTAACCCCATCCAAGATGGCTACAGCCACAGAGAGCATGGTTTCCCAGGTAACAGAGCAAGCCAAGCTTTCCATAGCCGTTGCAGGCCTAAGCCTCCACTCAAGCTACGAAGTTTCAATTATAGAAAGTAAACAAATTCAAACAAATGGCGGCAGAATGGAGCTTGAGAGAGCAGGCCAGGGTTGCCGCCGGCAACAGGGGAAGCAAAGCTTTCTGCACACCCTGGCTGGGCTCACCCGCTTAAGGCTACAAAGTTTCAATTGTAGAAGGTGAATTAACTTCCACAGAAATGGCTGCCGCCCTGGAGGGATGAAATCAATTAATGATTATAAAGTTTTCTGCGACCACAGCAGCAATTCACTTTTAAATTTAGTCACAGAGATATTTTAGTTCATTTCTATTGTTACCTCTTTTTCTTGGTTGATACGTAACTGGGTCCGAGTCTGGAACAGAAAGAGACATGGCACAAAGACTGCTGAAATCTGGGAGGTCTGTAGTTTAGTTAGCAATATTGCACCAAGGTTAATTTTTTTGTCAAAACGATGTTGCCATAGTGATGCAGGATGTTAACATTGGGGGGACCTGGGGTATAGAGCAACCCTCCATCAAGTCTTTGCAATTGCTCCATAAGCCTCAAATTATTTCAATAAGAAAAGTTTAAAGGACTCACTGAATAAAAGCAATGAAAACTTCTGCAAGACTTTAAAGTATGCAAAAATAACATTTAATGAAACCACTTAAATTTAGAATTTTAAAAATTTCTCAGCGGCTCTGACCTGTAGGAAGTTGCAAACTAACAAGTTAAACTGTCTGTAACACAAACCTCCCTCGCCAATATTAACTTTCAGTTTCTACTGAAGACCACAATAGGCATCTCATAATCGGCATGACCCTAGCCTCCGACAATATATTCACCTTCACAAACACCACCCTGTCCTTTAGGCTCTCCAAAATCATATCTCATTATTCTCTGCTTCCCATTCCACGGTCCTGACTTGCTTTTATTGCTACTTTATACACACTATCTTTTTCATCTGACAGTTTATGCTTCACTTCCCACTCCAAACACAAAAGCATTGACTTCAATTTAGCTTCTCACTCCGCTTCTTTTCTTCTGCCACAGGTCACCACGCAATAAGGGGAACTTGAACCAACAATAAAGCATATGAGTTTCTAGCACTACAAATTAGAGCTGCTACCATGTGTTATGGTGATTTGGAAAGATTAGATAAACTGAGATAAACTTGAAGTAATAAGTAGAACTAAGAAGACATTTCAGACCAAGAGAAGAACAAAAGTACAAACAAAAAATAAAAGGCAAGAAAATGTATAGATAATAAGATTTTGAAGTAGCCTCAGAGAATGTCTAGTGCAGTCTTTTCATTTCTCAAAGGAGTATTTAGAGGACTAGAGGTTTGTCCCGGGTCACATAAGGAACTAGACTCCAAATTAGTGTTCCTCTCTCCATCTCATACCAGCTCAGTATGGTGGAGAGAAGGATCACAGTGTGAGATAGCAAGTAGAAAATTAATAATAGCTGTAATTCAAAAGGCACATTGTGAAAGGATTTGAATGTCAGGCCAAGGATTTAGAGCCTTACTTATATACTAGTAGTGGTTTATTCATTTTGTAATCATAATTTTCAATATTCAGGTGTCTTAAACATACTTCCCCTTGGGTCCCAGATTTTTATATCTGTTAAATGGCAATAGCAATAGTTAGGTTCAGTTTATCATACATACAATAAATATGTATAAATTGCCTAATTGTCAATAAATGACCTTACTATTGTTTTTATTATTATTATTTCATGATTTCTGTAACATTTTAATGTACCAATACAAAGGTGTTCATTATTTTTCTCTTTTCATTCATATGTTATATAGTTTACTAATATTTTTCATTTATAGCAACATAGGGACAGAAAATGAACTTCATGTGAGTGGAAAGATTGTTTTATTCATAATCCCACTGTATAGCAGAGATATAATAATTTGGGACAAATGATTAAAAAATAATGAAAAGACATGTGCAAATATACAATATAAGTTAAATTCAGAGTTAAGTATTTTACTTGCATATGCCATTAAAGAAGATGACACACTGAAGACAATGGACAATTTAGAATGACCAAATCAAAGTTTTCAGGGAAGACTCCTATGCTACCATTTGTTAGATCTGAGAATATGCATGCAATGAAAATTAGGAAAGATAAGACAGCTGAGCATAAGGAGGTGATAGCAAAAACTAGTTGATGTTAAAATAATACACCTTAACTTAGTTATGGATTTTTTTTAACATCATTCAATGAATTTATACTCAGTGCCTCTTCGACAATTTTGTCACATTTATTCTAGTCAATAACTTAATCAGAACTTATTGACTGTCTACCATTTATCAAAAACTGGTTAGGTCTGGAGGTTAGAGAGGGTAGTAAGAAATTGTCCCTTGCATTCATAACATTTAACTTGATTTAAGTTTTGAGTACAGACAAGATGGGTTTGCCATAGCTAAATTAGTATCAATAAACAGGCAGTTTTGTCTCACTTATGTGGACCCATAAGTTCTAAAAGGATATTGAAATCTGTTTGTAAAGAGATACCAAGTGGCAGAATCATTGTTACGGTAAAGTTTGAAGTTAGAGCAATTTTTCAAATGCAGTTACATATCAACCAAGAAAAAGAGGTAACAATAGAAATGAACTAAAATATCTCTGTGACTAAATTTAAAAGTGAATTGCTACTGTGGTCGCAGAAAACTTTATAATCATTAATTGATTTCATTCTTCAAATCACTAGCACACTAACCATATTCAAAGTATAAACAGGAAAATACACTGTAAAATTGTTTTAAAGGTTAAGCTAACAAATCTTTCAATATACTAGATTTGAAGGTCAAAATTCATGTTTATTACCCTAGTAGTGACTCAGAATAGACTTGCTTTCAAGTAAATTATTTTCGCTGAACAGAAAATTCAATCCTTAACAATAGCAATGAATCTTTACTTCCTCATTTATAGATATACTGACAGAAAAATGCTGTATCACCAAAGAATTACTAAATTAACAAACAGTGCTAGATAATTTCAGGTAAAAATAAATATACACACTTGACAGATTAAGCAAAGGGACAACTATGTCTGTTCATTATCACTAATTTCATTTAAAGAAAATGAAATTATTCCTATGAGAAAAGCAATGCTCACCGTCTTTAATCAAGAGACAAATAATTGATTTTTTCCCTTTGAGTTTCATTAAATGGGAAGTTTTCTAAATTGAAACCCATTTATGTATTAACTCTTTAAACTCCCCAGCAATTTAATTAATTTTGTCAATACACCTTAGAAATTACTTTTCTATAAGATATTGCACTTCAGCATTTCATTAGAATGAGTTTGTAAGACTAGGTAACAGCAGGGCCATACCTGAATCAATAATACTACCAATGGCTTCAAATTTAGCAAAAGAGAACAGTCTATTATGCATGCAGAATAATGCTCTCACATTTGACTCCCTGCTAGCATCTTCTTCTGTTTGATCCTGTCCTTACAAGGCTGCAATCATCAAGTTTCAGGCAGCCAGCTTTTTAATGTGAAAATTGAAATAGGCTGAAAATATTATTTCCAGAAGCAGATAATACAGGATTGTGCCCTGCGGTGCCGTACGATACAATTCAGAGAGAGTTGTATTGCCACTTAAATTGTGGACATATGGAATGAGATCAATACAGGCCAGCAGGTGTGTGGGATAGCTGCCAAGGTCTCACAGAAAAGTGTTTCATTGTCACCTTCACTTCGTGGAGATAAAAGTTTAACAAGGAGCAAGTGATTCGTTCTGGTAATGATGATAGAAAGCAAGATGAGCTTCTGGAGGGAAGCTAAAAAAAGAAAAGAAAAGACTAGGCTAGAAGACTTAAGCGGCTCTTTGTTAATTTGTAGACTTTCATCCTTCCTAAATTTCATTAGTGATGACACCACTATGAGAAATGTGTTTGTGTAAGAAGCTGTAGGTGGCTGAATACAGAACCCTAGACACTCAATTACCCACTGCATTATCCTGGGCTGATCATCTCTTGGCCTTCAGCAGGGATGCACCAGCCCTGGTCATTTTTAATAACACTTGGATGGCAGCACACAGCCGTGAAGACAGGGAGGGGTCACATGCTGTCAACAGCAACCAAGTATTTTCGGCATCAATTTCCTTTAAAACAATTGTTTGCCTATAAATGTCAGAATCTATATTCAGTGTCTTTATTTGATTTCTCTTGAACAGACTATTCAGCCCTTTGAAACTCTTTTAAATGATAATCTAAGGATTAATTTTTTTTTCCTATTTGAGGAGAGGTTAAGGATATAAGTCTGAATATGAGAGACAATTAAAAATGTTAAACATATATATGGCATACAAGAGTAGTAAAAAAATTAAACCTTGCCCTGACGGGTTTGGCTCAGTGGATAGAGTGTCAGCCTGAGGACTAAAAGGTTCCAGGTTCGATTCCAGTCAAGGGCATGTGCCTTGGTTGCGGGCACATCCCCGGTAGGAGGTGTGCAGGAAGCAGCTGATTGATGTTTCTCTCTCATCGATGTTTCTAACTCTCTTTCCCTCTCCCTTCCTTTCTGCAAAAAAAAAAAAAAAATCAATAAAATATGTTTTTTAAAAAGTAAATTTCCAGCGAATTTCAGAGCCTAAAACATTCTGTATTAAAAAAAAATTAAACCTTACATATTTGGATAAATGGCAGAATGAAAATGGACCACAGAGCTTTCTTTCCACAATGCCAAAATAAAAAAGCAAGAAAGAAACAAAAATTTTAATAACTAAGAAATGATTTATCAACACCTAACTAGTAATGGCAAAGAATCTCGTACATAAACTATGATACATTTTGGCCTGACTCCTAATCTTACCCAAATCTCCAAGGAGCAGTACAGGAGTAGATAATAATTCTTCTTTATCACTCAAAAACTATTTGGGAAGAAACAAATTGAGGATTGAGGATTAATAATTATAATATTGGTGATTACAAAGATCTCCTTAAAAACCTAATAGTCCTGAGTCCTGGCTTTAACCTCTGGAATGTAAGTTGATGTCTTCAGGGCCTATGTAAAGGCAGGCGCTGGTTTTGCAGTACAGAGATACTTCCAAAGTCACGGACCTCATGATCCCTGGAAATGTAACCACGGACCTCCAGAGTCTGTCTCCTGAAGTACCCATTTGTCTGTCAAGGAGATGAGTTTTTTTAGTATTTCTTGTATAAAGTGTGTTACATTTTATTCTCATTTTGTAGTCTCTTGCAGGCTACCCACATGCATGTACATTGATAAGTTTACTCAGTAATAAATTTTCTTTCTTTCTATATGGATTGGGAAGTTGTTAAGAGAGCTTTTGTTTCTCCAACTTTTGAAATAGTTAACTTTCCCTAAGTACTTACTATATTGACAGATTCTTTGTGTATGTGTGGATACATTTATTGATTTTAGACAGAAGGGAAGGAAAATAGAGAGAGAGAAACACCGAAACATCGATGTGAGAGACAAACATGGATCAGCTGCCTCTGGTACCCATCAAACCTGCAACGTAGGTATGTGTCCTGACCAGGAATCAAACCAGCAACTCTTTGGTATGCAAGATGACACTCCAACCTCTGAGCCACCCATGCAGGACCAACACACTAATTTTTCTTATGAAAAATGAGTAAATACTATTATTATTTCAATTTTACAGTCAAAAAACTGAGTAAGGAAAAGGTAAAACCAATTGCCCCAAGTCATGCAGTTAAGGAATGTAGGGTTATACATTAAAACCAAATAGATCACTGCTACCATAACATCTCAGAAGATTAAAAAGAAAACAAAAACAAACAAAAAAACCTGACCAGACTTCAGAGCTAGCTCTCAAATGGGACAGCAACATGAAATTTAAGGGGAGCTTCTCAGAGGTAGATAACTTAAACAAGAAAGTGGAATGATGTTTTTTTAAAAATCCTAAGACAGCAGATTTTCCAATAAAAAAAAAATTCTAAAAGACTGCTAGATTTCTTGATCCACTATTTTTTTTCTGTTGGGCTACCAAAAAGTAGAAGTCAATGAAAATAGAAACTATTGAGCTAATTGGTACACTCCTACAAAAATAATAAGTAAATTTAAATTGAAAACACATATTGATTTTAGACAAAGTCAAGTAGAGAATTTCTGGAATCAAAAAAATATGAGGTAATTAAAATGGATTTTAAAAAGAGGCAAAAATGATCCAGTATAAGGATTATTGTCTCCTTAAATTAGAGAACACAAAAAGAGATAATTAAAAAATTTATAATTACATTGAGATGATGAAAATTTCTCTAAAATGGAGAAAAAAAAAGGAATGAAGGCATGTATTAAAGGCCCATTGCTAATATATAAATAGCTGCTAATATAGTTATCTAATGCTAACTGCCATAATGATAATATAGAGAGACAAAAACTTAGACCTGTCTGGACTCTAAGTTATTGAGTTTCAATAAATTTAAAAAAATAAAAATAAAACGTCTGTATACTCAGGCAGTAAAAAATAATAAGACACTTAAAAGATAGAAATTAATCAGAGTGGCTTAAGGGCAAATTTAGTAACAAAAGTTATAAAACTATATCTACAAAATTCAGAGAGAAAACAACTGTACGTCAAGTTTTTTAAACCCCAGAACATAGTCCCTTGAATATAGGTCCACAATACCTTTTCTAAAACCTTTAAAAGCAAATATGTTTTACAATTCAGAATTTGTTGGATTTAAGAAATGTTATATAACTAGAGGCCCGGTGCACGAAATCATGTGTGGGCACGGTCCCTAGGCCTAGCCTTCGATCAGGGCCATCTTCCCCGGCTGCTGGTAGCTGGCCCTGCCCCCCACCGCTACCCACCCCAGTTCCCCATTCGCCATCCAGCAATGGGAGCCTGATGGCCTGGGGAGGGACTGAGAGGTCGGCCATTCCTGCCCGCTCACTGGCCTTACCCCCGCTGCGGGTCACCCTCTGTGTGTAGGGTGACCGGTGGGGCGGGGGCCTTGGCCTGGCGCTGCCCACATCCCCTGGTTCCCTATTTGCCATCAGTGATCAGAGCCTGCCGGCCAGGGAAAGGGACCAAGAGGTGATCAGTGCACCTCATAGTGACTGGTCCAGCAGTCGTTCTGGTCATTCTGCCATTATGATCGCTGGGCTTTTATTATATAGGATATAGGATTCTTATATAAAACTGGCCGTGGGATAACATAATTCACATTGCATGCATCAATATTTTCTCAGGATAATTTACCAATATTCACCTTAGAGAATAAATATAAACTATAACTAGAGTTTCATCAGTTCATGTCAGAATCTGCCATCAAATAATATTGACTTAAAATTGTGTGCATGCACACACACACTTTTTATTTTTCTAAGCTTTTGAATTTCAGAATTATGGATAAAGACAACCGATATATATCTCAACCCAATAATTAAAGGACCTATAGACGGTTGAAAATTATTAATTGCAAAATGCAACTAATCAATGATGAATTAAAATAAAGAATTTAAGGAAGAGAAAAGCAGCTATGATAAAGAACTAAAACAGAATATAAAATATACTTGAAGTAGAACTACAATTATATAAATGAGAACTATAGCCAAAGAAAAGATTATAGATTTCATAAACTTTAGTAATATAAAATTGGAATTATGTAATTATAAAGTTACTAGCTAGGGAAAACTCTGAGAAAAAAGAAGGAAAGAAGGAAGGAAAAGAAGATAAAGGATGGAAACTCAATCCATTCTGGCTGCTATAACAGGACACTATAGACTGGGTGATTTATAAATGCAGAAATGTATTTCTCACAGCTTTAAAGTCTGGAAAGTCCTAGATGAAGGCATTGGCAGATTCAGTGTCTGGGAGAACTGGTTTTCTAGTTCAAGATGACTGTCTTCTCCCTGTGACCTCACATGGTGGAAGGGGTGAGAGAGGCTTTCTGTGGTCTCTTCTACAAGGACACTAATCCCATTCATGAAGACTTCACCCTCATAATCTAATTACCTCCTAAAGGCCCCACCTCTAAACTCTATGATGCAGGTTTCAACAAAATGATTTAAGGGGGTTGGGGAATACAAATATTGAGCTATTGTTCGGCCAGTGTGGCTCAGCGGTTCAATTCCCCATCAAGGCACATGCCAGGTTGTGGGCTCAGTCCTTAGTATGGGGCATGCCAATCAATGATTCTCTCACTTCATTGATGTTTCTGTCTCTCTGCCTCTCCCTTTCTCTCTGAAATGAATAAAAATATATGTTTAAAAAACAAATTTTCAATTATAAAAGAAATCCAAAATAGATCATGGTAAAATTTATTTTAAAATTCAAAATGACAGAAGTTTTTTTTAAATAGTGTTTCCAGAAATTGGTAGATTATGAGACAAAAATTAAGTTAGAAATAGAAGAGAGTTGGAGATATGTAGATACATATTTCTATATACTTTGTATTCCATAAACATAACATACACATTTATTGGTTATTTTACTAAAAGTGACCACTTTGTAAGCCACAAGAAAATTTCTACAATTTCCAAAATGCAATATTCCCAGAAGTCATATTTTCCACAAACAGTAAAATGAGAAACACAGTAAAAGGAAAATACATTAAAAAACTTTATCCACTTGAAAAGTTAAAAACTCTCAATAACTCCTGTATTAAATACAGCAAAATGAAAGTTAAAATGTTTGAAAGACATTTTATGACTGTCTTACATATCAACACCAATAGACAGGAAAGAAAAGTACTCAGAAAGTTAGAGCACCAGTATATATGTGAGGAAGCAAGAAAGATTTAAAATAATTAAACATTTTCTCACACAATAAACTAGGAAAATATCAAGAAAATGAACAGAAAGATACTAAAATAAAAGTAGTAGAAAAATAAAGGCAGGAATTGATGAATCAGAATGAATAACTGATTAGAGTTGATGGCAAATTAAAAGCTGATCTTAAATCACACATAATAATTAGTTGGCAAAGCTGATCAAAAAAAGAGAGCCAAGTATACATTATTAGAAATTAGGAAAGCATGTTTCTAGAGAGTTTTGTTTTTATGTTTAATTATTACAGGTATAATATGAAACTTGATGCCCATAAATTTGAGAATTTAAATAAAATGGATAATTGTATTAAAATATCCATTAAAAAACTGACTAGAGAAAAATGGACAACCCCGAGAAAAACATTAACAAAAGTAAAAATGGCCCGGCCAACATGGTTCAGTAGTTGAGCGTCAATTTATGAACCAGGAGGTCACAGTTTGATTCCTGGTCAGAGCACATGCCCAGATTGTGGCCTCAACCCCCTATGGGGGGTATGCAGGAGGCAGCCAATCAATGATTCTCTCTCATCATTGATGTTTCTATCTCGCTCACTCTCCCTTCCTCTCTGAAATCAATAAAAAAAATATATTTTTAAAGTAAAAATGTTGCTGCATTGCCCTAAAATAAAATTCCTCAGCCTGAGGAATTTAACAGTGAGTTCCACAAATCAATCATGCACAAATATAACCCACTTCAGAGCAAGAAAAAGTGAAAATGTCTGCAGTTCACTGTTTAAGGTCAGCATAACTATGGTTCCAAGAATGACACAAAAGCACAGGCTAGAGGCTAATCTTACTTGAGAGCACCGAATATTCTTATTGAAATGTGATTAAAACATCAGCATAGCTGATCTGGCTGTACTGTGTATATTGAAGGAAGGATATAGCTTGACCTGGGGGTTTTATCCCATAAAAAAAATGTTGAACAGCAAAATCAGTGTTAATGTAATTTATTAAATTTACCAATACTAGCAGAAAAAAATTCAAAAAGACTGAAAATTAAACTTACAGTTTAAAAAAAATTAAAACATTCACTAAAAACTAGTTAAGGAAAATTCTCTACCTTGATAAATGGTACTTAATAGAAACCTCAGCAGATATAAAAATTAACAGTAAAAAGCTGTAGAATCTTTACCATTGTATTAAAAAAAGACTTTTATTTTTTATTGTTTGAATTTTATGAGGAATGTGTATTAGTTTATCATTAACATTTTTAAAAAATATGATTTAAAATAATGCCAGAGTAGAAATAATAAAAATAGACTTACATTAATATTGATTGTTGTTGTTTTTCATGTTTCATAGTTAGACTCGGCTGATTATTCCCTTGCTTATTAAAAATTATCTAAAAACTGTAAGAAAGAACTTTTCACTATTTAAAACAAACATCTGATCACTTAATTTAAAATATCATCATTAAATTGTATATTTTAGAAAAGCATAAAATTGGAAATAAATGAGTTTGAATTTGCCAACTAATAATAGATATTCTTTTGTATTCTATGTGCTAATTAATCACTGGAGGAGAGAAAACACTGGGAAACATAAACTACAGATAAAAACTGAGGCAAAATAGATAACAAAACATGCAAGAAGACATACAGCTAATAAATGTCAATGACACTGTTGACCCCAAAGCTTATTCATTCCCAAAGCTAAGAATTTTGTGTTTGTTACCAACTATAGGCTGTTCCTCCCAAAATGTATACACACTGTAACAGCTGATAGCTCAATTTTGAAAATGAAATGTAATTTAACAAATACTGCCTTTATAATTATTCAAAGTATGTGTATGCATTTTGGAGGAGACATCCTATATATGTGTTCTTAAAGAAGTCAATTAACTATTCTGTGTAAAATTTGTCAAATAATCACATTTTAAAAGTTTGGATTTATGGTAGTTAAGTCCTTTAAGTAGTTATTTAAAAAGTCAATTGCACACAAAAAAGACACTTTTACTGATAATTTTGTTCAAAATATACAGGAATAGATGGATTTTTTACTAACTAAAATGGCAGTTAATTTTTTAGTCCTAAAAAGCAGGTCTGAAATGGACACACACACACACACACACACACACACACACACACACGCACACAAACCATACACACACACACATACAGGAGAGAGAGAAAGAGAGAGAGAGAGAGAGAGAGAGAGAGAGAGAGATGCAGCTAGTTTGTTATTATGTATTTTTGTTCCAAAGTGTATGTTTTGACAAATAGCTTTGATGTCTTTATATTTTTTAAAATATAACAACCATGATACTCATTTATTTTCCAAATACTTTACTAAGAATGTCCTTCAACCAAAGAGTGAATTCTTACACTTTTGTGGATTTTGTGTTACTTTTATCCTCATCCAACTCATTTCATCTTGGCTGGTTGTTTTTAATAGTGAAAACCATCATAACTAATGTATAACTTCTTCTTCTTAGTCTGAAGTAATTTTAGTTCTTATAAAGTATTTATCTTGAAGTTTGAAGGTTTCCATTTTCTGGTCTAGAGAATATAACTTTTTAATAAGAACATAGAAACATAATGAGTCTTAGTCTCCTGGGCTCAGCGCCCACTCTGAAAACACAGTGTTATGATTTAATGTCCCTGCAAGCCTTTCATTGTATAAATGAGGATTTCTTCCTAATCCAAAAATGAGAACTAAGACACTACGTGAATGTTCTAGGCCTTATGAACCCTGTGGGGAGGGAATGTGATGGGTGGACTCCTCGAACCCATAAACACTTGGCTCTGCTGAAGAATGTCCTTTGATCCAGGTTGCACAGGAGACTGAGTACATAATCAGCTTTTAGTCACAGTGTCCAGGCAGCTGTACTCTGTCTCCCACCATCTCTATGGCCATTGCCAGATTTTGCTGACATAGAACAGGTTAATTGGGGACAATTGGAATAAGTCCCTTCAAGCTAATGCTGGCTCTCTTTAATTCTCTGTTTCTGATTCATTGACATCAATAATCTAATGCCTTTTTTTTTATACAATTACCACAGAATATATTTGACTTTTTTTCACCTGACCTAGGGTCTAAGTTACTCAGCAGCTGATGGATTGGAAATCTCACTGACTTCTTTCTTTATTACCATTTTCTCCTTAAGAACTAATAATAGTTAAACTCCATAATCCACAATTGATTGTTTCTTTCAGATGTAATGCTCTTCTCAATGGTCTAAAATAGTTAAAAAGTAATTTCAACCCATTCATTATTGTTTCTCCCCATTCCTATTATGATTTCTCAGCCAGACAAGGCAATTAAAATCCAGAATGCTTACAAGCACAAATTTGCTCTATATTTTCTGTCTACCACCACATGCAAAAAGAAACGACTTACAATTTTCTAGGTAAGAATGAAGAAAGCAATCTAATTTTACAACTACTTTGTTCATATGGTCAGCAGGACTTACATTTTGTTCTCCCTCCACTTATGTCCGTAAGTCAATTGAATCGGAATTCAGTACTCTACTACTGAGTTACACATTACCTCTGGAGCTTCATCTATTTTTAACTCTCACAAAATACTTCTTACACCATCCAGCATGAAATGTAATTTATTCTTAATTGGCTTAAGTGAAACACAACTGTAATTCATTCAAAAGTCTTCAAACTCTCAAGATCTCTTTGTCTGGAAAATTCAATATTTCTGTTAGGATTTAGTTGCATGACATAGAAATATCTCCATTTATCTTAAGTTACTAAAACAAAGTAGACGCTTACAAAATGGTTGCACAGGTCAGAGTAGGGGCCTTAAGAAATGGCCTTCATAACCACACTAGCAAGCTGGCTTCCGAGGGGAATCTGCCCCATCAGGAGGGTGGAGAATTAAGAGATACCACTGTAGCAGCAGCTGTTACTGTCCTTCAGGCTTGGCACCATGAAGTCAAAGACTGGAGAGTTGGACATTGTTGCAAAAAAAAAAAAAAAAGTCTATTGTTCCAAAGTTCACACAAGTGCATCCAAGTGGTGAAACCTGGTTTTCAGTCAGAAGCCTAGCTATGTGGTAGTACAGGAAACATGATATTTCACTTTCCAGCCTTTGCAGTACAACAGAAAAAGGTTGTTGTAGATACTGAGAGCCAATTCACCTCCTATACCACATAATCCAAACTCTTCCAAGTCTGATCTACAAGACCCTCTGTGATCTTACCTCAACTGATATTTCCAACATTATATCTCACCCAGTGTACCTTTATATAACTCCTTTTTAAAGAATAACAGTCTCGCCCTAACTGGTTTGGCTCAGTGGATAGAGCGTCGGCATGTGGACTGAAAGGTCCCAGGTTTGATTCCGGTCAAGGGCATGTACCTTGGTTGTGGGCACATCCCCCATAGGAGATGTACAGGAGGCAGCTGATCGATGTGTTTCTAACTCTCTATCCTTCTCCTTTCTGTAAAAAAATCAATAAAATATATATTTTCTTAGAAAAGAATAACAGTCTCTAGTTTATTATGAATAGAAATAAATTTCCAGAATTTATAAACACCCACATTGTTCATTCCAAAGAACGCTTTTGATTTGAAGAGGTCACCATGTCTCTTTCTCCTTATAGTATACTAGTATACAGTGGAAGATGTTGGTTTCCTTGTAATTTTGCTTCCATTCAAATGTCAATTTTAAACTGACACTTGAAATGCCCAATGGAATGTACTCTTCTTTAGTTTAATTAACATGGCCTATTGCTTTACAAGAAAAATACAAAATTAAAATGATAGTAAGGATCTCAGCTCAACATCAGAGCTATAGAACAAGAGATAGTATCAACAAATATAACTATACAATTGAGAACCATCACTGACACTATGATTATTATACAATTTTTCTGAAGTACAATCTTAAACCAAGGATCATACCCTATTCTACTCTTGTTAGTCCTGTTTTAAGCATTTTCTCCATGCTTTTCAACAGAACATTGTATAACTCAGTTTCATACCACCCAAAAAATGATGTGTTGTAATTTATATTTTAATTTAAAATTATAAATAAAAACCTATCCTATATAATAAAAGCCTAATATGCTGTGTCCAGTTGTCCGGTCAGCCATTCAACCAATCAAATCATAATATGCTAATGATATGTTAAGGCCACTAAACTGCTTGCTATGACATGCAGTGACCACCAGGGGGCAGACGTTCCAACTGATAGGTTAGCCTGCTACTGGGGTCTGGCCAATCGGAACTTAGTGAGACGGGCCGGACACACCCTGGAGCCCTCCCGTGGTCCCTCCCTGGCTGGCCAACCTCCCATGGCCCTCCCTGGCCCTGATTGTGCACTGGTGGGGTTGCTCAGCCTGGCCCGTGCCCTCTCACAATCTGGGACCCCTCAGGGGATGTCAGAGAGCCGGTTCCAGCCCAATCCCGCAGGCCAGGGCAAAGGACCCCACTGGTGCATGAATTCGTGCACTGGGCCTCTACTGTTAAATATTAATACTATCTTTACACAATGAGAACAGTTTTGTATGAAATAATTTGCAATGATGCTTTGTCTTACACAATTCCAGCATCAGATAAGATGTGAATCTTGTAAATGCAATTAAAGTAAGGACACATATGTAATACCTTAATCAATAAAGAAATATTTAAAAATTAAAAAAAAATAGTAAACCCATTATCTTGTGGCATAGTGTAAATAGTCCATGTGGCCAGAAAGTCCTTAAGGTTAGAAATGAAGTTCATGCAGACTCATTGTTCTGGTGTCACAGAGCTTTTAGGTTTGGCATGATACAGAAAGTTCAGTTCAGTCTACAAATTCCTGAGGATATGTGAAATAAAATTGAAATGGATGCATCATACCATCTGCTGAGGAGAATGTGAGGTCCTGGTTGTGAATCATGACATGTTTAGAGTCTGGGTCCCTATGAGCTAAAGGAAGATTGGCTGAGGTCATTTAGGTGTTCAATGTGCTATGATGTCCAGTTGAGCAACGGGAGTCCTCTATCAAGCAAACTGATTCCTTTATAAAGTTTCCTGAAAATGCTGCAAAATATCCTATCCCTGTGCCTTTGACTACCATTTTCCCTTTTGTCTGTTCAAAACCTACCCTTCCTTTAGTGCAAACATATTTTACTCATTGTATGTTAAAGGCTTATCTCCCCTAGGAGATTGTTGACCTATGAAAGCAAAGTCTCTTTTTGATCATCTTAGTTTCCCTCACATAATTTTAGCACAGTGTCATGAATACAAGAACTCAGTAAACACCTGAAAAAAAAATAGAACAGTAGTTCTACAATACTTCACCACTAATTTCCTTCATGCATACTTTATGTGAGCTCCTGATGGGAGTTCTCCTAGACCTACTCAAAGCACAGTTTGAAAGTTGCTTTCTTAGGTGCACTCCAGTGTGTGCACGTGTGTGTGTGTGTGTGTGTGTGTGTGTGTGTGTGTGTGTTCTTGAAAGCACATCAACACCCAAGAATATTGTGGAGGTATTTCTTAATTGGATTCACTGGACACTATACAAAAAAGATTAGGACCTAGTCATTTTAATTCCATATGTTTTTACCTAAACTGTCTCAAAATTTTGGTAGATGGAGGTAGAATTTGAATAGATGGAAAATAGACCAGATATAAAGGAAGAGAAAAAAATGATAAAGAAAAGGAGAAAAATAAATGTTATAAGAATTATTGGATGGTAGGATGCTACTTTCTACATATATTAAAAAAAAAAAAAAAGAAGACGAAGAAAGGAAATAAGATGTCAGGCCATCATCACCTCATCCAGAAAGCTTTCAGAGTCTCCCTCATCCAGCTCTCCTGGGCTAAACTAATTACTTCTCTTTCTTTCTCTGTAGTGTTCTAAATATTTCAATAGTTCATTGAAACTAAATAATTAAATTCCCTTTTATATTGTGTATAGACCATCATACTCAAAAGGCAGGATGGTTCTAGTTTGACACCTCCCTTCTCTTATGTAAAACATTATGACTATTAGACTCAACTAAAGAATTGGACATAATAAAACATTACTATAAGGAGTTGTTATTGATATTTATTAAATAAGATAAAATATGATGGCTATTACCTAGACTACTAGATTAGGTTATTTTAATTAGGAAAAATACTATTAAAATGTTATGTCCTACTCATGTAGTCAAATTGCATTTTTTATACTTTTTGTTCCATCCACAGAATGCAATATGGTTCCATACAGTCACATTATTCTTCACAAACTGCCTTAACTTGGGTATATTGGGAACATTCCTTTCATATTTTTTTCTTTAAAAAAAACCCAAAACATATTTCACCAAATTGAAAATTGCTCCTTTCTGAAACTTTATATTGTTTGAGGTTTTCAGAAAGAGGACTTGAGGATAATCCTGTTTGCAGGATTTCACAGAAATATAACAACTGCTATTTACTATTATTTTATTTGGCTGCAAAATGTAGAAATCCAATGACTGTGGTACTGTACTAGTATTCTTGCCAAGCACAGTTGGCTTGTCAGGTGATTACAGTACAGGATTTACAAATCAAAATTGCCTTCTTTTCCATTTCCTGACCAATCCCTGACTCATCATTTGACCTTGGAAAGTCAATTTTCCTCCTCATACCTCAGTTCAACTGGAGAATTAGATAAAAATTAGAATTTTGCTGATAGCTAGATGTCACATCTCATCTGAATATATTACATAAAATTATACATAGTTTCTCTTTTGCTACATAAAACCTTGACAAGAACTAAAAATTATTTCTGCTTCACTAAGTATCCATTGGCCTATTATTGAAATATTTCATTTTTTAAAATGTTCAAATATTAGATTTAAGTTTAAATAAGTGACTGTATTAATTTGGAATATTTATCTGTAACATAAACACAAGTACATTCAAATAATGTTCTATAAAATTTGCCATATATATATATATATATATCTTATTATATATGCCTTATAGTGGTAAAATAAATATGTTCATATATGCACAAACAGAAGAGATGACTGACCTATAAATTTCTCCATGGCTATGAACCTTTTTTATTCACCTCTCTATCCCTGAACCTAGTGAAGTACCTGTTACCAAGCAGGTACTTAATAATTGTTTGTTGAATAAATAAATGGGAAAAATGTCCTAACATTACATCTGAAATTATGTAAATAATGGTGATACTTGAATATGAAAAGGAAAGATACATTAGTTCATAGGACAAAAAAAAAGTCTTCATACAGAAAGTATGGAAGAATGGTACCTGGAGGAGAGAGCAGTGGAGGGAGAGAGGATAGCAACAGCAGGTTACTATGTCAACAAGGTTAATCATTGGTCCCACTTAAACTTTCATTACTCTTTCAGAATCCCTTCTATGCAAACTTTTATACATGCTATTCACTGTTCACTTAAAGAATTAACAAGGAGTTTTGATTAAAAGTACTGTAAGGACTTGAGTTCATAATAATGTTTATGGGTAGATCCAGCTAACCAACTTATATCAAATAATCATGCTCCACTCTGTATGTGAGATGCAGAGTACAAACTTAACAAATCTAGGGAAAGATCAAGCATATTATATAGAATTTACATATCTCTGAAATCAACTAAGGAAATTTAAAGACAGATAATTAAATATACACAGAATTAGTTACTAGTCCATGTAAAAATAACTGGAATTTTTAAAAGTTATAGTTGACGTACAATATTATGTTAGTTACAGGTTTACAGCATACTGACCATAAAATAGTGAAGATCCACAGAAATGGAATATTGAATTGGACTATTTAATCTCTTGTTTGGTAAAATAAATGGTGGAAATAAATTGTTTTCCTCACTGGATCCAAATGAATAAATCAAAAATTTCAGTTAATTTTTAAATATTTAATCACTTATGTATTGTGATTAAGATTCGTAGAGACATTTGAGATTAAACAATTAAATAAAATTGATATGTGTAGAGGTTTTGCAAGTAAAAGATTGAAGTCCTAAACATCTGTCCCCTGCCCTAACTTTGAATTGTTCTCCCTGTTTTCTTTTTACACCTAGCCTTTAAGAATGACCATTTAAATAGATATTTTTACTTGGCCTTCTGGGCATCCCACTTAAATTGTTCAATAAAATGAGTTGTATATGAATGCTGCATTAGAATCATGTTCTTAAAGTGCTTTTGCTGTTCTATTTTATTAGCCTTCATGCAGCAGCACTATGAAAGAAGCTAGTTTAATTTCCCCGTGTCTTCTAAAATACTGGTTCTTTTTTGCAGTTGTTAAATCTTTATTGTAGCCATGCTGTCTGTTTCAAGCCCTGAATTTCTCACAAAACTTCAATTGCTAGTGTTCATATTTCAGTAGACACTCAGGAAAGACTCTTTTTCTATTTCCAAATATACATACAATAATCACGTTTGTTGTTCATCTTTTAAATTCTAAATTACAGTTTACCTGTCAAGAATATCAAGCAATTCCCTAGGAACACTAAGGGAGGTTGAGTATTATTTTCCTAAGTGTTGCTAATGCATTTCCACTTAAAATTAATGTTTAGTGCTAATTTACATAGGTGGAAAATGAAATAGAAAGTGATGTGATCGGTTCAACGTTTTGACTGAAACAATAACCCATTCCTTAACTTATCATTCAAATTGCAGTCATAATCAAGTGCCCTCTGTGTTGGTTAGACTTTTCAGCCTCTAGGTGCCCATTAATCCAGACTCATTCAGACCCTACACTTAAATTGAGTAGATCAGTCAGTTTCTCTGTAAGAAGTATGGCTTCCACATGTGGGAGAACTGACCACATTAATTTGACTCGCATTCAGTGTGGATGCCCTTTGTAGAAAGAGTCAAAAATATTTAAATAGAATAATCTAGCTGAGGCATCGTTCTCTCTACACAGAATAGTCTTTTCCTTCAAATGTTCATGACAACTGTGCAATTTTCAATACTCAATTTATTTAACATATATAAATTTAAATAAAAATGTGTTTTAAAGGAAAATGATTACTTTTAAATACATAGAAAGAGAATAACATACAAAATGTTGCTTACATTGTTTTTGAGAAAGAACTAGATATGATCATTTCTCCTACTCTATCCTCTACTTTCTGAATACTATGAAGGTTAATTTGAGCAGTCAAGAAGTTGAGGTCAGGTGCAAGGCAGGATGGAAATGAGTTTGGTGGTATTTCAGTAGGGCATGCTCTAGAATGTTTCTGCTCTCATTCAAATTTCTATATAATCTTCTAGTACCAACAAAATTTTAAGAGAATAGGAACTATGGAATCATTTTAAAAGGACAGAGATTGAATGTAAACATATCCTTTTCCTATTTAAAGTATTCTTGCTGAATCATAAAGTAAGCATTCTAAAATCCTTTTTTTCCCCCTAATATTGAACTTTGTGATTTTTAGATGCATCACTTCTGACTTGTTCAGCTCTTTCCATCACATTCCACATCTCCTCATGGTGGATTCATACACTGTTCCACTGCTATAAACTTTATGTTTATTACTAGCCATTTAGAAGATTAAAAATATTTATCTTAAAGTCTAAAAGTATATCTTCATTGTCTCCCTAACAAATCAAGATGGAAATCTCTGAACAGTAAAACTAAGTGACAAATGTTTTGACCTTCTCTATCCTAAATTGATTTTATACTGAGAAGAGCTCATCAGATGACTTTTGCAGAATTCCTAGAGGTGATGTGGTATTTTATGAGTGAACAAGCTTTCCTGTTGAAATGCAAGACTTAAACTAGAATTTGAATGGCATTTTTAAAAAATTAAAATTGGTTCCCTTGAGAAAGCTCTCAATCTGGGCTACTTTATAATTACAGGCTGATTATAAGGACCTAAGAAAATGATGTAGTTAATTTTGTAGTCATTTGTCTTTAGCATGCCCTTATCTTGCTCATGTACCTCTACCTCTCTATGTGTTTTTACTTTTGGCATGTGTCTTTCCCAGCGTATTCACTCTGCCTTGTAATCCCAAGATAGATTTTTCTGAGGTTAATTTTGGATGAACAAATATGCCTCTATGCTCTAACTTAACGAGGCTGAAGGTGATTGCACACGCTTATTGTTTCAACTAGGTTTGAACTTACATTATGTCAGACTGGCTTCAGAAGAACTTCTTTCCAAATGAATGTGTTGGTGGCTCTTGGTCACTAGAGGCACTGCCTTTGTTATTTAACAAACACTTTTATCCAACCGTTATATTCCCAAGTTAATATTAGAATTCATTATTCAAATGCCGCCTGTCCGGTACCTCCTACATGATTCCTTCTTTGAGAAAAGGTGACCAGCAGGTGGCTTATATAAATTTGCTGCCATAAATTACTTGTGCTTATAATTTGGTTTCAGAATGGTTTCCCTATTTTTTCTTGCTTTGCTTCATGCTTCTTTCCTGTAATATGTTAAGTATATTACATTTAATTTTATTTTTTATGATTTTAGTTTTTTATTGATTAAGGTATTACATGTGTCCATATCTCCCCATTGTTCCCACCCCACTCCCATACATGCCCTCACCCCCCAGTGTTTTGCGTCCATTGGTTATGCTTATATGCTTGCATACAAGTCCTTCAGTTGATCTCTCTGATTTTAGTTTTAGACTAATACTCAGTTCATTTACTTTTCTTTTACCTCATCACTTTTCCTAGGTATCCTCCAATTAACAAAGAATGTTTGATTTATGCTACAAAATTGGTATCAGAATGCATTTGGCTGCCAGACACAGCCGAATAGGACCCACACAATAGTTTAGCAGCTCAAGTAACAAAAAGGTTATAAATACTCAGGATGACTCCACGCTCATTTTCATATTTCCACCTAGTAGCCATTTGTATTTTTCCTTCCCACAATGATTTAAAGTCTCAGTTCTCAGATTAACAAAAGAAAAGCATACATATTTTTAAATATAAGGGAGTGAAGATCCAAAGAATTAGACATGAGAATTTTATGCTAAGTTTGATGAAGTGTGGACAAGTCGTGCAGAAATATGATAGGCTAATAAGTATGAGGTAATAGTAGTAAACTGGGGGAAAGCCTGTTATTCGGATTCTTCTTCGCCTCCCTTTGTTTTTGGAGATAAGGATGCTCCTTTCCTCCAGGCATACGGAGGGTACCATTCACATGAGTGTTTTGTGACATTTCAGAAAAGAAAGGTGAGGGCAGGAAGAGGTCAGAATGATCTTCCTGTTTCTTCCCTTATCTCAAACTCCTTTAACTTAAAATATACAATATGTCAAGGTGCCATATTTTTGGATTCCATATCCTATAATTGACATCAGTCCAGAAGCAGAAAGAGATTCCTTAACTCTCATAATTCCCTTTTTAAAACCTGGGCATCCTTCCCAGAGTTCCCTCCATAGACTTCCCTCAGGTCTCATGGCCATGTTTGGTTAACATAACTATTCTTTAACCAGTCACTGGCTAGAAAAATAATGGGCTATGACAATTCACATTCTTTTGCTGTAAATTGAAAGGAGTACAGCACAAACCTGCTCAACACCTGAAAAAAAAAAAGAGGATACTCTATGCAATAAATATGAGCAGAATGGCATTTGGTTTGGCAACACATGAGTAACTCCTGCCTTAGATGGTAAGCTCTGTGAAAGCAAATATCATGCATTCCTTATTCAATGCAGTATCTCAAAGGTTTAACAGTAGTTGCTCATCAAGTAGGCTTAACAGGCTGGTGGTATACAGCAGTTGCTTATCAAATATTTATGAAATAAATTTATGAATAAGGCAAATACTAGTATTGATGAGAATACTAATGTAGAGTTTTTGAAAGGCATAATAGGAAGAATGTAACCTAATGCCAAAGCAACTATAAGAAGAGAGCACACAAGTCTTTGTCACAATGCTGTGTAACATCTGAATATTCTGGAATTTTATTTTAAAGTCACCAATAACTTCTAGGTTGCTAAATCTAATGGTCAGTTCTTAGTTACTTGAACTGTGAATGGTATTTGATACTGTGATCATTTCCTCCTCTTTATACACTTTCTTCTTTTGTCTCTTAGGGTATCACACTTTCTACTTTTCTTCCTCTCTCATAGGCTGTTTATTTCAAAACTACTTTGTCCTCTTCTTTTTCACTTTTTTATATTGGAGTTTCCCAGGGCTCAGTCCTCATTTCTCTTTCTAGTTACATTCATTCCCTTGATGATCTACTCTCTTGACTTAACATATTGTCCAGATGCTGAAGGACACACACACAAAAAAATCACTGATATGTTTCCATAATTTTTCTTTCTATCATTTTCTTTTTCTTCTACTTGTTATTTATTTTGTTTTGTTTTTCTTACAGACCAGACTAGAAACAAACAAGAAAATGAAATAAAGTTTCTTCTGTGATTGCAGAATTACAGCAATCTTTGAAGAAAC
Source organism: Cnephaeus nilssonii (assembly GCF_951640355.1). NCBI lineage: Eukaryota > Metazoa > Chordata > Mammalia > Chiroptera > Vespertilionidae > Cnephaeus > Cnephaeus nilssonii. The sequence goes on along the minus strand of NC_137080.1, from coordinate 71,115,032 downwards.
ACACCCATTGGGAGAAATGACACAATTCAATTCAACAAATATCTATGTCGCACCTATTATGTGAATGACACAGTGCTAAGAAGCCGAATGGGAATCAGTCTTACTCTCAAGATACTTATAACAGTGCACAGAGAATGTCAGCACACAAATAACTGTAACTATAAAGGAAGGCAGACTAATCCCTAGCTCCTTTTTCCTTAGCTATAAACTTGTTCCCTGTCTCCTCTGAACTAAGAAAAAGCAAAACAAAACAAAAACAAACCACAGGAGCTATTTTTTTTCTCTCTCAAAACTGCTTCCTTCTCTGCTTTTCAATTCCAAATCCTTGAAGGAATTTCTCATGCTGACTCTATTCACTCCTTAAACTCTAATATCTGTATTATATCACTTCATTTGTACTGAAGCTTTTATCTTAAGGTCGAGTGAGCACTGACCTACTGGGATCAAATCTCTTTCTCTCCAGTCCTCATCTCCCTCAACCTTCCTGTTGTATTTAATACTGTGAGCCATTCTCCCTTTTTAAACTCTATCACACTGTTCTTTCTTCTTTGTTCATTTCTCATCTCTTAACGACAAAACAGTAGACTCTTGGCTTAACATACATGTATATGAAAGGATTTTATTTAACACAAAGCACACTAAGAATCAGCAATATGAAATGTTCATGAAAAACCCAATACAAGTTCATGTTGCGCAAGTACCAAAAAGGGGAAATAACAGTTTCTTTGTAATCTGAAGTCATAATTTGTCAAAACCAAGGCATTGGGTTGAGTTATAAATTTCATGTCAAAGAGATATTAACCAATTGCAATAAATCCTCAGGAAGAAAACTTAAAAAGACATTGAGGGGATCTGTGAAGTGAATTACACAATGAATAGTTAATGATACAGGATAGATTGAGCTGGAACAAGAGACATGGAATGAACCATAATTATTGATTCTAAACATTTGAAGAAAATGTGTAAAAGGTGGGATTAGGTCAAGCAGGCATAAATGTTAGGAGAGATCTTAAAGAATCCCCAACAATTAGAGATATCTGTTATTGGAAAGGATTGTCTTACGAATCTGTTACTTTAAGCAAAAGGTAAATGGCAATATATATGGACTGTTCTGAAAAGGATTCTTGCGTTGGATGGGAACTAGGACTAGATTTAAAGCCTCTTCTACACGTGGAAACATTATGATTGATGGAATCATTGCAAGTATATAATTTAATTTATGTTTCCAGTGCCGTCTCTTGGATTTGGGGGAGGAAGTGATTGTGTGGACAGAGCTGAGTCTGTCTTGAAAAGCTGACACCATATGGAAGCTAAGGTTCCATCTTAACTGAACCCAGAACTCTGACCCCTCTCTTTCCCTGGGCGGACTCTGGAATGTGTACAGAGACTCCAGACTAATCATGGAATTCCTATCAATCCTTCCTTCTGGGGAGGTGTCCTGAATGTTATCTTTCTCTTAGCTCACATTGGTGCCAGAGCCTCATAGCATCTGGTCCCTTGGTTCCCTCTGATCACAGCACATTCCTTTCCTAGCAGGTAGGTCATTTCTAAGGAGGATATAAGCAGTGGTCTAGGGGATGACAGTTGAGGAGACTGACTACTCTGCTGCTGCCTAAGACCTCTTTTCAGTACAAAGTTCCCTATTAAATTCATCCATGGACAACCTGGACTTGACTGTCTCTTCCTTTGGTATCTCAGCTCCGTCAGCCTTTGGGGGCCACTTTGCATATATGGCCTTTACAAGCAACAGCGAGGAAAGCTAGTGTTGCTAGGAATAATTAATGCATTCTGAGTCTGATGGGAAGTTTTGTATAAGAAATGTTAGCATTCAATGTGTAAAGTATAAAATTTATAGGACAAAACTATTTTGGAGAAAATTTAGCAAAAGAGAAAATACTATAATGATAGAAATATTTTTCTGTGTATTTTTGGTTAAAAAAGCTATTTCAATGAAATTTTAATTGAAGTATTTCACTCATATTTTTAGTAGAGAAATAAAATATATAAAAATTTGAATACTGTATTAGCAGTTATTAGTTGTATTATCATAACCTTGGTACTCCTTTCAAACCATAGTACATAAAAAAAAGAAAAATAAGAATCCCAGCCGGAGTGGCTCAGTTGGTTGAGTGTGGTCCTGTGCACCAAAAGGTTACTGGTTCAATCCCTGATAATGGCACATACCTGGGTTGTGGGTTCAATCCCTGGTTGGGGCATGGTCAAGGCATGTGTGATGTTTCTCTCCCATTGATCTCTCTCTCTCTTTCTCTCTATCTCTCTCACCATATCCTCAGGTGATGATTTTTAAAAACAAACACAAAAAAAAATCCTATCTCAGTTAACTTTAGAATAAAATATTTTTAGTACTTTTAACTGTTCAACATATATGTACATATCATACATGTGTCTATTCATTATATGTAAAATTCATATACTTTTATATATAAACTAGAGGCCTGGTACACAAAATTCTTACACTGGAGCAGGGGGGTCCCTCAGCCCGGCCTGCACCCTCTCGCAGTCCGGGAACCCTTGGGGGATGTCCGACTGCCTCAGAGGTGGGAGAGGCTCCCACCACCGCTGCTGTGCTCACCAGCCATGAGCCCGGCTTTTGGTTGAGCAGCGTTCCCCCTGTGGGAGCAAACTGACCACCAGGGGGCAGCTCCTGCGTTGATCATCTGCCCCCTGGTGGTCAGTGAGCATCATAGAGACACGTTCCTCCGTTCAGTCGATTTGCATATTAGCCTTTTATTATATAGGAATTCATATACATGTAAATATATATGACATATACTTTATTTCTCCAATGAAAGAGCAAATTACAACTGATAAGTCATTTCTTTTGACCTCACTCAAGCTCTCTTATTTGATATATTCCTCAACTCAAAGTCAATTTTCAATAATAACTTATTGAGCCCTGACAGGTTTTGCTCAGTGGATAGAGCATCGGCCTGCGGACTGAGGGGTCCCGGGTTCGATTCTGGTCAAGTGCATGTGCCTTGGTTGCAGGCACATCCCCAGTGTGGGGGTGTTCAGGAGGCAACTGATCGATGTTTCCCTCTCATCGATGTTTCTAACACTCTATCCCTCTCCCTTCCTCTCTGTAAAAAATAAATAAAATATATTTTAAAAATCATAACTTATTGAGTTTAATTGATTTTTGTTTAAAATGTCTTATCACATGAAGAATACTATGCATGAATTTTGCTTTTAGAATAATTTAAAATAGTGCATGCAGTGAAAAAGGACATTGGGGCATTAAAACAGAAACTGCATTCAAGTCTGTTAATAGCAGTCTTAGAGATCAACCAAAGGACTTGTATGCAAGCATATGAGCATAACCAATGAACACAGAGAGCAGAGGGGTGCGGGCATGTGCTGGGGGGTGGGGCAGCCAGGGAGACGTCAATGGGGGAAAAAGGAGACTTATGTAATACTTTAAACAATAAAGAATTAAAAATAATTATCCTATATAATTAAGATGTAATATGCAAATGGTCGTTATGCCATGAAGCGTAATGACCGACCACGTAATGACCGGATCACGGATCAGCAGGAGGGTGGGGCAGCGAGCTACAAGCAGGTGGCAGAGAGCTACAGCAGGGGCAGGGAAGCAAGCTATAAGGGGGGGAGGCGGGGGGGTGAAGGGAGCTACAGGAGGGCAGGGCAATGGGCAGAGAGCTACAGGAGGACATCAGCGAGCTACAGGCTACAAGCAGGCGGAGAGCTACAGGAGGGGGCAGGGAAGCAAGCTATGAAGAGGGGTGCGGGGGAGCTACAGGAGGGCAGCATGGAGCTACTGGCGAGCTACTGGTGCATGGATTCGTGCACAGGGCTACTAGTAAAAAAATAGAAGCTCAAAAAAAAGAATAAAATATAGCATATAATCCATGAAATAGTAAATTATCATGAAATAAATGAGTCAACTACTAATTAAAAAGTGAGTAACAACAATTTAGAAAAAGCTAATAGCATACTAACAATTTTTCCTGCCAAAAAGCCTATTCATCTTTAAGGAAACAATTGATTGTTATTAACTTGGTATAGGTGCCTATTAAACATTGTACTATCAAATAATGTATTTTAAGAATGGGTATCTCCATGTACAGGTTCTCTTAATTATATTAAGATACTGTTCAACTTGGAAATGACAAATTATCAATATTTTGCAGACCCAGCAAGGTCATGGTTCAACTTAAACATTCATTAAGTCTTGTTTATTTTGCCAACATATATATCAATGTTCACTACCACGCTGCAGATTAATAAGAACAATTGATGGCTGGATCTAGACACACACCATTGAAATCAGAATTGGACTGAGTCATTTTAAGCAAAATAAAGTGCAGCCAGTGGAACCAAAGTAAGCTTCTAATAATACAAACCGATAGTAGAATTCTCACAGCCTTTCATAGACTCAAGTTATCTTCTCCTGCCCCAGGGACCAGTGTTGGATTGCAAGTTCCCTGAAGGCATAAGTGGAGTGATTTGCATATTCAAATTTGACCCAGTGCCTAATACCTTACTTAGTGCAAAGCATAGCTTGGAGAAATCATTAATCTGATTTCCAAAGATTTGGGTATATTATATGTTCATAGATTGCCTGATTTTTTCAGTCCATAGCCACAAAATGTGTGAAATACATAAAATGTGCACAGTATAATTTAAGAGAGAGGATTTTCATTATTAGCACAGTACTCCATGAACCTCCTCTTGCTTCAGAAAATCCTACATGGAGGTCATTGATCCCTCTCCCATGAGAGACGATTTAAAGAACATTCTCTTTCAGCATTCTCATTCTCCAAATCATTGGAGAAAAGCTCATCTAATTTCAATGAAATGGAACAAAATCAATGGCATGTTTCCTCTAAGATATTTTACCTGATAATCAAATATTTAGAATTCACAAAAGCCATTTAAATCAGAGGGGCATGTATTGTAATCAGTACTATATGTTTTGAGAGCAATAATACATTTCATTTATTATATCTAAGAGTTGTGAATTTGGTCTTACAATGAATTTTTTTAATTAGATAAGTCTTTCCATTAGACTTGGTTATTCACTATTACTTTTAAGTTTGTTGTGAGGATTAAACGAGTTAATGTTTATAAAGTAAAGAGCATGTAAGTTTTTTGTGAGGATTAAATTAGCAAAATAGTAAAACATTTATCTAATGCCTAGAATGTAATAGCTGGTGAAGGAATGTAATTTTCTTTTTGTTTCTCTTACACAACTTTCCTCCAGTAGTTTTCACCTTTAACCTTAGATTTCTTGCAACACTTCAGGTTCTAACAGTTTCAATGATGTGCCTATTTGCTTTGTTATAGATGATACGCTTACCCAGAAGTTATTTTTTATTTTCTGTCTTTCTTATTCTCTGATCTTCCATTCAAATATTTAATACACTTTGATTTCTCAATTTGGAATTGTTTCCACCTCTAGAATTCTAAAAACAACCAGAGATGAAAAAGGATGTAAATGCTTGAGATGGCAGAAAGTTTTCAATGATATCTACCAAATTTCATAGACACTAAGACAAATATTTCATTTTTTGAACTTCTAACTTGTTGAAATTGGGCTATATCTTTTAATTAGTGGACTCTTACAATTAAAGATGTTTTACCATCACTGTAGGAAAGGCAACAATCTCATTAATTTTTCATTATTAGAGCACATTCATGTACCAGGTATTTCAGCATCAAATCTTGCCTATTGGGTTTTAACTTACAAAAATATCCAAGAAATGATAGTAATCTGTCAACCCTTATAAAACAATCTGTGGTGAGGAAAGGATGAGAGATGTGATGATTAGGAATGTTTATTAAGACTACTTAAGCAGGAGTCAAGAGCAGGCTAACTACGTAATAAAAAGTCTTGGTTAGAACCTCACACTACTCATAACTTTGATTCATTTATGGAATTTTAAAAGAACTACTGCATCACCAATGCATTTGATGACAGAGCAGACGTTATAATGTGAAAAATCATAAACATTGTTCAATGATTGAAAAATGATTTAGGTAGACTCTGAAAGTAAATTACATAGTAATACTTTAAACAACTTACTTGTTTATTTTTATATGTATGCACAAAAGTATGCAATGAAATTTATGTTAAATTGAGCTAAGAGATCTCTTTTAATGAATATGAAATTTGAAAAGGAAAAGAAAGCATGTTCTATAACTTAACTATGGGGTCTATGTTTTTTAGAAAAATGGTGCTTCTTACAATATAATCACCCTTAAATTTTAAAGTACACATGTAGTATTCGATTTGTTCTCAATATTAATAAAAGTGTTGTTATTATTTGTCTATTTATTAGTTTTCATTACTTCTGCTATCCCAGTACATTGTATAATATAGTTTTACCTACTTATAAGTCAACTAATTAGAAAATTTACTAGATTTACATTTCAGTTAGTTACTTTTAGGTGAGTCTGTTGTCTCCTAAAATATTAAAAGATGTAGTTCAAGAGCCTAAGCCATTCTAACTTTATTTACTTTAACACTTTCATTTTTTTGTTTTTTGCAAACACATTACTTAATGTGCTCTGTGTCACATTTTATCTCCATCTTTCTCTTCCCAAAAAATGGTTCCTATTTTAAATAATTAATGTCAATGGAAGTGACTAAGGAGTAACATAATCTGAAATACAATTTCAGAAAATCTACAAAGATAAAAATATGTATATTTTAGAACCTCTTATGATGGGAATTTAAAATTCTGGAAGTATCATTATGGTCAGTGTCTTAGTTGGCTCAGACTGACATACACAGACCAGGTGGCTAAACAACAGAAATTAACTTTCTCACAATTCTGGGGACCGGGAAGTTCAAGATCAGGGTTCCAGATAATTTTGTTCCTGGTGACAGTGCTGTCAAGTTACAAATGACCATTATCTTACTCTGCCTCACATGGCCTTTCCTCAGTGCACGCACTCAGAGAAAGAGAGAGAAAAAGAGATACTGTTGTTCCTCTTCTAATAAGGCCACTAATCACATCATGATTGCCCATCCTTGTAACTTAAACTAACCCTTCTTAAAGCCCCATTATCAAATACTATCAATTGGGGGAGCATAAGGCTTCAACATATGAATTTTGGGGAAGCACAAACGTTCAGCCCATAGCAGTCAGAAAAGAATGTGATGTCGGTAGTATAACTGAGAAAATAAAAAATCAAGACTTTTAGCCTTGGCTAGGTAGCTCAGTTGGTTAGATCATCATCCCAATATGCCAAGGTTGCAGGTTCAGGGCACATATAAGAAACAACAAATAAATAGAACAACAAATCGATGCTTCTCACTCTATCTCTAAAGATCAATAAATAAAATTTAAAAACCAATGCTTCTAAGCTTTTTACAAAGTGGAGTAAAATGATAAAAGTGGTACTTTAGAAAGATTATCTTTAAAATACAGTACCCAATAAATCAGATGAGAAACTTTAACTAGAAATCCAATTATAAAAATGTTTTCATAATCTTGGCATAAGGTAATGAAGAATTCACATTAGGATAGGGATATCTCAACAACCACAAAAACATCAGGGATCTTTTAAAAGATTTACCAAATGCCAGGTGCTTTTAAAAGTGTTATGGATGCATTATTTTATATGTTTTTCATCAACACTCTGATGTAGGTATATTATTTTTCCCATTTTACAAGTGTGGAAACGGGCCTAGAAATATTAGCAATTCCCTACTTTTTCACAGATGAGAAATATAAGGGTCATACAAAAAAGGCAGTCTGAAAGGACAGTGGCTAGATTTGAGGGGTTAGAAAACAGTAGCCTATAATTCAAATCCAACACACTGCCAGTTTTTGTAAATATAGTTTTATTGTCATCCACCCCCAAAAAAGAAAGCAGTCTGTGGTCATTAGAAATGCATTCTTGGGATTGGCACAAATTATAGGCAGATGCCAAATTTAGAAATACTTGGTTAGTGATTAAAATGTTTTAAAAAAAAGAGTTTTGAGAATGGGGTAGGCAGGAATATATGAGGAAGAAGGTAAGAAGCCAAAAATAAGATTAAAAAGGCTTTCACAGAAGGTAAAAAAGTGTGTTATATATTGAAAATTAAAAAATAGAGTTTTAAAATGATAGATGTAATTCCCTATACCATTTTATAAGAATGTCAAGAAAGATAAATATATGGAAATAGTAGCTCAGAAAGGAGTTATTCCTAACATAAATGTTTTCTTTTAATCTTTTTAGTGATGGATATATTTTAGTATGAAAAAAAAATAGTTGCTTTCGAGATGACTAGACTCTTTTTATAAAGTTGTTCTAGTCAAACCAAAGATATAAAAGAAGAAATGTAAAAACTAAAGAGAAAAAAGAGAATGAAGAAATAAGGCAAAATGACAGAAAGGGTGAAAGTAGTATATATACAAAATCATGGAAGGAAGGAAAAAAGGAAAGAGGCAAGAAGGAAGAAAGGGCAGAAAGAAGGAAAAAGGGAACAAAGGAAGGAAGGAAGGAAGGAAGGAAGGAAGGAAGGAAGGAAGGAAGGAAGGAAGGAAGGAAGGAAGGAAGGAGGGAAGGAGGGAAGGAGGGAGGGAGGGAGGGAGGGAGGGAGGGAGGGAGGGAGGGAGGGAGGGAGGAAGGAAAGAAGATTGATTAAATAGGAAGTAGGGATTGAAGAAGGGAGAAAGATTGTATAAGGAGTAGGAAGGGAGGAAAAATATTCCTTTTTCTGTTTTATATACATTACTATTGATTAAAGGTTAACACATATTTTATGTATAGAAATAGCATCAAAAGATTAATATCAGCATCATGTAATATTTAAACCAATTGATAGGATAGTAAAATTGTGATTCTATTCATCATAGAATCTGAATTAACAATATTTTTATTATAGCAACAATTTAGTTTTTTTTTATTAACCACATCCTAACATAATGGAAAAGAAGAGCTTAAAAAATACAATAAGTTTGTCTTTCTTGTTCAAATGAGTAAGAAAGGCTTACTTTATATTTTCTAAAACTAAAGTAAAATAAATTAGAGTGCTGGATGAAGCATAAATCTTATTAGACCTCTCAACTAAATACAGTTCAATAAGCAACAGCATTTAACTACAAAAACTAATTTTAAAAATTAATCCTCAATATCCAATTAAAGGCACACTAGTGAAATAAGTAAAAAAACAATCCAAAGCAGTTTGAGTACTCAGGCAAGTAAAATTTAAAAAGAAATCTTCAAAATGTTTATACAAATATAAATTCAGAAACAAATTATGGAGACTAAAAATTTTAAGTGATTTTTAAATTTTTCTAGTTTAGTATTATTACCTATTTTAAAATTATGGTGATACAACATAAATATTTCCAGCATAACCACTTTCAAGTGTACAGTCTAATAGCATTAAGTACATTCGAGTTGTTGCATCACCATCACCACAATGCATCCACACAACTCTTTTCTTCTTGCAAAAAAAAACTAAACCCATTAATATAACTCCCATTCCCCTACTCCCAATTCTTACAATCATCATTCTACATTCTTTCTACTTTACTCTGAATCTTCTCATCACATTTTTTTTTACTCATAAATGTGATTTTATTTTTAGTTTCTTAAAAAAAAAATAACCACAAAACCCAGCAACCTCACTTCTGGGGTTACTTATCCGAAGGAAATGAAATCAGTTCCTCGAAGAGAGATATGCACTTTTATGTTCATTGCAGCATCATTCACAATGGCCAAGATAGGCAAACACTTAACAACCTGAGTGTCCACTGACAAATGAATGGACTAAGAAAATGGGCTATATACAATGGAATATTATTCAGCCTTCTACAAAGCAGTTAATCCTGCCATTTGGAACAAAATGGATGAACCCAGGCCATTATACTAAGTGAAATAAGCCAGACACAGAAAGATAAATACTGCATGATCTAACTTATGTGGCTTCCAAAAAAAGTGAAACTCAAAGAATATGAGAGTAAAGTGGTGGTTTCCAGAGCTGTGGGAAGGGAAAAATGGGGGCTGTTGGTCAAAGGGAACAAACTTTCAGTTATAAATTCTGGAGATCTAATGTACGATATGGTGACTACAGTTGGTAATCATTAATCGGATACTAAATATTTACTGTTAAAAATGTCATTGCTGAAATACTCCTTTTATAATAAAGCATGTGCTTAATGACTGAAAACTTACAATAAATAGAAAGATAAGCAAGTAAAGTGCAACATATACATAGGTAGCTCTTTTATTTTGGATAAAGTACGACTGAGAGTGATTAGGATTTGAATAGCAGGTGTGACTGAAGAAATTATTTTATAGACCAACAGGCCTTTTCACTCCGTACATTCATGAACAGTGCAGCAGCAGAAGAAATCCTAATCATTGTCCCCACAGTCTTTGTGTCAAGATTCATGCCAATGCATGCCTCCCTGCCCCCACTGTCAGGGCTGCTTAAAGTAGTTAATTTTGTTTAATGTGCTGCAGACCAGTCTTAACTTGTTTTCTCTGCTGTTGTTTTCTTACTACAGATTCCCACAAAACCACCACAAAAAAAAAAAAAAAAGGATGGGTGGATACCTCTACTCCATAAATTGTGAGCCCAACATAACCTCTGTGTTCTCAAATGGTTCTGGATGTCCTGCTCAGGGACAATCGACTCTGTCCCTTTTGTGGGTATCCGGCAAGTCCTCTTCAAGCCAGTGACAAGAGTCTGACTGAGAGACTTGTGTTAGGGGAGTGGCTTTATCTTGACCTTGAGAAAGAGAAAGCAGAGAGCACTAGATCTGTCGTGGCTGGCATGGAAAACGTGAGGTAGACCTTTTAATTTCCTTTCACAGTGCCATTAAATGTAGTCAATCTTTGTTTCCAAAGAAGATGACTGATTTGGACAAATTTACAATATTGTATCCAAGAAAGATCTATGCTAGACATCCTCCAATGCTTAAAGTGTTTACTCAGCTGTCCTGCAAAGCAGTCTATATTATTTGAATACATTTTGATTTGTTTGAAGTTTCTTCCTTTGCCTAAACTAACTACCTTCATTGATGTCCTAATTCTACACATATGGAGTAAATTAGAGCATTACCTGGCAACCCTTCAAGCCTCTACATAGAGCTACATTTCCTTGGAATCTTCTTTATTGCAGACTAACTCCTTCCATTCCCCTTCTCTATACCACACACAAAGGATTCTTCATTATCCCTTCCATGGCCCTTAGCATCCTCACCATCCCTCCCTAGACCAGTGTTACTCAGCCTTGGTTGTATGTATTAGAATTAACTGGGGACCTTTCAAAAAATTCCAAGCCCAGACCCCACCTTGAATCACGTAAATCAAAATCTCTGGGGATGGAATCAAGTCATCATCATTTGAAAATCTCACAGATGATTCTAAAATACAGACAAGGTTGAAAACTACTCTTCTAGTCATGTTCTGGTTTGCAAATTTTGCTTTTAAAATCTGGGATTCTAAATTGCTATAGCAATGTATTCTGTGTTTCTACTCCTTAAACTGAACTGAAAAGTGAAATTTATTTTCCTTAGAATTCAAGTGGGGGGGGGGAAATGTTTGAGAGATATATATCCTTCCAAAAGCTTGCTTCTTAAATTTTAGCCTTCCTCAAGGTTCTTTATTCGTCTTCTTTTACCTCTATAACCACTTTCCCTGAGGGATGTCATCTGCTCCCATAAATTTGGGTGCCTTCTACCAACACACTTCTAAGATTTAAACTCATATCCATCCAACATATCATATTCAAAATATGATAAAATTGTGACTCTCATACAGATATAAAAATGAATATGTACTAAAGATTTTATTTTTCTCATGAGGGAACCAGAATTGGAAATATATATAAAGGCTAATATGCTAAGTGTGCTTCCCTCAATCCGGGTAATGACGTCAAGTAACAACACCAGGCTTCCTCTCCCTAACGACAACTAGCCTTCTTGCAGTTTCATCAGCCCAGGAACATGACTTGCTTTATACCCACTTTACACTGTAACCAAATGTCTGTGAAGCATTTTCCCGTGCCTCATCTTAACGGTATTTGATCCTCACAGAAGTCCTGGAGCAGGTAGATAGGAGACTAGGTGGAGTCCTATTTTCTTTTCATTAGCAGAAAACGGAGATTTAGAAAGTTTAGAAACTTGACCTGACTTAAAAGTAATAAGAAATGGTGGACCTTGAAAATGACTTCAGGTTTTCTCGCTGCGCAGAATATAGTGAAACACTGCTGCAGTTGAGTACTTTACCCTTTGTTCTCCCTGCGTGACCTTCAATAATAATCTACTTCATGTTGATATTTATTGTTGTGTTGCTGACAATTACCTGAAAGAGAAGTTGGGGTGCTTCACTGGGCTGGAAAAAGTTTAGCTAAATCAGAAAGCAGGTCTAATTAAGCCAGTTTATTCTATACATATAAAAGGCTAAGTTGACTCACACATGTGCGATACATATAAAGCTCTCACTGGAACCAATCCCACGCGAGTGTTTCTATCTGTCATTGTTGATCATGAATTTGGTTGACACTTCTATTATAGAGAAAGGGCAAATAGCGATATTAAAATATTTCTTCTAATTAATTTCCTTTCAATGTGCATGAATTCATGCACCAGGCCACTAGTGTGTGTGTGTGTGTGTGTGTGTGTGTGTGTATATATATATATATATATATATATATATATATATATATATGACACCTGGTGCACAAAATTCTCCGTGGAGCGGGGGGAGGGGCCCTGAGCCCGGCCTGCACCTCTCACAGTTCGGGAGCCCTCGGGGGATGTCCAACTGATGGCTTAGACCCGCTGCCCATGGGGAGCAGGCCTAAGCCAGCAGTCGGACATCCTTAGCGCTGCCACAGAGGCAGGAGAGGCTCCCGTGACCACTGCTGCACTCACCAGCCATGAGCCCGGCTTCTGGCTGAGCAGCACTTCCCCTATGGGAGTGCACTGACCACCAGGGGGCAGCTCCTGCATTGAGCATCTGCACCCTGGTGGTCAGTGCACATCATAGTGACCGGTCATTCCGCCGTTTGGTCGATTTGCATATTAGCCTTTTATTATATAGGATACACACACACACACACACACACACACACACACACACGCACATGCACACTGAGTGGCCAGATCATTATGATCTCTGAACGCATAATAATCTGGCCACTTGGTATATATATATAATATCAGTTCACAAAAGGTAAAAAAAATAGAGCTTAAAAATATATTGAAATAAATGTGCAAATAGAGGCAAAATGGTACAAATCGAAGCAAAGCATGGGAATGGGGTAAGGGGGATGGATGTTGGGAGTGGGAAGTCATTTGCACCTCTAACAGGACAGAATTTGCATGTCATTAAGTCTATTCAGAGTCCCAAAATAGCTCAAGACAATGTACAGGGTTAAACTGATATATCCTAAAAGGTGTGCTTTATGTAAACATTGTATAGTATTCCATCGATATACACATTTCTTTTTTGGAATACCTACTTTTTAAGTGAACTCATCATTGCCTCTCTTCTTCCCTAAATCCTTTGCCACCACACCCCTTGAAGACAGGTACTGACTGCATCTTAGTTTCCATTCTATCTCCAGTGATTACTGTACAACATGTCACACAGTGGGCTTTCAAAAATGTGCAACATGTGAATAGGAAATACATCTAAAATCACTAACCAACACTTACAGTAATTTATTGACATATCCCACCTTCTTCCTCCTAGCCTATTCTTGTTCATGTAAAATATATGAAGTGAACATGCATTTATACCCTCAAAATCATTACAAATACTCATTTGAATTGACAAGTGGCTTTTTTTTAATACCTATTAAAAGGAAAGCCGATAGTTTTATATGAAACAGGAATGGGACAGCAGGGTTTGGCTGGCATTTTAAGGTTCAAATTCTAAATAGAGGAATTTTAGGGTTATTTTACAAATGCCCAATAAATCCTTGTTGTTTGTTTTTACTAGTAGTTTGTTTTTTATTGATTAAATTTTAAAACTTACAAGGTCAGGTTATCCCATACCTACAGTTACAGCAACATTACAAAGATTAAGACATCAAAATGTTTATCAGCCTGGTGATTTACAGAGGACCCTATAACCAATTTGTCATTTAAAAGAGGTAGAGACTTTTAAGTGTTTAAGAGATTAACACTGTGAGGGATACTTTCTCTTGACCTCTGTCATAGACTTCTGTTTTCCTACTTATTACCTTAAGATGGATCTTTCAAGGAATGCAATTATTCTCACTTTAGACTGTGAATATCTGCAGCTATTTGTGTTACTTTTGTAGTACATTGCAATAAACTTTTATCAAAACTACAGAATTAATAACCTCTATTTTAAATACCACTAATAAATAAACTATTGTTTAGTTAGGTTGTCCACAAAATATATAATTGCACACATTTCTTTCTTATAGATATAAAAATAGAAAACCAAGTGCAAGCTGAAAACCAACTTTTTAAACACAGGGAATATTTTGAATTCTAGCAGTTATAGATATTAACAATGTATGTCTCTATGATGAGAGACTATTTAATTTTTATAATCATAGAAATGATTTTACATAAAAAGTATCAGAATTTTAGATACTAATGGAACTAGAGGAATCTAGAGCCTCATGAACAGACCAGAAAAAAAAACACACAGTTTCTTCTTCTTATATATCTCAATAAAATCCCTTAATTATTTTTATCCATTTGAACAAGTATTTATGATTTTCTGTAATAATTCATTTAATTTAATAATTTCAATTAAGTAAACTCTCTTTTAATATTCAGAGAATAATTATTAATTTCCACTGGCATAATATATGGATTTTAGTTGTTGATGTAAATAAAATGAAGCATTCTAAATTTGCTGATATCATAAAGGGGATTTTCTAACCTAATGGCTTTCATAAATTATAGAGGTAAATATGTTTAAAATGCAACATTGCATTTTTACACAAAAGTTTAAATTTTAGACTTGCAAATAAATTATAGGAGACAAATATTGGTCAGACAAATTAACAACTTAGAAAAGGCTTTAATTTTTACATTAATTGTGTATAGTGCCCCCTCATGGAAATATGTCAAAACAAAAACTTTGATAATCAATGCTGTATGATTTTTTAGTTTACAATCACAGACTCAAAGGTTTGAGTTAGTACTTCCAGAACAATAAGTCCTATTTCAATTATTAAAATTAATGAATTAGTATTTTATATGGGCTTTACAAAGTAGTGCCCTATAATGTTTGTGTGAAAGCAACCAGGTTTCAATAGCCCACTGGTTTATATTCATTTACATTGTTTTATACACTTTAAAATTAAGTTTGTAAAGTAACCATCCAATTGTATAGCTGTCATCTATCATATTCCAATTATTTTAACATTCTATATATTTCAGCATTGTGAAGGCAGAGATTTCCAATGCTAAGCCCACTGCTGTACACTCAGTGTCCAGCATTGAGTTTGGCATATGGCAACGGCTCAGTAGAAATTTATTGTGCTTCACTTTACAGGTTTTTTCCCAAGATTCTTGAAAGTAGCACTGATGATACTTTGTGTGCAAAATCTGCCTTGCAAACTAAAATCTGTATATTAAATACGACATTAATACTTCTACAGATTAATTAGCTTACTAATATTGGGATATTTGCTATTATGACTTGTTGGACATAAACCAATACTAGTGAATATTCTGTAGTCTTCATCAACACCCACAAATATTCAATATCCACATGAAGTATATAGAAACTTGCACTATAAGACCTTGTCAAAATATGAATAAACGGCATGAAACTCAATTTAAAGAATTAAAGGTAAAGTGTTTGACCTTCTGGTTCAAGGGAGTTAAATTATTCTGAAGCCATAGTACTAAATTATCCCTATAGCAAAATATTTCATTACTTCAAAGGATTATTTATATTTGTCAATGGCTATGGAAGGCATACATGACTAAACACCAGAAATTAAAAATATGTACTAAAAATGTGAAATGTTACCACACTGAATGAATGAGAATTCATGCTTGTTAATGTTAAATTACAATTACTCTTTTTTGCTTTTAAATTCTGAAATAACTGAAAACCTTTAGAAGTTATATTTTTTATTATCAGATATCACTCTCATGTACAGAACACTTGATTAAAAAAATACTGCTATGGAATATTGGGATTGTTCACTGTTTTTATCATCTTGTCTGCTATTCCCCATGATATATTTGCATTAAAATTTAAATTTTTATTGGAATAGCTAGAGCCTTAAACGTTTTCCACACATTGCAAAAAGAAATGCTCTAAGGTGTTGGACTCTGACTATAAAATATTTAAGATAGAAACAAATAAATTGCAGAAGATGTGAAGTATATATTGTGAGGAATCATTATGTGAGAATATCAGTCACACATTTTATTCAAGAAAAAAGTTTTATTAAGTACATTTTTGTTTCTTCATAAGTGGAGGTTTAAATATATATATATATGGAAATGTTTTTACAGTGTAGCTTTAACACCTTTATTTTAGTCGTCTATTCTGATTAAACTTATAAACACTTGAAAATCAGTGATAAATTCAGCTGTTATATTTTCAAGTGTTTATTTCATATTCTGCTTAAACAACCATAAAAATAATATAGTGATTTGAGGGCTAAATTCCTTGGAGTGGATCAAGAAACAGGGAAATATGAATAACATTATATCAAAGTGAATATTTAAAAACAAAGTAAAAATTATACATACTCGCAAACCTTCAAATGCTTAAGAAATATCTTTGAATGCATCACTATTCCACTTTTCACACTTAGAAATAACTTTTTTATAATATTCTAAAATAAGTATTTATATGGTAATAAAAAATAATAGTAGAGAATGATGTGAGATATATATTGAGAGAGACGAGACATGTTTCTCTCTCTCTCCTCTCTCTCTCTCTCATACACACACACACACACACACACACACACACACACACACACACACATATACACACACATTTGTCATTGCATTCTTTCCAATAAGGGCTAAATATTTCAATGAAAGGTTCTGCTGACAGTTGTAAAAAGAAATATCTATCACAAAACTTCACTCCTAAAATAGTTCCCTTTGAAAGGAATTAAACTTATTTTAATATTACGATCACAGCATATCTTTGTTTCCATGAAGTCAAATAAAATTCAAATATACTAAAGATAATTAAGAAAAATGAACTCATGCATACTTTTACTTTTAAAATGACCTGGAAAATGTTTTGACTGAGTGGATTTTTTTGTGAGAATGATGCATTTAAAATGAATAGGACTTTAGCAAACTCAATTGTCTGTTACAAAAGAGCCAAGTCTTGAAGTACTCTCAATATTTACATTTCTTCATTCCCAAGCAAAAGAAGTCATGCACAATTGGAGTCCTTGGTGAAACCATGTGCCCTGAAATGTTCTTGTTAGTTGTGGCTTAAAGCAAAGAAATTCAATTATAACATGCCTTTTTAAAATAGCATTTACCCTGGGCTCAATTGACAGTATTTTCTCATTTTTGAGACAGGTCAGTTGGCAGCTATAACATTTTTATTCAGCATGCGAGTCAATCAAAATATCAACTTTCCCAATATTGTCAGCTCCTGGTTTTCATGCATTCTAAGAATTTTTATTTCATTAAAGAAAAATGTTTAATTGACAGTATTTTTTTAAACTGCAATGTTGATCAAAATCTAGATTACAAAGAACCTATCAATGCTCTATGCACAGGTTAAAACAAAAGCAGGCATTATTTTTATTATTACAGATCATACCAATATGGCCAAGTTGAACCTAATACAGCTCTGAAAACAGTCTTACTGGTTGACATGATAAATAACATTTTGTAAATATGGTGAAATGTTAGATTTTTAATTTTGAAACATTTTCCAAGTAAATAAAAAAAAATTAAGACCTAATAAAATAAGCAAGCAATTTAAAAAAATAAATACAGCCCTAGCTGGTTTGGCTCAGTGGATAGAGCGTTGGCCTGTGGATCAAAGGGTCCAGGGTTTGATTCCAGATAAGGGCACATACCTTGGTTGCAGGCTCCTCCCCGGCCCGGGCTCTGATCAGGGCTCCCGTGCAGGAGGCAACCAATCAATGTGTTTTTCTCACATCACTGTTTCTCTCTGTCTTTCTCTCCCTCTTCCACCCTCCCTAAAAATCAATGGAAAATATTTTCTGGTCAAGATTAACAAAAAAATAAATAAATAAAAATAAAACTTTAAAAAATAGATAAATAAAAATAAAATAAATATAAACAAAAAGCATATATATGACGAAACCTTTCTAAATTGAGAGTGCCGCTTTCTCAGAAAAGTTTAAATGGTAATAGTGCTTATTTACGTACTGTCAAGTGATTACTTCCATTTACAACTGATGTCAATATAAATCCCAGCCTGCACCCTCTCTAATCTAAGACCCCTTGGGGGATGTCTGACTGCCAGTTTAGGCCCCATCCTGAGGATTGGGCCTAAATTAGCAGTCGGACATCCCTCTCACAATCCTGGATTGCTGGCTCCTAATTGCTCACCTGCCTGCCTGCCTGGTCGCCCCTAACTGCCCCCCTGGTGGCCTGGTCACCCCTCTTACTGCCCCCCCCTGTTGGCCTGGTCACCCCTAACTGCTTTCCTTGCCGACCTGGTCACCCCTCACAGCGCCTCTCCCACCGGCCTGGTCGCCCCACGCAGCCTACTATTCAGTCGTTTGGCCGTTGCTCACTAAACCCCCTGCTGGCCTGGTCGTAGGCAGCCATCTTGTGAGGGCGTGGTGGTCGATTTGCATATTGCCTCTTTATTATATAGGATAGCTATTGATAAGTTTTTAATATATCTTAGAGCTCAGGGGAAAGATAATTATCACTATCATTAACATAGATTATTATCAGTATATTATCTTTGTTATCCCCATAATACCTATTCTAGTGTTTTGAAATTAAGTAGGATCTCAGATATGTTTTTCCCTAATAAATGAATAATTGTATCTGAATTTCTATAATATACTAGCATTTCACATATTGAATATGTGTATGCCTATTTTTCTAATTACATCAGTCATAAATATTCAACATCTTCAATAATTTCATTTAGAATAGAATGTAAACCATAAAACAACTTATGATATTCTCCGTGCATGCTAAGTTGTAACTGAATTTAAGTGTAGATTTTATGCACACTTAGTCATTGTCCAAAAGTTTATGATAACCTTTACCTTCTTCCCTTTTCCTATACAGATAAAGTCAACATGACCTGCAGTCCATCAAATATCTCTCTGGAGAGTTAACATCATGAATGTTTCCCCATCTTGCTAAAAGTAGTAATCTGACCCTGCTTAAGGAAGCATAGTGACTACTCTAAATATCTTGTTATTAAGGGTAGAACTTTATGGTCCATTAGCCTACCTCAATGCAAAATAGAGATTTATTTGGAGAAACTTAAATAAGAAAATTCGGGAAAGAGCTTACCATCCAAAATTTTTTTACTTGATCTGATGAAACAAATCAAGCCCATGATGGTGATTTAATGGTGCAATCAGCAGCGTGTCAACCCTGAATAATGTGTCCCTTCAGAGTCTGGCAGGCAACTTGATCACCAAAGTCTCAGACAGACTTTTTCCCAAAGACCCTCTGACTCACAAGACCCACAGATATGCTTTCAGTCAATTGTCTTTTATTTTGTCCTTGAAGCTAAATGATTTTTTTTTTGTTTGTTTAGCCCCTCTGCTTTGAATTGAATAGCACACAATGGCCTCAAGATGTTATTTATGATAGAGAGCCACACTTACCTTTCAAAATGTCAAATGTGTAGTCAGGTAGCAAAATGTGATTTCTCTGTGGAAAGTTAACTAAGAAAGTAACAAATGTAATTTTCGCAAAACACCAGTCTTAATGGCTATCAATGTGTTATGAACACAAGGAAATTTACAATTGGTACTCAGTACCACTCAATTACCTTCTCTCCTTAGCTCTCACCTCCCTGGGTATAGACTTGCTGCTGAGAAGGCAGCCTGCATATCACACACATCAGCTGACTCTCATTGTAATTCACAGGTGAAGCAAATCATATAGTCTCAAAAACAATGTGGCATTTGCTCATTGCCTGTATGTTTTGAAAAGTTTTACTAAAAGCTTTACAAAGTTCAAGGACATTTGTGAAATTTCACATGTACTTCCTGTTCTACCTCGAAAGGACTTTCAAATATGAAAGAATGGCAGAGAGGAAATGTAGAATGTGGTATCTGAGAAGTTACAGAAACTGATGTGTGGTTCATTTAAAAGTCTTGCTACTCATATGTCCACCGAAAACTACTGATTCAGAATCTTCTTTTTAAGATCCCCTAGTGAATCGTATGAGCATTAAAACTGGAGAAACAATAACATAAAATATTACTTTACTGTATTTGAATACAGGAATTCAGTTGCTGCTAAACTATCCACTCAACTAGCATCAATCCCTTAACCTGAGTCTCAAGTTCTTTATCAGTCAAATAATTAGCACACCATC
Source organism: Cnephaeus nilssonii (assembly GCF_951640355.1). Taxonomy (NCBI): domain Eukaryota; kingdom Metazoa; phylum Chordata; class Mammalia; order Chiroptera; family Vespertilionidae; genus Cnephaeus; species Cnephaeus nilssonii. The sequence continues at coordinate 71,094,563 of NC_137080.1, read as the reverse complement.
TGTGCGGATAACCAAATGGAATATTTATAAAGATCAAATGACTTAGAGCAAGGATTTGACAACTTTTAATAAGGTTATTAATTACTGTTATCATTATCCATTTTTCTAATAGGGGAGCTCTTTTTTCAACCAGTTCAGAAATACTGGCATTTTCCATTACCTTTTACGTTAGATATAGTTTTCTATGATACTGTAGTAAAGCTATTTTGCTATTGCTCAGCCATATCTGCTTCATATTTGTGCCAGGCACTTGGAAGGATTTTACCTCACTGCTACCAATTCCTTGTGTTAGGCAGAGTCATGTGACCCATCTGGCCAGTGGTGCTGGGCTAAAGTGACACTTTTAGGTAAGAACATTCATTTGTCAGTTTGAGACTGCAGCTGTCCCTGCTCTCTTCAGCGTGGCTCTTTTACGTGGTGGGATTTCATCAGTTTGAGTCCCTGAGTGTGGAAGATGGAGGTGGGGTTCTCTGTTGGCATGCAGTGAAAATATATATATCATGAGTGAGAAATAAACATTTCTTGCATTAAGGCCCCAGATTTTTTAGTAGGTTGTTAAGATACCATAACCAAGTCCATCTTGACTACTAGACACACCTACCTTACAGTGCTAACCTTCAGGACTACAGGTTGCTTTTAGATACTGCTAAGTAGCTATAAGTCTTCTAGATAGATCCTCACAAAAATACATACCCTACAAAACAAAACAAAAAGATGTTGGGAAGCATCCGCCTGATTTCTTTTCAGAGCCACTTAGTCTCTCTGACTAGGCTTGCCTCTTCATCCGCCCCAACCAGACTCTGGTCTTTAAGGAAGACTCTGAGATTGCTCAATTCCTTATTTCTGATACATAGTCTAGCTCAGTATTGCAAACATGTCTCATGTGTTCTCTCATATTTCAAAAAAGACATAGATAATTGATGACAGCAAGCTTTTCTGAAGAGGCAAGACTTGCCCTTACAATCATTTTTAACTCAAAATTTGAAAGCCTCTAATAATCCATCAGAGTAGACCAGAAAGATGAAATAAATTTGCTATCACTGATGTAATTTTTTCAACTTAATGTCCTAAATAAATACTCCCTAAAATCTGGTCTGACACTTTTAATTCTAATTTGCATTTCCTATGACTTCTCAAAAATTACTCTCTGGAAACCAGAACATTTTCCTCACCCTTTTCCAACACGTAAAATACAATAATGTGAGGTATGATTGAGAATTTTTCTTCCCCTAAAGTTTACTAAGTAGATTACAACCTGTTGAAAACTCATTTGCAAAACTGCCCAGTTCTTGTCATGAGACACTTATGTTCCCAGGTATGAAAAGCCTAGTTGATTCATCTGTCCTTACCAATGAGAAATATAAGAAAGGGTCAGAATGGACAAGCCAGCTAAGTTTCTCGTAGATCACTGAACTCATCAGAGAACCTAAAATGCAAAATCTGCATAGCTCTGAGAATGTGAGTTTGTGATTCTGCACTGGGAACATTAAAATACTGAAAAGTCAGAAATAATATTAACAAAATAATAATTATTACACACTGAGTACTTACTATGTGACAAATACTGTGAGAAAGGCTTTTCTGGCATTTGATTTTCTCACATCCCTTTAAGACAGGTTTTATTATTGTTGCTTTTTATAGATGGAGAAACTGAAGCTCAGAGCATTTAATAAACTTGCCCAAGACCACGTAGCTAATAAATTGTGAAAATTGGACTTTCTGTCTCCAGAGCTGACACGCCTAAACTCTTTCTCTAGCCTTTACTGGGCAGCGAGACAGTAGTGGCCACCCTCCCTGGAGTAATGTGGGGAAAAACCAATAACCGAGGGAGAGTTGCACCTCCTTTTTAGTTCCAACTTTAGTTTTAAGTATTCCTTTGACTTTGGATAGGATTACTAATTCGCCGAGGTTCAGTGGCTGTTGTATGGTCCACCATCTTTTACAAAACAGACACTCTACTGAATAGCAACTTATGAACTACATTTTTGTATCTGTAATCACTTTATATGTTTAAAAAGATTTGTCATTGACTGAAGTTCTGCAGACATCTATTTTCTGCAACAAAAACTATTTTTTCCATGGAAGCAATAACTTGCTATGCATCTGGCTGGTTATTTTTGTATATTGATATTTCTCAACAGCCAATCTTTAAGAGCGCTGAATTTCTCATTTTTCTCCACTGGCTATATATTTTTTTAAATCTTGTAAAAATTATTTCCAAGTAATTTCATCACTTATTCAATATTAAGTTCTAATTCACTAGGAAGTTTTCCAAGGTTCAGTTTTTAAATGATAGATATGAAGTTGAGAACCCTGAAGATGCTGAAGGAGTTTTGAAAGTGACACAAAAATTAGAACCAATGACTTCTGAGCAGTTGTTTACTGAAGACATATTTTATGCTTGTGAGCAGAAAGAACCTGTTTATTATAATTGTTTTTGGTACGTGTGTGTGTGTGTGTGTGTGTGTGTGTGTGTGTGTGTGTGTGTGTAATATGACGGGATAAATGCAGAAAGGGGCTAGTATATTGAGAAAGCCTTTATTTGGTCATCAAAAGATTCTACCTACAATTTACATTTGCCAGTTATATGACAAATGTGTCCTTTTAACTTCTCTAAGGTGTCATTTGCTCATCTATAAAACTGCCCTGCAAGAGTTCAGGCATATGGGAAAACTTTGCACACTGTAAATTGGGGGATTTTTTAATTTGTTTTTTAAGGGCTTTGCTATTATTATGAATGCTGGTTTTCCTTTGCAATATCTGTTGTTTAATCTGCAAAGACTAAAAATGTATATTGACCCTAGAGTAGTTGTTTTATACATAAAAAATAACTAGATTAAGATCTGTTCATTACTTGCTTATTTTGCCTTTACAGACGTAATACTTTTACACATTCTTTGCCTGTCTCTGTACTTTATTTCCTTCATAAGATCTGCTAGGAACCCAGAAGAGAAACAAAGAAATGGGGAATAGATGGGAGTGGGGATGAGGCTGTGGGTGAAGAAATTAAGAAATACAAATTGGTTGTTATAGAATAGTCATGGGGATGTAAAGTATAGGATAGGGAATATAGTCAATAATATTTTAATAACTATTCATAGTTTCAGATGGATGCGAGATTTCTCGGGATGAGCACTTAGTAAGTTATGTTATGTCAAATCACTGGGGTGTACACCTGAAACTAATATAAAAATGTATGTCAACTATAATTGAAAAATAAAAAATTATTTTAAAAAATGAAGAAATGGAATCTGAGTGTATAAAGTGATTAGGATAAGAAAAGATCATAAGATTGCTAACTTTTAATATCCTTGATATAAGTATTATCTAGTGAGTATTTATCTAAATGAAGCTCATCATTATAATCAAATGTATAAAGACATAATTATTAACTACACTAGAGTCCCAGTGCATGAATTCTTGCACGAGTGGGGTCCCTTGGGGTGGCCTGTGGAGATCAGGCCCCAGTTCACGCCCCCCAGCCTCACAGCCCCACAGCCCCGCCTGGCACCCCACCTTGGCTTGGTGCTGCCCCCTCACCTGCTTCACCATCCCATCTGCAGGGTGATCTATCAGGGGCAGGCCTCCCACCTGCTTCCTCAGCACCTGAGAGCCAAGCAGCGGCCCCGCCCCCCACCTCTGCTGCTGGTTGCTATCTGCGGGGCTGCCTTTGCCTGGTGCCACCTGCTCACCTGCCCCACCATCCCGCCACGGTCCCACTCTCATCGGGGCCCATCGGGGCCAGCAGCACCTCCACTGCCGCCCACTGCCAGCACAGCATTGCCGATGCTCGCCATGTTCCGCACCACCCCCTGGTGGTCAGTGTACGTCATAGTGAACAGTTGAACTCCTGGTCAAACTCTAGTTCAAATGACCACTCGAGGGACAATTTGCATATTAGGCTTTTATTATATAGGATTACTCTATGATAAATGGTTGTAAACCAACTTGTGAAGTAGCTCAATACAATGAACATTATAAACTGCTGAGTGTTTATTTGATCCTTTATATTTTAGCATGTGATAATTTTATTTATTTTATTTTTTAATATATTTTTATTATTGATTTCAGAAAGGAAAGGAGAGGGGGAGAGAGATGGAAACATCAATGATGAGAGAGAATCTTTGATCGGCTGCTTCCTGCACACCCCACACTGGGGAATGAGCCTGAAAACTGGGCATGTGCCCTGATCAGGAATCAAACTATGACCTTCTGTTTCACAGGTCAAACCTCAACCACTGACCCATGCCAGCTGGGCAGCATGTGACAATTTTAAAGAATATAATATTTTAATGAGAAATGATTACATGCCTTATCAATAGGGTATCAATATTTTGAAGCCTTACAATTAGATTCATTTGATTCTTCAGCATACAAACCTTGGAATAGGGTTCAAAACAGAGAAGTATTATCACTAATTTCATTCTACAGAGGCAACTTCAACCGTTTTGTTTTCTCTTTGTTCATAGTAAACAAACTTCAAGCCTCAGAGATATTTTAGAAAGTAATTATTTAAAAAGCATTTGCATTAATATGGATTTCATTACTGAGAGTATTTGGAAAAGACTAGATAAGAGAAGATATTTTTTTCAGGTAATTCATAACTAACAATATGTGAAACGGGAGGCTGTTAATTTTGAAAACTGACAGTTTTCTAGAAAAATGTATTCTACTTATTAAAATGTACTCAATAAGATTCCCCAACCGAAATCAATTCTAGCAGTCCATTTCTATAATAACATTTAAAATTTTATTATAAAATTAATTTTCCAGAATAGCAGGCTGAAATTAGTTATTATAATATTTATGTTGACATTTTTGCTGGATCACTCATCTAAATAATTAACCTTTCTGCCATTTTTAAAAATCCAAATAAATATCCTAATAGCAAAGCAGAGCCCCTGAAGGGTGATTTCTAAAGGTTCTTTCCTCAAATTGCTGTATATCCTCAGACTGCCTTCTTGTTTTTAAATAATTTAAATTACATTTTAGTACTTGAAAGTTATTTTAAATCTTCATTGAATTATCACATAGTTACAGAAGAGTAAACAAGCCATAAGCAAACAGTTCAATCAGTTGCCACAAAGTAAAATCACCCATGTAGTAAACTCACAGGTCAAGAAACAGGACGTTCTAAACCACAAACAACACCCTCCTTTCTGTTTCCTCCCGATTCAAATTTCACTTACCTCCAAACTTCTAATATCTTACAATGGCTTTACAGGTTTTAAACTTTTTAACATTTATGCAATAAGTATTCCTTTAGTTAAGTTTCTTTCATGCATTTTTTTTTTGTGAGATTTATGTGGGTACATGGAACAGTTCATTCTTTTTTATTGTTTTCTATGATATGGATAAAATGTCCAGATAACATAAAAGAATTCTTATATTATCTTGGGGTAGGTAAATATTTCTTAAACAAAATACAAAAAGCTGTAACTATTTAGAAAGAAGATCAGCACATTGTACTATTTTAAAATTAAGAACTTCATATCACTATAGACATCATTAAGAAAGTGAGAAAGCAAGGCACAGAGTTAGAGACAATGTTTAGAACACTTATACCTGAAATTAAACACATATCCAGAATATATTAAGTCTTTCAAATAACCAGGAAAATAGAGACAATTCAATAGCAAAACCGGTAAGAATCTTGAACAGGCACTTCAAAGGTGAAGATATTAAAAGGCCAATATAAACATGAAAAGATTCTCAACTTCATTAATCATTATGGGAAGACTAATGAGCCACCATTATACCCCCTCCACAAAAGATGAGATTAAAAAGACTATACTGTTATTACCAAATATTGGCAATATTGTAATAATGGAGAATCTACCAGATTATCTTGGTTCTTCAACATATGGCTGGTCAGGGAAGTGAAGAGAGACTTGGGGTACGCATGTAGGAATCTCTGTGTATATCGGATGAGACAGTGTCCCAGGCAGAAGAAATATCATGTGTAGAAGCACTAAGACTTCAAGGCTCAAGGAATTGTTAGGATAATGTGCTTGGAAGGAGCCTACAGCTATGAGACATAGGATCAATTTAAGATATTAAAACACAAAATTAGTTGCGTGGGACAGACCAGACCCAATGAACAAAAATGAGTAAGTATAGGCACATACAAATGTTAGTAAATCTTAAACTGTGTGTAGACTACTTATACTATTTACTACTAAATGAGTCATCTGTAAATAGCCATTCTCTTCCTTAAGTCAGTCACTATCCTAAATCTGATGTCTTTTTCTACCATTCAGTGAATTTCATTTCTTCCTGTTGATTCTACAAGAGATTCTGCAAGTTTTGAGAAACCTATAACCTACAATCTGTTAAACATGAATTCTAATCTATAATTCAAATAATTTTTATAAGAAAAAATTGGGAATATTACATCAAAAATGCAAAAATAGGATACTTGCTATTCCATTTTTCAGCAAACAATTTATAGTTTTCCATCTAAGGTTATGCCACATAAGATTGTTTCATTATAAATAACATTTGTCTGAGTTCTTTTCATACCAGTCTATCATTGTTGGAAGCTATATTCACATTTAAATTAATTTTATTTGATTCACTTCCATAATTTTACAGTATGAATGTTCTTTATAAAATGAATTGATATTAAAGGGGCTCTCCTATACACTATTTAAATGAGTTTAATTAATAATATATTGAAACTTTTTTATATGTAACTAGAGGCCCGGTGCACGAAATTCATGCGTGGGTAAGGTCCCTAGGCCTGGCCAGTGATCAGGATCGATCTCTGAGGTGACCAGTGGGGCCATCGGGGGGGCCCCACTAGCACCCACCTTGGCCAGTCTGGCACTGCCCACTCACCAACCTTGTCCCCAACCAGCGGGGCAATCGGGGGGCTCCCTGCTTGCACCTGCCTTGGCTGTCCTGGGGCCTACAGGCTAGGAGCAGCTCCTGAGTTGAGTATCTACCCCTAGTGGTCAGTGTGCATCATAGTGACCTGTCATTCTGCTGTTTGGTCGATTTGCATATTAGGCTTTTATTATATAGGATGAACAATCAATTAATCATCAGTAAACTACACCTTAATACAAACACTCTTTGACCATCTTGGATGTGCACTCTACCTAAAAACATTAAGATTTTGCATCCTTTTATGCTTATATTATTGGAACATACATCAAAATACACTATCTACCAGTTTTGTGAAAAATATAAATAAAAGGGATATACATAAAAACAGCAGAACAGTCAACTTTGCTCTTTTCTCTTCAATGTAGTTGGCAAGAACATTAACGTTTACACATCTGGCCTTTAGATCTACACAGTACATTTATTTAAAATCTAAAGAAACATTTGAGTCCTACTGATGTTTAAAGCTATGTGAGTGTTTTATTTATCTATCTGGGGAAATGTTGCAAGTTAGTTTTAAACAACCAATCCAAAGTTAGTGCAATGTGCTAAGCAACTAAGAGTTTCACTGTGTGAGTGATTCTGGCTCTGAGAAAGGATTGTGACTTTATATTATTTCAGGCCATTTTCTCTAATAAGTTTATTTTCATTAGTCTATGCAGCCAACTCAGCACTGGAGCTTGCCTGTGGGATAAAGAACACGGTGTATTTAAAACTTTATTTTTATCATCTCCAGTTTTTAGAACATTTTTGTTTGGTAGCATTTCAGACATATGCACTAAGCAGTTTTTTTTTTCTCTTTCTTGCATACAATGCTTAAATAAAGATGATTCTAACTATTTTTGTAGGTCTTATAGGTGCCTTGATAGCATGGCTCTGCATTTTTGGGACATGCTTTCAAAAAATAAAGCACTGTAATTATTAAAGATCCACTGAAAAGGATTTACCTTCTGTGGATGTGCTATGATCTTTCATAGAAACCAAAAATTTTCTTAATGACAATGAGCATTTCTTGTAAGGATTTAGAGTACCCTTCGTGTTTGAATGGAGCTTATTTTCTAAGATTTGTGGTGCAGATTCTGGATACAATTTTCCAAGGTAGAATATCCTGCCCCACTTGTTTGTCCCTCCTCTTCCACCAATAATTTACTCTGTGATGTGTCTCAGACACACACACAATAGCAGATGATGATAATGAAAGGCAGTTAGGCAGTGAATCCTTACAGCATTACAGATTACTCTGTGTGTGCTAAACTCCAAGAATAAAAGAGCTTTTCTCTCCAGCTCTTTATAATTTTCACATATTCTCTTCTTCACTAAATGCTTCATTACCTTTATCTTAAGTGGGCTTTGTTTACCTAGAAAATTGTGTTCATTGTTAAATAAGACTATTTATCTAAGTGACACAAACTCTTTCTTGCCATTGTGCTACTTCGAAATCTATTGCTGAAAATGTTTTATGTAAAAATCAAAACACAAATTGTATGCTTACTTATAAATGTTCTTAGATTAAAATCTTCCTAAAACCTCTCTCCATGTGACATCCTATTAGTTCACCCTGGCTTGGATTACATCCAAAGTCATGTCCACAACACAATGATTGATTCTCTGCTCTTTGGTGCACAGCATGTGTTCGTGACCCAAGTATCAAATGTTTATTCGACCTTCCGTGTCTATTCTGTGACAGTCCTCACTTTGGGAATGTCTATCTAATTTGTATGCTAGGTGTTAACCAGATGTGCAATAATCAGAGAGAGAATGCCTCAAATTTCACCTGGAGGTTGTATGCCTGTGGTGACCATTTTCCTAAATCAAAAATTGAGATAAATTGGTTGACAAATATGAATAAACTCATGGGCACAGGGGGAGGTAATATTTTAAAATAGGACAGTCCTGGTAAAATCCATAATATTAAGTCTAGACACCAACAAATCCAGTATACTAGTACACACACACACACACACACACACACACACACACACACACACATACACACACATCCTTGGTTAAAAGCAGAGCTAGCCCTTTCCCTTCAACAGAAATGACTACTGACCAGTGGTAATTTTTCAAGTTTATTTGATATAGAGATAACTATACACTGTGTGGATCTTCCCTTTCAGCCAGTTTATTTTACACAGGTTTTATGATTCATCTTGAGAATGCAGTTAAATATTAGATTTTTTTAATGATTCAGTGAGCCCAAATATTTTAATTTTATGTTTAGATATAGCAGCTTACTAATTTTATAATAAACTAGAGGCCCGGTGCACAAAATTCATGCATGGGGGGTGTTCCTCAGCCCAGCCTGCACGCTCTCCAATCTGGGACCCCTCGAGGGATGTCCGACTGCCCTCTCACAATCCAGGACTGCTGGCTCCCAACTGCTCGCCTGCCTGCCTTCCTGATTGCCCTTAACCACTTCTGTCTGCCAGCCTGATCACCCCCTAACCACTCCCCTGCCAGCCTGATTGATGCCTAACTGCTCCCCTGCCAGCCTGATTGCCCCTAACTGCCCTCCCCTGCAGGCCTAGTCACCCCTAACTGCCCTCCCCTGCAGGCCTGGTCCCCCCCAACTGCTCTCCCCTGCAGGCCTGGTCCTCCCAACTGCCCTCCCATCCTGGTCATCTTGTGGTGGCCATCTTGTGTCCACATGGGGGCAGCCATCTTTGACCACATGGGGGCAGCCATCTTGTGTGTTTGGGTGATGGTCAATTTGCATATTACTTCTTTATTAGATAGGACTAGAGGCCCAGTGCACGAATTCATGCATTTGTGAGGTCACTCGGGGTGGCCTGCAGGGATCGGGCCCCAGTTCATGCCCCCAGCCTCGTAGCCCTGCATCCCCACCTGACACCCCACCATGGCCTGGTGACACCCCCTCACCTGCTCCATTTCACCTGCTCCATTTCACCTGCAGGGCAATTGATCAAGGCCAGGGCCCCCCCCCCCCACTGCCACTGGTCACTGTCTGCGAGGTGATCAGAGGGGCGATTGGTCCCCCACTCACACCCGCCTTGGCTTAGCACCACCCGCTCACCTGCCCCACCATCCTGCCACAGTCTCTCTCTCATCGGGGCCCATCAGGGCTGGTAGCACCTCTACTGCCACCTGCTGCCAGTGCCGCATCACCCATGTCTACCATATTCCATGCCACCCCCTGGTGGTCAGTGCACATCATCATAGCGAGCAGTCAAACTCCCAGTCTCCCGGTTGAACAACTGCCCCAGGGGACAATTTGCATATAAGGCTTTTATTATATAGGATAAAAGTTTGAAGCCCTTCACCATTGGAATTTCACATTTCTAAAAATGATTTCAAACAAACTATGTGTATAGTCCATAGTATTGTATTTTGTTCGCAAGAAAATAGAGAAAATGTAGTTTAAACATGGCAAGTAATGTAATAATCTTACAACATAGTAAATATTGAAGTAAAAAAATCAGTCCCTAACATTATCCTAACATTATGTTTTCAGTAAACACTGTGCACACACATACACCAACACACACCATGCATATACATACACTTTTTATCTTTAAAATTGTACATCATTTTTAAAGTTTTTAATACTTCTTTAAGAAATAAATATTTCTGATTAATATATATATATATATATATATATATATATATATATATATATATTTTTTTTTTTTTTTACTTTAGAAAGAGAAGAAGGGAGAGGGATAGAGAGATAAAAACATCGACCAGCTGCCTCCTGCATGCCCCCTACTGGGGATGGAGCCTGGTACCCGGGCATGTGCTCTGATGGAATTGAATTGGTGACCTCTTGGTTCATAGGTTGACGCCCAACCACTGAGCCACACTGGCTGGGCAGAAATAAATATTTCTAAGTGGATTAAATAGCAATTGTTATAGTCAAGGCAAGGATTTCACAGAATAATTGCTAATAAAAGTATTTCAAATAACTCATGTTCAGTTCTATGGAATTTTAAGGGCCCATGCAGACATCTGCAAGTCATTTTGGAGAATCTATAATGGAGGTAATTCTTAAGAGACTTATTCTCTTCCATATGGAAAACAATAATAGAGCCTTGACATTGATGTATGCAATGTATTTTTAAGATGACATTTATACAATATTGTTCTTGCCCGTAAAAAGTAACAGAGAAGAAAGTTTTTCTATTGCATGGTGCAATACGACTGACAAAGCCTAATGTTTCAATTTCTATGCTTTTCTTACTCCTCCTCTGAACAAGTCAGTATTAATGGAAATAGTTTTTAAGTTATTCAGTATGTATAGCAACTAAAATGTTTGTTTATTTAAGGAAATTTAGGTGATAAAATTTGATTTTATAAAATAAACAAAAGAATAAATATCTTGCAATGCTTTCAGTTTTATTTATTGTAAGAAATGAGCCCATCCTGTGTGTGTTTGTATCAAGTGTCCAAATGATAGACTAGAAGCTATGCTTAATTAACCTGGTTGGCAACAACAAATCAGGCATGTCATCATGGACTGTGGATAATAAGATCAAATAAAAATGTACCTTGAAAAGTCAGTGAGGAAAAAAGAAAGAGGATCAAGTTCAAGGGCAGGCTAATTCTCAAGGACAAAACTATTAACTCCACAAATACAACACAGAAAATAATTAATGGGTATATTAGTGGGCATAAGACATATGAATCTCAGTTCATAAATCCAGGTATTAAAGTCATATAATTTTATTTTTTATAACTTAATTTGGGGTTCCTAGTCTATATTCTGTTGGTCAGGTAAAAGAAACAAATTAAGGTCTATCACTCATGGGCATATCTTCTCCCCTGCCATTGACTTCTGTGACATGATTCTGAGATCTAACTCCATGCTATGCAGTGTTTCCTGAGTACCTCCACATCACCTAGCAACATGCTTGGCCTCCCCAGATGTAGACAATGCCAGCTGCTCTTTGAGATAAAGGGCTCTTTAGTCTATCAACTTAGAATATTGACATAGGCATTTTTCTCTGGGTCTTGTTAGATTCTTGGTGAACTACCATGACTACTTGAACCCACAGATTTCTCTCTTTCTCTTTCTCTCTCTCTCATACACACACACACACACACACACACGCACACACTCACATCTCTTCCCTTCCCTACAAAGTTTTTTTTTTTTTTAGTCTTGTATGGCTTGGACTACTCAATGAAAATTTCAAGTAGGCCTGATGATGAAGGAAAAAAAAGAACTTGGAAATAAGTATACAAGTGTAGTCAAGAAAGAACCCCCTTATATGATAATCTCATGTAAAGACTGGAGTGCCACCAGTCTTTACATGGCTCCCTAACATCCTCTGGACTGCAATAAAATTGAGAGGTGCCAGGGGTAGGGGAGGCTGGGGGAAGGTCAATGGGGGGGAAAAAAGGAGATATATGTACTACTATATGTAATACTATAAACAATAAAAAATATATAAAATAAAATAAAATTGAGAGGTGAGGCCCTACCTGGTTTGGCTCAGCGGATAGAGCATAGGCCTGAGGACTGAAAGGTACCGGTCAAGGGAATGTACCTCCGTTGCAGGCTCCTCCCCAGCCTGGACCCTGGTTGGGACTCGTACAGGAGTCAACCAATTGATGTGTTTCTCTCACATCAATATTTCTATCTTTCCCTCTCTCTTCAACTCTCTCTAAAAATCAATGGAAAAATATCCTTGGGTGAGGAATAAAAAAAAATAATCCTATATAATAAAAGGCTAATATGCAAATAAACTAAATGGTGGAATGACAGGTCACTATGAGTGGCACTGACCACCAGGGGGCAGATGCTCAATGCAGGATCTGCCCCCTGGTGATCAGTGCACTCTCACAGGGGGAGCGCCGCTCAGCCAGAAGTTAGGCTCAAGACTGGCAAGCTCAGCAGTGGTGGAAGGAGCCTCTCTTGCCTCCGTGGCAGTGCCAAGGATGTCCTACTGATGTCCAAGGATGTTCCTGCTCATCAGTTGGACATCCCCTGAAGGCTTACGGACTGCGAGAGGGCACAGACCAGGCTGAGGGGTACTCCCCCACCCCTCGAGTGCATGAATTTCATGCACCAGGCCTCTAGTAATAAAATAAAATAAAATTGAAGGGGGTGAGTAAACAGTTCTGAGTTCCTTTTGTCTGGTAGATTCCTTACCTCATGCATGTTACTAAGAGCTCTGAATTCAGGAACACCTTTGTGTAGAAGTAGACATCCTCAGACAGTGATATTCACTCACTTATATCCTAATCTTGCATTTGTCCTTTGCACCAAATTTTGGTAACAAACCTAACTCAAAGCAACTCTGGACGAGTCTGAGTTATCATACTCCCCAGACTTGAAGCCAACCCCAGGTACTGTGGTCCACCCTAGCTTGCTTTACTATTTCTACCTATCATGTCCTGACTCTGAGGCTAAGGGTTTAAGAAGCAAGGTAGAAAATATGCTATCTTGAGCAGAAAGGGAAACAATGAATGTAAGGAAAAAAAAGGTAATAAATGTTAGAGAAAACCACCTCATGTCATAGAATATTGCACTTCTTTCATGCACAGTGAAAGAAAATTAATTAGAAAAAAAGTATTTTAGAGGCCGGGAAGGGACCATGGGAGGACCCAGGGCATTTCTGGCCCATCTCACCCAGTCCGGATCAACTGGACCCCTGCAGCAAACTAACCTACCGGTTGGAGCATCTGCCCCCTGTTGATCAGTGCACATCATAGTGACCTGCCAAGCATAGACCAAACGGTCAACCGATTGGTCATACACTTAACATATTAGGCTTTTATATATATAGATTTGATACTTGAAAGAAATAAATACGTAATAGAATTGTGAAATAATTCTCATATACAAGAAAAAAGATGACAGAATTTATTTAAAAATAGAAACACAGTTGAAACCAGTTTGGCTCAGTGGATAGAGCGTTGGCCTGTGGACTGAAGGGTCCCAGGTTCGATTCCGGTCAAGGGTACCAGTAGGAGGTGTGCAGGAGGCAGCTGATTGATGTTTCTCTCTCATCGATGTTTCTAACTCTTTATCCTTCTCCCTTCCTCTCTGTAAAAAATCAATAAAATATATATTTTTTTAAATGTTGCTTCAACAGCACGAAAGAAAGTCTTAAAAAAAAAAATAGAAACACAATTCATCCATGAATGTGCCTTGCTTTCAAATGATCTTATTTGGTGATTCATTTGCTACCAAAAATTTGGGACATCTGTACTGGACCAGGTAGAACTTGTGAAACAGGTGTGCTCCTTTTATAATTCTGTGACATGCCTCTTCTTTTAAGAGTGATAGGCCTGATTTCTTAGTGTTTCTTACTTTCTTGCTAAAACCTACTCTGGAAAAGATGTTAACACATTTACTGCATTCTTAGAAAACAACTCAGTAAGTAGGGAAATGCCATTTGGAGCTGAACAAATATTTATGGAGTCTCAAGGCTTTGATCAATGTCCTTTTCTAAGGAACATGAACATGTTTCTAACTTCAGACCAACAACTTTTTCAGTAACAAATTCTCTGATAGATTTTTCTCCCTTAACAAATTAAATATTTAAGATTCCCAATTCAGTCCTTCATCTATATATTTTACTTGACATTAAACAGAGAATTCTACAAGATTAATTTAGTACTTTGCTTTGAAGGAAAATTCTGAGTAGAAGGGACAGTCACTTACAAGCCAGCAACACATGCTATAAATATTGGGGCCTCTGAAAATCAATGCACGTTTAGATTCTCTTCTCTTTCCCATATTACACTGTTCCTGCTCATAAATAGAATTTGAATACAAGTTCATTTTCATGCCACACCAACAAAGGCACAGGAAAATATATTTACAATAACTTCTCGATGAATTTTGAATAACAATGCAAATCCATAAAACTCAGGGATTAGGAAGAAGAGAAGCCTGAGATTGATGGTGAAGGTAGTTTTTAACTTAAAGCTCATTTTCAACATTTTACTTCATTAAATGACAATAACCTTATTTCTGGATAGGAAACTAGTATCATGAAAAATACAGTGAATTGTTTATGATTCTCTCAACTTCCTATGGTGGTATGCCCAGATTTGTCCAAATGAAAGCTTAGAGAGATCATATGAAATCACAAAGTAAACCATGGCTATATTACTCATCAATATTTAGATATAGAAATAAAGTTCAACAATTGAGTTATATAACCCAATGGAGCTATCATTCCTTTAAAAATGTATCTTCTCATTAAGCTTTCATAAAATTTTTGTGCCAAATGTGTGTTTGAAAAGCATCTAACATTTAGAAACAGTAGAGCCTTAAGGGGCTTGACTGGAGGTAATGATCATGATGCGAATTCACTTTAATTGGGGTAGGAATTTTATTATGGTTACAGTAATTGGCATACTTTTATAGAATCGTTTTTGTAAGTTGGCATCCATTCAACTTCACTGCTCATGCTACAGTAGTGGCATGATGGATTACTGGGGGTTCTTTTTATTATTATTAAATTTGCTTTTTTTGTTCATGTGTTCAGATATGAACAGTGGCAAGTTTCTAATCCAATAATATAAACTGTTTGGAAAATATGTGCATCAATTGAAGACTTTTTATAATAGAAACAATAAAAAGAATAATTAATGAAAATCAGTTTGCCTCTCAATGCACTTCTCACTAGTTAATCAGAGACACTTTGAAATTGAAGGCATTAATAAACTTTTCTTGCTTTTATGCTAATGAAGTGCTCTGAGATTTATTCTTAAAATTAGAAATATATTCCAAAAGAAATGAATTAATGTAATTTGCTTTTACAAATATGTTTTTTTCACCTCTAACATATGCCAACAACGATAAGAAAAACAACAAAGAAAGTAATGTTTTGAATTTTCAGCCAAAAAAGAAAAACATTCCCTATAAATTTAATTAGTAGTTTTGTAGATGTGGATGTGATGAGCCTTTTACTTATTCTGCTTGTTATTCTCCATTTACTCTATCAATTGTTTTTAAGTCATAAACTCCATTTACCTGGAGTTCCTTGCCTTCTGGCTTAGAGTGATTTTGGACAAGAAGCAACAGCAGGAGACTGAAAATAGAAGTTGGAATATTTCTTTCTGCTTTTCTCCCTTCATCATACTCTTCCTCTGGCAGCATCTGCCTCTCTCTTTCTCTCTCTCTCTGTCTCTCTCTCTCTGTACTTCTCTCTCTCTCATTGGCTCCAGTAAAAATATTCATCTCTCTCTATCAGTGATAATGGTTTCCTAGTGTTGCTAGTCTCCAGATGCTGCAACATCCCTTATTCTTTCCTGTTCTCACGGTACATATGCCATGATTAGAGCCTCTTCATTCAAGCCTCCTCAATGTACTTCTCACCAGTTAATCAAAGGTACTTTGAAATTGAAGTCATTTTCAATTGACTGAGACACTGCCTTATAAAGAGTCACTACACACAGTCTATTTTTGAAATCATGAACATTATAAATACAAACAAAAGAATAAATTCAGCATATTAAGAATTGTACTTACTGTAAAGCTTTTCTTGAGGTAAAATCTCCTATTCTATGTACCTTTAAGGAGAACATCCTTTCTTCACTAAGAGTGCCTCATGACCTACAGGTGACATTGCATAAAAATTTAAAAGCATGTTAGTAAAAATAAATAAATAAATAAATAAAAGCATGCTAGTCTTTATTTCATTTTGAGGTAACATGACATTAAAAAAATTATGCACCCCTGAATTTTCAATAAGTAAGGTCAGTCTTTTTACTTATGTACATTATAATCATAAAACTCTTAGTAATTTGCTGCAATGTATTAGAATGATTGTAATTTCAGAAATAATTATTTGCTACCTACAACTGTGCAAGAGTTTATGGACCTTATCTCAGTCTTTCTATTTTAATAAACTCTTAAAATTGCATTACTTATAGTAATTTTAATATTGATTCTGAAATAGATTGAAAATCAATAAAATTTAGAGAAAAATGTTTTTTAGTGTACCATTGTCATTAAAGGATTATCTCTTAATAACATCCTAATATATAAAAACCCATGGTCCGTAACATCCAAAACAACTGAAGGCTCAACCGACCGACTGGAAGTCATGGCAACCCAGTACTGACTGCCGGCCGCTGCGGGTGCCACGACCCAGCACTGACTGCGAGGGTACTGCAGATCAGGCCCTAAGAGAGGCCTGGAGAGAGAAGCAGGGTCTGATTCGTAGCCTCCATGGCAGCTGTTGATCTGCCCTTGCCTCTCTCTTTCTCTCAGGGCCTGGCCAGCAGCTGCGCCTCTCTTTCTCTTGGGCCTCCATGGGGGCTGCTGATCAGCCCCACCTCTCTGATCAGGCCTGTTGATAGGCCCAGAGACACTGACTGGAATAGAAACCAACCAATCAGAACCAAATCTGGGTGAACTGTGAGGAGCCAATGGCTGCCTAGGAGGCAGAGCTTTTGATGCTGACTGGCATAGAAACCGACCAATCAGAACCAAATCTGGGTGAAGTGCAAGGAGCCAATGGCTGCCTAGGAGGCAGAGCAGTTGGGGGTGAGATCAGGCCTGCAGGGGAGAGCAGTTGGGGGCGAGATCAGGCTGGCAGGGATGGGCAGTTAGGGGCGATCAGGCAGGCAGGCAGGTGAGTGGTTAGGAGCCAGTAGTCCCAGATTGCGAGAGGTATATCCGACCCACAGGGATCGGGCCTAAACCAGTGGTTGGACATCTCCCAAGGGGTCCATGATTGAAGAGGGTGCAGGCTGGACTGAGGGAACCTCCCGCATGCACAAATTTTGTGTACTGGACCACTAGTTTATTATAAAGGAAACAAGTCAGTTAATATACCATTGAGTACAGTAATATTTTCTGATTGATTCATGTGTGCCTCTCAAGACATCACTTCCAATATTAATATTTAAAAAACTTCAGCAATATGTGATGTTTCTAATACTCAAAACTATAAACAGTTATTTTATATATCTAGTATATTTTATAAAGCATATGTGTTCAAGAATAACAGTATTCATTTTGACAGATTTGTGCTCATTTCTGACTGATTTATAGCCTAAGGAACTAATGTAATCCCTGGAACATAGTAGGTACTAAACAAATGCTTAAATAATGAATGAAATTTTTGCTTTAAATACCTTCAAAGCAATAGTTAATCTAGAAATGATTGGAGTTATAATTTGTTTGGTGTTTTTTTTTTTGTATTTTTATTGATTTCAGAAAGGAAGGGAGAGGGAGAAAGAGATAGAAACTTCAATGATGAGGATAATCATTGACCTGCTGTCTCCTGCATGCCTCCCCACTGGGGATCAAGCCTGCAATCTAGGCATGTGCCCTGACCTGGAATTGGGGACCAAACCATGACCTCCTGATTCATACGTCAACACTCAACCACTGAGCAACACTGGCCAGGAACAACTTTTTAAAATCTTTTTTAAGGATGTTTTATTGCAATGCTCAATTTTCATTTAATGTATTCTTTTCTTTTCTTTATCATCCATTAACTCTCCCAAAAATCTCAAGTTAATAGTTGCATTGCTAGGGTTTATTTATGTGGGTTTTAATATGGTTATGGGAAAAATACTTTCACTTCAAATTTTGGAATGTGTTTTTCTCTGAAATAGTTTTCTTTGTTTGATAACTTTATTTATTCACTTTAAATGTCATGACATCTGCCCTAGCCAGTTTGGCTCAGTAGATAGAGCGTTGGCCTGTGAGGTGAAGGGTCCTATGTTCCATTCCAGTCAAGATGATTCCTTTTGAAATGTTATTTACTTAATCTCTCTTCCAAAAAGATATATTTCCATCAACATAGATTTTTTAATTGAAAAATAAATAGTTGATATAGAGAACTTAATATAATCAAACATCTTAATTCAATATATTTTTGGTCACATGTCTATGCTGTGAAAAGTAATGTTCCACATATTTTCAAGAAATTTTTGTCATTATTTTAAAATACAAATAAAGTATTTTCAGACATAAAGGTAAAATGATAGCCTACTTCTACAGATATATTAAATTGCAAATATATATTTGGGAAGTGACATGAGTAGCTCTGATATTCTGCAACATAAAAAAAGTTAGCATTTATAAAGGTAATCAATAATTATATTTGCCATATTATGATGCAGTTTTACCATCATTTTTCAGGCTTTGCCTATTATTAAATTGCTATATTGACTCAGACTGTATCAGTATATAACACCACCAACCTAACTGATTTTAATTAGCAAATCTGAAAGAGCAAAAAGGACACGTCTTTTCTAAATGATCCCTTTAAGATTTATTTTTATCAATACTTCCTACATATGAGCAATTATGTATATTACCAATTTATAAAAAGTGAACTTGCAAATATTTTACCACTAGATTTATTATTGAGTGATTCAACAAATACTTATGGAACATATACCATGATGTCTGTTGTGTACCAACACAATGAATAAAATAGCTCTTTCTCTCATTGAGCTTACATTAAAGAAGAGCTGGAGATACAGTAAATATTAGTAATGAATACACACTCCAGTGGGATAATACTATGCAGAAATTGAAGATGGGAAAGAGATAAGGTAATCTGGGTGGGGCTGAGGTTAACTTGTATATGTACCTTGTAGTCAGATAATACAAGGTGCTGGAATAACTTACCCCATTTGCCCCACCTCCTGATTTTTGGGTTATTGTCATTTTCTCATTCTACTTTAAATCATAGAAATAACTGTTATTACTCTTTTATGCAATTATTTTTCAGATAATTCTACTTTTACTGTTTTTCATTTCCTTTGACATCATTTACATTCCATTTGGGATTTTTTTTATCATAAAACAATCCTTTTTTATTTCCTTTATCTCATCTGCAGTGATATATTCAGTATAGTTTATTGTCCAAAAATTGTCTTCATCTTCAATCTTATAGGAAAAATCTCATGGGTCTAGCAGTCTCACTACCAGTTATTTTATTTTGGCATAATAAAAATTTTATTTTTTCTATCCTTCATTGATTCTGTTGCAAAGTTATATCTCAATTAATTGATTCTCTTTGTGCTTAACCTGTTGTTAAATGCAAATATTGATTTCTGAGTTTTAAATATTGTGTTTTTTTCAGTTCTAGAACTACCATTTTATTTTTTCTGTCTTCCAATTATATGCTAAAATCTCCAAACTCATCTGTTACTCTTCAACATATTAACCATGATTATTTTAAAGGCTGTGTTTGATAATTACTTTATCAGGAGCTTCATGAGTATGTTTTTGTTGTCAATGGCTTTTCATTTATTTTTGTCCTTGTTCTCTAACTACTTGTGTGTCTGTTTTAATCAGTGTCAAGCATTATAATCTGAAATAATATGAGGCTTCAAATGATCCTATCTAATAAAAGAGTAATATACAAATTAACGAGCACTCTGCTACACACACAAGCCATGCCCACAAGCCACGCCCACCAGCCAATCAGGAGCGAATATGCAAATAAACCCAACCAAGATGGCTACCACCACAGAGAGCAGGAGGGAGGCTTGGGTTTCCCTGGCAATGGAGGAAGCCAAGCTTTCTGCCTGCCCTTGCCGGCCTAGGCCTCCACTCAAGGCTACAAAGTTTCAATGATAGAAGATACATAAATCCAAACAGAAATGGCGGCAGCCACGGAGCTGGAAAGAGCAGGAGGCTAGGGTTGCCCCATGCAATAGAGGAAGCCAAGCTTTTCGCACACCCTGGCCCAGGCCTCTGCTTAAGGCTACAAAGTTTCAATTATAGAATATACATAAATCCCAGCAGAAATGGCTGCCACCACGGAGCAATCAGAAGGCTTGGCTCTGCTCCAGGCTACAAAGTTTCAATTGTAGAAGATAAATAAACCCCAGATACCAGGGCCTCCGCTTGGGTCATCAGGGGGAATGCCAGGCCTGCAAACCACCACAGGCCCCTCGCCCAGGCTGCCCCACACCCCAAGGGAACCCCCACCCTGATCCGGGACATCCTTTAGGGCAAACCAGCTGGCCCCCACCCATGCACTAGGCCTCTATCCTATCTAATAAAAGAGTAATATGCAGATTGACCATCACTCCAACACACAAGATGGTTGCCCCCATGTGGTCAAAGATGGCCGTCACAAGATGGCCAACAGGGGAGGGACCAGGCCTGCAAGGGAGGGCAGTTGTGGGCGATCAGGCCAGCAGAGAAGGTCAGTTGGGAGGGATCAGGCCTACAAGGGAGGGCAGTTGGGGGTGATCAAACCTGCAGGGGAGGGAAGTTAGGGGTGACCACGCTGGCAGAGGAGGAAAGTTGGGGGCAACCAGGCCTGCAGGGAAGAGCAGTTTGGGGGGACCAGGCCTTCAGGGGAGGGCAGTTAGGGGTGACCAGGCCTGCAGGGGAGGGCAGTTAGGGGCAAACAGGCTGGCAGGGAAGCAGTTAGGCATCAATCAGGCTGGCAGGGGAGTGGTTAGGGGGTGATCAGGCTGGTGGGCAGAAGCAGTTAGGGGCAATCAGGAAGGCAGGCAGGTGAGCAGTTGGAAGCCAGCAGTCCTGGATTGTGAGAGGGATCCCAGATTGGAGGGTGCAGGCTGGGCTGAGGGACAACCCCCATCCCGTGCACGAATTTCATGCACAGGGCCTCTAGTGATAACATAATGCTCAAGAGAATATTACATTTGCCTCTGGTAGACTGGGAGCATCTCATCCAATGTAAGGACTTACAATGATTGAAAGGTGGGATTCAACCTGTACACAGCTGAACTATTTTGATTGCACCCTTACTCCAAGAGTGCAACCCTTGAGAATCCCAACCAAAAGTGGGAAATTTAATGTGCCCTGTTTTGGAATGGCTAGATTTGAATTTTGTCCTCCAACTTTGTAACAGTTTCTCAGCCATTCAATTATATCACCAAAAATCTACAAAAAAATTTGGGGGCAAAAGCAGCCCTGAATCCTGGGTACACTTCTCATCTTCCAGAATTAGATTCTCATTCTTCACTATCTTATTGGTTTCAATCCCTTCAAGTAAATATTCCACAACTTTTGTCATTATTCTTAGTAAGAAAGCTGGAAAACATTTACTAATTGGCCATGACTGGAAGCATAAATCTACCCCCAAGTTTATTACTAAAGCCATTGGAAAATAAGTTCTAATTAAAATTTCTATAGAGATTGGAGAGAAAACAAAAAAACAAAAACAACACTGGGTAGATATTTTCCAGATTCAGAAACTTAGCCTTAAAATTCTATATACAGATTCTAAACTAGAAAAGTAAATTCTATTGAAAATATCCATGATTGAGTAGACTTGTAGTGCTTCATTTTCATCTTATATACATCATCAACCTGCATATGACAGATTTTAAAAAATAAAATGGTATAAAATTAAGTTTATGCAAATACTTTAAAACTCAGTTGCATACAAATTAGAGAGAAAGAAAGTAGTATAAATTGCAAGGATTTTTAAGCTCTTATGCTCAGAAATAAAATTTATTTACCTTTCACCAAAAGAAAACTCTACAGTTATGTATTTTTATTTGATTTAAACTTCACACAAATTTTAAACATCAGTCTTAGCTTTTCTCTATTATTTTAAAAGCTTAAGAGGGCAATATAACCATATAATGAGTAAAATTTTGGAGAAAATAATCTATAATGCCACCATTTAAGTAACTTATGTTTATTTTTTATTGTCTAGTATTCATCCACAGGTATGATGATTTTTTATATAGTTGCAATCAGGTACATAATAAGTTCTTTCTTAAAATAAAACTAATAATACAATGAAATATCTCATTAAATCTCTACTTGTTTTGAATAGTGATTATTTGAATGATTCCATTAAAATCCCTATGTTTCACTAGTTTCTAATTGTTTTGTTATCTTAAAACCCACTCTAGAGAAATCTATAATGCACTGTAGTTTAATATTCAAGAACATATCAATTTGGAGATAGATTTGCATTTGAACAAGAACTCTTCTACTTACCACATCATTATTTATCTCCCTGATTCTGAATTTCTGCATCTATAAAATAGGATAATCATAAGACCTATATGAAAAGACTGTTGTGAGAATTAGTGTTAATTCTGGTAAAACCCTAAACATGGTCTGGCATATAGAAAGTAATTCAATAAATTAATATTTATTGAGTTTAATAATCTCATGCAATCACAGATAATTATAACTTTGAACTATTGAACAAAATGTTGCATACATACAACTAAAAAGCAAGGAGCCTTAATTTTGATATTGAAATGATGGGTTTAAATCATGGTCCACTACAGGCTGGAAAGTTACATAACTTTTTTAATCCTTAGTTGTCCTTTCTAGAGATTAGAAAGGAGAAAACTGATACAAAATCTGTAAAAACCACTAATATTGTTGTTAACACATTAAATTAAATGTTGAATTACTTTCTCTATTCATTTTCTACTGTTAAATCCATGAAACATGAGTAGCTTCCATGAACATTATCCTGTCTCTCTAACCCTTCTTCAGGAACTCAGCAAAGAGGTTAGAAACCCTTCTCTTGGCAATTGTAATGTTTAAAAATACAATTGTTGTTAAAAAAAAAAAGTACATGATATGCCAGGTCTTGGGTATAAACATTTCCAGGAAAAAGGGACTCTTATCAATTTGGATGATGTTGGCCCTTTTGTGATGGCCAGAAGCTAATATAATAAGAGTCAAATAAAAGATACTTTGCTCCCTCCCTGAAGCATTGCAAAGTCCCAGAGCAGGGACTTCGTTGCATATAGAACAGGTTAAATTTGGGCCTCTGACACTCGTTAGTTGCCTAAGCTTGAGAAAGTTACTTAATCAGTCTGGGTCTCAGTTTATCTATCTGTAAACGTGGAATAACAACACCAGCCCTTAGAATCTCGTGAGGGCTAAATGAAACCAGGCACATAAGACAGCCACTCATAACTACTCGAGAAAGTCAGTCTTGTCTTGTTAGTAATTTTAATTAGTTATCAGATATAGCTATTAGGAGAACCAAAATATCTGCATATATTGTATCCATTTGTTCTTGTTAAGAAGTTTTACAAATTTAAAAAAAAAAAAAAGTTGTATCTGAAAACCCAGTAGGATTCTACTCACTAGGGCCTATGGCTAAAGCTGGAAGCACTTACCCGAAAGGCTATAGCTTTTCACTCCAACATTAACTCATCTTTGGCACTTTCATATCATTCAGATCCTTTCTACATCCCAGTTCCAATAACTGAACAAATTCTAACCATGTAATTTGCATAGCATATGAGATGTTTGCTTTATATGCTTTTGTTGCAAATATCAATTGTACCTAGAAATGCAATACAGCAACACAGGAAAAAATCTTTTCAATTGATTTCTCTACATGTTCTCCACACCATCAATATATAATGTACAAATTTGACCTTTCAAACATTATAGCAATAATAGAACATCCCATAAAGATAACTGAATAGCTCTTTGGTCTCAGCAATTTCAAAGCTATTTTAATCTTTGGATAAGAGAAAGGGATATTTTTATTGCAATTAAGTACGTTATAAAAAAATGATGGCATTCCATAGTAAATTGCCACCTTTCAGAAAATTGTGTTTTTCTCCCTAGGTTCATTTCAATAATAATCTAAGGACTGTCAGTTCTGAAGGATAAAGGAAACATATTTATTATATAGTGAAGAAAACAAGATTTGCATATTTGTTCTTTATGTTTTGTCTTATCATGCTTTATTCTTTAAAAGGATGGAGCTTATTTTTGCAGAATTTTAACCTAAATCGCCTTACTTATAAGTAGGAAATGCTCTTTAGCATCTCTGTCTTCTCCATGTTACCTTGAATGGTTGGGAGCTCAAGTGTTTGTAACAGCGAGATTCAAAAGTGTGTGGAGGCAGTGAGAGGGATAAATAAAAGGAATGGGAAAGGGGAAAAGAAAAAATAAGGAAAGAAACAACTGGAAGAATTTTCCCAAGAAGACTGGTTTCTAGAGATTTCTGTCTTCAGGCTGTTATAACAAAATGCCATAGACCAGATGGCTGGTAAACAGCAGGAATGTAATGCTTATTATAGTTTTGGAGGCTGGATGTACAAAATCAGGGTATCAGTTTTGTCAGATTCTACTGAGGACCCTCTTCCAGGTTGCAGGCTGTCAACTTTCTGTATACTTACATGGTGGAAGGGGCAAAGCCTCTCTCTGGGCCTCTTTAATAGGGAACTAATTGTAAGGTTCAAGGAGCAGGAAACGGGAGTCGGAGACCAAGACATGTTAAAGGGGAAGTTTATTCTGCAATAACGAGCGAGATTCATTACAGAGGAGGTAGAGAAACCAGGACTAGAGGAAGGGGATGAGAAGAAGGAGGGACCCAACCAGGCTGCCCCCCGCAGATGGAGAAATGGAGAGAGAACAGCAACAATGGAGAGGTGGAGACGCCTTTTGAGAGGAGGAACAGGAAGGGGTTGGACCCAGGGCAGAACAGGAAGAAGTGGGCCCCAGGAACCCACTGATTGGTGGTTCTATGTCTCGGGGATGTCCCGGTGCAGATGCCGGTTATGTCATAACTCTGCCCACCAGTTGGGGGGAGGGAGGATCTATCATTCCAGGCTTTTGGTGATATTAAAAAAATTGAGAGTCCAGGCAAGGTCAGGGGGTGAAGGTCCGTTTTCTCAGCTACTTCCTGCTGAGAGGGGGCATAGTTAGGGGCGTCTACCCAGGGTCTCAAGGATTCTGGTGCTAGGTTCTGAATTCAGGGCCAGATAGATCTCTCCCACCTTCTGTTTGGTGAATGCCTGCATTCTGTTCTGCAAAAGAGTAGTGAAACAGCGCATGAAAAAGGGGCCAAAGAGCAAAATTAAAGGAATAGATGTAAGTGAGCGAAAAACAGGGGCGTGTTTTCCGTGCTGGATGAGGGTGCAGCAGCATGGTTTCCCCAAGGGACTGGTTGGTGAAGTCTTGAGAGCAATCCTGTTGAGTCACTTGGGAGGTAAAAGCTGGTCCTGAGGCTGCCACAGCGTCACTTGTCTGGTTTTGCTGCTTTTCTGGGCCTGGAGCTGAAATACAACCTGGGGGTAAAGTTCTTGAGGAGGACTGAGTCCCCCGGTGGAGGGCTGGTCCTCAGGAGTCCTGGTCGGCTGGTCCTGGCCTGGGCAGAAACCTGTCAGCGTGTTCCCAGAGCAGTTGCCTGAGTAAGGGCAGGTATGGAAGATAAGTAGCCAGGAGAGGAGGGTCAGTAGGGAGATGATGGTTGAGCAAGAAGGGTCTCCCATATGGGAGTTCAAAAGGGCTTAAGAAGGTGGGGCTCCTTGGTGTAGCCCAGATTCCGGTCAGGGCCATGGGCAGGAGGTCCGCTGCAAATTTCTAGAAAGAGTTTAGTTAGATGGTCTTTAAGGAAGCTGTTGATCCTCTCGATCTTACCCGATGATTGTGGGCGGTAGGGTATGTGCAGTTTAGTTAAGTCAGGATTAGAGAGAGGAAAATCTGAGTGTCCCACCCGAGGTTGAGTGAGGGCCTCTGACAACCTCGGGGCAGGAGTGCTTTGCCACAGGTTGGGTGGAGGCAGCAGAAAGGAGAGTGGCTAGGTTCAGGGCTGGGGACTGAGTTAGGGAGATGTCAGGACTCTCGAGGAACAGGAGATGGAGTTCCTGCATGTGAGAGGGGGCAAAGAGAGATAAGGATCAGTGGGACAGAAGATCCTGTAGTCTATGGGTGGAGACCTGTAAGGGTTGCTGGAAGCAAATCTTCTGAGCCTCCTTGGCGAGAACGGCGGCTGCAGCCAGAGCCCAGAGGCAGGGCTGCCATCCCCAAACCATGGGATCAAGCTGTCTGGACAGGTAGGCTACGGGGGTGAAGGCTGGCCCTAGGGGCTGGGTGAGGACCCTCATAACTATTCTTGTCTTTCTCATCAGTAAATAGTTGGAAAGGCCTAGAGATGTCCAGGAGAGAGAGGGAGAGAGAGAGAGAGAGAGAGATGCCAGAAGGGTATCCCGGAGCTAGAAAAAGCCTGGCGAATGAGGGAGGGTGAGGAGAGGGGGCCTATTGTTGTTTCTTTAGCGGCCTGGTATAAGGGCTTAGCTAGGAGAGCAAAGTTTGGGACCCAGTGGTGGAAGAATCCTACCAGTGGAGGCCAGCTGTATGCCTCTGAGACATGTCCAGGGAGCGGCTGCAGAGAAGGAGATCATCTACATACTGGAGAAGAGTGCTGGGTTCTAACGAGCATTGTCGGAGGTCTCTGGGTAAGGCCTGGCCAAACAGATGAGGACTATTCTGAACCCCTGGGTCAGGACCATCCAGGTGAGTTTGTCCTTTTACAATTCTTGTCAACAGTTAACTTTAGAACTTCTTTCTTTCTTTCTTCCATTAAATATTTCTGAACATGTCTAGCAATTAATGTTTCAGTATTGTATGCTATTTAAAATATTTAGAAAAGGCAGGGGGAGGAGGGAACAGGCCTCTAACTGCTTGAATTCAAAACTGCCACTTTTTCCTAGAGATAAAGATCTAAGTTTCTGATAAGCCTGTGCCAGCAAGAAAGTTGTTCTCTAGGGAGGGTGGAGTCGGAGAGAGGGCGGGGTGAGAAGGCGCTGAAACCAGAGCAGTTTTTTGTTTTTGTGGTTTTTTTTTGCCGTCAATACCCATGACCGAGATCGTGGAAGGGAAGAGCG
The DNA here is from genome assembly GCF_951640355.1 of Cnephaeus nilssonii. Lineage (NCBI taxonomy): Eukaryota > Metazoa > Chordata > Mammalia > Chiroptera > Vespertilionidae > Cnephaeus > Cnephaeus nilssonii. The sequence goes on along the minus strand of NC_137080.1, from coordinate 71,067,137 downwards.
GCCCGGAAAAAGGAGGGCAGGACAGAGAAGGTAGCCCCTGTATCTACCAGAAAGGAGAACTGCTTACCCGCTACCTTGAGCATTACCCTGGGCTCAGCGAGGGTGATGGGGGTCGTCGAGTCCTGGCATCTTCAGTCTTCAGCCAGTTCCAGCATGGCCAGTAGTGGGTCATGACCTGGAAGGGCGGCCCCTCTATGCTAAGACGCAGAGGGCCCGTCACTTTTCCAGGGGCAGTCACTTTTACTGCACACCAGGCAGGGCTTGGTTGGAGCCAGGGGCCAGGGCACTGCTTTGCCCAGTGGCCTTCATTTCCGCACTTGAAGCATCTTCCAGATGGCGTTCGTCCTCTCATTGAACCCCCCCCCCCCCCCATGCACAGTCCCCTTTGGACCATGCATGGCTGCCGTCGGCCTCAGAGCTAGCAAGGCTTGGGTTTGCAGACTCACCTTCTGTCGAAAGCAGGCTTACTCTGCCTGCTGCTCACGGGCATTAAAACCTTAAATGCCGTGTTCACTGGATCTCGGACCTGGGTCTGAGAAGACGTTAGGGGAGAGGGTGGCGGAGCAGGCGTCGGGCTGTGGGCCAGAGGAGGAGGAGGAGCGTGGCGGCGGGTGGCCACACCAGGCCGGGCCCTGCAGGGGCGGGACTTACTGGTTCAAGATGGCGGCCCCCATGGGAATGGCAAGCCATGTGGCTAGAGAGGGGTGGGACTTGCCATGTCAAGATGGCAGGCCCCATGGAAAACGCAAGCCATGCGGCCAACACGGCAGCTGCTCACAATACACAAGGGAAGAGCAACCCAAAACAGAAATCTCACTTAGCTGTTTGAAGCGGCTGGTGGGATGGTGGGCAGGTGGCTCTCGTGCTGCGTAGTGGCCTGAGACAGCGATGGTGCCTCCTGCAGCGGCGGCAGCGGCGGGGAAGGGGCAGCCGGAAAAGGGGCAGCCGCGGCGAAGGAGGAGGAAGAGAGGGAGCAGAAAGCAGACAGCGGGAGCAAGAAAGGGGTGGAAATGAAAGAGTGGCTGGGTCCAAAGAGTCAGAGACAGAGAGAGGGGCTGAGGACCCGTTTGAGGGGGTTTCTCGCAAGCTAGGAGAACCTGGGCTGTGGAACAGAAGGAGCAGAGGGAGGGACGGGAGCGCAGATAGAAAAAAAGTCTGGACATATGGCACCTCGGGCCACTTCCCAGCTTTCCGGCAGAAATTACTGAGGTCAGTGAGGATGTTAAGTCCCACTTTTGGGTCATCTGGACCCACTGAGGCCATGCCATGTTACAGAAGTAGCCAGATTGGTGAGGAGACATCCTAGAGGTGTCTTTGGTGATTGCCCATTCCAATTCCTGGGGTCGGGTAGCGAAAGGCTAAGGACCAGCATCCCAGTCCTTGAGCCAATGTTACAACAGGGAACCCGAGGGACAGTCGAGGATGTCTCCTCTACTTTCTGGGGTACGGACGGGGGCCAAAAGGCCGGAGAACCGAGGGGGACAGGAACGTCTTCGCTGCCTCCCCAGGTTCGGAACCTCTCCTGGAGAGGCCCGGAGGGCTATGCCCAGAAGGCAATCTCTGACGTGGGCTACAGTTTACAGACAGACACCGGAAAAATCATCAGGAATTAGCACGGGATGAGACTTACCGCTGACGCTGCTGAGCTGGGGAGGAGCCTGAGGGGAAGTGGGGGTCACCCCGGACCGTGAAAGGTCAAATAGGGTGCATGCACCCACCTGGGTTCGGCACTAGATGTAAGGTTCGAGGGGCAGGAAACAGGAGTCAGAGACCAAGACATGTTAAAGGGGAAGTTTATTCCGAAATAACGAGCGAGACTCATTACAGAGGAGGTAGAGAAACCAGGATTAGAGGAGGGGGAGAAGAAGGAGGGACCCAACCGGGTTGCCTCTGCAGATGGAGAGACGGAGAGAGAACAGCAACAATGGAGAGGTGGAGATACCTTTTGAGGGGAGGAACAGGAAGGGGTTGGACCCAGGGCAGAATGGGAATAGGTGGGCCCCAGGGCACTCGGCACGCACTGATTGGTGGTTCAATGTCTCGGGGATGTCCCGGTGCAGACACTGGTTATGCCATAACTCCGCCCACCAGTTGGGGGGAGGGAGTATCTATCACTAATCTCATTCATGAGACCTCCATCTTCATGACCTAATCACCTCCCAAAAGCCTCATCTCCAAATACCATCACCTTTGGGGCTAGCATCAGCATAAGAATCTGAGAGGACACATTCAGACAATAGCACTGAAGAAAAACAAAATATATGTATGTGCACATAGGGTTAAAATGAATATTTCCTAACTCTTACAAAAATCTATTTATTTCTATTCATTTAATTCACTTATTTAAGTTAATTCAGAGTATCTATAAAAAACTAACATTCAGAAAAATCTTGTTAGATTAGTACAATAATAAAAAATGACCAAAATAAAATTTAAAAGAAATTTATCTAACATCCTACACTTGGATTCAAAATAGCATTTGAAATTATGAGTAAGGGACAATTGTTTATAAAAAAAATTTTTTATCTGCAAGATTAATGTGAATGTCAGAAACATACATTGCAACATTAAGGTTAAATTAATAGAAAAAGAGTCTATTTTCTCAATAGACTACATGGATCAAGCCACATCAGCACATTGATATCAACATCAAGAAACTAAGGTACATTTTTGGCAATGAGCATTCATTGAAAACATCGCAGTTTACATTTAATTTATGTGGGAAAATTATAAAGGAACTGGGCTACTTGGCTCCTCATGTGAATAAGAGAGCAGATATTCCATGTTCCATGCCAGACAACAGACCAAGAGAAAGAATGCAAATTAGAGGGATGAATGTTTTGTTCAAAATAAGGTAAATGGTGCTATCACATTCCTTTGAGAGTTTGTGAATTGGTCATTACCAAACATTTTCACACACACACACAAAATGTGAATGACTACCCGTCATTGTTTTATTGTTTCAGATGCAGTTTGTTTACACAATATAATCCCTATCCTTCACACTCAGTTTCCAAAGCTCTCCTTTCCAGCCAGTTTCTGATTAGATGATGCCACTGAGACTTGTTCATGCTGGATATGGAAAGCAGGAGAGGAGACTCGGTTAATCTCTGACAACAGATTTAAGTGAACATGGAATTTTACCTGTGCTTACATTGCAGGGGCTGAGCTTATTGGCAGCCCCATACTGCATCTACCAAATGCGCGAGATGTCCTCTGGAGGATCCCCCACTTCTAGCTAGCTTCCAGCCATATTCTCTGCATTATGCCTTAAATTCCCTGTGTTAAAACCTCTTCCTACTCAGGTAGCACAGTGATCTCCATTTTCCTGACTAATCCACGACTGAATGGGTGATAGATCACTAGAACGCTACAAAACACACTGTGATAGCTATAGATAAGTAGGTAGGTGGGTAAGTAAGTAGATAGATCATAGATAAGATAGATGATAGATAGATAGATAGATAGATAGATAGATAGATAGATAGATGATAGATTATGTATATATATTTATTGAAATATTATCTATAATAATAAAAGCATAATATGCTAATTAGCCCGGACAGCCAAACAACCTTCCGGACAAAGCCTCAGTGGCGGGGGCCAAGGCAGAGGTGGTTAGGGGCAATCGGGCAGGAAGGCGAGTGGTTAGGGACATCAGGCAGGCAGGCAAGGGTTAGGGGCGATCAGGCAGGCAGGCGAGTGGTTAGGAGCAATCAGGCAGGCAGGCAGAGGGGTTAGTTGCGATCAGGCAGGCAGACAGGCGAGCAGTTAGGAGCCAGTGGTCCCAGATTGAGAGAGGGATATCCGACTGCCGGTTTAGGCCTAAACCGGCAGTCAGACATCCCCCAAGGGGTCCTGGATTGCGAGAGCGTGCAGGCTGGGCTGGGGGACCCTCCTCTGCCCACCCACCCCCTCCCCCCCGCATGAATTTCATGCACCGGGCCTCTAGTGTATATATATTATAATAAAATGGTTGAGTAAGAATTAGTTTCTCTTATATATTTAACTCAAGAACAAATATGCCATTATGCAAAAATTGTATAGTTTTAAACATGTAATAATCTCATTTGATTAATACACTGGTTCAGAGAGGCAAATTTTATATGTAATTGCTGATTATTCTTAAAAAGTAAAATACTGACTTCTTCTGAACTCTTAGTAACAGCAATAAATCATGTCACTAGTTCTACTCATACCTTTAATTGTCTGAAAAACTAAATATGTCAGATTGTATTCAATGTACTTTTTCCTTCGAAGTTTTATTTTATTTATGAGTTTTGATTTCAGTCTGAATTAAGGAAGGAGGGTAAAGCCGAGTGTATAATTGAGAAGATCTTCAAGTTGAATAATCATGAGAGTAGTCTATACAAACTTGCAATGTGGGAAGAAGACACTTTTCTAGTTTCATTTTGAAAAGTGATTTGTAGGAGGTTGAACTTCAGAATGATTCCTGCTCTTAAGGGACAACTTGTAAATCCCAGATCGGAAGTCTGGAAAAGACCCAAGGTGGGGAAGTGAGTACCTAGAACTTGTGGGGTTAGAACTGAGACCTACAAAGAGACTGGGCTGGGAAATACAGACAAGCAAGAGAAATGGTTCAGAAACTCAGGGAAGTGACAGGAGTGAGAAGCTAAAATGTAACTCATTGAGCAATGAAAAATAATAATAATAAAATAATTGAAGATATTTTTTAAAACATGGAAAAATCACAGTCAAAGAAAAGGTGACAATTATACATTGGACAAAGATGTTCAGATCAATAAGAGAAGTAAAATTGCAGCTCAAGCTTGGGAATAAACATTACAATTTTTTCCACAACATATAGTTTGTCTTTGCCCTGCCTCCCCATCACACACACACACACACACACACACACACACACACACACACACACACGATACAATGTGTTATTGTGTCAAAGAGTGTAATGATTTGATAATTGATAATAATGTCACATGTATAAGCTCATTTTTTGGCATGCGGTTTTTGAATTTCATTAATGCTTTAACTGTTTCCCTTTCATAATCTTAATCACCTTTATCTTTATGTACATGTCTTATGCCCTTTACTTTTACTTTTGGAGGACGGGACACACTTTTGTGCAAAATTAAGAAATTATTGAAAGAACCTAGAGTCCTTTATTTTTTTGCATCTCCCTCCATAATGACTAAAACAATTTATTCTTCACTAATTCTTCATCTTACTCATTCTTCATCTTACTCATTCTTTGGGTTTAAATCATAATATATCTAAAAAGTACTTCCTATAAACAATTTTCCTTGCCCTCACATGAAATATCCACAGATTTATTTAATAATACTTATAAGTTTATAAGGTATGAAGATTTTTAACAGATTATAGCAAAAAAACAGAATCTCAGTAGACATTGATGTGAAAAAAATCATTCAATTTCTAGCTCTGCTGCTTAGCGATTTATGATACTAAAACTGTTATGATGATGTGGCCCCTTGGAAGGTGTCAGTAACATTAATTGAAACATCATGTGTAAGGCTCTTAGCACCATGACTGCCCCTGCTCAATTAATATTAATTATTTCCTCTTTCCCCTGAGACAAGTTTTTAAATTTCTCTAAAATCCCAAATCCCCAACTCCTCTCACCTGTGTTCACATATATCAAGTTCATAGTTCTTTATGTATCGGGAGATTACACCAAAATGACTGTGCTGGGGGCAGGGGGTGTTGTGAGCTCCAATTATTGAATGTATTTTGGGAATAGGGACAGAAATCTGCATTTTAACAAGCTGCCATGTGCTACTTACGCACTTGATGTTTGAGAACAATTAAACTAGACTTTCCATAACAGTTGACTACTGAAATAGTTCACCTCAAATTCTATCTAGGAAAAAAGCATAAAAAAATAAACGTTTTTAGAAGTTTTTAAAATGAACATGAGGATTGATTGTAGAAAATACCACTGGGTAAACAAATAGCGCATGCTGAGTAATGAGGAGAAGAAATGCCTGGCAAACCTTGGATTTTGAGGAAAGGACTAAAATAGGTTCTTAAAAATTGTGTATTAAATAGACAGGCATAGTGCTTTCTGCACAGCTCAAGCAATGCAACAACTGCATTGTATGCAGTAAGGTGTCAGTTTTCTTTTTCATCATTTTAACAGCGTAAGATTACAGCTATCGGACTATATTCAATTTCCAACATCAGTGTTTGTAGTGCCTTTCATCCCCAAGCGTCCCCTTTAAAATGCAGCAAATGGTGGAGGTACAGGAAAAGGGCATTGTTGTTCTCTTTATCCAAAGTTTCCAACTTACATCCTATCTCCAGTAAGATTCTGATTTTCCATAAGTGATTCTAAGTGAGACTAACCTTGGGGTTAGCAAATTGGTATATCCTAAATCTCTGGGACACAGAGAGAGAAATTACAATCTTCATGTAAGTTAACAGCCATATTTCTAGATTTTTAAAGATTAAGATAGAAAGTATCAATAAAAATACTCTAAATTTATTTTTTATTTGTCTCATTATAATGCACTTGCCTTTTTATAAGTTTGGGAACTAGTTTCCCTCTTTTTCTCTTCTCTAAATTAATTATGTACTGTTCTATTGTACAATTTATCAAGAACCAATTGTATCACAAAAATTTGGCAGTTAGTTTTCTCAAACATCCAAAAAACGAATGCTCATTCTCTTTATTCCTCTGGACATGGTAAAGTGTCATATTTTCCTAATAGTAAATTGTAATTTTGCTCTCTGAAAGCTATGCATACCATATGAAGTACTATTTGGTAAGTTCCTACTTCAAATGCCTAAATTAAATCATAACAAACTATAGGTCCATCAGTAAAATATGCTGATTAATAATAATCCCTTCCATTTAAAAGCACCTTATAAAATGCACCATTGCATTTATTTTTGCAGGTTCTGAGGCAGACAAATTGACTGTTCCTCTTTTACAACCATACAAAAGTGAAAAAGTTATGAATGTATTAACCCAAGGTCATATGACTGCCTGGAAGGTCTGAGTCTTAGTTTCTGAGACTCGGGCCTTCTCACTCAGAGCCTACTAGTTTATTGCTTTATCCAGCCTCAGATTGGTATCTTATCATCCCTAGGTGGTTACTGAGAATAACATGGTCCAATCTGTTTAACTCCTGGATGTAACTTTAGTGAACATATAAAGAAATGAAGTAAATATTACATGGTAGACATAGTTAAACTACTTAAAGTGAGGGCCAATCAGATATTTGACCCCAAAAGTACAGTTAATCTGAACTGTTAGCAGCTTTGAGTAGGGACCACATAGTAGAAATGGACAGCCACTGAATATGAACTCTATCTTGCCCCTAATTCCACATTTTGTTGATGGAGAAACACAGAACCAAAAGTTCATCTAACCCAGTTGTGCATCTAGTCTTCTGATCTGACAGGTCCAGAGGACCCTGGCCACAGGACCTCTGCACAGTGCTCCAAACTAAGGGTTGACTTCCCTGCATATGTTGTAGCAGCAGACCTTAAATGAATCTAACTTATCACAATTGTCTGACAGTCTGTTTAGAATGCAAACCCAGGGGCCAGCATTTCTTTTATATCAGAGATTAAAAACAGCATTGCCTTGTAAAGAGAATACAGGGTTTGAATTCACACAGGCAGGATCCAAAACCCTGCTTAGTCACTTTCCATCTGGGTGACCTTGAGCAAGTTAAATGTCACCAAGACTCAGATTCTTCAACCTTAAAACAGAGATAACAATAACATTTTTGTAGGAAGGCCAGATGTCTATCCTGTATAAAATTTGTCATATTTACTGGGAGGATTTTAAGTTAATTAAATATTTAATTCTTTATCTGTGGAAGGAGCACTGTTATAGTACAGGTAAAGATAAAATTTCCACCCTGGCTTTGCTACGAACTGGCCACTGACCCTTAAATGAATCACTTTCTCTCTTTGGGTCTCATTATTAAAATGAAGTGGTTTCTTTTTCTGACTATGCAGCTATTATTATTATTATTAAATGACTTACTTCTAAGTTGCCAGAATTTAGTTCTATAATCTTCTATTCCCCTCACGCAGAGATTTTCAAGCACTGGCTCTCAGTTATTCAGAAATAAGTGCTCCATAAAATTAGCTATATTCCTAGCTACCAGCTCTATATAGAGTTTTACATTTGAATACCATAATCTTTTATGTCAACTCAGCTGGCAACTGAATAAACAATTTATGGCCTAAATGGTATAAAAAATCATTTAATCTGAGAATTATTGGTTGGAAGAGTAAGATATCCTCCAAGTTCATCAGAGTAGGTGCTGCCTGTGTTTTCCTAAGAGATTCTGCCACAACTGTTGTTATGAATAAGGCTTATAGAGATGAATTATTATTTAGTTCAATATAGCTTAAGACATCAAAATGGGGGAGATTTAAACAAAATACAAAGCTGCTGTATTATCTGGTAATTTTAAAGTCAATAATGTTTTAAGGGAAGTATCTGTTGATCAGAATGAATTATAACTTGGCTTATTTTTCCCTTTGTTTTTGCCAAGTAGAAGATCTGTGTTAGCTGCCATAAAAAAACAAGCAGACAAGTTCAGCACCAGCTGCTGTCCAGGAAATTACCTGGGCGGGGGGGGGGGGGGGGGGTGCGAGGGGGAGGATGGCGGGGTGGAGGAGGTGAAGCCAGCAAGATCTGTCCATAGACAGACACAAATTTAGAAAGAAAACAGAGCACGAATATTGCTGAAAGGACTGTTACGTTAGGATACAAAGCAACAATAACTGAAGGATAAATAGCAGTGCCACCCACTAGAGTTGCATTTGGCCCAGAGAGGCAGTTAGTAGAAAACAGGCCTTTTAGGATCCAGGCTCTGGTCTCTGAGCAGCCCAACCAATCCATCCGCCCCAGGTGTGTGTGTGTGTGTGTGTGTGTGTGTATTTATCTGTGCACCTGTGAATTTTCATCCAGTAACATCTTGACGAGATTTTTAGGTATGATATGTAATGGTATGGTATGTAAAAAAGCAAATGTCTTTTTATTATTTTACTAGCTGGAGTTGCATATGAGTTCCGTTACTTAAAGCATTCAAAACACACTGAATCCTAGAATCATAGGGTACTGAATAAACTCTATTTCTTCACAAACATGTACAGACTATTTTTAAATATTATATTTTCAAATATACTCCTAGTTTGTTTTGTTTTGTTATGTTATGTTTTTACTAAAGTCAATATCAGAGAAACTACAGAACAAAATTGTTTTATTATTGTAAGAATCACTTAGAGGAAAGAGATACAAATTTTTGTGATTAAAAACAAGAAAAAGTATAGTAATGAATAGATTAGAAAGACAAGTTGGAAATCCCCTTTACAAAGTAAATATTCAAATGTGTGATATTTTTTAAAATGCAAAACATATCAATCAAATCTTTCCCATTACTTTTCAACAGTAGGTGAATTACAATGTCTTGCAATTGTTTTAATTGTAATTTTTCATAATGGAAGAATAACAGTCAGGAGCATTCATATGATGGACTGCAGTTTATATAAACAATACATTAATCTAATATGCATTTCCTTGCAGATCAATCACATAGACTTAACTGACTTTAAGCTTTTAATAGTGTCATCTGGCAAAGTTGGCCTAAGTTATCATTTAGAGATATAATAATATAGCTATATTTTTAAGAACTTCAAAGATGGAATAAAGCACCAAGCACAGGAAATGCTTGTTTGCCAAGAACAGAAATAAGTCATTTTATGTCCACCACAAGCACACCTTTGCTATATTACAAGTTTCACATTCAGCCAAGGTCAAAGCACATATTCCCACATCACCTTTGGAAACTGTAGCAAGGCTTGGTATAAATTTACCTTTGTTTTATGACCAGGTACTTTGTCATTCCTCTTGGAAAAAAGAAAAAAAGAAATGGTTTTTGGAGGTTGATTCTATGCTGTGGTACAATTTTAACCCTTTCTAGAACCTCACCAAGGACAGTGAGCAAGCACAGTGCCATTTGTGAAGTAAATGTTAATGTATTTGCACAGCACAACTATCATTGTTGGGCATTATGATATCCAACATCTATTTCTACTTACTAAGAAGAAACATAGAAATTGAAAACAATGTATAGTGCAATGAAAGGAAGAAAAAAAGGAAAAAAAGGAGGGAGGAGAGAAATTATAAAACAGATCCTAAATAATAAGTTAGGAATTTAAAGTTATCTGAGTGTTATGAAATGAATTGTGCCCCCCCCCCTTGAATTCAGTATTGATAGTCTAAGCCCTAGTACCTACAAATGTAACTTTATTTGGAGATAGGGTCTTTAAAACAGCAATTAAGTTAAAATGAGGTCACTAGGGTAGGCCCTAATCCTATATAATAAAGATGTAATATGCAAATGGTCAGTACACCGTGAAGCATAACAACCGACCGCGTAACAACCAGATCATGGATCAGCAGGAGGGTGGGGCAGCGAGCTACAAGCGGGTGGCAGAGAGCTACAGGAGGGGGCAGGGCAGCAAGCTATGAGGGAAAGGGGGAGGGGAGGGGAGGTGGGTGGAGCTACAAGAGGGTGGGGCAGTGGGCAGAGAGCTACTGGAGGGCGGCAGCAAGCTATTGGCGAGCTACTGGTGCACGGATTCACATGCAGGACTACTAGTCCAATATAATGTGTCTTTATAAAAAGAGATTGGGACACAGATATACAGGGAAGACCATGTAGAAACAGATAGAGAAGTCCATCTAAAAGCCAAGAAGAGAGAACTCAGAAGAAATGAAATCTTCCAATACTTTGATCTCAGACATCTACCCTCAAAAATTGTTGGAAAATAAATTTTTATTGGTTAAGCCACATCCAGTCTGTGACACATTGTTATGGTATCCCTATCAAACTAATACACTGGGCAATAAAAAGTATATTGAGTATCAACTTAATAGATGTGTTTAATTACAAGAAGACACTAAATGGATAACTTTCACTAAATTTATTGGGTGTACATAATTAAATGAAATGGAAAGAGAAAATAATTGAACTTTCTAGTCATTTTGTTAAGTAGACTGCTAATTATGATTAATTAGACTAAAATATTCATCATAATTTTTCATTAATAAAAGTTTTGATATCAACTTTATAGTAAAAAAATTACCATCATTCAAAATCAATCAGGTGGTATCAGTGAACAAATTAATTGACAATGTTTTCACTCTTTATATTGCATTCAGATGGGCAATCCAAATTAGTTCCAGCTTCAAACTCAGATGATACATCGTCTTTACATTCAGGGAACTGCTGTTCCATGGACCAGCATCATTGGCATCACCCAGGAGCTAGTGAAAAATTCAAATTCTAGGTAATTTCTCAGGTAATTAGAACAGGTAATATGTCAGATCTTTAAATAAGAACTTCTGGAATGGGGTCCAAAAATCTGTATCTTAACAAGCCCTCCAAATGATTTTATAAACACTAAATTTTGAGAAGCAGTGTTCTAGAGCAGCAGTTTTAAACCTGGTTGCATGTAAATATCACCTGAAGGAGAATTTAAAATAATATCTTGGCCTGAATCCCATCTCAAAGATTCTAATTTTGTTGGCATATGTAGAGACCAAGCAGTGCTATTTCAGGCCGCCCTTGCTTTGTGAGCAGATTTCAGTTATCACAGTTTAGTTAAATAGCACAAGTCCCCCAAAACACTGTTGAAATGTCAGTTGTGATGGCATATTAACTGCCAGTAATTGCATAAAGTGCTAACTTCACTTCTTCAGTTGGCAAATTCTTATGTAAATAACAAATGTGCTTTGGGATCCATGACCAATCACATCACTTTCTTTAAAGCATGTCTGTGATTAGTCACCATGTCTGTTGTTCAGTGCACACATAGAAAGCAAGTGTGTCTCACAGTGATTGGCCCATGAGATCTATAATAATAAAAGCATAATATACTAATTAGACCGGACAGCCGAACGACCTTCCAGACATCATTCCAGACATCCTTCTGGATGAAGCTGCCACAGCAGGGGCCAAGGCAGAGGTGGTTAGGGGCAATCAGGCCTGCAGGCAAAGGGGTTAGCGGCAATGAGGCAGGCAGGCAGAGTGGTTTGGGGCAATCAGACAGGCAGGTGAGTGGTTGGGGGTGATCAGGCAGGCAGGCAAGCAGTTAGGGGCAATCAGGCAGGCAAAATTTTTATTAACAAAAAGAAATAGCTGACCTTGGGAAGGTTGACATAGCTGCTGTTCAATAGTCTCTAGATAGGAAGCCAGAGGAATTTAGTGAAGGCAAATTTGCCAGAATAAATGAGAAAAGTGGTAGTAAAAAAACAAAACAAAAAAAAAAAAAAACAGGATGAAGATGTCCCTGAGGAAATGACATTGGCAAAAATTTCCCATTAAAAGAACTCTTGAAGATATTTCACAATAGTGAAAGCCCAAGGGATAAAATGCTGGAAGCTGATCTAAACTCAGAAAGAAGTATGAAAATTTGCCAAAGCAGAAAAAATGCATACTCTATATCATGTTACACAGCAAGAAAGCAAGCACTGTTCAAATTACTTCTAATAAATTTTCTGCAAAGAAAGAAAAAGTATTCTCAATATTTTTAACATTTTAAATTCATTTCATAAATAAATATTAGTTTTACTTTTAAAAATTTTACTTGACATTAAAAAGACATTAAGAGATGTGTGTGTTTTTTAATATTTGACACAAATCTTGAAAGATCATGGAGCAATAGTAAGTTTTCTAATGATTACTGAGATCACTTTGCATGATTTCAGATTGTGTGATGAAGGAAGGAAGGAAGGAAGGAAGGAAGGAAGGAAGGAAGGAAGGAAGGAAGGAAGGAAGGAAGGAAGGAAGGAAGGAAGGAAGACCACTGACCTAGAGAACAGAGAAATTACCTTACTAAAACTTCAACATGCGGAAGTTAATCTTACTCAGGACTCTGGAAATCACTTTATCTAGTCTAAGCCTCAAACAAGACACTCAGCAGCCACTGCGCTCAACAGCCACTGTTTCCATTGCCTTGCTGTTACTCAGAAAGTAAAGAGAAAAGTAGCTGCCAGAAGAAATCCAAAATTTCTTCGACACCTCTTTTTAAGAAACTTTACAAAACATTGAAAGGAGAAGTTTGGATATAAGTTTTAAAATTAAAAGCAAAGACAAATCTAGGAAAGATATGGCTTCCTAGTAGGAATGCAAGTTGTTGAGGTTTGATAACTACGCTTAGTAAAAATTGTTTCCTGATTCAATTAGAGAGAATTTTCCACAGATGATTTACTAATCTAGCAGGCTTTCATTCAACAGTTCATGAATCAGGCAGCATCCAATCTAGCAAAGAGAAAAAATCTGAGAGATTTTTATAGACTAAATTAGTCAGTAGCAAGGAAGTTATACTGAACATTTGCTGATTGGCTAACGCGGGGTTATTTTCCTTGTATGGAGCTGGGGTAGGTAACTGATGCTGAGCAGGCAAGACTGATTGGTTGACTTGGGTCTTCCTTTTCTGGAAGAGCAAAACAGAAAGTAACATAAATTTTGGTTTCCTGACATGAGGCTGAGCATGAGTGATGCCTTCTTGGGTATAATCTGAATACCTTAATACACGTAAAAAATACACATTTCAAATTAATGAAATGTAATATTAAAATTTGTTTTCCTAGACACAAACAAAAGAAAAATGTTTCATTGGCATCAGACACTTACTACATATTGAAAAAGAAAAGTTGGCTAGGTTATGTGTATGATTCATGTTAGAGCCAATGAAAACTGTAATTATTGCTACAGCTTTGACCAGAATTTACAAATAGAATTTCTTTTAAGAACATCAGCCCAGGCTTTTCAAGATTGTTACTTTAGTCATAAGCATAAAACTTGTATGCGCTTACGGACTGCATTTGAATATTCAAGTAGACAATTGCTTATGCAAATGAGGAATTTTTCTTCACCTCCTTTACTCCTTCTGGCTTACTTAGAAAAAGTATAGTACTTCCTGAAGTGTCTATTGTTCCTCTATATTAAGTTGTCCATATCAAAAAGTAGAGAATGAGTAATTGGAAAACTAATAACCATATTTTTTATTGGGAAAACTACTTAAAATTGTATTTGAGCTACTCTTAAGTTCATGATAGTCCCATAAAATTAGACCTATTGAGTATATTTTTCTGATTTGAAACAAAAAAATTTATAGTCTAGTTTTGTTTCCTGATGGTTTGATGCAGGAAGAAAGTTTGCTTATAAATAATTGGCACAGCCCAGCCTGTGTGGCTTAGTGCTTGAGGGTTGGCCTATGAACCAGGAGCTCACGGTTCAATTCCCTGTTCAGGGCACACATCTGAGTTGTTGGCCCCCATCCCCAGTGTGGGGCATGCAGGAGGCAGCCAATCAATGATTCTTATCATTGACGTTTTTATCTCTCTCTCCCTCTCCCTTCCTCTCTGAAATCAATAAAAATTTATATAAAAAAATAAATAATTGGCACAGAATACTGCTCACTAGCTTCAGTTTTTTTAAAAAACTAGCATAAAAATAGAAACAATCATTCAATTTTAAAATAACACAGTTATTTTCTTATTCATTATAAGCAAAAAATAAACATATAGAAAAACATACAAGGACTTCACCTCCTATCCAAGATCGAGTGCCCTGTCCTGAAATAACTTAAAATCAGGCTACAATGTACAAAATAATGGTTTTCTGCTTTACGTCTGGCAGCACAACAATGTTCCCTACGATGGGAAAGCAGAGACGAGCCCTGTGATCCCTCAGCTCACTGCATGGAGAGAGTTTCCAGGCTATAGTAAAGGTATACTGTAAAAAGTCAGGTGGTGCCCAGCAGTCTCAATAATTTGAGGAGAGAAAACTGAGAGTGCAGGCTAGAGTTCACAGAACAGAACGTAAGAAAAGAGAGAGCTATATAGAGGGAGTGATGGTTGGAGACCGCCCAGGAACCATCCGCCTTGAACCATCAGTTTCACCCTAATAACCAGCACAGGAATGCAAGAAAACTACCTAAGCCTAGGAAAAGAGCCACCTGAAATCTATCCTTGAAGTTTGCACAGGGAAGGAAATAGTTCATGTTCCTACCACAGAAATAGAAAGCCTCATAAATCTAGGGACATCAGGTAAAGTACTCAGAAAAGTACTGTCTCACTCCTGGGGGAAAACTATCTGCAAAGTCTGATTAGGTCCCTTCTGAGAAAGCTTTAAGAACTAAATTTTACCCAACTATTTAACTGCATCGCAGAACAGAGCTCAAGACTATTTACAGGGATTCAAAAATATCTAGTAAATAATAGTATGAAAATTCACAAAGTCTGGCATCCAACTAACAGCTACCAGCATTCAGAGAAGCGGGCCACCAATTTTTCTCTATGATGGTAAGAAAACAGCAACCAATAACACAAGTACTGAAATGACATACATAATAGAAAAACTAGTCAAGGGCATTAAAGGAGTTATAATTATATTGTGTACATTTTAAAGGTAATAAAAGACTGAGAATTTTAAGAAGACATATGGAAGCTATAAAATGATCCAAATTGAATTTTTTAAAATATATTTTTATTGATTTCAGAAAAGAAGGGAGAAGGAGAGAGAGATAGAAACAACAATGATGAGAGAGAATCATTGATCAGCTGCCTCCTGCATGGTTGCAGGAACCGAGCCTGCAACCCAGGCATGTGCCCTGACCAGGAATCAGCTATGACCTCCTTGTTCATAGGTCAATGCTCAACCATTGAGCCACACCAGCTAGGCCCTTTAAAATTAAACAATATAATTATCTTTAAAATATGCATGATGTTATTAACAGCCTATTAGACACAGCATAAAAATATTAATTTACCTGAAGACATAGCTAAATAAACTATCCAAAGAAACACATAGACAGAAAAAAACTGAATAAATAATGAAAAGAACATCAATGAACTATGAAATAACTTCAAGAGGCCAAATACGCTATGATAAAAACTATAAATGCTCAAAACCAAGAAGCCCAACACATTCCAAGCACAAGAAACAAGAAGAAAATTGTACCAAGGTGCATCAAAATAAAATTGCTTAAAATCAATGGTAAAGGGGGAATCTTAAAAGCATCCAGGGAAAAGAAAAATTTTACGTGTAAAGGAACATATGATTCTCAGCTGAAGGATCAACATTTTATTAAACATCATCAGCCTTTATGCAGTTTCACAAAAATATAGGAAGAAAATTGATAATTATGTATTTAGGTGAAGATAAATAAGATGGTATTGAACATCTAAATAATCTATAGATAGTTAAAATTACCACCAAAAGATGCTAGTATATTCAATATTTTCCCTAAAACATCATCTGGTAGACATGTAAAATATTATTCCATTCTCTTTCAGATGAAAAAAATGACTGAATTTCAAAATAAAATCTAAATGTTCTAGTATTTAATCATTTGCAAAATAAGGAGAAGAGATGCAAAGAAGAAAAGAAAGAAATGTAACTATCACTGAGCACCCATTATCTGCCAAAGACAATGCTGCGCTCTTTACATAAGATGCTTCATTTAATCAATAGAATCAATCCAGAGCTTCATCAGCAGTTTTGAACTTAATAACATAGCTTCCGCCTGGAACATTGGTGATGTTCCAAGACCTAAAGACAAAAAAGTAACTGTTGTTTCTTTTTTCTACCGTACATCAATGCCTAGCATAGTGCCAGATTGAATGCTCAATAATTTATTTTCTTGATGAATGCATTCACTGTCCCTTTATCCTGACATTTTTATTGCTCGCTAAGATCATTAGAGTGAGAGAGAGATAATTTGTGTCTACAGAATATTACTTTTTAGAGAAAAGATAAGTCTAAGTGGGTGGCTGTCTGGCTACATTAGTTAAAGACTCCTAAAGCCAGAAGCACTGTGGAAAGAGTCCATGTTCCAGGTCCAAATAGAAAAGAAATTTAATTTTTTTCAATACACCCACAATGTATCAGGCTCCATGACAAATTCACATTAATCAAGCACATGAAAGACTGACCTATAAAACAGATTGTTCATGTATTAATTCAAGTGAAATAGAACTTTCAAAGGTTGAGAGTATTCTTATCAGCTGGTCAGTACCTCCAGACCACAGTAATAAAGTCTTTATGTAAAGCAGGTATAATTAGAATACTGCTTGGTGAGCAAAGGCAATTAGGAAGACAATCATAATGGTTGTGATTGTCTGAGGCAGCCATCAGAAATACAAGTTCCTCTCTTTGGACAGCCCTGAAATTACTCTGATGTATCCTAGCTCTTGTAGTATATACTCTGTAGACTCCATATAGAACTTCTACTTTCACAACATATTCTTATTTCTCTTTCAAAATGTTAAAATCACACAGATTAGATTATGTTGTCTTTGTACATCAATTGTATTTCAGTGATGCCTTCTGAAGTTTTTACCCTAAGTACCTTGACTAAATTTCAGCAATGCCTTTCTCACTTTGATTTCATTCAGGTAAATATTTTTCCATGATATAAACTGTGTTCTAGTATGAGGGTGTTGGTGCTTATTGTTTTTGTAGATAGCTGATTTCATACATTATACATCTAACTTGCATTATCATGAAATTATGAGGTACAACTTACTATAACCAAATGTGTGTAGTACTTTTTGATAAAGCAAGATGGCTTAAAATGTCCAAGAATGTAAAAGTAGAAAATTGAGATGAATAGTTCATATGTTGAGCCATATTTTCAAATAAGCATAATCTATATATCTATTCTCAGCACACACAGTTAAGATATGAGCTATATATCACAATTTTGAATACTTTTACTAAACACTTTGAGAGAATACAGACCCAGCAATTTTTATATCAAGAATAACCAACAAACCACCATTCCTATTTATTTTGATGTTTAAAATTTTTACTTACTAACATTAGCCCATAAAAATGGAAGTTTCTGATGAGTAATTGCTATTTTCTGTGCCTTTCAAAATTTTCTTTATGTAGAAATACTAGGTCTAGTAACAAGATACATTGCTCTTTCATTAACTATGAAACTGAAATATTAAATATTGAGGTTGGGTGAAAAATATGTGCAGCATTAATTATAATTTAAATATCAATTTTTAATTGGCAATAATTTTTTCTGAAAAAAGTAATGCTTAGACTCTATCACTATAAATATTATATGGGTTGTTTGAAATATGATTATTCTAGTCACCTATGTCAGTTGAATTTTCCTTCTAATTGCCTTCCCCTTTATCCTTGCCTGAGTTGACTCCTCTAACAATCCTATAAATTCTCTGAGCTACAAAATACCATTAGAATCAATTCACGCTCTCCTTATGTTACCAGTCAGTTTCTATTGTTCAAAACAAAGAACTCTCAATAATGCAATAATGAAGTTCAGTTAATCAGAAAAATGAATCAAAATTAAGAACTTGAGTTTTGAAAAACTAGCTATACATTCTTTCAGTTTCAAATTAGTTGTTTTTCAAATTAAATTCAAGTTTAAATATAGTTATTTTATTTAAAAAATATATACTAACTGTATACAAATATATCAAAATACTGCAGTCCTATCTAATAAAGAGGGAATATGCTAATTGACCCTCATGCCATCACAAAGATGGCAGCACCCCAGCCAATAAGGAGGAAATATGCTAATTGACTGCCACGCCCTCAAGATGGCAGTGCCCACAGCCACAAGATGGCAGTGCCCAGTCCCCTCAGTCCCACCGGGGCAGCAGGCGTACAGCACAGCCAGGCCCACCCCCAGGCATTTCCTGCCGCTCTGCACACCTGCCTCCAGGGTCCTCCAGTCCCCTCAACCCCCCAACCCCCCAGGGCCGGCTCGAGGTGCAGGCAAGCCTCAGATGTCAGCTGCCCAAACAATTTCTATGTATCTTACTATTTGGCTTTGTATCTGTTTTGAGTCTTAGTTTTCTTATCTGGAAAATGAAAGAATGTAACTGAATATCTTGCTTCTTACAATTACAAAATTCTATTACTAATGTTCAGAATTAATTATAAAGTCAAACAGCTTATATACTTTATACATATTTCTATATATAATGTATATAATTCTAAGAGTATCTTTAAGTCATTGGCACATGATCTTTTTTATCTCTTGTACAAGAAGTTTGGAGAATAATGTAACACATTTTTCTGTGAATTAGGTCCCATATTTGATCACCAAGTTTCTTTGATAAATCCAATTTCAATCAGCATTTAATAAAATACTCCCAGAAAAAGAAAATAGACCAATTTTCAGCTGTCTTTGTCAAGTTCTTAGATTTTTATAGAAACTGTCCTTAACTTGCAAAATAGTAATGACATAATAATTTAGCACTTAATATGTCAGCACAGTTTTTAAAACTTTGCATATATTAATTTGTTTAACCTTGACAGTATAGTATTTTCATTTCCTTTCTGTGCTTGGTATGATTTCAATCTTCTTAAATCTGTTGAGGCTAGTTTTGTGTCCTAACATATGGTCTGTCCTGGAGAATGTTCCAAGGTCACATAGTAAGTGGTGAAACACAAATTTTAACGTGGGCAGCCAGGCTCCCAGAGCGTTGTTCTTACCCACTTTGCAATACTCTTCTAAAAATTTAATACAAATTATTATATCATCAATCTTGAGCATTCACTGTATCAGACACTGTTAGGCTCTACATGTTCAACAAAGAGTAACCCCCAATTTCTTCCTCAAGCACATGAAGCACATATTTTATTTCTTTTTTTTTTTTGAAACTTTTTTCTCTTTCTATCCTATCTAATAAAAGAGTAATATGCAAATTAACCACCACTCTGCTACACCCACAAGCCATGCCCACTGGCCAATCAGGAATGAGTATGAAAATTAACCCAACAAAGATGGCTGTGGCCACAGAGAGAGCAGGAGGCTTGGCTCAGCTCAAGGCTACAAAGTTTCAATTATAGAAGATAAATAAATCCCAGACCCCAGGGCCTCTGCTTGGGTCACTGGGGGGCGTGGCCAGCCTGCAAACCACCACAGGCCCCTTGCCCAGGCCCCCCCATGCCCCAAGGGAACCCCCACCCTGATCCGGGACACCCTTCAGGGCAAACCAGCCGGCCCCCACCCATGCACCAGGCCTCTATCCTATCTAATAAAAGAGTAATCAACACACAAGATGGCTGCCCTCATGTAGTCAAAGATGACTGCCCCCATGTGGACACAAGATGGCCACCACAAAATGGCCAGCAGGGGAGGGCAGTTGGAGGGACCAGGCCTGCAAGGGAGGGCAGTTGGGGTCGATCAAGCCTGCAGGGGAAGGCAGTTAGGGGTGACCAGGCCGGCAGAGGAGGGAAGTTGGGGGTCATCAGGCCTGCAGGGTAGGGCAGCTGGGGGGGACCAGGCCTGCAGGGGAGGGCAGTAAGGGGTGACCAGCCCTGCAAGGGAGGGCAGTTAGGAGTGACTAGGCCTGCAGGGGAGGGCAGTTAGGGGCAAACAGGCTGGCAGGGGAGAAGTTAGGCATCAATCAGGATGGCAGGGGATTGGTTAGGGGGTGATCAGGCTGGCAGGCAGAAGCGGATAGGGGCAATCAGGAAGTCAGGCAGGTGAGCAGTTGGGAGCCAACAGTCCTGGTTTGTGAGAGGGATATCCGACTGCCCGTTTAGGCCCAATCCCTGCAGGCCTGGTCCCCACCCAACTGCTCTCCCCTACTGGATCAGGCCTAAATGGGCAGTCAGACATCCCTCAAGGGGTCCCAGATTGGAGAGGGTGCAGGCTGGGCTGAGGGACACATACCCTGTGCACAAATTTCGTGCACTGGGCCTCTAGTAGTAAAGTAAACCTTTAAAATGATAATAGTGTATTTTATACTAAGTCACCATTACTATTTTTACAACTCCTCAACCACACAGTTTTTTCACTCATATCAATGTAATGTGATTTGCTCTCTTATACACACTTGTTTGTAGCTCCACAATTTTCCTAACACCACATTTGAAAGTTTTTTATTGCTTGCATATCTGTCCACTATCTCCTCCAAACTTAAGGAAAACTCACTGACCAATATATCCTCTCCATAGGAATAGGATTAGTGGGAGAGACAAGGATTTTCAATTAACTGTACGTCTCATTAAAGCATCCTTTAAATTTGTTCAGGTGCAAGAGTTTATATGCTTGTGTTTGAAAGTGTGTTTGTGTTGTGGAGAGATGTGCAGAAGGAAGAGAGGGGAGGGAGAGACGTAGAGGCCAGAAATATTATAAATTCTTTAATTTTTAAAATGATTTTATTCTACTCAATAGACCTATTAGAATTAAATACCAATATTAAAAAATAATCCACTCATTTAACAAATATCTTATGAAGTACCTAAGTACCCTATAAGTATCATATTATGAAATCAAATTTGATTAACTACTAAGAACTTTGAATTTTTTAAAGTAAATATATAGATATAAATATATATTATAATTATAAAATCCATTTTAAAGGCCTGATGCTTTTATCCTTAAATATCAGTTGAACCATAAAATGCTGATTTAATAATTAAACATTTAATAACTAATTAAAATCTATGCCTCTGCTTTTATTTTATTACAAGCCATTATTGTATCCATAGTTTTATATTGATTAATAGTCATGCAACATTAAGTTGCCAACCAAAAAGTCCTTACTAATCTGGTCAGTGAGTGAAATGTGCCTTTCTGAAACCCACACACTACTCTTATCAGCCATGAAAAATCACTTCATCCCTACTACTTTTTATTCTTCACCTAAAAGTAAAATATAAACCTATCATTAGAAGATTAAGTAGTAAATATTCCCCCATCATTTTCCAGATTCAAAATAGTACCTTTTGAAAGTTGACATTTTGTAATTTATAAATTAATTAATGGAAATATTTCCAGATGGTTTTTCTTTAACCACCACTAGTTATGGCATCATTTGCCATCCAAAATTATCCATTGAGCTGCCCAAAAGAATTGAATATCCATTGAATTGCTAACTAGTCAAAAAAGAAAATAATTTGGTTTTCAAATGTATAGGTTGAATGGAAACTCTTTTAAATCTTGTATTAGATGACAAACTTTAGGAGTATGGAGGTATAGGATATGTCTACATATAGCAACAGCCCCACCCTCCCTCAGCTAACCTAATATTTTAAACACGAATACACTTTGGTGAGGCTATCTAACAAGAAGGTTAGTTTATGTAGAAATACCTAGTGCTTCAATTTCAACAAATATTAACTATCCAAAATTCATGTTTTGTCTTGTGAATCTGAGACTTAGAAATATGGATATAATGAAATCCATACCAGTATAATTTTGTTTACAAAAATTCTGAGGAAAATAAATTAAATACATATATTTGCTTTAGGAAATTAGAGGCACTCTCTTTGAATGTGAAAAGATAGTCTTTGAAAATTAAAAAAAATAATATCAATTCTTAAATAAATGATAAGTGGGATTTATAGTGACAAACCTCTCAAAAGAATAATAATGAGTCTACGAATGAGTTCCATGTAGTTTTAGAAGGGATTTTTTGGTAGAAACAAAACTTTGTGTTTAAACAGATTAAGACACACTGAGTTGAAGAAAGTTAAGCAGATGCCTTTTCTCCTGGACTGCTCAGAACCTTGAAGAGCCTACCTTACAAGTCCCCAAGAGATGCCCATTGACTACAATAGGTCAATGCACATACAAGGCAAGGTGAGGCAAGGTCTGACTAATTTGACTGGTAAAGACATGACGACACTTTATTTTATTTAGACTCAGACAGTTTTTTATTTACAAAGGGAAAGGAAGATTGGCCAAAGGTGCCAGCTCCCCACAGTCCTTGTCCCACACACGAAAAAGTATGGCACCGAAATAAAAGGGGCTGGAAAAACAGAGTGAGTTATGATATACTCTATTGCTGAAGAGTAAATTCTAGACTGCAGCTCTGAAGATCTTATATTCTGCAGCTCTATTCCAAGAGGGAAAGGGCAGAGAGCTCAAGCTCTACATCTCACCAGAACCCAGGAGGTCATAAGAAACTGTATTGTGACAGCCCTGGAGAAAAGAAAGGGAAGCTAATGGGAGATGGCCTTGTAGTAGCATCATGTAGGTCTCTCATTCTTCATGTCCCAAAGGATCACAGGCTTGGATTAACTGTGGTTCAAGCCTTTCCCTATGTGCCTTACATCAATATGTGCAAGTTCAGGAGGGCTCTATGGCAGAACCGTTCCCCTACACAGCACTTTCCTGACATATTTGGTCATGGAAGTCTTACTTCTCATAAAAAATTAATATTCTTCAGAACATACGTGCAAAGTCTGACTCTGATTGATATCTACATTCAGGATGGTCTTGAGGGGTTAATTATTGAAGAGGTCTGAAAGAGGTAATGCTAGAAAGCATTAAGAAATAGTGTTTAAAGGAGACATATGTAATACTTTAAAAAAATTTTTAAAATAAAAATACATAAAAAAAAGAAATAGTGTCTACCTGTGATGGTTAACTATACATCTGAAACTGATCTATAATAATAATTACCGTAATATGCTAATTAGACCGGACAGCCCAATGACCTTCTGGACATCATTCCTGACAAAGCCGTGGCAGCAGGGCAGAGGCAGAGGCAGTTAGGGGTGATCAGGAAGGCAGGCGAGTGGTTAGGTGTGATCAGGCAGGCAGGCAGGCAGGCCAGCAGTTAGGAGCCAGCAGTCCTGGATTACAAGAGGGATGTCCAACTGCTGGTTTAGGCCTGATCCTACAGTCAGACATTCCCCAAGGGGTCCTGGATTGCGAGAGGGTGCAGGCTGGGATGAGGGACCCTTTGCCACTCCCTGTCCACAAATTTTGTGCACTGGGCCTCTAATACAGAATAATACTCTAATTGAAAAAAAAAATTATGTGTCAATTTGTCCGGGCTAAGGGATGCCTAGAGAGCTGGTAAAGCATTATTTCTGGATATATTTGTAAAGGTCTTTCTGGAAGATTAGCATTTGAATCAGGCCTTCAGACTCAGACTGGGCCTTATACCCTAGGCTCCCATGGTTCTCAGGCCTTCAAGTTAGGACTAGAATTACACCATTGACTTTCCTGGAGCTCCAGCTTACAGATGGCAGAGCACAGAACTTCTCAACCTTCATAATCACATGAGCCAATCTCTCATAACAAATCTCTTTCTACATATCTATCAGTTCTGTTTCTCTGGAGAACCCTGACTAATACACCAACCAAATTTAGAAAAATGTGAAAACCAGAGGAGAGTGCCAGATAGGTGAGGGGTCAGGTCACATAGAAGTGAGAATGGGCTTCTGTCCCAGAGGAGCAGAAGCATGGAAACCAGGATTTGAGCAGAAAGCTTCTCAGGCAGATGGGCCACATATGTTGTGATTTAGGTTTATGCAGCCACCAGAACCCTTCCAAGCCTCACTTATTAAGATAAAAGAAGGACTTGAAACTCAGCTACTATATTATATTCTGGCTTGAATATGTTCTTAAATACAAAGCTCATCTTTCTACATACCACTCTGTGCTTGTCTTGTTACACAATATTTCAACAGTACTGAAATGTGCAGCCATTTTTAAATAGAGCAGTTTTGCTAATGCTGATGGGAGTTAGCATTTGTTATTCCTTCTCTTGAGATGATCTTCCAGTCCACTGCTTCTCCCTTACCTGACCAAGTCCTGTTTTGTTTCAGCTTTTGGCTTGGACAGCCTATACTTGGCCAGGCTTTCAAAACTCATGCACTTCCTACTTGGGATATCTAGTCTAGTCTAGAGGTGAGGAAGGAGGCCAGAGAGCATTCCTATTGCACTCTGTTTTTGCCTCAATTAGTACTTATTACTCTCATTGATTGGTTTGTATGTTTGCCAAGCTCTTTCACTATATTATATGGTTGTTTATTATTTACTTATATTTCTAGCATTGTACATAGTCTCTGGCATATAATAGACACTGAAAAGCATTTGTTAAATATAGGAATTAGACATAGCTAACTCTACATATGGCCAGCCTTGTGTCCACCATTGCATAAGATGGGAGTGACTTTCAGTCTTTGGCCAGAGACCATTTAGTATGTAAGACCTGTGAAAATCACGTTTTAAAACATGAGGAATACCCATGGATAAGAACAATCTATGGGGGGGGGGGGGCGGGAATGTTATTAAAATGTTTTAAAAGAATTGGTATATGCAGATCCAACTCAAGTATTAAGACTCTTCAAGTGACTTCTGAGTTGGATTTAAAAATGCAATTTGTCAATTTCTTATGAATCTAAATCATAACAGCTTCAGGCATTTATTTAGCTTGGTCGGATCCTTAAGCAATAAAAAGGCTTAAGGTAATGTAGTAACTATGTATTTGTGTTGTTATGATGTTCTGGGAGCAGCAGAATATTTCTCATTCTCAAATATATTTGGAGCTAATGGGTTTTAAATTAATTAAAATAAATGGACATAAAATTTGGAGTTTTTTTGTCATAAGATGAAAAGTATCAGGTGTCAAGTCTCCCTTCTCTGTTTTTCCAGTTATCATAACATATTTGTAGAATCAACATCACTAAAATCAGTGGGTTCTAGAGTGAAATTTTTTCCTATAAAATTTATTCCAGCAGCCCATGACCACTTGGTCACTCTTTCTTCTTAATTCCAGTCATGTGCCTTGGTGATATAGGTAGGATTGGTTTCCCGACTTCAGTCCAGTTTCCTGATGAGGGAGATTAACCCCTATTCTGAATCCCAGTTGCTTGGATTGGGTTTAGATACTATCTGGTTTTTATCAACCATTTCCCATCTTCACTCTCCAGCCCAAATTTAAGATAATTAATTCTCCATATACACTTGGAGATTCTTATTGCAAGTTCCAATTAAATGGAAACCAGTACCATTGATCTGGTCCCCTTACTGACTGGCCCACTGATGAAGGGCCAACACTCCTTGCTACTAATGGAAACTGAACTGTAAATTCTTTCCAAGATTAATTTGACCTCTCAGAGTGATAAATTACTTTTCTCAGTATCTACCATCATTTATATTTTCCTTCCTAGACTAGGGAAATACTAAATCAGAAACTCTTAAAGCTTAGGAGTATTGCTTGGGATGTGTCAGCCAATAAAAAACATGTAAGCTACCAGTTTCCTTCCCACAACCCTCAGTTGAGGGTTGAGATAGAGACCTTCTTAATAACATTACCACACAGGTTACTGAAGGCAACTTCCTGAGATTATGTGAAATAAGTTATTCTTGGACAGATCTGGCTATTGCCTGACCTCCCTCCGAGGACAAATCAAATAGCAGAGTTAGGCCTCAGCTGGTCTTCTGAGATGCCTTGAAGGTACACACCACAAAGATACTTCCTGCCTTTCATGGCACAGGCTTTTTGCCCCTAATCACACATTATTCAATTGATATATCTGTTGCTGTGTGTCTTTGGAATTTAATTTGCTCTCATATTTTTCTAACAAGTGTCTCTTCTATTTACTATTTGCCAAAGACTTCTGAACTGCCTCTGATCACACTCACAAACATCTGGTGTGTCCAAAAAGAGCATTTGGATAAAAATACTATCTTAGTCAGTTCTGGATACTATAACAAAGTACCATAGGCTAGCTGGCTTATAAACAATAAAAATTTATTCCTCATAGTTCTGAAGGCTGACAGTCCAAGATCAGAATGCCATCGTGGTTGGTTATGGTGAACGCCCTCTCCTGGGCTGCAGACTGCTGAGCACCCTCTCTTTCTGTATCCTCACATGGCAGAAAGAGAGGGGACGCAAGCTCTCTCTGACTCTTATAAGGCAATAATCCCATTGATGAGACCTTTACCTTCATGTTCTCATCTAACTTTAATTACCTCCCAAGGACCCAGCCCCTAATAGCATCTCATTGTATTGTGGTGGTTCAACATCTGAATTTGAAGGAAACACCAACATTCTGTCCCTGGATCCCTAAAATTTATATTGTTCTTGCATGAAAAACACATTATTCTATCCCTCTAAACCCTCAAAGGACTTAACTCATGCCAGCAACAACTTTAAAGTCTAAAGTCTCATGTAAAGATCTAAATCAAATATGGCTGAAATTCAAGATCAAGAGGCAAAATTTGCCCAGCTGGTGTTGCTCAGTGGTTGAGCATCAACCTATGAACCAGGAGGTCATGGTTCAATTCCTAGTCAGGGCCCATGCCCAGGTTGCAGCCTCGATCCCCAGTGTGGGGCATGTAGGAAGCAGCCAATCAATGATTCTCTCTCATCATTGATGTTTCTTTCCCTTTCCCTTGCTCTCTGAAATCAATATATATTTTTTAAAGAGTCAAAATTCCTCTCCAGCTGTGAACCAGACAAGTTATGTGCTTTGAAAATACAATGATAGATCAGGCATAGGATAGGCATTCACATACCAAAAAGGAGAATAAGGGAAGAATAAAAAAGTGATGGGTTCCAAACAAGTCCAAAACCTAGCAAGGCAAAGTTCATGAGATTTTAAGGCTCAGGAATACTCCTCTTTGACTCCATATTCTACCCCTAAGAGTGATGAAGTCACTCCCATAGTTTGGCAGAGTGGCCTCATGTCAGCTCTCGGCCAGGCCCCTGTAACTCTCCTGGGCTGGGGTCCTGAACACAAGGCTTTGCTGGTGGTCCCAGCGGGCAGCCATCTCCTCTCCCCAGACCCATGCATATGGACCTGTGATGGGAGGGTAGCCCCGACGATCTCTGAATTGCCTTCAGGGTCATTCTCCCATGGTTTTGAATAATTGCACCTGGCTTCTGTTGAGATGGCTGATCCAGACTAATCTTATCAAAACAGTTGCTTAGCCACATTCTCAGTGTTCTCATTTTTTGAAATATGGATAGGCTGAGAATTTTTCAAATATTTAAGTTCTGCTTCCATTTTGCTTAACAATTCCACCTTTAAGTCATTTCTCTCTTTTTGGATTTTACTGTAAGCAGTCAGGAAGAACTATGCTGCAGTTTCAACACTTTGCTTAGAAATCTCTTAGGCTATATGTTTACCAGAATTATTTCTTCTTGTTGGATTTCTCCCTTTAGTATTATGAAGTGGCCTTCCTTATCTCTTGTTATGGCATTTACTTTGAGGTCTATTTTGTCAGATATAAGTATTGCTACCCCAGCTTTTTTTTCATTTCCATTTGCCTGAAAGATATTTTTCCATCCCTTCACTTTCAATCTGTGTGAGTCTCTTGTTCTGAGGTGGGTCTCTTGTAGACAGCATATATATGGGTCGTGTTTTTTTATCCATTCAGCTACTCGATGTCTTTTGATTGGAGCATTTAGTCCGTTTACATTTAAAGTTATTACTGAAAGGTATTTGTTTGCAGTCATATCTATTTTTGTGTCTGTATTCCTTCTTACCTGTTTATTTGTTCTTTTTACAGTATTCCCTTTAGCAATTCTTGCATTGCTGGTTTGGTGGTGATAAACTCCCTGAGGCTTTTTTTGTCTGCAAAGCTCCTGATTTCCCCTTCAATTTTGATTGATAGTCTTGCTGGATATAGTATTCTTGGATTCAGTCCTTTGCTTTGCAACACTTTGTATACCTCCTTCCATTCACTTCTAGCTTGTTGTGTTTCTGATGAGTAATCATTTGACAATCTGATGGGTGTTCCTTTGTAGGTAACTCTCTGTCTCTCTCTTGCCGCCTTTAGGATTCTCTCTTTATCATTTATATTTGCCATTGAAATTATGACATGTCTTGGTGTGGGTCTTTTGGGGTTGATCCTGCTTGGGACTCTCTTTACTTGCGTAACTTTTATCTTTCCCATATCCGGGAAGTTTTCTGTCATTATTTCTTCAAATAGATTTTCTAATCCCTGCTGCTCTTCTTGTCCTTCTGGCAGCCCTATTATACGCATGTTACTTCGTTTCATGTTGTCCCGAAGCTCCCTTAGGCTTTCCTCCTGCTTTTTAATTTTTTTCTCCAATTGCTGTTCAGCTTGAGCTTGTTTCTGTACCTGATCTTCTAACTCACTAATTCGGTCCTCTGCTTCTTGTAATTAACGCCAAGAAATCTATGGCCTTTCTATACACCAATAGTGAACTTACAGACAGAGAGACTAAAAAGGCAATCCCATTTACCATCGCACCAAAAAAATTAAGATACCTAGGAATAAACTTAACTAAGGAGGTAAAAGACCTATACACGGAAAACTACAGGACACTGAAAAAAGAGATAGAGGAAGACGTAAACAGATGGAAGAACATACCATGTTCATGGATTGGTAGAATCAACATCATTAAAATGTCCATACTACCCAAAGCAATCTATAGATTCAATGCACTCCCCATTAAAATACCAACGACATATTTCACAGACCTTGAAAGAACTCTCCAAAAATTCATCTGGAATAAAAAAAGACCCCGAATAGCCACAGCAATCCTGAGAAAGAATAAAGTAGGAGGGATCTCAATACCAGATTTCAAGCTGTATTACAAAGCCACTGTTCTCAAAACAGCCTGGTACTGGCACAAGAACAGACATATAGATCAATGGAACAGAATAGAGAATCCAGATATTGACCCAAACCACTATGCTCAATTAATATTTGACAAAGGAGGCATGAACATACAATGGAATAAAGACAGTCTCTTCAATAAATGGTGTTGGGAAAATTGGACAGATACATGCAAAAAAATGAAGCTTGATCACCAACTTACGCCATACACAAAAATAAACTCAAAATGGATACAGGACTTAAACATAAGACGGGAAACCATAAAAATACTAGAGCAATCCACAGGCAGCAAAATGTCAGACATATGCCAAAAGAAATTCTTCACTGACACTGCCCCTAGGGCAATGGAAGCTAAAGAGAAAATTAACAAATGGGACTACATCAAAATAAAAAGCTTTTTCACAGCAAAAGAAACCATCAACAAAACAACAAGAAGGCCCACTGCATGGGAGAACATATTTGCAAATGGCATCACTGATAAAGGTTTAATCTCCAACATCTACAGGCAGCTTATACAACTTAATAAAAGGAAGATAAATGATCCAATAAAAAAATGGGCAACAGACCTAAATAGAATCTTTTCAAAAGAAGACAGAAGGAAGGCCAAGAGACACATGAAAACATGCTCAACGTCACTAATTATCCGAGAGATGCAAATCAAAACAACAATGCGGTACCATCTCACACCTGTCAGAATGGCTATCATCAACAAATCAACAAACGACAAGTGTTGGCGAGGATGCGGAGGAAAAGGAACCCTCGTGCACTGCTGGTGGGATTGCAGACTGGTGCAGCCACTGTGGAGAACAGTATGGAGTTTCCTCAAAAAACTGAAAATGGAACTCCCATTTGACCCAGTAATCCCACTCCTGGGAATATATCCGAAGAAACTAGAAACACCAATTAGAAAGGATATATGCACCCCTATGTTCATAGCAGCGCAATTCACCATAGCTAAGATTTGGAAACAGCCTAGGTGCCCGTCAGCAGATGACTGGATCAGAAAACTGTGGTACATCTACACAATGGAATACTATGCTGCCATAAAAAAGAAGGAATTCTCATCATTTGCAGCAACCTGGGAGGAATTGGAGAACATTATGTTAAGTGAAATAAGTCAGTCAATGAAAGAAAAATACCACATGATCTCACTCATTTATGGATAATAAAGAACATTATAAACTTGAACAAAAAGATAGATACAGAGACAGTAAAGCATCAAACAGACTGTCAAATTACAAGGGGAAGGTTAGGGAGAGGTGGGGGAGATAAGAGATCAATCAAAGGACTTGTATGCATGCATATAAGCATAACCAATGGATGCAAAACTCTGGGGGGTGGGGGCATATATGGGAGTGGGGTGTGGGGAGGGCAATGGTAAGATATGTACACATATAATACCTAAATTAAAAAATTGGAAAAAAAAAAAAAGAAATCTCTTAGGCTAAATATCCAATTTCGTTGCTTGTAAGTTCTATCTTCCACAACACTAGAACACAAATACAATTCATCCAAGTTCTTTGCCACTTTATAACAAGGATTGCCTTTCCTCTAGTTTCCAATAACATGTTCCTCATTTCTGCCTGAGACCTTATCAGAATGGCCTTTACCATCCATATTTCTACCAACAGTTTGTTGAGGCTTTTTTTTACACTTCTCTTCTTTTTCTTCAGAGCCTTCACCAGAATCACCCTTAACATCCATATTTCTAGCATGCACCTCAAAATTCTGCCAGCTTCTGCCCATTATCTAGGTCCAAAGCCACTTCCATTTTCAGGTATTTGTGACAACAGTACCCTATTCTCACTGAAACATGAGATTCGGGGTTCTTCCCATGGGTTCTTGCCCTCACAAAGTTTGAATAATAAATTCGTGAACAAAAACTTGTTTAATAAAAAATGTAGAAGTTTATTGGAAGCAGATACAAACTCCATCTGGGCAGGGATTCCCCAAAGGGAACCCCCTGGGGAGGGACCCCCAATGGGAAAAGACTGCTCTATCTCTCTAGTGGGAAGATTAAAAAAAAAACCCTCATGTCCCTTTGTCTCCAGTTTATATATGCTGCAGTTCTTTGTTCGCATCTGACCTTATTTTATAGGTTCCTTTCCTTAATTTGGGACCCCCATGTTTTCCTCATTGGTCATTCTGCTACATGGTATTAGTTTCAAAGTTCAAAGCCCACCTGGTGCCCCTCATTCCCTCTCCCCCTTATCTTGCTGGTTGGAGTTGCCTTTGATCTCCCAGCTGCTCAGGCCAGAGATATCTCTGTCCTTGGTTTATGACTGTTTTAATTGCTCAGGCCAGAAATGTCTCCATCTGCCTGGACCCCCTCTTCCTGTGGCATTTCTCTATCCTCTGTACAAGTAAGATAAGCACCCTGGCATCTTCAAGTCTCCATCTACGTATTTCTCTCCTATAGACCCTCTTCATTCCTAAAACTCCCTAAACCTGCCTATTTTGTCCCTAACACTTATTTCATCACTACCAATTTCTGTCTTAATCAGTATTGGCTGCTATAACAAAGTACGTAGACTGGGTGGCTTACAATAACATAATTTATTTCTCTGTGTTGGGGGCTGGAATTCCAAAATCAGGGTGCCAGCACATCAGTTTCTGGCACCAACCCTCTGCTGGCATGCAGACATCTCATTATATTCTCACCTGGTAGAGAACGGAGGGAGAAAAACCACGCATCTATGACTCTTATAAAAGTACTAACCCCATTCATGAGAGCTCTACCTTAATGATCTTATCGAACTCTAATTATCTCCCAAAGGCCCCACCTTCTGATCCCATCACATTAGGGGGTAATGTTTTAACATATGAATTTTGAGGGGACACAGTTCATAACAAGGTCATAGATGAGACTGGGAAAAGGCACCATTGGAGGCAACAGAGGATAGACCAGGAGTTTCACCAATCTGGGTTTCAGCGTAAAATGCCTTCTAAGCGTTGGGTGATTTATATTCTAGATCTGATATCAGAAACAGACAAATGGAGGAGAAGATCTACCAGCTAAATGCTCTTTTTTTATATAGCATATAATTAATGCTTCCTCTCAACAAACCACTATATTTTTCAAAAGTTTTTCACTTCAGCTAGATCACTCAAGCTTATAGGAGTTGCCAAGTGGCAGGGTGATATTAAAATTTTAAAACAGAATGATTCAGTACCTGCAGTTCTGCAAAAGCAGAGTAATATAGGATCAGCGCAAAAAAAAAGATTTGGTAAGAAAAAAGAAGAAATGTATTCCAGGTAGAAAATTTATATTTCCTTGTGCTGTTCTTGAAATTTTTATGTCAACTTTTCAGGTACACTGACAATTGAGAAAAGGCGTACATTTAATTTTATTGGTTTCTGTTTCAATAACTACAAACTAAATGTCTACAGTTTTCATTTAAGTTAAATGAATTCTGATTTCACTATATTTTCTATAAAGACCAGACAGATGTCTTAATAAAATATGACCAGATGGCTTATAGAAAAAGAAGCATCATCAATTTTTGTATACAGTTTAAAAATTACACCAAACATCTGTAGACTAGTAATGCGATTTACTCTTTTTCCATTTTGTGCACAATATTGCTCAAAATGCATAATTAAATGTGCATTTTGTTAATGAACTCTTTTGACTCCGTCATTGAAATAAGCTTTTTCATTTCCAAAACTATTGCACTCATGTTTGCAAATCTGTTGTTTAATTTATCTAAGTTTTCAAAATATAATCAATCTGTATTGATCAGCTTGACATACAAAATGGCCTCTTTGGGGAGCTGCGATGACCTAGCTTGTATTGACTGCTTCCCGCTAAACACTCCTGTGCATTTAATTTTAAAGTAACAGTCTTACAGACCAATAAACATAAAGAAAATATTTCTTGAATAAGAAAAATGTAGAGTAGTAACTCAATAGGAAAAAATACTCAGAACCACTCCCAAAAACTATGTGGCCATAAAAATTTGATAATTCTAAATTTTGACATCTATAACTGACTATACAAGTAAAATTGACAAAATAATACTATTTCAAATATACACAATGGCTAAGTAGAACGTTAAATATTTTTCTTAATTTCCATTTATGAAAACATGAAATTAAGCACTTTCAAGTAAGATGTAAAATCTTACCTTATAAAACAGTAATATGCAAATTGACCGCACCTTCGCTACACCCAAGCCACGCCCACCAGCCAAAGCCACGCCCACCAGCCAATCAGGGTGAGTATGCAAATTACCCAACAAAGATGGCGGCGGGGGCGGGGCGCGGCGCGGCGGGGGCGGAGCGCGGCGCGGCGGGGGCAGAGCGTGGCGGGGGTGGAGTGCGGCGGGGCGGGGGCGGGGCGGGGGCGGAGCGCGGCGGAGCGCGGCGCGGCGGGGGTGGAGCGTGGCTGGGGCGGAGTGCGGCGGGGCGGGGGCGGAGCGCGGCGGGTCGGGGGCGGAGCGTGGCTGGGGCGGAGTGCGGCGGGGCGGGGGCGGAGCGCGGCGGGGCGGGGCGGAGCGCGGCGGGGGCGGAGCGCTGCGGAGCGCGGCGCGGCGGGGTCGGAGCGTGGCTGGGGCCATTGAGAGGCACGGATCTGCTGCCACTGAGGGGGGCCACCCTGCTGTTGAGAGGCGCAGGGGGCGCCCCCTGCGCCTCTCAACAGCAGGGTAGCCCCCCTCAGCGGCCGCAGACCATCAAAAGCGGGGGAGCTGGGTGCCTGTCTGCTCCAGCACCAGCGGACAGGCACCCAGCTCCACCGCGAAAAGCGAAAGCGTGTATGGGACCCTACACGTGCATGATTCAATCATGCACTGGGCCTCTAGTCTTATTTATAAATTATAAAATCTTAATCTCATGATGTGTTATCATCATTTTGAAAGATGCCTACTGTATAATGAGAAGAGTATATGTCATTTAACTACTTATTCATTTTTAGAAAGTGTTCACAAATTAAATGCACAAAAGATTTTAATTGGCAAAATGGTATGAATGAACTTGGTACCAAAGAATGTCAGAAATATCTCAATCAGTTAAATTCAACATTTTTTAAAAGATTTTTAAGCTATAATACAAATGTAAAACTGGTGAACACATAAAATACACAATTAATTAAATTACATTTCAACCCATATTTATTAGATATTTTGTAAAATTTATCACAGATAATAGAGTTGGATAAACTGAAACAGAAATCAAGGGAAAGTCCAGCCTGGCCAGTGTGCCTCAGTGATTGAATGTCAACCCATGAACCAGGAGGTCAGGGTTTGAATCCCATCAAGGTGCATGACTGGATTTCAGGCTCATTCCCCAGTGGGGGACATGCAGAAGACAGCTGATCAATGATTCTTTCTCATCATGGATGTTTCTATTCCTCTCTCCCTGTCTCTCCTCCCTCTGAAATCAATCTTAAATTTTTTTTAAATAAATAAAAGGAAAGTCTTGATTGAAGATTATTTTCTGCATGGATGATTGGTTTTGTTCTTGATATATGTGTGTGTATATATAACTATATATAGTTGATAACATAAAACAGAACACTTTTAAATTTGTGGCAACAGGCAGTTATAAAAACAGTTTTATGTCACGACATTTCGATTTGTCTGATTTGATTCATATGCCATCATGACAGTCAAATATTCTGATTCTTTTGTTTGCTGTATTTTTCCCTTCACACATAAAATTTTACCTGTTGTATGTACTGGATTATAGTTACAGATTTGTTATTTGGATTGAAAATATACTTACCTAAATTATAGTAAGGAATTTTTTTTTCTGATATATAGGAGGACTTGAACGGTAAATAATTTTAGCACAGCAATTTATCTCTACTTTAGTGGTTTTCTTGAGAAGAGAATCCACTTGTGGTTTTAAAAGTACTTTAATATTTGAAATAGCATTGCTTTTCTATTCTAAATAGCATTCTGTTTTTGTTTCTTTTTCTTGTTTGCTTCCTAAAAACTTAAATGGGATTCTGAATAAATATTTTAAGCAAAAACTATGTTATAAATAAATGACACCTAAAAACACAATATTTCCTTCTAAAGCAGAAATTTTTAACTTTTTAAAATTGTTTACATTTTTAATGGCTTAATAGCTTATAATCTCCAAATATTTTATTTAAATTATATCATGATGGTAAAATAAATAATTAAAGAATTAAATATATATAAGTACTTCTAGAGAAAAATTGGAGTAAAAAGATAGTCTCTACAAAGCAATTACTTTTGCATATAAACCTCAATATAAAGGCTTCCCAAATATTGTTTCACTATGACATTGGAAAAACTAATACATTAGGTCTCAAAGTCTGCATTGGCAAATATTAAAAAACTTCATGCCAAAAAGAATTTTAAAATATTTTTATCCAGTTACCATTCTCAAATACAACTTTCTTTTCTAAAATTTCAGCTATATCATTTCAGATCTGACTTATCTCTATTAGTTAATTCAAATCAAGAATAAAATACCAATAAAATTTCCCCAAGTGGTGCTTAAAATTTCAAGTTATATGCCATACATATATGGTTAATTAATTTATGACAAAGCAACCAATAGTATAAAATGGGGAAAGACAGTCTCTTTAATAAATGATGTTGGGAATACAGGATAACCGCATGCAAAAGAATGAAACTGGACCCTTCTCTTACACAATACACAAAAAGTAACTCAAATGGATTATAGACTTGAACATAAGACCTGAAACCACAAAATTCCTAGAAGAAAACATGGGGGATAAGCTTCATGACATCAATCTGGCAATGGTTTTTTGGATTTGACATCTAAAGCAAAGGCAAAAATAAGAAAGTGAGACTATATTAAACTGAAAATCTTCTGCACAGCAAAGGAAACCACCAACAAAATGAAAATGCAACCTATGGAATGGAAAAGAATATTTCAAAGCCAAATATCTGGTAAAGGCTAGATATCCAAAATATACGAGGAACTCATATAAGTCAATAGAAAAAAATAAAATGACATAACCCAGTTAATAAATGAGCAAAAGACCTGAATAGACATTTTCCAAAGACATACAAGTGGCCAAAAGGTACATAAAAAGGTTCTCAACCTCACTAATCATCAAGGAAATACAAATTTAAAAACCACAATGAGATATGACCTCACACCTGTTAGGATAGCTATTATTTTTTAAAAAAAGATAATAAATGCTGGCTAGGATGTAGAAAAAAGGAAATGCTTGTATGCTGTTACTGGGAATGTAAACTGGTAGACAACATGAAGGTTCCTCAATAAACTAAAAATAAAATTATCATGTGATCCAGCAACCCCACTTCTGGGTAAATATCCAAAAGAAATAAAAGTCTTATCTTGAAGATAATTATTACCTGTATGCCCATATTCATCACAGTATTATTCACAGCAGCCAAGATATGGAAACAACATAAGTATCTGTCATAATACTGTGTCATATATAATAGTGTTTTTCTGATGAGTATTGGTATGCCTGTCAATTTTCTCACTCTCCCTATAACACTGTGTCTTAGAATTATCCAAAAGAAACTTCTACAAGTATTGATCTTTTTGCTGTTAGATTGTTTTTATAAAAAGAGAATAGCATATATAGCTATGCTCTTTCTAAATTATCAGATAATTACTTGCTTTTAATATTATTAGTATTATTCAGGTGACAGCATTTAGTTATAATTTAAAATGCCAATAATTTGAAAGATTATGGCCTTATTTTATGTATTTTAACTAACACTTATGGAATATTTTAAGATTATAAGAAAGTGAGAAACAAAAATTATACTAGTTTGAAACTATATTAGAAATATTAAACTGTTATATAATTAACTTAAATAAATAAGAAAATAAGTTTAAATCTTTTCAATATTACACACTTTAGGGTTTCACCTTGGTTATCAAAAATAAAAAATATTTTAATACCTCTTTTAAGCCTTTAAAAGTGCAAACCACTTTGTACAATAGACAATATTTTAAACTCAGGTCCATTATGATGCAATTCTCCTTTGCAAATTCTCAAATGAAAGAGCCATTTGGTATATTTAAAATAAAATCCTAAGAGCAGTATATCATAAAAACAAACTAACAAACACAGCTATAACTAGAACAGTGCCAGGAAATGTCTATGGTGTTATCATTATAAGGATATTAATAAAGGCCAAAATGCATTCTAAAACAGCAAAGAAAAATAAAGTATAACTTTCAGCCTGATCTCATGAAATTGTGGGACTACATTCTTTCCCCTTTAGTTTTTCAGAAGCCTTTGTGTATATTTAGTAGCTTTTCCTTCAGCGTTTCATAGATTTATCAATAAAGTCATATGGGGCTGGAGTTTTCATTGTAGGATATTTTAAAAACTATAAATTAAATTTATTTAAAGATATAGGACCAATCAGATTATCTATTCTTCAGTAATCTTTTTGTAGCTTTTAATCTAACTTTTTGATTGGTATAAAATTGTTCATAATATTATCTTACTGTCCTTCTAATATCGATAGAATTGATAGTAATGTCACCTCTGTCTGCAACTCTCTCCAGTACTCTTCCCTCTAAACTCTACCCATCCTTATCTCTGCTCTCTCAATTCTGTCTCCTCAAATCAGACTGACCGCCTAGTTTATCTGGGTTCCCCTGTATGTGGTAGGCTCAGGAAGCTCTCTTCAGCAATAATTTGTAACAATTATAAATTTCCCCGAATTTATTCCCGTCTCTCAGGATCATTGTCTTTTATTGCCTAATGTTCACTATCTGGAAAACATTGCTTCATGTATTTTGTTCAGTATTTTAGTTTTTCAGGCAGGAGACTAAATTCAGTGTCTGTTGTTCCATCTTGGCTAAAGGCAGAAGTAAATTAATAGATGGAGAACCTCAGTTATGTAACGTTAGTTAATCATAACCTCAGTAGATATCAAAATATAGCCAAAAAGGTACACAAAACATACACAGTTTTATCAAAAGTTCGACAGAAAGATATTCCTACTGATGCATACTTTCCTATACCTCAAGGAACTGATATTCTAACTCATATAAATTATTCTAGACCAGAGATATTTCAACTAGTGTGCTGCAAAAATTTTTAAACATGCAATAACTGACTATTTTGTCAGGGATACTGACTTTTACTCTCTTAGATTGCCACATAAAAGAAAAATAACAACAGCCAATACTACAATAGCCTTTTGGTGTGAATGAGTCAAAATTATACCTATTTTTGTCAAATTAGCAAGAACTATATATTTTTGCTGATCCACAGAATTTTAATGATTAGCTTTTATGTGCCATGAGATGGAAAAGCTTGAAAATAGCTGTTCTAGACCATAGGGAGGGGAGGAGAAGGAAGCTAACCAACCAACTCTGCAACACAAATACAATGTTTATTCATATATATATATATATTAGAGGCCCGGTGCACGAAATTCATGCATGGGGGGGGTCCCCTCAGCACAGCCTGCTCCCTCTCCAATCTGGGACCCCTAGGAGGATGTCCGCCATCCCTCTCACAATCCAGGACCACTGGCTCCTAATTGTTCATCTGCCTGCCTGCCTGATCTCCCCCAACTGCCCCCCCTGCTGACCTGGTCACCCCCAACTGCCTCCCCTGCTGACCTAGTCACCCCCAACTGCCCCCCCACCAGCCTGGTTGTCCCTAACTCCCCGCCCCCAGCTGGACTGGTCACCGCTTACTGCCCCCCCTGCCAGCCTGGTCGCCCCATGCAGCCTGCTGCTCGGTCATATGGTCTCCCCTCACTAACCCCCTTGCCGGCCTGGTTGCCCCACACAGCCTGTTCAGTTGTCCATTTAGTTGTGATGGTCGCTTAGGCTTTTATATATATATATATAGATATATGCAAAAGCATATATATTCATATATATATAAAAGCAAGTTAATCTCACCTATCAATTTAGGTGAGACACATGAAATGAAATATTTCAAAAAAAAAATCCAAACATACATTAAGTAAATGATGCATCATGTCCAAGCAGGATTTATTCAGAAAGATAAGAAAATTCCATGCCAGACATCTCCATTAATTGGCTGTAACTGATTATACAAATACTATGTAAAATGTTATAAGATATTTTAAAATATATAGCTGATTTCTGGAAGAAAAGGGCATAAAATTTCCAAAAGGCAAAAATAAGAAGGGTAATCAGAACTGAAGTTGTAAATGAAGTCAATCCTTGGTAAACACAATGAAATTGCAACCATATTTGTACTTTAGGGTCTAGGATTTTCCGTTCTCCCCAGGGGGTGAGTTGGAGCCTCAGGGCTTCATGCATAAGCCAGTAAGAGGAGAGGTCTTCCTGCATCAGATGATATTCAATAAAGTGTTATCCTATCAGGAAACAAAAAAATAAAAAATTCTACTTTGAACCATGGTTAGAAACTACCAGAGGAGTATATCTTCCAAAGAGAAACCTTGTTCTGATTTGCACAAAGTTGCTACATTGGCTGAAAGTAATTGTATATGTAAGGCCTTGATCATGCAGAGTTTCATAAGTCATTTTAGGGAGCACTGGCTTCATTTTAAGGACAAAGGCAAGATATTAATTTTTAGAGGAGGGAGGCTGACATCATCAGGTTTATTTTGTGTGTTTTTTGTTTTTAATTTTTTTTCTCTATGGATTAAGGTATTACATATGTGTCCTAATCCCCCAGTTGCCCTCCACCCTTCCACACTCATGCCCTCAACTCCCTGGTGTCTGTGTCCATTGGTTAGGCTTCTATGCATGCATACAAGTCCTTTGGTTGATCTCTCCTCCTTATCCCCCCGCCCCTGCCTACTTGCCCTCTGAGGTTTAACAGTCTGATCAATGCTTCTCTGTCTCTGGATCTGTTTTTGTTCATCGGTTTATGTTGTTCATTATATTCCATAAATGAGTGAGATCATGTGATATTTATCTTTCTTTGATTGGCTTATTTTGCTTAGCATAATGGTCTCCAGTTCCATCCATGCCATTGCAAATGGTAAGAACTCCTTTTTTACTGCAGCATAGTATTCCATTGTGTAGATGTACCACAATATTTTAATCCACTCATCTGCAGATGGGCACTTAGGCTGTTTCCAAATCTTAGCTATGGTAAATTGTGCTGCTATGAACATAGGGGTGGATATATCCTTTCTGATTGGTGTTTCTAGTTTCTTGGGATATATTCCTAGAAGTGGGATCACTGGGTCAAATCGGAGTTCCATTTTTAGATTTTTGAAGAAACTCCCAACTGTTCTCCACAGTGGCTGCACCAGTCTGCATTCCCACCAGCAGTGCAAGAGGGTTCCTTTTTCTCTTCATTCTCGCCAGCACTTGTCATTTTTTTATGATAGCCATTCTGACAGGTGTGAGATGGTACCTCATTGTAGTTTTGATTTGCATCTCTAGGATGATTAGTGACTTTGAGCTTGTTTACATATGTCTCTTGGCCTTCCTTCTGTCCTCTTTTGAAAAGTGTCTAAATAGGTCCATTGCCCATTTTTTGATTGGGTTGTTTGTCTTCCTTTTGTTAAGCTGTATGAATTCCCTGTAAGTGTTGGAGATGAAACCCTTATCGGTGATAGAATTGGCAAATATGTTCTCCCATGCAGTGCGATTTCTGTTGTTTTGTTGATGGTTTCTTTTGCTGTACAGAGGCTTTTTATTTTGATGTAGTCCCATTTGTTTATTTTCTTTTTAGTTTCCATTGCCCTAGGAGCTGTATCAGTAAAGATATTGCTTCGGCATATGTCTGAGATTTTGCTGCCTGTGGATGCCTTTAATATTTTTATGGTTTTCCATCTTACGTTTAAATTCTTTATCTGTTTTGAGTTTATTTTTGTGTATGGTATAAGTTGGTGATCCAGTTTCATTTTTTTGCATGTATCTGTCCAATTTTCCCAGCACCATTTATTGAAGAGACTGTCTTGACTCCATTGTATGTTCATGCCTCCTTTGTCAAATATTAATTGAGCATAGTGGTTTGGGTTGATTTCTGGGTTCTCTATTCTGTTCCATTGGTCTATATGTTTGTTCTTGTGCCAACACCAGGCAATTTTGAGAACAGTGGCTTTGTAATACAACTTGATATCTGGTATTGAGATCCCGCCTACTTTGTTCCTCTTTCTCAGGATCACTGCTGCTGTTCATGGTCTTTTTTTATTCCAGATGAATTTTTGGAGAGTTAGTTCTAGGTCTGTGAAATATGCCGTTGGTATTTTAATGGGGAGTGCATTGAATCTGTAGATTGCTTTGGGTTGTATGAACATTTTAATGATGTTGATTCTACCAATCCATGAACATGGTATGTTCTTCCACCTGTTTATGTCTTCTTCTACCTCTTTTTTCAGTGTCCTGTAGTTTTCCGAGTAGAGGTTTTTTACCTCCTTAGTTAAGTTTATTCCTAGGTATCTTACTTTTTTGGTGCGATGGTAAATGGGATTTTTTTAAATCTCTTTTTCTGTAAATTCACTATTGGTGTATAAGAATGCCATAGACTTCTTGGCATTAATTTTGTATCCTGCTACATTGCTGAATTCATTTATTAAGTCTAATAATTTTTTATGGAGTCTTTATGGTTTTCTATGTACAGTATCATGTCATCTGCAAATAATGACAGTTTTACGTATTCTTTTCCAATTTGGATACCTTTTATTTCTTCTTCTTGTCTAATTGCTGTGGCTAGCACTTCCAGTACTATGTCGAACAGGAGTGGTGAAAAGTGGGCATCCCTCTCTTGTTCCTGTTCTTAGGTAAAATGGTTTTAGTTTTTGCCCATTGAGTCTGATTTTGGCTGAAGGTTTATCATATAAGGCTTTTATTATGTTGAGGTATGATCCCTCTATTCCCATTTTACTGAGGGTTTTTATCAAGAAAGGATGTTGGATTTTGTCAAATGCTTTTGCTGCATCAATTGATATGACTATGTGATTTTTATCTCTCAATTTGTTTGTGTGATATATCACATTTATTGATTTGCAGATATTGTACCATCCTTGCATCCCCGGGATAAATCCTACTTGGTCATGGTGTATGAACTTTCTGAAGTAATGATGGAACCAATTTGCTAGAATTTTGTTGAGGATTTTGGCAGCTATGTTCATGAGGGATATTGGCCTGTAGTTCTCTTTCATTGTGTTGTCTTTACCTGGTTTTGGTATTAGGGTAATGCTGGCTTGATAGAATGAGCTTGGAAGTGTTCCTTCCTCTTGAATTTTTTGGAATAGTCTGAGGAGGATAGGTTTTAATTCTTCTTTGAATGTTTGGTAAAACTCTGCTGTGAAGCCATCTGGCCCCGGGCTTCTATTTGCTGGAAGCTTTTTGATGACTGCTTCAATTTCCTCCATAGTTATCGGCCTATTGAGATTTTTAGATTCTTCCTGATTGAGTTTTGGAAGGTTATATTTTTCTAGGAATATGTACATTTCCTCTAGGTTGTCTAGTTTGTTGGAATAGAGTTGTTCATAGTATTTTTAACAATCCTTTGTATTTCTGTGGGGTCTGTTGATATTTCGCCTCTTTCATTTCTGATTTTGTTTATTTGGGTCCTCTCTCTTTGCTTCTTGGTGAGCCTGGCTAGATGTTCTTCAATCTTGTTTATCCTTTCAAAGAACCAGCTCTTGGCTTCATTGATCTTTTTTATTGTTTTTGTTTTTTGTTTTTTGGGGGTTTTTTGGTCTCTATGTCATTTATTTCTGCTCTGATCTTTATTATCTCCTTCCTTCTGCTCACTCTAGGCTTTTCTTGCTCTCTTTCTAATTCTTTAAGTTGTAGAGTTAGATGATTTACTATCATTTTTTCTTGTTTTTTGAAGTAGGCCTGTAGAGCTATGAACTTCCCTCTCAGGACTGCTTTCACTGTGTCCCATAAATTTTGGATTGTTGTGTTTTCATTGTCATTCATTTCCAGGCTGTTTCATCAGTTTTATAATATGAAAAATAACACCTTGAGATAAGTATATTAAATATCAGAGTTCAAAATATGCATAAGTGA
The DNA here is from genome assembly GCF_951640355.1 of Cnephaeus nilssonii. Lineage (NCBI taxonomy): Eukaryota > Metazoa > Chordata > Mammalia > Chiroptera > Vespertilionidae > Cnephaeus > Cnephaeus nilssonii. The sequence goes on along the minus strand of NC_137080.1, from coordinate 71,023,850 downwards.
ATACTAGGGAGGCTATTGCAGTAAGCCAGGTGTAAAAGGAAGGCAGCATGCATAGTATAATTGTGATTGAATGTCAAAAAGAAAGTAGGATGATCATTATTATAGAGATCAAGGAACTAGGTATTAGTAAGTATTTAGATATAATGAGACAAAAAGAAGCATTGAGATTGCTCTACGGATTCACACTGAGGTGTGGAAACTGCAAGACTAAGTTGGGAGAAGAAACCTTTAGTTCAGTTTTGTACATGATGATTTTAAGATGGCTTTCGGCTACTCAAGAGAAAGAATCCAGTGAAAAGTTGGATATATGAACCTGAGCATGAGTTAAAAATGTAAGTCATCTATGTTGTATGGTAATTGAATATGCACATGTGGATGATTTTACCTAAGGAAGAAGTCCCAAGACTAAGCCTTCAGTATTTCAAGCCTCCTCCAAATAATAGAAGATGAGTGTGCCAAAGAGATCAATAATCAATATTGATTGCTATTGAAAGACTTAGGGAGGGATAGATTTTGAACATGTATTGGAGCTAGTGACTTGGTGACTTAACTCATTACATTTTTCATATGGAATGATATATACAAAATCCAGATTAAATTAGGTTGGTTTGAAAGGCTTATGAGTAAAAAGAGACATAAGAATCTGGTATGAACCAGGAGGTAACAGCTAGATTCATGGTCAGGGCACATGCTTGGGTTGCCAGCTCGATCCCCAGTAGGAGGGATGCAGGAGGCAGCCTATCAGTGATTCTCATCATTGATATTTCTATCTCTCTCTCCCTCTCTCTTCCTCTCTGAAATCAATAAAGATATTTTTTTTAAAAAAAAAAGAAAGAAAGAATCTGGTAATACCCAGTAGAGGCTGCCCTTGGAAAGAGAAACCAGATGAAAAATCAGGAAATTAGGAAAGTGGGAATATTATTTTTCACTGCATAACTTTTGTACCTTTTGAAATTTGTACCCTATATCTTTTGTCTATCCATATAAGTATGAGGAGTTATAGTAAATGATAAAATGTAGAAATATAAACTTAAATTAATGTTTGCTTTCATTAAACTACAAATCTCTCAAGCCAATGGATAATACAAAAAGAAGATGGTCCTTAAGCATGAATAATCTGCTAAATATCAGTCTTACATTACATATAGCCTTATAAAGATTTCTATTGCGAATAATATAAAATTTTTAACAGCTCTTAATGATCCTCTTTTTTTCTTAGACATTTTGGGCAGAAATCAGTTATAACCTCCACTCCATGAGCTCACCACGGATCTGTGGCTACCCATGACCCTACTAAACCAACAATAAAATTTCAACAAGTCGACGTCATAAGGAATAGATCCACATGAATCAGACAAAGTCTTATAGTTTATCATTGATATGGTGCTTTACAGAGACAGTAGCATCTGTTCTCATGTGACCTGCTACTTAGTCATTGTGATAAGTGTAACATGTGCTCTGCTCCTTCAGAGCAATCAAGGCCCAATGATAGCACCCTTGCTGCCCAGTCTCCCCCAGTTCCTGGCATAACCCAAGCCCTCCCAGCCACATACCTTCCAGCTCTATCCCCCTCAAGCTGTGATGACAGATCTACCTGGTGGTGCTCTAATTTAGGAGCTCCTCTGTTCGAGTCCCCTTGCCAGGGAGTGATGCCTCCACTCAGGCCAGTAATTCTCCAGTGTGCATGGCCCTTTTTCAGGGGCTTCAGGAAACAGAGGCTAATTTGCAGGTCCAGGATGCAGTGGGTTCTGGTCATCTCTGAGACCTGTCACTTCTAAGTCTATTTATCTCTCTGGCTCCCAGTTCATCTCCTGCATCCTAAAAAGGAGCCATCACCTTCTCTACATGCCAGGAACCTTCCCTCAGGTCATTCCTGCACTCACTTTGCTCTGGTTTAGGGGACCACAAATCTTTTCTTCTTTTAAAATTCTGGTTTCCGCAAAAGAAATTCACACTTTCAAGACTCCTGTAGTTTCCCTCTGTATTAAACATTATTTTTGAACATCAAAGCTGTCTGTTCCCTTTCTCTGCCTGTATCTCCTCCCTTTCCCCAAACAAAGAATGTTTCAATTTCAATAAGCAGACAGATGAAAAGCTATGTGAGTTACAGGGAGTTTTTGAGACAATATTTCAAAAGTACTAGCCCGCTATTACACTGAAAAAGGTATAGGAACTGACCTGTGTTTTTTAACTTGTTTCTTAATTATTTCATACTATGTTAGATTGGTCTGATAAAAGCTCTTTGCCTGTTATGAATTCTATATGAATTTACATGTTTTATAGAGATGAAGTGAGGTTATTAGCATGAATTAGGAGTATCTGTGGTAGATAGATGTCTTTGACATCTAATTACTATCAGAAACTAATTGTATATATAACCAGATACTTTAATTAGTACTAAAGTCATTTTTATAACTTGACTTTTTTAAATTAGCAAATAAAACTGAAAAGATACCCCACTATGTTATTCAAATCCCTTCAATTGATTACTCGCATGTACATTTTGTCATTAGTTTATCTTAGAACATAAATAACTCACATAGTTCTAAGCTCAGTGTTCTTTAGGTGATTTATGTGTGTGTTTGTGGTTGTGTGTGTATGTATGGATTTGTCTTGGCTTTTGTTACAGCTAAAATAACTGTTTCTTCAAATTCCATGTGCTGTCACTTATCTGTGGACTTTTTAAGTGCCAAACTTGTAGAAGCAGAGTAGAATGGTGGTTACCAGGAGATAACAAATAGGAGAAATGGAGAGATGGTGTTTGAGTACAAACTTGCAGCCACTAGATAAATAGGTCCTGGAGTCCTAATGCACAGCATAGTGCTTACAGTCAACAATACTGTATTATAAACCTCAAAGTTGCTGAGGGACTAGATCTTAATTGTTCTCACCACTCACACACAAAACAATAATAATAATAATGTGACATGATGAACGTGTTAGCTAACGTGATGATAGTAATCAGTGCAATATATAAGTATATGTAATCAATATGTGTACACCTTAAATTCACACAATATTATGTGTGAATTATATATTAATTTAAATAAAATAAAGCTATCTCATTATTTGCTTTGGAAATTCATTAAACAAAAAGTCATCCAAAACAGAAATGTAGCTCTAATTGGGTATCTCTTTGCTCACTTACACAAAGAATTAGAATGTCATTATATAGAGACTCTCTCCCCCTTTCTTTATTGGGATCTTCAATTTTTACCTTATCTCCAACTAAGCTATTAAAAACACACAGGTGTGTGCTTATTTTTTATAATGTTTTTTTCTTTATTGATTAAGGTATTACATATGTGTCCTTATTGCTCCATTGCCACGCCCCAACTCATGCCCTCACCCCCCTGTTGTCTGTATCCATTGGTTAGGCTTACATGCATGCATACAAGTCCTTTGGTTGATCTCTCTGTGTGCTTGTTTTATAAAGAATACAAGTACTCCAGCTACCTGTCAAGGAGTATAACTTCAAATGCTCTGTCACTAAACAGAAAGCTTTCAAAAGCTCAGTAGAGAGAAACAAAGTTAATGGACATTCAATTTGTTATCCCAGCAATGTAGTAGGAAGGATATGCAATTTATTCATTTGTTAGATAATTTAAAATCTATCCCTGAAATAAGCTAGATCATCGGAGAGTCACATACTTGAATCTCATTACTTTTGTTCTTCTCTCCATCTATGTTTTTTGTGCTTTGGTATTATGCCACCAACTTACATTAAGAAATGTAATATAAGATGTCATCAGGTTTATGATAATAACTTGAATTTTGGCATCAAGAGTAATCAGGTTTCTGTTTGGAAAACAGTGTTATCTAATAAACTTTAAATTTTAGGATGTGCTATGTTTCTCTCTCTTTCTCTCTCATACACACACACACACACACACACACACACACACACACGGCAAAAAATGCCACATTTGTGCCCCACTCCTGGCAAGCATATTATCTACTAACCCAAATAACTTAAATAAGCTGTTTACATTTATCTACCTTATGTTCCCACCTTTCATTTTCTAGACTTATTTTTATCTTTGATTTGACTCATCTTTATAAGTTGCCTTAAATCTTTTCTGGGAGGTAGAAGGGAAATAGGAAAGAAGTGTAAGTATATTGTGATGTTTTTTAACCCAGCATAATTGAAATATAATTTCATTTCCTCTTTCTTCTTGATCAAGTACATGCCCTTGTTGTTGGGCAACAGAAGCAAAATGTAGGACAAAATACCTTCAAATGAACTTCAGCCCGTACAATGTTTAATATAAAAAATTGGGGTTGTTGTCTTTAATAAACCATATAGGCTTCTTGTATATACAGACATTTGTTTTTCTACTGATGATGGAAAATTTTGATTTAGCTTATAAAAACAATAGCAGCCTGTGTGTGCTAAATTATGCAATGCTATGCACCAATTTTATTCTAGTATTCTCATTCTGTTTACTTCATTATTTGTGTTAGAGGTGTTATAAATGTTCAGGATCGTTTTGATTTTCTATTTGTCATTGCTATGATTTTAGGTGGAACTGGTCCAGAGTAATTTTGCAGCTGTAAAAAGCTGGCTTGTGGAATCTTGGTTCATTACATGCCTATTAGAGAACCTCTTAAAAGTTGTTGTAATGAATAATTAATTGTTTGTATGCCTGTTTTCGTCATAGACTCTAATTTTCTGGAAGGAATATTGTCTTACTCATTTTGAGGTCTTCAGTGCTGGTTCAGGATATAGAACAGTATGTGTTTCTTGAATATTGTTGAATACATTTTTAATGAATAAAATAAATCATACTTTTTACTAATATCCATGCAAGACTTTGTAAAATGAGATGATGTATGGTACCTTTTTTATTCATTGCTTCAAATTTCCAATTTCTATCTCCTGGGTGTTCTGCTCACCAATAAGTTTTCCCTACAAATATTATCTAATACTTAAACCAAACAATAGCATAATATTCCCTCCATGTTACCATTTTAGAGGTTATCCATTTATACAAGATCCAAACATTTTTAAAACTCTATTTATATATACATGCATTCATACATTTATATATATATTTATGTTCACTAATTATGAAGCTTAAGCATATAGGGATAGTGAAATTAAATAAGAAAAAAAAATTCCTGTTCAAATGTTCACAATTCAATGGGACAGTCTGGAATGGATATAATTCTAATGTAATATGATTATTGGTAATTGTTAGATATTTCATAATCTTGAATGAAGCCATTATTAAGTTCAAACCATTTCAGTTTACTTACTTTTCCTGTGCACAAACTGTGTGCCTTCTCAAATTCAATCCCTTATTTCCCTCTCACAAAAATAAAAAAATAATAAAAAACCTTCTTTGATAAATTCACCTAACTGGCTGGTGTCCAAGTTTAAACTTCACATCTATCTGGTCATCAAGTATTACTTGCCTAACCTTATTATCTCTGAGCTCCTCACCCACCTGCCTTTTTCTTACATGGAATGACACAACCCAGCAATTCAAGACATTTCATTCCATAGAATGATCCTTGACCAATGAGAAATGGAAGAGAGGCTAATGCATTCCTCCTCTTTTTTTTTTTTCTTTCATAGTGTTCTCTGAGGTGTGATTTCTCCAAGTAATTCTTGCAGAGAAAATCTCACATGTAAAAGAACATGTCTGCTGGCTGAACAATGGCCTAGCTCCCTTTGCTGATTGTGATGCAGCGGCCAGTTTCATACTTTTCTTTGCATCACACCCTTTTTTGTTTTCATCCTCAAGACCTGGACTTGCATTTTCCAGAAGAAGTGGCATCACCTTAATCCTTGCCTCTGGCTTTGATTTCTGAAGGACCAAATACAGTACTTCTAAACACAACAGTGTTTCGTACTTTTTCTTCCTTTTGAATAGACTCTTAACCTCCATGAAATAAAACAGAATTTTGAATTGTTTTACTCTATTTTTAAGACGCACTTTTTTTTTACATAAAGTCTATATTAAGACCTTCATTGAAGGCAACTTTTTCTTCTAAAGAAAGGGTAATGATGCTAACTGGTGAAATTAGTTTCCTAGTAAGACAATACATAGGGATTGGTTTTCTGTTTTTCTTTGTATAAATGTGCACACCTATTAAGTTTAGTTGTCCGAAACATTAAGTATGAAAATGTGTTTGGCTGGAAACTATTTTGAAGAATACAATAAAGACTGGTTAAAGCTACCAACTTGAATTGTTTCAAGATATAAAATTGTGGAATGTCTGAAAAACTTAGTAAAATGAAAGTGTGGTAAATTTCAAGCCAATAGAAAGAATTACTTTTTAAATAAAATAGTCAAGCTAGGCAATACCTTCCACTGGAGGTCAGCAACACACATGCTGCAGGTTGCATATTCCAAAAGGGGTACCTAATTTTATGATCACTCATAAATATTTTCAAGCTAGGACAATGATATGGATAATAAAACATTATATTCAGGATGCAAGCCATTCACCTACATGGGTCAGAAATAATTTTCCTTCTACCTGTGTATTCAGCATTTGATTTGTGTGTGTAAAGTTACTTTTCAAACATAAAAAAAAAATTAGGAAAAAGATACTTATAGATAACACAAGGTGTACATTATAGAATATGGAAAAAAATCTCACATTTAGAATTACTTTTTTAAACACAACCACAAGTGAACTAAATTAGTTGTTAAGGCCACTCATGAGCATGGTGAGGTTCAGCTATACAATATAACCCTGAGATTTCTACTTCATTGATGTCATTCTATCTCATAATTATTTGTGACTAGATGGCCAGTGCATGAAATTCATGCACCGGGAAAAGGGGTGTCCCTCAACCCAGCCTGCACCCTCTCCAATCTGGAACCCCTTGAGGGATGTCCGACTGCCCGGGATCGGGCCTAAACAGGCAGTCAGACATCCCTCTCACAATCCAAGACTGTTGGCTTGCAACTGCTCGCCTGCCTGCCTTCCTGATTGCCCCTAACCACTTCTGCCTGCCAGCCTGATCACCCCCTAACCCCTCCCCTGCCAGCCTGATTGATGCCTAACTGCTCCCCTGCCATCCTGTTTGCCCCCAACTGATCTCCCCTGCAGGCCTGGTCACCCCTAACTGCCCTCCCTTACAGACCTGCTCCCTCCCAACTGCCCTCCCCTGCTAGCCATCTTGTGGCGGCCATCTTGTGTCCACGTGGGGGCAGCCCTCTTTGACCACATGGGGGCAGCCATCTTGTGTGTTGGAGTGGTGGTCAATTTGCATATTATTCTTTTATTAGATAGGCTGGAGGCCTGGTGCATGGGTGGGGGCCGGCTGGTTTGCCCTGAAGGGTGTCCTGGATCAGTGTGGGGGTTCTCTTGGGGGGTGGGGCAGCCTGGGAGAGGGGCCTGTGGTGGTTTGCAGGCTGGCCATGCTCCCCGGTGACCCAACCAGAGGCCCTGGTATCTAGGATTTATTTATCTTCTATAATTGAAACTTTGTAGCCTTGAGCGGAGGCCAAGGCAGGCCAGGGCAGGCGGAAAGCTTGGCTTCCTTCATCGCTGGGAGCAACTCAAGCCTCCTGCTCTCTCCAGCTCTGTGGCTGCTGCCATTTTTGTTGGGATTTATTTATCTTCTATAATTGAAACTTTGTAGCCTTGAGCGGAGGCCAAGGCAGGCCAGAGTGGGCGGAAAGCTTGGCTTCCTCCATCGCCAGGGGCAACTCAAGCCTCCTGCTCTCTCCATGGCTGCAGCCATCTTGGTTGGGTTAATTTGCATACTTGCTCCTGATTGGTTGGTGGTCATGGCTTGTTGGTGTAGCGGAGGTATGGTCAATTTGCATATTACTTTTTTATTAGATAGGATAACTTTGTTTTATTCCATTTAAACCAGATAAGACTAATAGGAAAAATACAGGTTGATCTAGTTTTCTAAAGAAAAAGGTATGTGTTCCCTCTGTATCTTAAAAGATGATATTAGTGTAAAAGAGAACAGTGACCAAATGTCACATCAATAAAGTATTTTTAATCAAGTTAAACTCCTGGAAAAACCTTAAATGAAAAAGAAAAAAAGAACACCTGGCATGGGGGATATCTCAGTTTCCCCTCCAGATTTATTCTTTACCTTATCTACCATTTCCTCTCTCTGACCTGTAGAAAATACTAGTGTATCATCATGCAGGAAAAAGTCTTCCTTGCCCTCTGACTTCTGGTTACATTTGATCACTAGAGAGCCCCACAACAGATCAGAGGAAAGGAAGAGAGTGTGAGCAGTTTATTGTTTATTTCTCCGGCTTCTTCACCTGAGGTTAGATGTTTCCCTGCCAAAGGAAGGAAAGTCAAAAAGAAGGAAGACCTAACTTCATGTTTAATAGACACACATTGTGTGTTTCCCTGCCTTGGTCACTCAGCCACTCTGGGCATCAGCCTCCTCAGCTCTAAAGTAAAATGTCTGAGTTAGAGAAGCAATGCATTTGCATCCAGAACCAAAATTCTAGGAAATATTTTTTAATAATCATTCACTTTAATGTATGTTATTACTATGTTCTTTGATTTATGTCCATATCTAAGTATTCTTCCAATGCCGACTTTAGCACCATATCCCCAACGTGTTAAGGATTGGAAACAATTGAAGCAAAACATTATAAAAGCTAATGAGAAGCGATGAAAGATTGCAACTAATGCAGTTTAAAAAGTGCCCCCTCCCCATCTATTGAATGACTTGTCACTTGCTCTTCTTTTTAAGTTTCTCCTCTATAAACCACAAGATAATAAGCTCACAAAGTGTGAAGAATATTCTAATGAAATGGCAAGGTATATCTATTTTGGTCAAAATTTGAAGAAATATGGTGATTTCTATGAAATGGGGTCATAGTTAAAGATTTTAACTTAAACATTCCTCTCTTCCATCTTCAGTTTTCTTGCTGACCCAGAGGCTCTTTCTCATTTTTTGACCCTAGAAATGACGTGATTGCAGCCTGGAATATTGAGAGGCTGAATAAATATCTTTAATCAGAGCATATACAAAAGTCTGACACCAAATCCTTTTATACTTGCAATGTTCTAATGGTGGAGAGAAAAAAAAATGTGTTTTTTTTATGGGTTTTGATCTGAAGAAGGACTTAAATTTAGAATTTGAGGTCAAATGTGGAGAAAAAGAAAAATAATTTAGTAGAATGTCGCATGTAACATACACTCAATTTCTTTGTACAGGCAACGAGGATAAAGAGCCCTTGCTGATCAAGGAAGGACAGACGAAGGGAATCTGAGCAAGGTGTCGATGTTGCCTCAGGTAATTGAGAAGGTGCTCACTGCCTTCGCCTACAGGCCTCAGAGGATAGGCTTCCTCTGGGTGTGGCTACAACCCTGCCTTTCACCAGGGAAGTAAATCTTGAAGCCACAAGAAAGCTTTTATGGGAGAAGAAAACTTCCTCTTAGCAATTCCTAATGTTATCCTTAGAGGTCACAATCTTTGAACTAGCTGTGTATGAATGGTTCTCCATTAAATTACAAATTCTGCACAATAAACATAGTTTCCTGCAGGCACTCTCTCTATATATGATCCACTTACTGGTATGTTTATTAAATAAATAACTAAGCCTTATAATGTAGCTTTTTATCACTTTTGCGATGATGTTCTTGGTAGAACTAAAACACAGCAAGATTTTCAGGGAATTACAAAAGTCTAGGCTTGCCAGTGATATAATACTCATGTTCAATTTACCTTGAAGAGTGCCATCCACAGGATGTTTTTATACTTTTTAATGTGATCATCACATTAGCTTCAAACTTATTTATATCATGTAATTTTACCAATAAAAAACAATTTTGAAATTAAATCAGTTTTTCCATTTTAATGTGCTCTGTTTAATGGAATTGGCAGGTAGCCAATCCTGACAAATATATTAATCATTCTATCATTTTGGCTAGAAGTCAATTCCTTTATGTCCTCCTAGAGTTTACTTATATTCTCTCATATCTTGGATACTCTGAGACTGTTTGGACTATATTTATATTTTTTTGCATTGATGTGGAAGTAGAGAAAACACTTGTAACAATGTCTTAATAGTTGTAGAGATTGGTTCTTCTATGTTTATCCCTACTTTATCCCAGTGGCAATTCTAGCTAAGAATGAAAGAATAGACTATTTGGGTCTTTTTAGCTCTACGACCGTGTAGAGATTCACTCTGAGTTATTGATTCACCCACTCAGCTAGCACTATTCCCTTCACAAAGACATTATAAATGCTGCCCAGGACTGGCATTGAAGAACTCCAAAGGTTAGCTGAAGAACACAGAGCATTCATTTCGCTAAATGTCTTCTGATATGAATATGCTTCACCCTCCTTTATGTGCTCTTTTGGGAATTAGTCATGACATTTTTTTTTCTTTTTTAGTATAAACTCATCAATATCCCCAGAAGCTATGAATAAATTCTTATTCACATAGGTATATTAAATTCTATATGCCTAATACATTGAAACAGAATTAGCATTGCACTTGTTTTAGAAAAAAAAAACTGGGGAAAAACTGATTAAAAAAACACTTGTAGTTATTTTCTAATGTAATCCTAAGTATAATTTCAAAACAATATTGAATACAAATCTGTTTTGAAATCACAGATTATAAATATTCATATTTGCTTTTACATAACAGGAAATAACAGTTACAAATTTAGAAGCAGACTCTTCCAAATTAGTACATTCAAAAAATATTTGTGTTTGTGCAAATTACATTTGGATTATCATTGGTTTGTTTGTTTATTTTATAGTCTAATTATAAAATATGATATGAGAAAATAAATGTAATTTTCCACTTTCAAGAAAAGTTTTAAAATCTATATTAAGTATATACTTAGTATATTACTAAAACTCTACATTAATATATTATTTAATATATTAAAATTATTTATATATTACATGTGCATATATATATATACACACACATATATATGCACATACATATATATCTATATAGCCATTCTCACTTAAAATAGTAACATGGAGGAAAGTCTGTTGACGCTGCCACCTACTTTTCTAGTAAGTCCCAGAAGAGAAACTCAGAAATTATTCTACAAGGATTTGTGTGTGTTTGTTTTTGGGTTTGATTTAGCTATTAACTTTCTGCTATACTTGAAAAAACTCAGATTCTTTGTCTTCTTAATTTGTAAACCAAAGAAATAAAGCTTTGTAGGGGATTTGATAAATTCTTCCTTGAAATAATAAACCGACTAATATAATAGTTAATGGCTATATAATTAGTTATGTTTTGGCCCAAAGAATTGAAATGTTTACAATTTTATCTCTAATTATCAGAATTACATTTAATTTAATTATATTTATTTAATAAATTATATGTCTATACAATATGAAAGAACAAATCATTTGATTACAAATGATTTAATTTGTTTAAATGCATCACATAGGTCTACTGAGAGTTTATAGTACTTATTTTTATTGCTATAAAATATCTGATTAGTAGCAATGAGAACAATGTATTTCATTGACATTAAGCCATGTAAATTTAACTGGCCTCCTTTGTTCTTCTTCTACTCATTTGATATTTATCAGATATATTCTATGGAGCTCCCTGGTACAAGTAAATTGTTGTCTACTTTAATTTCCTAATGATTTAAAGCTCTATAAAAGAAACAATAGACTTTTATTTAATTTTAACTACTCTAGTTCAGTTTCAAAGTTCCTTGATATTCAAGTTAAATAATTTTTTCTGGCATGTTTATAGGTAAACTTTATGATCATCCTTTCTAAAAGGCTTATGTGATCCTAAAAAGAGATATCTTTTCAGGTTGCCTATTATGTGTTATCTATTTCTATTTAAGTCATTTTCCTTTGAGTAGTTGAAGTTATACCAGTTTTAGAGTAAGATTAAGAAGTTGACATTGTGGTAAAATCATTTCTACAGACTTGGTGCATATTAAATTTCTAAGGAGAAAATCAGATGAACATCTATCTATATAAAAGCCTAAGCGACCGTCACAACTGAATGGATGACTGAACAGGCTGCGTGGGGTGACCAGGCTGGCAGGGGTGTTAGTGAGGGACAACCAGACAACTGAGCAGCAGGCTGAGTGGGGCAACCAGGCTGACAGGCCAGTGGTGGGGGCAGTTTGGGGCAATCAGGCTGGCAGGCAGAGGCAGTTAGGGGTGATCAGGCTGGCAGGGGGCAGTTATGGGTGACCAGGTTGGCAGGGGGAGCAGTGAGGGGCGATCAGGCCAGCAGGCAGAGGCGGTTAGGGGTGATCAGGCTGGCGGGTGGGGGGGCAGTTAGGGGTGATCAGGCAGGCAGGCGAGTGGTTAGGAGCCAGCAGTCCAGGATTGTGAGAGGGATGTCCAACTGCCAGTTTGATCGGGCCTAAACCAGCAGTCGGACATCCCCTGAGGGGTCCTGGATTGGAGAGGGTGCAGGCTGGGCTGAGGGGACCCCCCCCCCCCGTGCATGAATTTCATGCACCGGGCCTCTAGTTTGGTAAATAATAAAATGAGGTACCTATTTCCTATTGTGATTGGGTTTCTGCCTCCAGCTTTCTAATGACTCTTAAGTCATTACCATAGGACTCTGGTTTGGAATTTAGAGAGAAAGCAAAATTCTTACTTTATTAAAGAATTAAGCACCAAATCAGGCCACTTTCACTTCAAAGAAAATTTCTTTTTACCTACACTTTTTCTAAGGTCAGCTGAGCCTGTATTTCCTCATGGCTGGCAGGCAGATTTGTGCACAGTGGGAGAAATGAAGCATGGCCATGGGTGTGGACTGCTAGAAGATTTAGGCAAATGAGTAATAACTTCCAAAAGAGTACCAAGACTGGTTAAATGTGTTATGTCAGATTTATACCTAGTGGTTCAGAGTGCAAATTTTCACTTGTAATACACACAAAAATTGGACAGATGAGCCAATTTAGGTTAAGTATCTTACATATTTTAGTCATAAGTAGGCACTTAAAGAGTAAGACCCTCTGCTAATTATGAAAAATTCCAGTGGATATTTTTCTATCCCAGAGGAAGCTCTATTATGATTTAAATGTCTCAAAAAAAAAAGAATCCACTTAAAATATTCCCATTTAAAAAAAGCATTTAAAATATTTCAACCTTTTAAAGTTATACATTTGACCTATTATATCTTTTGTACTGCAAATTTTATAAATATGGAGAAATAATATCAATCAAAAAACTTTTAGAATAAAGATTATAAAACTTTTAGGCTCTTGAAGAAAATAAAATAATGTTTGCTGTCTTTTCAGGTGCCATAGCACATATTTTTTAAAAGCATAGTGATTCATTTCCATAGCATTTTTAAAAAGTCATTTATTCTTTAAACATATTATTTGTTCACTTGAATAACTTATTTCTTTTTTTATCATTTTTACTGGTATTGTTGAAAAGCAGACACCTGAATATCTGAATTAATAAAAGTATTGGCAGTATTATTCTTAAACTAATTTTAAATGAATATATAAAAACTTTTACATGTAAGTTTTATCATGTCAAATCAACATTGAAGAATACATTTAAGACAAACAAATGAAACCCAACTCTGAGCTTTCTACAAAACTTACATTAAACATAAGAAACAAATCATTTGGAAGAAAATGGTTGAAAAATAGATATCCCATGCAAACAATACATATAGAACGGTTGTGGTGGTAAATTAATGTCCTATAAAGTAGTCTTCAAGACACAGAGTATAATCTCAATAAAAAGGTATATTTCATAATGATAAAATTTTAATAAATTAAAATAACCTAACTGAACCGTGTCCAGCACAACCAGTGGTGAACCTGAGGAGGGGGAGGTGGGGCGGTGAAGGATTAAAGAAAACAGACAAGAGGATATGGTTGGGGCCAGGTGGATCACTGTGCCTGGATGAGGAAACAGTGACACAGCCTGTAAGCCAAATCTTTATTTTATAGTCAGATCACACAAAGCAAAACAAGGGCAAGATGTTTACAATGTTCTTGCAAGTTTCAAATCTGCTTCTTTCTTGTTGTTGCCATTCTCTGAACTCTACCAAGTTTTGTTTTGGCAGCACTTGCTGCACCTCCTGAAGCCCACTTCCCTTAGATACCTAGGACTGCAGGGTCAGAATATAAGGTCAAGCTTACATACAACCATACCCTTTGGCTATAACCATGCAGGGAGGGCTTTGCCCTCCAAGCTGGGACTTGTATGTGGCTTTGCCACAAGTCAGTCCAAGGCTTGATCCTGTCTGAATGCTATAGCCGCTCTCCACACCTAACAACCATAAGTACTTACACTTTCAATAAGAGAGCTTCAGGTAGGTGAAGAATATATCAAGCATGTAGATGATTAAAACTGCATTATCCATTCATCTATGTATTTCACTTTTATTAAGATAAAACTTTGAGAAGATTGTGTAAATATATTGTACTTAATGTGGGTGAGATTTTTGGATTCCTTCATATTAAAGATCATACAGTTAAATTAAATATTTTTACTAATAATCTAAATTCCCAGCCACAAAGACATTTTTTTTTCACAAAGATATTTTAAAGAAAGGATTTGGTAACTCCCAAATACTTTTTTACTTTAAAAGGTTTCTAGGATGCCTTTTAGCATTTCAAATTTTCCACCACTCATGAAAGAGGCTAACGTGTTAAAGCATAGACTTACCTCTATATCCCCCTTTCTACACCATTCTCCAGTTTTTTAATAGTTACCGTCTTATGGTGCAACTAAACCTAAGATTGCCCTCCTTAAAAATAGAGCCATAGCCAGTTTGGCTCGGTGGATAGAGCACCGATCTGCGGACTGAAGGGTCCCAGGTTTGATTCCAGTCAAGGGTTCCAATCTTGGTTGCAGGCACATTCCCAGTAGGGGGTGTGCAGGAGGCAGCTGATTGATGTTTCTCTTTCATCGATGTTTCTAACTCTCTATCCCTCTCCCTTCCTCTCTGTAAAAAAATCAATAAAATATATTTTAAAAAATAAAAACAACCTTACAATAGAAAATGAACACCTATAAAAATGCTTGTCATAAATAGTGTTTTGTATTCAAGATTTTGAAGCTTTGGGGGTAAGGGAAAGAGCCCTTGATTTGCAGTGCTGGGTGCTTTCCTGGATCATCTGTTTATAAAATGTGACTTTGATCAAGCCACTGAAGACTTTCTAGCTTCACTTATCTTATCTGCAAAATGCAAGTTATAATGTATGTGGTTCAAGGTTATGCCCATCAGTAACCATAAAGATGTTATCTTGTAGATATTGTGAAGAACAAGAATAGATATTCTTTTTTTAATGTATTTTTATTTATTTCAGAGAGGAAGTGAAAGGGAGAAGGAGATAGAAACATCAATGATGAGAGAGAATCATTGATCAGCTGCCTCCTGCATGTCCCCTACTGGGGATCAAGCCCACAACCTGGGCATGTGCCCTTACCTGGAATCACACCAGTGGCCTCTTGGTTCTTAGGTCAACACTCAACCACTGAGCTATGCTGGCCGAGCAAAACAGATTATTCTTAAACAGAATAGTACACTAATGCACTTATGTAGCAGAATATTTTGTAAAACATTACAAATACTAAAAGGAACTTTGAAAGTTACCAGCTTGATGTTCATTTTAAATTTCCACAAAGAAGTGAAATCATGAGTAAGTAATTGACAAAGATTTTTTTTTCCATTTCTGGGTGGAAAAAAACATCTTGTTTGTTTTTATTTTTAAAAATCATTTATTTCAATGTCACCATTTCCTCAATAATGTGATGTACAACAAACTAGATTTTGATTCACACTCTGAGTATTTAATGTATTGACATTTACACCAACAAAATAAGGTAACACAAAGCATTGATGTGGAGAATGTATGAAAGATAGTGTTGTGAAATACAAAGACAGTAAAGTTTAAGTCAGAATTTATTATTTCCATTTACTCCCTATGCTATACAATACTGAAATTACTAGAAGTGGTTTATAATGATGGCAAATGTCAAACTTACAAATATCTGTGATTGTCTAACTTTAAAGATAAATAAGGAGAGTTTTTTGTCCAATATAACACATGTTCTATAAGATATACTGGATAAAAATTAAATCTGTAGGAAGGATAATTAATAAGTGATTTCAGAAAATTCAAATGGCAATAAATATAAGATATTAATATTTATCTCCTTTAAAAGTTTAACAGATTTATAAAGAATTTATTGAATATTATTACATGCAGAATTTGACTTTGGATTCAAAATTTAATATTTATGAAATATAGAACATATACCAATTTTATGTTCATGCAGATCCTGGCTACTTTAAAATTTATAAAGCTTAATAAAGAATAAGAAGTACACTTTACTTCATAATAAAGATTTATGTATTTTAATGAATAAAATGGCACATTTTCTTATTTTATAAATAGTAATTGGTGTTTTGTGCCAAAATATGTGAATCTTTTCTCTTACCTTTATATAAAACTCATCCTATATAATAAAGAGGTAATATGCAAGTTGACCATCACTCCAACACACAAGATGGCCATCCCCATGTGGTCAAAGATGGACACCACAAGATGGCCAACAGGGGAGGGCAGTGAGGCACAATCAGGCCAGCAGGGGGGCGGGGGGGCAGTTGGGGGTGACCAGGCAGGCAGGCAGGTGAGTGATTAGGAGCCAGCAGTCCAGGATTGTGAGAGGGATGTCCAACTGCCGGTTTAGACCCGATCAGGATCGGGCCTAAACCGGCAGTTGGACATCCCCCGAGGTGTCAAGGACTGGAGAGGGTGCAGGCTGGGCTGAGGAGACCCCCTCCTCGTGCACAAATTTCATGCACCATGCCTCTAATCTATATATATATATATATAAGCCTAATATGCAAATTGTCCCCTTGGGAGTTCAACTGGGAGACTGGAAGTTCGATCTCTCGCTATGATGTGTGCTGACTGCCAGGGGTGGCGCGGAACAAAGGAAGGCCCCGATCAGCCCTGATCACTGGCCAGGCCTAGTCTTATAATAAACCTGAATTCATCATTACCTGTGGAAATCTGAGAGTGCTAACAGAAGACTAAAACCTAATTCATGCATTATCATATCACCGATAAAAGCATGGGCTATTTAGCCATGGAAGCATAATAGAAAGTCACAGAAGTAAATGTTGACAGTATCCATCCTGACACTGCTTGGGGAGAGGAAGCCTAGTTATGGGATTACAAGTGTCCTGGCTCATTGTAAATAAGACCATCTCTGTTGTGATATGAATGCCTTCATTTCTTTTTGGTCTGATAGCCTGGCAGGTCAATTAATTTAAATATTTTCTTTATCCTCATTTTATAGCCAGTAAACAACCTTCAATTGTTTTCACTTCTTATGTACATGTATCTATAGGAATAAAATGCACTAGTCAATGGAACACAAGTATTTTGCTCTGTGTAGCAATAAATTTTCATTGTGAATTTATAAACTGGCATTATTATTTGTTTACATCAGTTGAATTACTTTGGTTAATAAAAATATAATGCCCAATGATTATATATTTTCAGACAAAATAAGGTTTCTCTGTGTACAAAGACTAGGGAGCAGAACGAAGCCATTTTAAATTTACCATGGTAGACCTCTTAAGTGTCGTCTAAGCTCCTAAGGAAATTGTATGCATACTGAGGTTGGATAAACATGACTCTGAAATGAGAATAACAACACATGGCCTAATTCCTTGGATGCTGTGAGAATCAATGGCATGTTATTCTTTCCCAACTTGACTGCCTATTTGAATCACCTGGAAACATACCAATGCATGGCCTCACCTTAGACCAACTAAAAATCTTTGGGAATAGAATTCAAGGAGTGAGATTTTTTAATCTCCCTCCTCCAGATAATTCTTATGTGACACTATTCCAGTCCATATTTTTTACTGTTAACATATGTTTATTCTTTCTCTGGGTTTTTGTGAGATAACTTTTGTGTGCCCACTGATATTAAGAAATTTTACATATGTAAATTAAAGCCACGTGCACACAGACTTTGCCATCAGTAAAATATGCAAGTGTAAGGAAAAAATAAACTAGTGTGTGCATAAGTAAAATAAGTAAGATATCTCAGACCAATAATACTCAGCATCTCAGATTTTTTTCCTAAAAACACACCACTTCTGGGAATAAATAACAATCATGAGCCTACAAACTATTTTTTATATTTACATTGTTGTTTTGTTGATAAATACAGGTAAATTTAGAATCCTAAAATTGTTCCAGATCAGTATTGCCTGACATAATAACCTCCAGACACATAGGAATATGTACATTTAAGTTAATTTAAAATAAATAGAAAATTTGGTTTCCTGTGTGGCTAGTAGATGTATACTGGCACTGCAGTTATAGAACATACCCATCACTTGCAGAAAGCTCTGTTGGACAAAGCTATAGACCCTTATAGTTAGTCCAACTTTACAGATGAGGAAAATAAAACACAGATTTAAGTGACTAGCCCATGTTATATATCTTGTTAGTGGAGAGCCAAAGAAGAATTCAATCCTTGTTCAATGTTCTGTATACTGTCATGAGTTAATGAGTGGGTAAGAGTTGTGATGATGATCATCATCATGTTAATAATTGTTTATCTAGTTCTCACACACCAAAAAAATAGAAAACTTAGTACTGATATTAATACTTACTTTTGAAACATGGTAGCAGTGCCATTGAGGTTACCAAAGGATGCACTGCTATTAAGTTATTAAGTGACAGAAATAAAATGAGCATGTGTGTGTCTGTGTGTGTGTCTGTGATCTCATAAATTATTTTATAAATCTAATATAACAGATTCATTATATCAATAAACTTTAATCACAGGTTTAAAAAATTATGTTTTTATAATACACTAGCGGCCTGGTGCATGAAATTCATGCACGGGGGGTGTGTTCCTCAGCCGAGCCTGCACCCTCTCCAATCTGGGACCCCTCAAGGGATGTCTGACTCCCCGTTTAGGCCCAATCCTGGTAGGAAAAGGGCCTAAACGGGCAGTCGGACATCCCTCTCACAATCCAGGACTGCTGGCTCCCAACTGCTCGCCTGCTCGCCTTCCTGATTGCCACTAACCGCTTCTGCCTACCAGCCTGATCACCCCCTAACCACTCCCCTGACAGCTTGATTGATGCCTAACTGCTCCCCTGCCAGTTGGTTGCCCCTAACTGCCCTCCCCTGCAGGCCTGGTCACCCATAACTGCCCTCTCCTGCAGGCCTGGTCCCCCACAACTGCCCTCCCCTGCAGGCCTGGTCACCCATAACTGCCCTCCCCTGCAGGCCTGGTCCCCCCCAACTGTTCTCCCCTGCAGGCCTGGGTCCCCCATAACTGCCCTTCCGTGCAGGCCTGGTCACCTCCAACTTCCCTCCTCTGCTGGCCTGGTCACCCCTAACTACCTTCCCCTGAAGGCTTGATTGCCCCCAACTGCCCTCCCTTGCAAGCCTGGTCCCTCCCAACTGCCCTCCCCTGCTGGCCATCTTGTGGTGGCCATCTTGTGTCCACATGGGGGCAATATCTTTGACCACATAGGGGCAGCCATCTTGTGTGTTGGAGTGATGGTAAATTTGCATATTACTCTTTTATTAGATAGGATAGAGGCCTGGTGCACATGTGGGGACCAGCTGGTTTGCCCTGAAGGGTGTCCCAGATCAGTGTGGGGGTTCCCTTGGGGAATGGGGTGGCCTGGGCGAGGGGCCTTTGGTGGTTTGCAGGCTGGCCATGCCCCCTGGCAACCCAAGCAGAGGCCCTGGTATCTGGGATTTATTTATCATCTATAATTGAAACTTTGTAGCCTTGAGCGGAGCCCAGGGACGGCCAGAGCGGGCAGAATGCTTGGCTTCCTCCATTGCCAGGGAAACCCAAGCCTCCTGCTCACTCCATGGCTGGCTGCCATCTTGGTTGGGTTAATTTGCATACTCGCTCCTGATTGGCTGGTGGGCGTGGCTTGTGGGTGTAGCGGAGTGGTGGTTAATTTGCATATTACTCTTTTATTAGTGTAGATTTGAGGTGCTACCAGATATAAAGAATTTTCAGCATGAATGAACTAGGCAATTGTTTAAATAGACTACTAAGAAACATGATGGTAACTTAATTTACTTCATGTAAGGGGCTATACAAAATACTTTTCTGCTTTCCCTTGACTCAATTGGGAATGAAATGCTTCAAACAAGAAATTCTTTTAAGGAAGACATACTTAGGGTAGAGCTTAATTCCAACAACATTTCATCTAATATAGGTTGATTGTTTTTGTGAATTTGTCCTTTGTATATACAGTATATCAACTACACATGGATAGATATTTTTAATTACTTAGTTTCTATTTTATAATAATTTATTTCAAGCAGCACAGAATACCCATATTTTACTTTCTTATCCTGAGACACTGTATTGGGCGGGTTAGCAGAATTTAAACTTTTTAAATTTTTTATTAAAAAAAAAAACAAACCCTAAATCAACAAGTAGAGAGGATGCAACTAGAAATAAAAAACAAAGACTAAGATATAGTTAGCTGTGTAATGAAGAAAAGTCAATTTCTTAATACTTACTTTAGAGCAAAAAAGAAATAAAAAACAACAGCATTTGGATTTCCAAACTATAATTGCCACCCTACTTGCTTGCACTGAAGTGTTCTAATAGTACTGAGCAGAGTGAAATTTTATTAATCACTCTTGAACAATTTTAATTTGTTTTAATTCCTCACTGGAGGATATGTTTTTATTTGTTAGAGAGAGAGAGAGAGAGAGAGAGAGAGAGATCAATGAGTTACCTCGGTACATGCCCTGGCCAGGGATTGAACCAACAACCTAGGTACAGTATGTGCTCTGAGTGGGTAAGAGTTGTGATGATGATGTACAGGACAATTCTCCAACCTGCTGAGCCACCCAGCAAAGGCATAATTTTATTTCCTAAAACTAAAGAAAAAAGAACAAATTATTTTGAGTATTTTCCTAGTAAATTTTCTCATAACTTGGATTTTGTGACAATACTAAAACAAAATTTCCGCATATCTAGAGTGACAGACACAAAGAATTCCCTACTCAGTTATCATCTTCTCCTTCTTCTTTACTAAACAGAATTTGAGCAATGTGCCTAACTGAAAAACTGTATTTCCCAGCTGCCCTGGGAAGTAGGAGTGGCCACTGAAATGTAAAGGGGATTTATGGAACTGGGCTTCACTTTTTGCTCTCCCTTTGTATCTGCCCTCTCCCTTGAACTCAATTGTGATGACTAGATTTCCAGAAACTATTTGGTCTATGACAATCTTGGTTTGAAAATTATGTGCTAACTATAAGAGAAAAGAAACCTTGAAGGAGTCCCTGATGAGAATAAACCTGCCTCATTAATCTTGAACCACCTATATCTCAATTTGTTCTATGTTAGAGTCTTATAAATCTTGTTTAAGCCATTATTATCTCTGGTCTCTACCTCTAAAAACCAACCAAGTAAAATATCTAACATATTTAAAACCCTGAGAACCA
The DNA here is from genome assembly GCF_951640355.1 of Cnephaeus nilssonii. NCBI lineage: Eukaryota > Metazoa > Chordata > Mammalia > Chiroptera > Vespertilionidae > Cnephaeus > Cnephaeus nilssonii. The sequence goes on along the minus strand of NC_137080.1, from coordinate 71,002,454 downwards.
AGTTACAAAAATCAAACACAACAATGATAAAAGGCAACATGAGAATTGTATAAATTCTGTACATTTTTCATTTTTTTTACAAATGATGAAGCTGGATTATATTTATTAAATTATGAGTTTGTAGACAATAAAAATCTATACTAATAAAAGGGTAATATGCTAATTATATTGGGTCAACCAGCCATCTTCTGGACATCCAACTTTCTTCCAAACAAAGCCATGGTGGTGGGGACCGAGGCAAAGGCAGTTAGGGGTGATCAGGCCAGCAGGGGAGGGCAGTTGGGGGCGAGATAAGGCCAGCAGGGGAGGGCAGTTGGGGGCAAGATCAGGCCGGCAGGGGAGGGCAGTTGGGGGTGACCAGGCCAGCAGGGGAGGGCAGTTGGGGGCAACCAGGCCAGCAGGGGAGGGCAGTTGGGGGCGACCAAGCCAGCAGGGGAGAGCAGATGTGGGCAACCAGGCCGGCAGGGAAGGGCCGTTGGGGGCAACCAGGCCAGCAGGGGAGGGCAGTTGGGGGCATTAGGCAGGCAGATGAGTGGTTAGGAGTCAGTGGCCCTGGATTGCGAGAGGGATGTCCAACTGCCAGTGTAGGCTTGATCCCTGCAGGATGGGACCTAAACCGACAGTCGGACATCCCCCAAGGGGTCCCAGATTGGAGAGGGTGCAGGCCGGGCTGAGGGTCACCGCCCCACCCCCCCACCCCCCGTGCACAAATTTCATGCACCGGGCCTCTAGTAATTTAAATAAAATCTAAAATATCTAAATTGTCTCAAGAAAAAGTTGAAAACTACACAGAAAAAAAAAAAGACATTAAAAAATGAGGAAACTTCTCAAAGAATTCACTCCAAGGAAAAGGTAGTCTTCAGATATATATGTTTATGTAGGAGTTTCCTATTTACCATATTTTCCAGCGTATAAGACGACTGGGCATATAAGATTTTCCTGGGTTAAAAAGTCGTCTTATACACCGGAAAATATGGTACCTGACACTCTATTCATGAGAGAGACTTGGGTGAAAAGCCTATTTACTATTACCATATTTTCTGGCATATAAGACGACTTTTTAACCCAGGAAAATCTTATACGCCCAGTCATCTTATACGCCGGAAAATACGGTATATAGAAACCCCATGCAGTGACTTCTGCCTATTTTAAGAACTAGATTACTTCCATTCTATTTGAAGGGTTCACAACCTATAGAAAAAGATGAAATGCTGTCATTTACAAAGTAAGTATTATGCTGTATCAAAACCTAAAATGTAAACATTTTTAAATCTTATGTACAATTATACTTTGAATAAGTCAATGAGTTAATGGCCCATCTATTATTATGCAGGAACTCAGAGCTTTAGCTGCTGAACTTAGACTAAAGGCCCAGTAGGCAGGCTGAGTGCATTAAAGGAGGAAAACAAGTCCAGTTCACCTTTCCGGAAACAAATCTATTCTCAAATTTACTCACTACTGGTTTTCTAAGTGTGTGTCTCTTAGAAAACAAGTTTTATTGGCTGGTTTAAAAAGGTATTGTGAAAATAGTAACTCAGACAGTACTATAAATAGAGTCTAGTTGTATTGGGGGCGGGGTGTAAATTCTACTGCAAACAACAAAGAACCTAACAACACAGGCTTAAATCCACTAGAAGGTTTTTATTTGTTTTTCTCACTTAAGAAATTCAGAAGATAACAATCCACAACTAGTACCATTCAGGTACCCCAACTCATTCCCTTCTTGATAAGGATTTTGTCTTAGTTACAACTGTCAGGCACTTTGTAACATATTATAGGCAGACAGGAGATAAAAGGGCAAAACCCAAAAGGGTCTTGCCAACTGACTTTGCCCGGTTTACAAAGCTTACCTGGGAACCCCATGCAGTGACTTCTGCCTGTTTCAACTTATTCCTCTTTGTCTGGAATCTGTACATGTAAGCACCCCTGTTGAATTGTTAATGGACAAGCTTTCTTTCAATTTGTAGCAGAACTGGTAAATACTTCACTTGTTCAACTTCTTGTTGGTATTGCCATCTTTTTCTTTTTCCCCCTTTTTTGTTCGGGTAAATAGCAGCCTTGTGAGAGGAAAGAGAGAAGGAACATACTTAAGTAGGCTCTTCAAACTTCAATATGAACTACTATGAAAACTTGGAAAGAACAAATCACAGAACAGCATCACATAGCTGAGGTGTGTGGTTTACTCCCTTAGATACAGAATATGAATTTAAGGAGTTCCTAGTGTTTTTTGGTAGTACTTTGATGCAATCTCTATTTAATCAATAAGATTTTACTCCAATAATATACTTGCATCCAAGAAACTTAATACTATAACTCTCATTTTCCTAGGAGGAAAGAAAAGGTGGGCATGTGAAATGGGGCACCATTAATCTGTGAACTGATGCAGCTTCATTGATGGGCCTTTGTAGAAAGAAAAGAGAGAAAAAAATTCCTCCCTAGTAGACTCATAGGGAGATCTCTGCTCTGAAATCTTTTTAGAGTGAGTAGTAATTTTTAACTTGAATTTATGATCATTCTCCAATAACTGTCAATAATGTATCTTTAGAAAAATTCCGTTGAAACAACTTTTGAACCAGTTACATAGATCCTCTGATTGCATCTCCATAAGTTGTTCACGAAAAAAGGGTTCTAGGATTAGACAAAACAAATAGAACCCTCCTCCATTCTTTTTTTTTTCAGAGAGAGAGAGAGAGAGAGAGAGAAAGAGAGAGGTAGAGAAACATTGATTTGTTGTTCCACTTATTTATGCACTAGTAGCCCATTTGCAGGAAGAATCCTGCAAGCGGCTGCTGCGGCCGCGTGCGCTGCCGCCGCTTCCGCCACCATTGTGGCCTCTGTGCCTGCACCCACGCGCCGCTGCTGCCCGCCCCGCTCTGCCCCGCTCCGCCCCGCCCCGCCCCGCCCGGGCTTTCCCTCTGGCAGCCACCTTACTTTCCGCTTTTCCTCCCTCTTCCTTCTAAGTTGTCTTCAGTCTTCACTCCTCCCTCCCTCAGTGTATGCAAATTAACTGCCATCTTTGTTGGGTAATTTGCATACTCACCCTGATTGGCTGGTGGGCGTGGCTTTGGCTGGTGGGCGTGGGTTGGTGTAGCGAAGGTGTGGTCAATTTGCATATTACTATTTTATTAGGTAGGATACTTTGGTTGCTTCTTGTAGGTGCCCTGACCAGGATCGAACCTGCAAACTTGGCCTACCGAGATGATGCTCCAACCACCTGAGCTACTCGGCCGGAGCAGCCTCCTCTGTTCTTTACCTTGGAAAGAGTGTCCTCAAAACTATGTTAGTCTAGAAAAAAATTAAACATTTAAGTATCTTTGACATTTAAAAGCTACTAAAAATGAATTAAATTATACTGGTAATAACTTATGTTTATGTAGCACTTCATGCTTTTCATAATCCTTTTAACTACATTATCTGCCATTTGGTAGAGCAGTCATCAACACTTAAAGTTACTTGCCTAAAGGAGCACAACTAATTAGTATAGATCCTTACAACAAAGCTCAGAGATTCACATTTACTTCCCTTCTCTGTAAATCTGAACTGACAGGAGGAAAACATTGCCACAGTAGGCACATCCTCTATTACTCATGACTGTGTGTGACTCCCGTGTGGGCCTCACTGTCATTTTGCCATCAAGGCTACCCCAGTAGCAGAGCCCTAACATTTCAGGCCCCTCATCTGCCAAAGACTTCTTCTGCTTCATGAGACTGCAGTATAGAGTGGGACATCCTCTCCATGGACAATTCTGCTACTTTGCTGTAACCTAACTGGCATTTTAATAGTCACCCTAAGGTTGGACAAGAAAGCCAGCATCATATATGTATTATATATGTATTATATATGCAAATTTTAAAGATTTTTTTGGGGGGAGGGAACATTACAAATGTGGCCCATGTAAAAGGAGAAATTCTCTATAATTACTATCAAATGATTAATTTTCTATGCTACACACAATCACAGCAGAGTTTTAAAATAATAAAAGCTGAAGATACATAAATCTGTCACTCCAAGCCAATGCATTTGTTATACATTTCAACATGGTCCTTTCAGCCTGAAGTCGTGTCTGTGTCTTTACTTCACGGCTGGGATTATTGTGGCTATATGAAAGAGTGTCAAGGCCATGTCCTTGGTTGCATTTTCTAGAAAACGGTTCTAAGAAATACCTCAAAGCTCCTTAAGTAGGTAGACAGCTGAAAAGAAACCTTTTTTAAATCTAGAAACTTGAAAGTGAACTGAGCCCCACTCTTGCTGTAGGCTAAAGCATTTGGTCTGGATCCAACTTAGGTATATCTCAAGATAACTTTTCAGTAAGCTGAAACTATTAATTGCTGGAAAGGTCAGACAAAAAAACATATGAACTACATTTCTCTTAAAGTTTTATTTAAGTAGAAGATAGGCTTAATAATTTTTCTATTTTAATTTGACTAAGTTTAACTACTCAATATATAAACACAGCCATAGCTCCACTTCTCTGTGGCCAGGTCAGAACATTTTTTAGAACAGAATACTTTCCTTATAAATGGCTAAAAATTTCAAGGCCCATATTACTATAACTTGAAGTAGATTGATAATTTTAATAAAGGAACAAACTGCTTATTTAGTTTAACAAATATCCGAGTGCCTATGTGATTAATAAAGTTTTATTTAAAGGCTGTGGTCATTAACAACTACAAAAAGCTGATTTTTGTCAAGTGCTTTGCAGCTTATACATATATCAACTCATTAAATTCTCACAAATTTGAATTAGTTGGGCTTGATCAAAGTTTTCTGTTACATGACATTTCAGATCATATGCTCACTTTAGAAAATCCTGAATTCCCGCATATTAGTAATGCTCTTAGTTCTATAATGAAGTTTATCATCTCATGAGCATCATATATGAATAGATACTGTAACAGTTATTACTACTTATTGAGTTCTTTTTAAGTGACATATATTATATCACCTATAATCTTAAAAATCCTATGGAGTAGGAATTAGTGTCCTCATTTAAGGTATAAGAAAGCCAAGACTGAAAGAGCCTGGAGTCTTCCCCAAGGTCACAGCTATAAAGAGGCAAGGAAATTCAGTCCCAAGTCTTTTTACACTAAAACCTATGTTCCTTTTCATTTTCCCCTGCTGCCTCTAATTTTAGAGCATAAACCAGTCCCCATTTAGAAAAACATGCTTTCAAACCAAATGAAATAGGAGAAAAGATGCAATGAACAGCTTGAGAATAAAAGCATACATAACTTGAGAATAACCTCATAATTCACAAAACAAATTTGCATCTGTTATTGTAATGTACTGCCTGTGTTATAATAGCATATTTTCATAATTTATTCATGCTGCTCCATTATTTTTCTCAACATAAATCCATTGTATACTTCTTTTACTTAGGGAATGTTTTCTAGTAAACCTGACAGAAAGTCCCCTGCTAGCTGACACTGAATGGTAATAGACAATCAGGAAATCTCCCTGCTGCCAACATGTTAGAATGTTTTTGCTCTTGTTTAAGAACAATACCTCATTCCAGTTAGGAAAAAACACATTGAAGAAAACTCTCAAAAAGACACATTTGTGCTTGCCGTGTAGCGGGCCCTCGGTGAATAGAAAGTAGGTGTTGAATGCATGAATGATTGACACCACTGTTTGACATTGTAGGAAGGCCAGTGAGGAAAATTTCAGTATTCCTCAAGTACACTGTCCTGGGATGAGTGCCCTGGCCACAGACTCAGACAGATGTTCTTAAAGGAAGCTTATTGAGGACTGCAGTCAGATTTGGCACCTGTGAGGGAGTGGAGAAAGCAGGATGCGGCAGAGACAAGTAGAACTGCAATGCAGCTACGTCAGAGCCTCAGCCAATCCCATAGGGAGCTATGGGGCCGGGACAGCCCTGCAAAGGTGTCCATATTGATGCACTGGAACAGGGCCTTTGGACTCCTCATCAATCAATCAGTCATTGAGCTTAGCTATTATCAGTGAGCAGCCAAATGTCTCAGCAGCTGCTGGGGTACCTCGGTCACAAATGGGGGATCTGTATAGCACATTACAGCATCTACTACATAGAGCCACTTTTTTTATGTGTAAAAGAAAAGTGCTCTTTTCACCACCTTCCACAAAGAATAATTGCCATTTAAAAAAATCTTACTATAGACCTTACAATTTACATAAATTATTGTTTTATTTAATCATCAAAAGCCCAGCCAGCGTGGCTCAGTGGTTGAGCATCGACTTATGAACCAGGAGGTCGCAGTTCGATTCCCGGTCAGGGCACATGCCCTGGTTGCAGCTCAATCCCCAGTAGTGGGGGCGTGCAGGAGGCAGCCAATCAATGATTCTCTCATCATTGATGTTTCTATATCTCTCTCTCCCTCCCCCTTCCTCTCTGAAATGAATAAAAATACGTTTAAAAAAAAAATAACTCAAGTGGTATATTCTTCTCAATCCAGATGAGGAAAGTGAGATTCAGAGGTGTTAAATAACCTGTCCACTATCAATGTTTTTCCTGCCACAGCAGGGTGCAATCATCTTGTGATAGGGGTTTATGGAAGGTCAATTCTCTCTTGCTAATGATAAAAGTATGATTGCCAAAATGTGGTACATTCCAAGAAGTATCTCTTTTTTAATTTCCTGTCTTGTAACAGCGGTCTCTGATGAGCATGTTGGACACGTGATTCAGATTAATTTGATATTTTAAGAAAATGAGTTTTAAATCTCTTTCTGATGTTAATTCTCTTTTATAACTTAAATAAATCCCTAAGGAATAGCACATCAATACATATTTTCTGAAATATCTTTATTTCCATAAATCATGGCTAGAAATACATTACAGATGTAATTTTTAACTCAAAACAACAAAATTGTCACCAGTAGGGGTGCTTTTGATTTCTTCTACAAGCAAAGTGTTGGTATTAAAAGTTAGCTTTATTATAAATCATATTAAGATAACCAAGAAAAAAATGCTTTGTGTTGAAAGGAAAGAAAACTAATTTTGTATAAGAATATAAGCAGAAATTAACAGAGCCCTTAGATGTGACAGTTCCAAAGGCATAATTACTTTTTCATCACCAAGAAAACAGCAGGGAAGAGATATAAATTCTAAGAAGGGTTTTGAACAAACTGAACATCATATTCTTTGAGATGAACAATTTTATTTGAATTTGTTGACCACTTGCATCAGAATTTTACCCTTCTCTTCCTGGAAAGCATACAAAGCGACATGGAAAATGAAGAGAACACACAGGTACAAACTCCATTTTCAATGAAATTAAGAGACAGAAGTATCCACCAAATCTAAAATACAGATAAGACTCCAAGAAAGATCTGAGACCTGGCAAAAGCCATGCCCCAAAGGCCATGAGGAGTGGCAAGGGGCCTGAGCAGTGCACTTCCCAAAGTGGCAGCTTTACTGAAGATGAGGCACAATGTTACAGTTCTCCTCTACCGCAACTTCGGTGAGACCTGCTGTGAGCAAGGCCGAGATGGAAACTCTGAGATTAAGCAGGGCAGAGGCTTTTGGGGGGAGGAGGGGAGGTAAAGAGAGATGCCAGCAACAGATCTCAGAACTGACTAGCCATTATTTACTTTTTGAGAGTGAAGGGCCTACCTGGGAATACAGAGATCTCTGAGTATACTTATTTTGTTGTTATCATTGTTGTGAAGGCAGGATTACTTTTTTATAAAAATGTTATTGATTTTTTCAGAGAGTGAGAGAGAGAGAGAGAAATATGGATGTGAGAGTGGAACATTGATCAGCTGACTGCCTTGTGCACGCTCCCTTAAGAGTATTGAGCCCGCAACCCAGGCACATGCCCTGAGAGGGAATCAAACTGGCACCTCTCGATGCATGCATGAGACAACACCCAACCAACTGAACCACACCGATCAGGGCAAAGCTGGATTACTTCTAATGGTTTGTAAAGCAACATTTATTTAACAACTATATATGCTATAAACTATTTTAGTAAATAACCAGGCACAATCCCTATTATCATGGACTTTACATTTTAGTTGGGGTTATAGAAGAGAAAATAAACAATAAACATTATAAACAAATAAATTCCATAGCATGTTACAAACTGAGAAGTATTATGGAAGCAAAGGGAGCAAAGTAAGGGGATATAAGAAGTGCTTGGGGAATTATCCTGTTTTTAAAAGTGAGCTAGGGGTAAACTTCATTATTAGACATAATTAGGCAAAAATTAATCATGTTTTTTTAAAAATTAATAATTTTTACCTTTTGAGATTCTCTAGAACAATTTTAAAAGCCTAGAAATTAACATTCCTTTTTAAAAAGTTGAGTTATTGATTTCATAAGTTATTTTGCTCTCCAAAGAATCAATCCAGCAAACATTTTTACCAAGTTTCTTATTTTACTATTTCAGTGTATTGATCCTGATTTTAAGTATACTTTTTTCTTTTATTTCTCTCCTTAGATAAGTTTTGTTGTTCTTTCTTTAGCTTCTTATGCTAAAAGTTTTGTTGCTTTATTTTCCTTCTTTCTCATTTAATAATACAAGCTTTTAAAACTAAGTTTCTAGCTGAATAATTATGGTTATATATAATGAATTTTGAAAAAGAATGTACTAATAATTGTTATTCTCTATTTTTGTAATTGCAATTTTAATTTTTTATTATTCCCAAGTCATTTAGAGAGTCTTTTTAATTGCCAAGACTTTGTGTTTATACTTTAGTTATTAATTTCTATTTTATTATATTATGGCCAGCAAAATAAGTCTAGATTATTTTATATTCTGTTCTTATAAACTTTTCCTCATCATCTAATTTTTCTCTTAATAGGAAATAAATTTCTATGTATGGCTATATGGCTACTTAATGTATTACTGTGTTTTTTTTAATATCTCCAATAGTTGGTATAGTATTTATCAAGTACTATGATGTTTGTTTTTATAGTATTTATCCAATAGTTGGTATAGTATTTATCAAGTACTGTGATGGTTATTTTAAGGTGTATTCTACTTTTGATCAGTAAAAAGACTCTCTTTTACCTATTAATATAAAAGAATTAGCAAAGAAATGGCAAGATAACAAGTACATTGAAACATATTGGCCAAACTCATACATACAAAAAAAGTAGACCAAAACACACACCACACACACACACACACACACACACACACACACACACACACACAAAAGTAATGTAGACAAAACTGGCAGGAATAAAAAGAGACTAAAACTGGAAAATACAATAGGGATATTAAAATATAAATAAAATAAAATGAAACTTAAAAAATGTTAAACTACTGAAGATAAATTGGAATACATACAATCAAAAGAGAACCAACATTTACATAATTTTAGTTCCCTAAGGAAAACAAAATCAGTCATATATCAATGAAAGCATTGTAAGGTGAGATCCCATGTGGACCAATTCCACAAAAGAAGTCCTGGGTTACAACTCTTTACCCTATTGCTCTATTTCCTATCTAAAGTGTCTTGTCTTAAAGATATACTGTTAAATCACTCTATGTGTAAAGGAGAAACACAAGCTGACTTTAAATTTCTCTGTACCAAAATTCAGTATCAGAAAGTAATTGAGTAATATTGACAAGGTACTCAAGTAAAAAAGTTTGAGGCCAGAAATTTGAACATGCCAGATATCTGCTAACATTACTTTTCTTAAAGAAATTCCTAGATGTCTAACTTGAACCAACTAAATATGACTAGAGAAATTCATCAAAAAGACCAGAAATTAATATTTTAATATTTCATATATTTAACTATGTTAGTCAAAAAGTGGTAGAAAAAAGCAGTGAAGTTCTAGCTGGTTTTGCTCCGTGGTTAGAGCATTGGCCAGTGGACTGAAGGGTTGAGGGTTTTATTCTGGTCAAGGGTATGTACTTGGGTTGCAGGCTCAATCCCCAGCCCCTGTCTAGGCACCAGCAGGAGGCAACCAGTCAATATGTCTTTCTCACATCGATGTTTCTCTCTCTGTGTCTCTCCCCATCCCTTCCAGTATCTCTAAAAATCAATGGAAAAAATATCCTTGGGTGAGGATTAACAAAACAAAACAAAAAATGGTGAAAAAAATGGGTGATTGATGTCTGAGAGAAAGCATGAGGGAAATATCTGGGATGCTGTTAATATTCTATATCTGGACCCAGATAGTGGCTAGACAGGTATTTTCACTGTGTAAAATTCATACAGTTCAAAATTTATGCATTTTACAGTATGTATATTACATTTTAGTTTAAAAGTTTAAAAAGTAACTCTAAGTTTTTGTTTCTTTTTTTGCAAGCTACCCCCACTCCCTATTGTGTCCTGATCCATCCTGAACCTCATAGGAGGTAGAATGAACAACACTTTAGAAGAAACAAATGAGATATTACATAGGAACTGAAAAGTCAAGTCTGTCCTTACTTGCTTAGCAGATTTCAGAACAAAGAAAGACAGGAGTAGGAGGGAGTGAATACAGTACCTGTACATCTTTTCATCCTCTCCTACTGAAGCTCCAAGGAGGAATGTCCAGTAAAATATCTAAACTGTGTTTAGAGAGACAAAAACCTGGAAAGACTGCAGAAGCTGCCGGAATTTTCTCCCTTTCATGTTTAGGCAGCTCAAAGGCTCTAAGTGAGGATCCCTCCCGTGAGTAATATTAACCTGGTAGAGGACAGTGTGCTGCCCTGTTTGTGAGAGGTGTCCAGATAAATGCGGAGGGAGGCAGCTCTGCAGGCTTCCTGTATAGTGAGTGCAGAAGACCCATAAATTGCTACCCACACACGTGAGGGATTGTGGAAATGAGGGATTGTGGAAGTGAGGGATTATGGAAGTGATGGATTGTGGAAGTGAGGGGTTGTGGAAGTGAGGGGTTGTGGAAGTGCGGGATTGTGGAAATGAGGGGTTGTGGAAGTATGGGATTGTGGAAGTGCGGGATTGTGGAAGTGAGGGATTGTGGAAGTGAGGGGTTGTGGAAGTGCGGGATTGTGGAAGTGTGGGATTGTGGAAGTGAGGGGTTGTGGAAGTGAGGGGTTGTGGAAGTGCGGGATTGTGGAAGTGCGGGATTGTGGAAGTGAGGGGTTGTGGAAGTGAGGGGTTGTGGAAGTGCGGGATTGTGGAAGTGAGGGGTTGTGGAAGTGAGGGGTTGTGGAAGTGCGGGATTGTGGAAGTGCGGGATTGTGGAAGTGAGGGGTTGTGGAAGTGCGGGATTGTGGAAGTGCGGGATTGTGGAAGTGAGGGGTTGTGGAAGTGAGGGATTATGGAAGTGAGGGGTTGTGGAAGTGCGGGATTGTGGAAGTGCGGGATTGTGGAAGTGAGGGGTTGTGGAAGTGAGGGGTTGTGGAAGTGAGGGGTTGTGGAAGTGAGGGATTGTGGAAGTGCGGGATTGTGGAAGTGAGGGGTTGTGGAAGTGCGGGATTGTGGAAGTGAGGGGTGGGGGTGTTGCCCAGCAAGCAGAAGCCTATGTCAGGACAAAGTGGCTGCTGTGTATGGAGACTTACGGCTCAGGGCACGAGCTTTGTAGGCAGTGCCAATAGTCACTTCCAAAACCAGAGGCCATCAGTGGCATCAGTCATACCTCAGTGTTCACCCCTCAGAAAGCAGAATCAAATCAGCTACTCAGCTACTCTCAAACAGAAATGAATGAGTATACAGGAGACTGGCAAATATTGGAAGTCCCCTCCAATATTTGTCCTTCCAACATAAGGACAAAATCGCTCCTCTTAGATTTCCAGATTCCAATATGCAAAGGAAGAGGAGGTTGGGTGCAACTGTAAAAGACTAAGCATTTTCCTAAAGAGACCAAGCAGTTTTACAGAGCTAAATCCGTTCCATTCAAGAATCTGACTTTGAATAGACTTAACATTTAAACAGAAAGAGACACTGCGGGAACTGCCACATGAAGAGATCAGATCATCAGAGGAAATAGAGATGCCACATATTGGTTAGCACATCAGTGCATAGGGCATAGACCAATGACTCCACTACATCAAAGAAATTGATTAAATAGTATAAACAATTTCATACCTCTAAACTAACAAATATCTAAAATAGTAATTGTGTATGCTGGAAAAGTTATGGTAACATTATTGCATTTATACACTAATGACAGAATAAATTAGAACACAATTTGACAACAAAATTTGTAAATTATAAGTAGATGTTATGAATTATAAGCAGGTCCATGATAATGTCTTTCCTAAGAAAACAGTTCATGAAAATCCATTGTAGAATTATTTACAAAAAGGAAATAACTAAGGGCAACTTAAATGAATAATAACAGAAAAAAAGTAAATTCTGGTATATGAATTCTATGGAATATTAGACAGCTATGAAAAAAATGTATGATTATTAAAACTACCATGGTATATGGATTTACTTAGTGGGAACACAAATTAGAATATAAAATTACATATTATATTAAACTTACAGTTATATAGAAACCCTGCATGCTTTTGAATAAAGTCTATAATAACAATGGAAAAATCCAAATAGTCTTAACTCTGGAAAATGAGAAGATAAAAGATAATTTATTTGTCTTTGAAAAAAAAGTATTTTTCCAATTGTAATATTATTTTTCAATTTTAAATACAAAATAAGAGCCAATCATCTTTACTGGAAATCGGACTCTGACTTTATGCCTCCACTTTGTCGCCCTGTTTCCAAGAACAGCAAAATGGAAGAGTCAGGAGCCTGGGGCCGCATTCTCTGGGTTTGATTCTTGTCGTCTCCACTCACCAGTCATGAGTTCTCAGGTAAGTTTCTTAACCTATCTTTGTTCCAACTTCTTCATCTGTAAAACCGGGTCATTGTGGTACCTACCTAACAGTGTGGTGAAGAACAGTAGACAGCTTTTTATATTAAAGCGCTTAGCCAAAGCCTCGGCGATTAGTAAGCATTCTGAGACAGTTAACTGTTCTTGCTTTCCTGTTGAAGTGTTTGTGTTGTTGTTGTTGGATGATGTGAACCATACATCATCGTTCCTGAACAAAGCATGTGGCAAATGCTGAATGATTCTTAAATTGAATTAGCTTCACAATTTAATGAAAGAGTCTGAGTACATCTGTCTTTTTGTTTTGATTCTTTTTTGTTTGTTTGCAACATAGTTCATGTGTACAATCTTTTCTGTTGGTATTGAATGGGTAATTTTAGTAGCAAATAAATTGAATTATTTAGAATTAGAATGCTCTTTCTTCTTAGCAATGTCTTAAAGGAGAAATAAATACTGAGTCCGTGCAGCTGAATGGTGATGTTCAGACAACATGTTCAAGTATCTGAATTTCCCACTTTTTAACATATGTTATAGTTGTCGTCATGCAAACAGGCTTGGTGTGCTTTGCCTTCATTTATGTGAGCTACACTTGCCAAACAATCACAATTAGTGGTCTCTGAATTCCCCACAGAGATGTTTAAGACCACAATCAGTTATTTCACACCAAAACATGAGATTTTACAGGCTCTTTCACTCTCCAATCATCCTACACATATACAGAAGTAAAACTATATAGGAATCTACCTAAAGCACGTTTGTATGCTCCCTTTCCAAATTCTTTCCTTCATAATAAACAGTTTCAGTGAGAAAAATAAGTACCCCAGAAAACAAGGCTTTGAATTTAAAATAATCAAAATATATTCTGGTCTTTCTTTTCATTTCTCTGTCTATTTCTTCTTTCTCCTCCCCTCACTTAACTATAACTTACCTCTAACTTTCCCTATCTCTGTCCCCTTTTTCCACCATATGTGCTTCTTTTAGAATCTGTGCACATAGGTGGGTCTGAGTTGTAATCTGTCTGGTGACAGTTGCCATAGATGGTGGATGAAATGAGACTCCATCAGTGAAGACAGATTCAGTAATGCAGACACCTTAATCTCATTTTTCATTCATGCTCCTGGACTATCCTAGTCTACATGTGACTCTGCTCTAAGTCATCCTCAATCTGAGAACCAGTTTAATGCAGCAGCCATTGTCTGGAGTCTCCGTATCAAGGAGAAAGACTGAGAGGCAAGTTGCACTCTAGCCTTTCTTCCAGAAATGACCCCCATCACTTCTTAGATTTTACTGGCAAGGCACGCTGCATGGCCACAACTAACTTCAAGGGGAAGCACATGGCCATCCTACAGATCTCAAAAGGGGGAAGTCACGCATATTTGCGCACTAGCACTAATGACTGCTGCAAAGTACAACCTAACATTAGGGATAGCATGATTCTTTATGGCTGCATGTTTCAGTAACAAAAGGTGTGATTTTCCTTCTCGTATTTACCCAACATTTTAGGCTAATACCCATTCCTTCATCTAAAATTAGTATTTTTATAATTGGCCTTTCTGTTATAGTCTTTCTTATTCAAGAAAAAAAATGTTTTATGAGATGAGAAATCTAAGCTCCTTCAGACATCTAAAAGAACATATTGTCTACTCTCAGGGAAAATGAGTTTAGTACCAAATCATGTGTGTATGTTGGTTGGTTTGTGCGGTGGCTTGGTTGATTATATTCTATGTAAGTATTACCCGAAACCTAGGGCACCATCAAATGATGAAAAGTGTGGGAAGAGACCCTTCCCTGAGACGTCACAGGTGTATACATTAGAAGAGAGCGAAGTCTAAAGGAAAAGTTAGAGTTTTTATTCCACTACATAGCCAGTCATGATTAACGTAATAAAAACTACCCGGCCTATTTGTTATGATTCATGCTGTATTAGGATTTTCCAGTAAGTGGGCAAACTGTTGTGATTGGCATTGAAAAATGCTGGAATATATCTTACATTCAGATTGCTTCAGCCAATAGTCTGATTGTGAGCATGCCCATGTTTGTTCTGTTTTTCTGAGATGAAAAGGGAGTTTGACTCTACACATAAAGGAAACAGTTATGATCTAGCTGACAAATTATTAATTATTGGTTTTATATGGTCTCTGTAGAGCATTCTAAACTGGGAGGGGGGGATATTGTTTAAGTGCTACCATTTATTTATTTCTACTTTCACCTCACTTTTACAACTTTTCCTATGCCTATAAGAATGCTCTTCCCCAAAGATCTCAAATAAGTACTTGAATAAAACTACAATATAAGCATAGCTATAAAGAATGCATTTAATTTCAAGGGCTGCTATAAAGAATTTTACAAATGGCATGACAGGGTCCTTTTATTGTCCCCAATTTCATTACATAGCCTTCCTAACAGCCCTCCTGAGAGCAAAGCGAGGCTCGTGTCAATCCTTTTTATCAATTCACTCAGTTACAAAAGAAGAACATTATCCTGACATTATGAGTATTGTTCTAGTTATTTGCAGCATTCCCCATTGTAACCTTCTCTGAAATATAAAGCTGAACACAGATGCAGTTTCTGAGGAACCTAAAAGTGTGGCTGGCATTAATGGGATAAGCTCAAATTTTTGTCCAAGGAAGGGGAAAAGAAAACAACCCATTAGCTAAAAAACAAATGTCTTCGGGAAGCAGTGCCAGTCCCCAGGCAAGTGGTAAAAAGATGTTTTGCTTCTCTTGTTCTGGAAGAGTTTGCCAATGAAAGCCCATCTGGACCAGCTTTGACTCAGACATCTGTCAAGGCTTATATGATTAGGTATCAGAAAATCCCTCTTTCTAATTCAGTCTACCAAATTGGGGTCCAGAGGTTTTAGAGTTCCACAAATAATTAGTTAAAATTTTTTTTTTAACTTTGTATTTTCCTGGTGGTTATAATCTTTTTTAAAAACTAGACAAAAATGATGGAAGGATTGCACAATCACATGGCACATGTTAGTCTGGGATTGCTGAATACAACAGAGCATCTCCTCGGCCATCAGTCTTGTACTCATCTCTCCAGCAGCAAGTGCATCTTAACAACAACAACAAAAAAAAACACACATTATTTATTACAGTAAAATAATGCTGTTTTGGAGAGTCTCGAAGATGATATATTAAGGGGAAACAAGGAAGATGCAAAAGCATTCACTCCATTTACATGAATTTCAGGAAGAAGCAAAACTAACTCCAAAATAGTGCTTACACCTGTGTTAAGGGAGTGGCTAGTGGACAGTATTTACTGTAAAAAAAATATGAGGGAGTCCTTTGGGTGTTATAAATATTTTATATCTTGACTCCTGAAGCCACTATTTAGGTGTCTATACTAGTAAATATAAATAATGTGTATAAAATTCAGGTAATTTTACAGTTGAATCATGTACTTTCCTGTTGCACTTTAATGAAACATTTTTAAATATATTTTTTTATTGATTTCAGAGAGGAAGGGAGGGGGAGAGACAGATAGAAACATCAGTGATGAGAGGCAATCGTTGATGGGTGGCCTCCTGCACTCCCCCTACTGGGGACCCAGCCCACAACCCAGGCATGTGCCCTGACCAGGAATCGAACCTTGACCTCCTGATTCATAGGTTGTCACTCAACCACTGAGCCATACCAGCTGGGCTGAATAAAACATTTTTAAAAATATGAACATTGTTCATTTGAAGTGTTTTATTTATTTTGTTATATTTTTCATATATCATTATAAATATTTTTGTTTCATAGAGTAATAAGAGTTATAAGCATAAGGAATTTGCACCTACTGTTAAGTTTGTACACTTTTAAGTTATACTATAATTAAAGGGATTCACTTCAGCATTCTGGGTCAATGAGAACATTTTCTCTTTAAAGAGGATTTGTACAATCATAGGTTTGAGATATACGGCCTTGCTTTATGGCACTTGTCACAGAATAGTTCCTCTAATACAGGAAAAAGTTGGGGATATAATCCTGCTGTCTCCCGGGCATTGCCCCTGAGACGTAAAAGGATCCCATTTGGGTCTAAGAAATGATTCATACTTCCTACTGTGACTTAACAGGGCCTCCGGGGTAGAGCCAGACATTTTAGAGATACAAGCATATAGCACTTTTTATTTCTGTATTCCTGAAAAATGGTAATATCATAGAAACACATTACATACTTACCAAATGAATGAACACATAGAAAAATGGTTCTGATAAAGAATTTTGGTAACTGATCCCAAAACACTCATGACTTAAAATCCAGTTTGTTTTGGCTCCAGAGGCTGTATCATTAATCAAGTGAGGGTCAGGAGACATATATAGATATATAGCTCTTTCTCCTTATAGAACCTGGAACTCCAGTTTCTACACTCCTATCATGATCTATAATATTGCTAATGCTCTGCTCAAATGCTCAGCCTCCCAGTCACTAATGAGAGATGAAAATCAGTGCCAAATATGTCTCATATTTTTGTTCTTCTCTTCTCTTGAAACCTTAACTTCTTCCATCCTTACTGCCTGGGTAGTACTCTAATGTGTTCAAACTGATATTTTACCTTTTACTCCATTTTCTAGTTGTTCTCAAGCTAGTTCATGATTACCAGGGTCACAAATAAAAGGGCTGTTTTACAGCAAAACAGGTTATAATACTAAACACAAATCTTTAAATTAATTTTTTTTCCTTTTTATTGAATTTATTGGGGTGACACTGATTAGCAAAATATACAGGTTTTAGATGCACAATTCCACAACCCATCATCTATACCAGGGGTCCTCAAACTTTTAAACAGGGGGCCAGTTCACTGTCCCTCAGACCGTTGGAGGGCCGGACTATAGTTTAAAAAAAAAACCTATGAACAAATTCCTATGCACACTGCACATATCTTATTTTGAAGTAAAAAAAACAAAACGGCAAAAACACCCAGCGGGCCGGATAAATGTCCTCGGCGGGCCGCATGTGGCCCGCGGGCCGTAGTTTGAGGACGCCTGATCTATACGCTATATTGTGTTTTCCCCCAGTCCCCACCCCCAAGTCAAGTCTCTATCTCTCTTTAAATTTAAATAATACATTTTTTGGTTGGTCTCCCCCCACCCCCATTGTATAAAAATTAAGTCTAAAAACCTTGCCAAAATAATTTGATCAGTATATGGCCAACTCTGATTTCCATAGTTCCTGCATGAAATATTTATTAAACATTTAGTTTCTGAGCCCCATTCCAAAGGTATTGAATCAGAATGATTCAGGGATGAAATTCGAAATTTTTATTTTTCATTAACTCCCTGACCTATTCTTACATTCACTGTAATTTAAGACGTACTATTGATCCTGTTGTGTGCAAAGAAATAGTTCAATATATATTTGCTGGCCCTTCAGCAAAAGAAAAAAATCACAGGATTTAAAAATGTATTTTCACAAAATAACTTTTTATTATCTGATATGCATCACAGTATAATATAGAGTTAAATAAAAACTCAAATTTGTCAACTTTGTTTTAGATAACTATTCAGTAAAAAAGCTATCATTTTTATGTTCAAATAAAAATTTTAATTCTCTAAAAGAAATGAAATCTACTCATTTGTTATATTCTCATATTATTATGGGGGTGTATGTTTTTTGTGTTTGTTTGCTTGTTTTGCTACAAAAGTGTTAAAACAAAATAAAGCAATTATAATTTTTAGTAAACATTTTAGAGAATAAAGGCTAGAAGGTCTATTGTATTGTTTTATACATTCTTATTGCCAAACTGCAATTTTTTCTCACAGTAAAAACTACTGGGCTGAAACATTATAGTGACTGATAATAACTAAAGCTTTTGTTTCCCGATATTTTCTAAATAGAAAATTTCAGAAGATATTTTATAATACTTTTAAGGAACATGTAACTACAGATTTACTGAAAGTTGTTCAATATGCATAAAAGGCTGCTTTATCACCTATTCCATTGATAAATAGGTTTTCTTTGGGAGGGAAGTTAGTTTTTTTGTTATGTTCTTACTTATTTGTTGTTTGATTATTTCTTAGCAAAGCCAAACTAATTTCAGCCATCTAGGATGTCGATAGCAATAATAAATTTAACTCCGAAAATTAGGACTTCAGTGTGAAATACACATCGAATTCAGACAAGTAGTGATATTAGCCTTGTAGATAAAATATTGGAGCATCCAATCATGAAATAAGGTATGATAAAGTCTTAAAAATTAATTTAGAATAAAACTAGAACCTTGTAGCTAGGTATGCCATAAAACCAGATGAATTATATTACCTTTGGAGTGCTCTCACTTACAAAGCCTAGAATTGTCATGTTCGCCTCCTTGAGAACATTATTCACCTGCAGCGGTATAGTGAGGTGGCGATGAGCCAAATTTTGGAGGGAAAGCCCCAAGAACTGCCCCTGCCCAACTCTGACATGTGGGGGAAGTGACTCCTTTAGCCTCAGATAATTTTTATAATGGGGATAACAGAAGATCTAACTCACAGGTGAAGTGACTTAGATTTTAAAATAATTGCCATAGTGCCTGGCACCTAGAAAATGCTCAGTGAATGTTAACGTTTTCCCTTGATTATTTTATCTTCTTTGGTTTTTCATGGCATGTTATATATTTTTGCAGTAATTCCATAGTCAAAGCAGAAAAAAATGTTTAACTTAAATTTTGTTTTTAACAATCCTTTTTCTTTTTTTTTTTTTTTTTTTTTTTGGCCATTTCTCTTCATTTGTATTTTTACCACAAAATATCTACTGTCTACCTGATGTTCTCTAATTATCTTGCCCAATATTACATCCTCCACCCAAATTTACCTTCCTTTTTAAGCATAGAAAATTTTATTTTTATTTTTCAAAGTATCTTCCCAATGTGTCATTCCTTATCACCTTCATTGTGGAATGTTAAAAGGTGACATGCTTTCTTTCCAACCCCATTTATCCCCCCTTTGCCCTCTTCACCTCCCAACCCCTTTCTCTCTGGCTATCACCATATTGTTGTCCCTTCACCTTTTTCTACTCAACCCCCCAGGCCCCTCCCC
Organism: Cnephaeus nilssonii; assembly: GCF_951640355.1. Taxonomy (NCBI): domain Eukaryota; kingdom Metazoa; phylum Chordata; class Mammalia; order Chiroptera; family Vespertilionidae; genus Cnephaeus; species Cnephaeus nilssonii. The sequence goes on along the minus strand of NC_137080.1, from coordinate 70,982,735 downwards.
TTGACAGCTATCAGTCTATTCTAGGTATCTGTGTTTCTATTACGTTTGTTAAATTATTTTGTTCACTATATTCCACATCTAAGTGAGATCATTCAGTACACTTGAAACCTGTATGGTTTTGCTCACAAATATCACACCAATAAATTCATTTTTTTAAAAAACAAAAATATATTAGACAGTTTTTTTTAAAAGGTGATATGGTTATGGTTAACATATGTGACATTTGTTCAAGAACATGTTCAAATGCTTACATAGATAAAATGCTTCTTTTAACTAGCTTCCTAACTGCCACCCACATCATAGTTCATGAGCAAGTTAAAACCACAATGAACCTGGCCGGTGTTGCTCAGTGGTTGTCAACCTATGGACCAGGTCATGGTTCGATTCCCAGTCAGGGCACAAGCCCAGGTTGCAGGCTTAATCCCCAGTAGGGGGCATGCAGGAAGCAGCAGATCAATGATTCTCATCGTTGATGTTTCTATCTCTCACTCCCTCATCCTTCCTCTCTGAAATCAATTATATATATATATATATATATATATATATATATATATATATATATATGTGTGTGTGTGTGTGTGTGTGTGTGTGTGTGTGTGTGTGTGTGTGTTTTAAACCCACAATGAGACACCACTACACTTCTATTTAAACAAACAAAATCCAGACCACTGATGACCCCTAATACTGCAAGAATGTGGAGCAATAAAAACTCTAATTCATTGTTACTTGGAATGCACTGTCTCCCACTTTGAAAGACAATATGACAATGTCTTACTAAATATACTTTTACCATAGAATCCAACAATCACACACCTTGGTATTTACCCAAAGGAATTGAAAACTTATCCTATATAATAAAAGCCTAATATGCAAATCAACCGAACAGCAGAACGACTGGCGGAACTACCAGTCTCTATGATGCACACTGACCACCAGGGGGCAGACACTCAATGCAGGAGCTGCTCCCAGCCCGCAGGCCCCAGGCCAGCCAAGGTGGGTGCCAGCAGGGACCCCTCAATTGCCCTGATGGTCGCCCCACAGATCAGTCCTGATCACTGGCCAGGCCTAAGGACCCTACCCATGCACAAATTTTGTTCACCGGGCCTCTAGTGTCCACATAAAATCCTGCACACGGATATTAATGTCCACATAAAATCCTGTACACGGATATTAATGGCACACGGATATTAATGGCACAGCTTTATTAATAATTGCCACAACTTGGAAGCAACAAAAATGTCCTTCACTGAGTAAATGGTTAAGCAAATTGTGGTACATGCAGTCATACATTTCAGCACTAAAATAGAGCTCTCATGCCATGAAGAGGCATGGAGGAATTTTAAATTCATATTACTAAGTAAAAGAAGCCAGTCTGGAGGGTTTCATACTGTATAATTCTAACTATGTGACAATTTGGAAGGGCAAAACTATGAGCAATAAAAAGATCAGTAATTGCCTGGGGTTGGTGGCAGAGCCAGAGGATTTTCAGGGCACTGAAAACATTCTTTATAATACTATAATGATAGATATATATCATTATACATTTATCCAAGTCTATAGATTTACCAAGAGTAAACCCTAAGGGACTTGGGGTGATTATGATGTGTGAATATAGATTCATCAGTTGTAACAAATGCACCACCTCTCTGATAGAAAATGTTGATAATAGGGAAGACTATGTGTGTGTTGGCAGGGGTGAATGGGAAATCTCTTCCTCTTAATTTTGCTGTAAAACTAAGACTAAAAAAGTTTTTACTGTGAATCTCGAACTTTATAAAATTTTTAAATTAAGATCTTAAAAATTATATTAGCCCTAACCGGTTTGGCTCAGTAGATAGAGTGTCGGCCTGTGGACTGAAAGGTCCCAGGTTCGATTCCGGTCGAGGGCATGTACCTTGGTTGCGGGCACATACCCAGTGGGAGGTGTGCAGGAGGCAGCTGATCAATGTTTCTCTCTCATTGATGTTTCTAACTCTCTATCCCTCTCCCTTCCTCTCTGTAAAAAAAAAAATCAATAAAAAATATATTTTAAAAAAATTATATTAAACATATGTAAGTCTTAAAAAGATAAATATTTCCTGCTCTTACTGGGTCCCCATCTCAAGTGCTAATAAAACTTTAGTATAATAATAACTCTGACAACTTTATTCCCATAATCTATGAACTTAACTGAACTTAAACTAGAGAATCATAATGATACTCATTTTTTCTATGAAATGGTAGTATGACATAGTAATATAAATCACTTAATATAAAGAAGACTTCTATGAAAACCAAATTTTCAATTATTCTTTGGAAGTAAAATAACATTTTTTTCTGGCAGATTTATGTTTTTCATGATGATAATTTCATAGATAATTTAATTACTTTTCAAACTAAATTATTATATTGAAATTCCTAACAATAGGGTGCCAATTTTTATTTAGTAGTTCCTTTCAAGATAATCAGAACTGGAAAAAAGTCTATTTTAAGATTTCAATGGATGGGTTTAACTGTTAAAGGGAAAACTAGAGAACTCAAAAATATACAGGAAAATATTTCTAGAGTAAAAACCAAAAAATATATATACAAAAAAATAAAAAGGAACATAGATAAGAAAGAAATTTATGACTATACTAGAGGCCCGGTGCACGAAATTCGTGCACGAGGGGGGTGTCTCTCAGCCCAGCCTACACCCTCTCCAATCTGGGACCCCTCAAGGGATGTCCGACTGCCCGTTTAGGCCCTATACTACCTGGATCAGGCCTAAACGGGAAGTCGGACATCCCTCTCACAATCCAGGACTGCTGGCTCCCAAATGCTCATCTGCCTGCCTTCCTGATTGCCCCTAACCACTTCTTCCTGCCAGCCTGATCACCCCCTAACCACTCCCCTGCCAGCCTGATTGATGCCTAACTGCTCCCCTGCCAGCCTGTTTTCCCCTAATTGCCCTCCCCTGCAGGCCTGGTCACCCCCAACTGCTCTACCCTGCAGGCCTCAGTCCACCGCAACTTCCCTTCCCTGCAGGCCTGGTCGCCCCCAACTTTCCTCTTTGCCAGCCTGGTCACCCCTAACTGCCCTCCCTTGCAGGCTTGATCGTCCCCAACTGCCCTCCCTTGCAGGCCTGGTCCCTCCCAACTGCCCTCCCCTGCTGGCCTGATCGCCCACAACTGCCCTCCCTTGCAGACCTGGTCCCTCCCAACTGCCCTCCCCTGCTGGCCATCTCGTGGTGGTCATCTTGTGTCCACATGGGGGCAGTCATCTTTGACCACATGGGGGCAGCCATCTTGTGTGTTGGAGTGACAGTCAATTTGCATATTACTCTTTAATTAGATAGGATTAGATAGGATAGAGGCCTGGTGCACAGGTGGGGGCCAGCTGGTTTGCCCTGAAGGGTGTCCTGGATCAAGGTGGGGTTCCCTTGGGGCGTGGGGTGGCCTGTGCAAGGGGTCTGTGGTGGTTTGCAGGTTGGCCACGCCCCCCGGTGGCCCAAGCGGAGGCCCTGGTATCTGGGATTTATTTATCTTCTATAATTGATACTTTGTAGCCTTGAGCAGAGGCCTGGGCCCGCCAGGGCAGGCGGAAAGCTTGGCTTCCTCCATTGCCAGGGGCAACCCAAGCCTCCTGCTCTCTGTGCCCGCAGCCATCTTGGTTGTGTTAATTTGCATGCTCGCTCTTGATTGGCTGGTGGGCGTGGCTTGTGGGTGTAGCAGAGGTACAGTCAATTTGCATATTACTCTTTTATTAGATAGTATATAAATACATAATAATTTTGAATACATATAAGACTTTAGTCACAAAGTATTGTAACTTTAAAAACCAAAGACAAAAGGAAACTTACAATATCACAGAGAATAAAAAATAATATGGATTGCCGTTAAAGAAGCAGGAGTGTCTCAGTTATTGAGCACTGACCTATGAACCAGGAGGTCACTGTTCAATTCCAAGTCAGGGCACATGCCTGGGTTGCAGGCTTGACAACTATATTACAATAAGATGATAGCTGATATATAGACAGAAATAAAATGAGATCTTTAAATTACTATATGATAGTGTAAGTGCTTCATTGTCAACATTGTCTTGAGTATTCTTGTTCCTTTCCATCCCATATATATTATAGAATCAGTCTGTCCATGCAATTTTGTAATTATTTTAAATACTTCCTAGTTGCCTTATAAATTTACTGTAGCCACAAGTAAAATTCAACAATGTTTTTCTAGTTTTGGAAATGAACAAGTTTCTTTTATAGTGTGTACAGAAATGCAAAAGATCAAGAATAATTAAAACAGTGTTGAAAAGGAAGGAACTTACACTACCAGAGAGAAAGCCTTATTATAAAAGAACAGATGTTAAGACAGAATTCCATAGGAGCATAAATAGGAAAATAGGATAATGAAATAGAATAGCATATCTAGAAAGAGAGCTATATTTATAAAAACCAAATTTATGAAAAATAATGTCACTGCAGAAACAGTGGAGTTGGTATTTTTTTCAATACAAAGGCAATGGATAAATTGGATATACAAATATTAGAAATATACATATCTTCACTCTATCTCATGTTATTTACAATAATGAATTTCATGTGGATTGTGATCTAAATGTGAAAGGTAAATCAAGAAAGCCTTATATTTTTCAGATTGTATTTTTCAAAGATGCTACAATTTCTCCCAACCTACATGTACTCCTGCAGTCAGAGGCTAAATCCTATTGGATATTACTATCGAAAATGAGCATTCTTCCCACATCTGGTTAAAAGGTACAGAGAGAGCTTTGTGAATAAAGTGGCCCTTTGATATTTGTCTTTTATGTGTGTAAGATGTTGACAGGTGGAGAATAACATGTGAAAAAATATATTGATGGGAATGAACATGCAAGGTATACTTGGGTAATGTTCAATGCTTAGCTAGAGCAATGTAGAACTAGATTCAATGCAACATTATGGAAAATGAATTAGAATGAAAGGAGACTGGAATTGCTTATTTATAATCTGTATTATGAGATATCAAGTTCCTGCAAAATAATATAGCAATGGGAATGGGAGCCTGGAGCAAGATTCAAGAGACATTGCAAAATGAGATTTACAGAAATTGACAACTAATTAGGTATAGGCATGAATAGTAAAAAATCAAAGATCATGTCATGGTTTTAAACTTCAATGATTAGTGAAATAGTGGGGTTATTTACAGAAATAGGAAATCCCACAGTCCTGAAGATTGAAGAGAATTTAAACATCACTTACTTGAGAATCTTCTCTCTGTGGTCCTGCAAGAGGTTAAGATACAGCAATGGTAGATATAATATTCAAACATCAGTCCTGGTCCTGGCATTTAATAGCTGTGTCACCTTGAACAAATTACATAAACTTTCTTTGCTTTAGCTCCCTCATCTGTAAAACCAATAATAACATGCCCTATTTCAGAGGATTGTAAAGTGCCTGGCACACCCGTGTAAGTGTTCAATAAGTGTTAGCTAGCATTATTACTACTATTTGAATGAACATTTAGAATACGTTGATAGGTATTAGAGATACACATTCCGCAAACATGCACTGTAAAGTAAGACTGTTCCCAAGGTGAATGTTCCACTTCTCAAAGAAACTGCAGCCCTAACAGTGAAGAAATGTAACAATTGTGGCCCATACAGATAGATCAACCAAGTATTTAAAACGATTGTAGAGAAGCAGGAATTGAATCTAAGGTTGTTAGAATAAATAGAAAAAAATGTGAAGGGTAAAAGAAAGTGATTTAACAGGCATAAAGAATAAACTTTCATCTCAGTCAATCCATATATCGAACCTTCAAATACTCCTGCTAGAAGCTGCTTCCAATGAAATATACTAGGATATGTCTGTGTTTCTTCAGATTTGCATCAAGAAGATTGACTCATCCATAATGAACCCCTACATCTCTCTCACACTCCTTGTTGATGGTCTGGATTATACTATACACTGAAATGATTTTCCATCAGTTGACTGTCTTGCAAGAATATCAATATTCTTTGTAGTTGAATATCATGTTAGTAGTGCTACTGAAGGAGAAATGGTGTTGTTCCATACTATCAAGGATTTTGTATTATTGAAAATAAACTCATTGATTTTTGTTGTTGTTGTTCTAATTAATGTCTTGCAGTATGGTTGCATTTCAAACGCTGTGGAATAGAAAATCTTTCCCTTTCATGTTGAATGTGCCATGCATCTCAAGAAAAATTATAGCTGCATGCTTTGTATTATCAGTCAGGATATGAATATGTAGACACAATAACTCAGGATTAATTTTGTACCGATAACATTAGTCTACTCACTTGAAAACTTCATCAGTTTCTGCTGAATTGTATATTTCTTATTAGGTTTCCAAATAAACACTTCTTGTAGACCAATATAAACATCTAGAAAACTGCATGAGTGATGCATTTAATTTTAAAGGAAATCTTCAAGTATACAAAAATAATAATAATTTTACACATATAAAAACAAATAAACTTATCATGCTCAGTTCAATCATCCAGAGAGATGCCTCTTTAACAACTTGTGACTTTGGCAGTGAGTACCAATGAATAGTAACATTTCAAAAGAATAATAAATACCACATTTTTTATTTCTTTTTTTTTCGTTTCAGAGAGGAAGGGAAAGGGAGAGAGAGATACAAACATCAATGATGAGATAGAATCGTTGATAGGCTGCCTCCTGCACTGGGGATTGAACCTGCAATTCGGGCATATGTCCTGACCAGGAATCGAACCTTACCTCCTGGTTTATAGGTCAATGATCAACCACTGAGCCATGCTGCCTGGGCTAATGCCAATTTTCAATTCATTAAGCAGGTAATAAAACAGTTTAGCCAAAATCATTTCTCATTTATTTTTACAACTTAATTTTGAGGTAAGCAAGTAAAAAAGTTATAAATTTGAGCTATTTGTTTTTCTGTGAATTTCACCCATATAGGTAGTCAAATGGATAATCAAGCAAAAAAATTTGATTTTTTTCCTCAATATTTTCACATCTATTACCCTCAACCATCATGCCCCCCAAACTCTACTGATTTGTAATTATTATGTCAATAATAGAAGCATTTTAGTAAACTAAGTATGTACAACCCCCTCATTATCATAAAATCTTATAGGAAATAAGTATTGTTGGCAAAAAATTATGCACTTCTTTAGGCACATATTGTATTAAGGGCAGAATAGAATTAGACAGAGAAATGTTTTATCAAAATAATCCATTCAGTTTGGTTTGTCTACATTTATAGAGAACATAAATCCTTCATTAGACTAGATAGATATATCTAAATAATGTAAAAGTAAATTCCAATTATATTATAAAACCTTATTTATAACTCAACACTTCAAGTTAAAAAAAAATGAAAGGTTAAATTTTCTAACACCCCAATTTGACAGTTTAATCACTAAAGCGAATGTTTTATTTGTGGGCCATATAGTCACCTTGTAAACTGTAGACTAGTTACTGGCCTGAAAACTTAAAGGTCCTATGAATGTGTATTATATTGCTAGGTATAATAACATTTAAACCAAATTGCGCTGAATTGTAACTTGCTCTAGCAAAGATGATGCTTTTTCTATAGGAAAGAGGGCATCTATGTACACTGTGCTTTTTGGTTGATGGAGAGGGGAAAAGATCAATAACCCACCATATTTTAGTGTGGCTGGGTACCTGGGTAATAAACGGAGCTGCCAACACACATTACTAAAGGAACATAGTGTAGTATGTTCCTTCATTTTCAAGCCTTATGTCAGAGGTATAAATGCACATACTCTCACAAGAAAGAGAAAAAGCTCATAGTGCTTTTATAAATCTAATCACCCTGACCTTATTAGAATACAATATCTATAAACATTGTTAAAGTATTTGTCTATTGTGTAATAAGATAAATTGCATAAAGATTAAACACATGTACACTATGATGAACTTTTGTGCATATAAAAAATATTCTTAGCCCAGCCAACGTGGCCCAGTGTTTGAGCATTGACCTTTGAACCAGGAGGTCACAGTTCAACTCCCAATCAAGGCACATGCCCAGGTTGGGGTTCGATCCCTGTATGGGGCATGCAGAAAGCAGCTGATCAATGATTCTGTCTGATCATTGATGCTTCTAGCTCTCTCTCCCTCTCTGAAATCAATCCTATATAATAAAAGGCTAATATACAAATTGTCCCCTTGGGAGTTTGACCAGGAGACTGGGAGTTCGATCACTCACTATGACATGAGCTGACCACCAGGGGACAGCGCGGACCATACCAGCAGCAGTGGCTGTGGCAGGGCCCTGAGGGAGTGAGGGAAGGAGGAGGCGGGGAGGCAGAGAGGCAGAGAACCTAATCAGCCATGATTGAGGCTAGGGACCCTACCCATGCACAAATTTCATGCACTAGGCCTCTAGTAAAAATATATTTTTTAAAAATATTCTTAGAAAATTCATAACATATCTGCTATTCCAGTTATTTAATATCTAAAATTCACATATCTTTATGTTAGGGATTCTGTAAAACAAGTTAAATTATTTCATTGCCCTGATTACTCCTATACAAGTTTCTTGATTAAAGGTTTCCTCTTGACTTCTAATGACCCTTAGATTGGTTAATTAAGCATCTATTTGGAGTATATGAAAATGTAATATATTTCTCTCTAATATTTATGGTGACTTGGACAATCCAAAGGAACTCAAAATTCTGGTTGGAAACCTCTAAAATATATTCACTGGTGTAAACATCTAAAATATATTCACTGGTATAAATCTGCTCTCCAGTGGGAGGAGGGAGAAGAAGGGAAGGATGATTTATAGCAGTTGCCAATTTCTGTAGTGTAAAAACTTCTGTCATGGCCAATTCAAGCTACCACATGATGTCACTAAGCCCAGATTCAGGAAGAAATGTGCCTGTATGAGCTGGCCCCAGCAGAACACTGACCTCTTATTTTGCAACTTCAATGACTGACAATGACATTAAATTGCAACTGTCCCTGGATGACAGAGGCTGATAGAAGGATCTTATCTATTATCTAAAAGAAACATTACAAAGTTGCTAATATACCTTGTCTCCCAAAACAGAGAGCAAGAGATAGAAAAAAATTGCAGAACACTTCTTGAATCTCTTTCTTTCCTTACGGCCTTGCAGTATGATATTCTAAGAATACTGGTGACACTTCATGGAGCTCATCTTCTTCTAAATGAAGGAAAGAGCACTGTGTGACAAATGGTGACGAGCCCTCACCACCACCACCAGCCTACAATATTGGATTTTCCAAGAGTTTCCTCACACACAGCCTCATGTTCGGTCAAGAAAAATGAAGCACTAGTCACATTAAGAAATATACCCAAAGCTTAAAACCCTGATCTGCTGACTGAAAATCTGGAACTTTTGACCCCTATTGCAGTTGAGAAAGCTGCACTGGGGCCTATATAGGCCACACCATAATCATTTTGGTATTTGATTTAACTTTCTTCTATTAAAATTGGTTCTTGTATCACCAAAGCTTAGCTCTTCATCCTTTCTAGTAAAGTATTAAGACTGTCTACCTTTTATATAAATGATTTATAGATACCAGTTTCCAAAAAAAGGCTTTATTGCCACCAATTGTGTTTTCCCCCCTGAGATCCTTCATTTGGTTATGGAGAATTTCTCTGCAAACACAAGAATCATGGCATTAAAGACCTTGTTCTCCCATAGACATTGGTGCTTTCTGTACTAAAGCGGATTATCTTAAGGCATTATTTAATAGTTTTTCTCTTTCTTTTTTCTTTTTTTACAAGAAAACTTTAAATACTATAAATTATCAGGAATCCAGTAAACAATCCAACAAATGGCAAAGAGAGGATTTTTAGAGCCTATTCAGATTAAGAGTCTCATTGCTAAGAAAACTGATACTAAAAATAATAAATCAAATGTATAACAGAATCTTGAGCTATCAACTGAGATTTATATGCTCAGGAACTACCATGGCAGGAATTTTATGTTAAAACTTTTAGAAGTATTTTTAGCTCCCTATATGGAAACAAAATTTTTTTTCTGGTCAACTACACAATAATTAGTAAATAAAATTCTCACCAGGTTGGTATAACGAGAAGATGGCTTATAAACAACAGAAATTTGTTTCTGATAGTTCTAGAGGCTGGCAAGTTCAAGAGTAAGGTTCCAGCAGATTCAGTGTTGAGTGACAGTCCAATCCTAGTTCATTGATTGCTATCTTTTCACTGTCTCCTCACTTGACAGAAGGGGCAAGGGAGCTCTCTGGGATCTCTTTTATAAAGACACTACTTGCATTCATGAGGACTTTATCCTTATGACCTGAACACCTTCCAAACGTCCTAATTCCAAATACCATTACATTGGGGATTATTTGGCTTTAATATATAAGTGGGAGGTGGGAGGGAAGAAGGAACACAAACATTGAGTCTATAGCATTCTGCCCTGGGTCTTCCAAAATTCATGTCCTTCTCACATGCAAAATATATTCATTCCATCCCAATAGCCCCCAAAGTCTCACCAGCATCAACTTTAAAGTCTTAAGCCTCATTTAAATATCATCGAAATCAGATGTGGGTCAGACTGTAAGCATGATTCATCCTGAGGCAAGTTTCTCTCCAGCTGTGAAAACATGTTATGTGCTTCCACAATACAATACATAGCAGAGGCATAGGATGGGCATTCCCATTCCAAAAGGAAGAAATAGAAAAAAGAAAGAGATAACAAGATAAAAAGTAGGTTCCAAGTAAATCCAAAATACAAGGCAAACTCCATGAGATCTTAAGGTTTAGGAATAATCCTATTTGGCTTAATGCTCTACCTTCCAGATTCATCAGGGCTGTGGTCCCACCTCTGCAGCTCTCTAGAGCTCAAGCAGGGAACTCAACTGGTCTGGGGTCTCTGAAGCAGCTTTGCCCCAAAGCTCATGTACTCTGTACACTAGCAGCTATGGCACATCTTGAAGGAACATTACAGCCTGTACCACCCGTGGTCACTGGGGCCACACCTGGGCTGGCTGAGGAGTGCAGGGAGCAGAGCCTGTGTTGGAAGGCAGTTCCAGGCCTTGCTCCAAGGTCCCAGAGGCACCAGCTGCCCCAATTTGAAAAGGCTCAGCCACCCACATTGCATTCTGGGATCATGATTGGAGGGGCACCCTGATGATTTCTGAATTACCTTCAGAGATAGACCTCCATTGTGTTGAAAAATTGCTACCTGGCTTCTGTTGAGATGGCTAACTATCTTTTTATCCATTGTTGTTTAGCCACACCCTTAATGTTCTCTTCTAACCACCCTTTCTCATCTTTTACAATATGGATAAGCTAAGAATGTTCCAAATCTTTAAGTTCTACCTCCTTTTTAATTAACAATTCAGTATTTAAATCATTTATCTCTTCTCAAATATTACAATAAGCAGTCAGGAGGAATGAGGCTGCTCCTTCAACACTGTGCTTAGAAATAGGTTCAGCTAAATATTCAATTTCATTGCTTGAAAGTTCTCCTTTCCAAAAAACTCTAGGACACAAATACGATTCAGCCAAGTTTTTTTGCCACTTTATAACAAGATTCACCTTTCCTCCAGTTTCCAATGTTCTTCATTTCCACCTGAGGCCTCATCAGAATGACCTTTAACATCCATATTTCTACCAACATTCTGAAGAGTACTTAGATGTTCTCTGTGAAAATTAATGCTTTCTCAATTCAGGTCTATCTTTCAGAACCTTCTCTTTTCAGTTCTTCTCTTTTCTAAGTTCCCATCAGAATCACCTACATTACATTCCTGGTAATATGTATTTTTGCCACAATGCTCTGCTAAATTCTTCTGGCTTCTACCTATTACTTACTTCCAAAACCACTTCCGTATTTTTAGGTATTTGCTACAGCTCCTCATTTCTAGATTTTAGCTCAAGCCCATTCATAGTGGGTTCGGTGGGTACTCGAATCTACCCTGTGTAGTTAGTTCCAGAATGCATAATTGCAATGGACATACTTAGCACTGGGCATTGGTTTCCCATTGCTTTTGTGAACTGTAGAGTGAGGGAAATAGTGCTGGAAAAGACCAAGAGAAAGCCATTAGGACTTTAGGAACTTTGATATTAGGACAATACTAAATCAAGGCAATATTGCGTCTCTAGAAATTAGAGCTACCATAAAGGACTTGAAATACACAGGGATGGTGATTCTACCACATCCCCTCAACACTCATATTTGTCCTGTGCATAAGGTAGAGGGATCTTAGAGAATGACAGTTAATTATTGTAACCTCAACCAGATGGTGACTCCAAGTGCAGCTAGCATACCAGATGCGATCTTGTTGCTTGAGCAAATGAACACATCCCATGGTACCAGATACACAACTATTGATCTGGAAATTTTCTTTTTCTTCTACCTGTTCATAAAGTCCACCAAAAGCAGTTTTCTTTCAGCTGTCAGGGCCAGCAATACACCTTTAATGTTATATCATCTATCCAGCCCTATGTTATAGTTTCATTTATTAGAATCTTGATCACCTTTCCTTCCAGAAGATATTACCCTGGTCCAGTACATTAATGACATGCTGATTGGATCTAGTGAGCAAGAAGTAGCCACTACTCTAGACTTACTGGTAGCACAATTGTGTGTCAGAGGGTAGAAAATAAATCTGACTAAATTCAAGGGCCTTCTACTTCAGTGAAATCTCTAAGGGTCCAGTGATGTGGGGAATGTCTACCTATGTTTGCTAAAGTGAAGGATCACCCCAGCAGGTTTAGCTCAATGCATAGAGCATCGGCCCTCAGACTGAAGGATCCCAGGTTCTATTTCAGTCATGGATAGACACCTCAGTTGCAGGCTCAATCCCGGGCTCTGGTCGGGGAGCATGCAGGAGACAACCAATAGATGTCTCTCTCACATCGATGTTTCTCTGTCTCTCTGTCTTTTCCCCTCCCTTCCAGTATCTCTAAAAATCAATGGAAAAATATCCTCTGGTGAGGATTAACAAAATAATAATAATAATAATAATAATAATAATAATAATAATAAAAGTGAAGGATAAGTTATACTTGGCCTCTCCTACAACAAAGAACGGGGCACAAAGCCTCTTTGAATTTCGGAGGCTATTAGTCCTCATTGGGGGCTGTTGCTCTGGCCCACTTACTGAGGGACCTGAGAAGCTGCTATGTAGTTTTCAGTGGATCCCAGAATAAGAAAAGGCTCCTACAACAGGTCCAGGCTGCCGTGCAAGCTGCCCTGATCCTTGGGGCATATGATCCAGCAGATCCAGTGCTGCTTAGTGAGAGGCAGATTGGGGTACTGTTTAAAGCCTCTGATAAGCCCCTATAAATGACTCAAAGTGCAGGCCTTTAAGATTTTGGAGTAAGTCTCTGTCATCATCTTTAGAAAACTACTCTGCTTTTGAGAAACAGCACTATGTGATGTTGCTGAATGTGGGATTTGGAGAACCAGGACAAGTGGTTTCTCACTTTCACCTGATGTGATATCAGCTTGGTTCCAGGAGACATGACTGTGGACAAACTCTGTCAGCAACTTCTCCAATGATGACATTTCCTCTTCTCAGATTTTTAAGAAAAAAAATCAGCCTTGCCAGCAGAAGGCAGGAAACCAGCATGAGAAGTATCAGAGTCTGACTATTATCTTGAGAAGAAAATAACGACAGTTGTTAAAAAATGTTTTAACTGACTTAAGACACTTGCAATTCTACATGTTTCATCTCACTGCCTTATATAAAAAAGAACAAATTAATAGATTAGGGCTTAATGTGGTACCTCATGATATTATTATAAGAAATTAGAAAATAATTCATTACAGTGTTTAATAAGACACCTAGTACATGGGAAGCATTCAATACATGATTTCATTGATGACTACTATTATACTGTCTACAAAGCTTCATGCAAACAGGAAATATGAATTCTCCAACATTAAATGTGCAAGTAGAAAATGAAGCTGGGGTGGAAAAAATGCTCATGGCCATTACATGTCTTAGTTTTTCTCTATGAAATAGGAGCTAACAATTTTTGTATGATGGAATAGCTGTATATTTCCCCAATATTTCTTGATTTAGCAAAACCAGTCTTGCATGAACAAGACATATGAAACTACAACTCTCTAAATTCTAGATTCTGATTATGAGAATCAAAAGCTAGATTTCCCATACATAGGACTTCACTCTTCTTGTCTCTGGTAATTGCACACACACACTCACACTGAGAGAGACGGAAAGACACAGAGAGAGATTTATACTTCCAAGCATGAACTTAAAGCCCCAGAAAACACTTGGAGAGTGTTCAAAGGGAATTAGGACAAAGAGAGAAAAGTTGCATTCTTGGTCATCTAGCAGCATCTCTCACTCCCCAAGCTTTACCCTATGTAATCTCCTCACAGTAAATCTTTTATAAATGTTTCATTTCTTTCAATCATATTCAAACAAACAAACAAAAGAGATACTAAAAGCAAGGAATCAAATTCTTTCTCATCTTGGAATCAATCATAGCCCTTTTGGGAACCAATATTAAGGGTTTAGTACATATGCTGGATCTTCTCCCTTTGCCAAACAAGATGCACTTTCCACTCCAAAGGACATGGCTCTGTGCTCTGTGGTCTATACCAATGAGCATCCTTATTCCCAAGCTTGTGGGTGGGTTTGGCTAAAGAAAGATAAATAAGGGGTTAGAGAACAATTTAAAAAGCATGTATCCCTTTGGCTCCCTCCCTGACACTCGTGGTTTGAAATTGGTTACGTTCAAAAGTCATGGTTCCTATCCAGCAGTCTTCCTCTGTAGCTACATGTATCAGTAGAGGCTGGGTAAGAAACATGCCCACTGAAATGACAAAAAATTAGGAAAAGGAAGTATACAAATTTAAGAGAAACTAACAGAGATGGTGAAGCAGCCTGTAGGTAACAACAATGGTGAGCCATTACTACTCAAGCTTAGAGTCATAAAGGGCGAGAGTAGTTATACAGGTATCTCCAGGTGTATCTGTAGGGCAGGGCCACGTGCAACTGCTGCTGACCTATAGCCTGGCAAACACAGTGCTAGAGAGGTAAAGACCCCAACCTTTCTCTTTTTTTCATCCCTAGATATCTTGCTATAATAGTAATAATTCTTCTGTCATATAACTATTAATGATATATTATAATTACCTTTTTTAAGAGATGTTATTCATTGACAACAACAGAAAAGAATGATTATAATATATTGTTAAGTAAAATAAGCAGATTTCAAAAAAGTGACAGTGTTGGGTGGGGCTTTGGAAAAAAATTTTTTTTTAATTTTTTTAAACATTTCTTTCTGCCTGGCCAGTGTGGCTCTGTGGTTGAGCATTCGACCTGTGAGTCAGGAGGTCAAGGCACATGCCCGGGTTGCGGGCTCAATCCCCAGTGAGGGGTGTGCAGGAGGCAGCTGATCAATGATTCTCTCTCATCATTGATGTTTCTATCTCTCCCTTCCTCTCTAAAATTAATATACTATATATTTTTAATTTACCCTCTTCTTTGTTCTGCCAAAGTCCACAAAGTCTTATAAGAAATTAAACTATTTATTAAAAATATTTTTAATGTCCTAACAAAAATAGAACAACTTTATGACTTCAGGGTAAAGAAAAAACGTTTACAAATTCTATAGAAAAATAATGATGAACTTGACTATATTACATTTTAAACTTTGGTACAGAAAATATAGGAAGTTAAAAGGCAAGTCACAATTTGGGAGAAAGTATTTTAAATGTATGTTATTGACAAAGTACATAAAATGTATAAAGAAAATAATATACCATATACATTAACAAGTAAAACCATAAATGTCTAAAAATTAGCAAAAATGAGAAAAATGAACCTCTTCAGTTTAGCCTCATAAATAAAAATATGGACTCTGGACACAAGGTCTGAGTTTGAATCTCAGCTATACCAATTACTAACGAAGTGAATTTGATCAAATCAATTCAATTAGTCATCTGTATAATGGGATAATGAAAGTATTTATCTACTAGAGTTTTTGTGAAAGTCAAATGAATTAACACATGTAAAAGTGCTTATTAAACTCCCTGACTCATAGTTAAGAGTATTATAAATGCTAGCTTTTAATTTTTTATCATTATTTTAATTGAAGAAATAAAAAATTATTCTAAAAGTTTTATGAAACACTAAAGGTTTACAAATTCCTAAGCCAAATTTGGAAGGAAAAACAAAACAACAATAAAGAGTGAGCATTGCCCCCGCAGTAATAAAACATCCTGCTAAGAAATTATAATAAAAACATTATGGCCCAGAGGGAAAAAAGCAAACAAATTGGGCCATGAAAAAGTTGTTATTTTTCAGTGATAAAGGGAAATGAGCCATTTAGGAGCACAAGAAACTAAATAGGCATTAGTGCTCCTGTGACCAATCTGTGCAATAAATCTCCCAAAACCTTTCATCAGGGGTTTTCTGTGTAAGAGAGTTCAGAGTTCCGCCATCATTCCTAGACCATGAAGAATGGCAGAGAGCTCCTCATCTGAATGCAATTGTCAAGAGATCAACCTCTGGCCATTCTCCCAAGCTTGTGCCATCATAGAGGGATGGAAATTCATTTCAGACACACAATGGAGCACAGTCATCTCTCTCGCTTCATAGACTTCATGTTGACCAATACTTCCGAAATGAAGGCAACTCCTTCCCCCAAAGCTTTATTTCCATAAAAAGTGTTTATTAGTAGCTCAGTACAAAAGGACAAGACCTATAACCAGGTATGACTCTAAACATTGTGTAAAAGGTCATTGCTTGACCATTCTTCCAGTCGATGAACTGTTACACCAACTATCCCCAAAGGTTCTTTCCCTCACAAAAATTAAAGTGAAAATGTTCCCATGTAGTGCCCCTATAGTTCAGCTCTATTTTAATCAGAAAGTGCTTTGCCAAAATTTATTGAGTCAAAATCTCTGACGTTAGGTTGTAAACACAGCAACCAAAGGGATCTGCTCCTATGTGTACTTTATATGTGTCCCAAGCTGTAATTCACAAGAACAACTGACGAGATTGTGGCTATTTCTCACTTGTCCACAAGCAAATGTCTCACATTTACCAAGATCATGGATAAGGTCATCAGTGAAGAGTTGATGGCCACAGCACAGTGTCAGAGGTGAGCTCACACACTAAAAGTGTGGCCGTAAACATTCTCAATTGGTCTCTTTGCCATACAGCAAAAAGGGATACAAGATCTATGGGAAGGTTGATGAAAAGAAAAACTTTCCTATAACATCTCTGTCGGCTGGACAACTTTGCCTTACCTTTATGGTGGGAAATTATAAATAATAAATCAAACAAGTATCTCCAGATACAAGGAATGCCCCTGCTCATTAGCAGTATGAGAGCAGGTGTCCACAGGTAGCATACCATCTCAAAGGGCAAGGTTCTGAGGAGCAATGTTTTCTTAATTTGAGACAAGCAGTGATAAAAAATAGCTGTCTGAATTAAATCATACAACCAACACAGATCCCTGCCTAATATCATGCACCATAGTAAACTATTCATGGATTAAACAACTAAAGGAAGTGAAGAAATAGGGTTGTAGTGGGCTGTGTCAGTGCACATCGAACTGAGACCCTCTGTATTTTGAAAACCATCTAGTTAGGTCTGGATTATGTGACAGTTTCTGACTAACCAAATGTGAACAGAAATAGCTTGTGTTGCTTCCAAGTCAAGACAGTTAGGAATCTATGTGTTGACTAGGATACCATGTACCAGTTATGAATCCCAAAGGTGCATAGCAAAGAGCATCACTATGCCAACCACCAGGAATAGAAGTTGAGATAGTTCTTCTCATTGTATACTGGTATCAGAGTCACCAAGGAAAGCACAACACAGTCAAGCCCTGGATGGAACACTCTCCTAACACAGACCAAGACCAGCTCTAATAGTGGGTGGTGGTCCCCAGTGGCCAGCAGTGACACAGGGCAGTTTGCCCACATGCACTTCTCTCATGCTGCCGTGTAAAGAGCCTGTCCCCTCCCTGCAGAGGACAGGTATAGCAGTGGGATTGGCCAGGTGCCGTGTGATGCACATGCTTAAGCAGAACAAAAGAGCACTCATTGAACCTAAAACAGGGGGAAATATTTCTGCACAAGGTGATAGAGCTGGCAAAGGCAGTGTGGGCTCTTTATCTCTTGGTAAGGAAGTGTTCTAGGCCGGAGGCCAATTCTTACAGGGCCAAGTGTGGGGGTCAAAAGATTGTGTGCATGAGACTGCCATTGCCAACAGTGTGCTTCATCTGTTTCTCTTTCTTTGTTGCGGTGATTTGGAAGCCCTGTGTTCCAGATGGCGCCATTACAAGATTGTGAAGGGCTGCCTGACCCACATCAGACCTTGTGTGAAGAAAATATAAATTTTTATTGTGTTAATTTACTGAAACTCCAAGGTCAATTTGTTATTGCATCACAGAGTAGTACATCCTAACTAATACAATGGGAAAATCATTTTATAACCTGTCTGTGAGAAAGGACTCTAACTATAAATTTAAAGACAAAAGCTATAAAAAGAGAGAGGTTTAACTACATAAAATCTGTTACTATTATGTGTCAAATTACTAAAAACAAAATTAAAGGTTGAAAAAAAACTAAGAAAAATATTTCCTATATATATAGCAAGAAAAAAATATTACTATCTTAGCTTACAATAGACAAATATACAAATTGACTGCACCTTCGCTACACCCAAGCCACGCCCACCAACCACGCCCACCAGGAAACTGTTGCAGGGATGTTGGGGTGTGGTGGAGCCCAAGGCCAGGAAAGCCGCCCGAGGCTTTCCTGGCCTTGGGCACCAGCGGGGAGCCTGCACGGATCGCAGGAAACCACTGGGGGTCGGCTCCTGCGATCCTTAGCAGGGATGTTGGGTGCGGCCGAGCCCAAGGCCACTGCCCGGGGCCAAGCCCCAACCCTGAAAGAAGGCAGAAGGCGGTGGCCACAGCCAAGGCCTGGGTCCCCAGGTGAATGAAGGTCTATTCGTGCAATAGACCTTCATTCACCTGGCTGCCGGCAGAAAACTGGTGCAGGCAGCCAGGTGAATGAAGGTCTATTGCACGAATCTTCGTGCAAACGGGCTACTAGTTTTTAATATATGAAGAATATTCAAAGACCAATAAAAATGAAAATAGAAAACAGGCAATGAAAATTAATAGATGTCTCATTTAGGAATTGCATCTCATTGCTAATAACAGAGACCCACATTAAGTAAGTTAGAATTTTAACCTTTATGTAAAATAAATCTGGAGATAAGAGGCCTAGAATTATAAAGGAGGCTCTGGGTATTGTCATGGACTCAGGATTGATCTTTATTTCTGTTCATGCTTCCATTTGCAGTCAGTGTTGATCCAATTTGGCAACCAACACTCCAATCATCTTGTATAAGTAACTCTAGCAAGGATTTTCCAAATGTCCTACACCAAAACTTATATCCACATCACATTGGCCATCTTCAGAGGATACTGGGAAATTTCAGTGTTGTGGTAGTGATGAGGAGAATGAACTTGTATAGGCACAGTTCGCCCTTTGTGCAACCAAGCATCTATGCTCTCTCTTCTCTATAAAAAGAACATACACTTTACCTTCCCTCGGTGTCACATCCAGTTACAGGATCCATTGCAATGTCCAGGACCTCTAGTCAACATACAATCCCCTCCAATGGGTCCTGAGGACGTGTCTCATGGTCTGGCAACCTATAAACTAAACTTTATCCATACTCAGCACTCATATACAATGGATAAAAAGAAGGAGGATTTCCTAAAGGGGCTGAGGGAATCTCCTATATGGAAAAGTGGAGAAACACAGGAGTCTCTGATCCTCCTGGGCAAGAGTAAGGAAAGGCCCCTGTCCTGGGACAGAGTGAGTTCTTGGTGAGCCAGTTTGAAAATTCCTGGTTCACTCCTCTGAGAAGGTCTCCTTGGTCCCCAGTTCTCCATGGCCTCTGCCTCAGCTCTCTGAGTGGGCCCTGCGACCACTTCCTCCTGACAGCTATGCAATTCTAGCTCATACTGATACCAGTCCAGGGACCACAGGTCACTTTAGGAGGCAAAGCACTGGCTGCTGCAGGTCATATTTGTGGGGCTTTGGGCAATATAGTTCTCTCAAAATAATATTCACCTACTAATCTCTCCACATCCAGTCTTCTAATCTCTTCATTTCTCTGATTCCATGTAAGAGTATCCACAAGGCAAAAACTTCATCTGGACATAGTTTTTAAATCTAAGGATGGGGAGGGGTTAGTTATTTTTTTTTTCTGCCTCTGTCCTATGCTTCAGTGAGAACACATCATTACTCCTTAATTTTAAAGGAGGTTTTTGGTGAGTGCTTTATGACAAATCACACTGCCACAAGCAGAGGGGAGATTAGATGAAAAGTTTGGTGAAATGGTGGAAATTGTTGCAGCTGGGTAGTGGACACATAAAGTTTATTACATTATTGTTTCCATAATTGTGGGTACTTGACATTTTCCATAATAAAAGCTTTTCTAAAACAATTAAAATGAAGAGCAGAGAAGGTATTCAGCCTCTTCCCTGAAATCAGAATGCAGACTCCCAGGACCTGTGCAAGACCAACTAAATTAGCATCTCTGGGTAAGCATTGCTAATAAGTGTTTCTGGGGAGTCTCATGCCCTCTAAAGTTTAAGAAGCACTGCATTAAATATTTAAGGGGAAATCATCTTTAGTTTACCTTCCTCATTTAACAGTATGCCGCACATATTTATAAAAGTTGTCTTCAAATTATCGTTTAAAATATCTTTATAATAGTTTGTTGTGTTTATGCACTATAAATTGCAAGACCATTTTGGAAGTGCAAGTGGAACTACATGCAGAGCATGGGTGGGATTAGACTAATCCAAAAGGAAAAACTCAGTGTAGTGACTGGAAGACCTGCAGAATCTGGATCTATTTGGATCTACAGACATAGGAAGACGGAGGAGTACCGTTCTGGAGACGAAGGCAACAGGTACAAAACCCAACTGGCACAAATACAAACACAAAAGCTGAAGCTACATGTTGGAAGCCTCAAGTAAGGAGGTGAGGCAGAGAGAAAATGTGAAGGGATGAAGGGCCTTGGAAACCTGTTCAAGCTCTTAATAGGATATATGTTCTTGGCAAAAAAAAAAAAAAAAAGATGAAATGCAATTTTTTTAAAAGAGGTACATGTAGGTAGGGGGTGTGCATAGATACTAGAAGCAAAGACATCAATTAGTAGGCAACTCCAATATCGAAAATGAATAAAGGTCCAGTCATGACTGCTGGTGATGAAAAGGAAATAAAGGCAGACCTGATTCTGGTCGCTTCCAGAATATACCAGTGTATACTGTGGTTTATTTACCCCTTGTAATTGAGTACTGCCTGATTGGGTAGTGTCTGCTTCGATCACTCAATGCTCTGTGCCTTTATGAAAAAAAAGATTGAAGATGGCAGACACTGTGTCAGAAAAATCATCAGTGTTCATTAAAATCAGGATAGTAAGCAAAATAGTGATGCTGAATGTCAAAAACCAACATGGATATTTCTCTTTTTAATCTGGAATTCTATCCTAAGTGATTTTTTTTAACTGTTTCATAGTTACTAGACTAAAGCAAATCAGAATTTAATGTCTTTCAAGACTGTTCAAACAGAAAGAGTAAAAAAAAAAAACAGGATTGAAATACCTTTTTATTTTGGTCAGATATAACAATAAACTGCTTTGTCCCATTACAACTTTAAAATAGAAATAATTCTTAAAATATTCTATTTGTCAAAGGCTTAATTTATTCTATTAGACCAATAAAAAGTGCTTTGGTATACCACACATTTTTTTATTCTTGCTTTAACTTGTTTTAAATTTTTATATAAATGTACTCATGCTACCAATGAGTATTAATGTTCTATTACTTAGAACATTATTTCATTTCTATAAAATTATTCATGGGAATAAATTATTTTAATTTTGTAGTACACTCTTGTTTATCTTACATAAGGCCAAAGTTATACATTTCTAAAATTAGTGATCCTTACCAACAAATTCAACCCAGTTTATACTTTTTTGAAGCAATAATTATTAAAGCTGATGGGAGAAAAATAGCAGAAACAGTTGTTTAGAAGATCAACTTTTCTTAAGATACTACTGTGATTATGCAAAAAACAAAAGTATCAGTTCTCATTATTGACATTTTTTCTAATGAAGTTTTAAAATAACCACTGCAAATAAGCTGTATCTAAGCAACCAGAGCTTTCCCATCTTCATAACTATGGCCATTACCAAACGCAACTACACTTTTACTTAACAGTGGTATTGAAATATAGTATTAACAGTATGATTAATGCCACCACAAGTGTTTCAAGTTTTTTTTTATAAGCATCTATGCATGTCCAACTTTTATATTCTTTATAATACATGTGCATTTCAATGAAATAATGACTTCCTTTCCAACATGTATGTCTTCAGGAAATAAGGGTAATTTAAAATTATAAAAATTTTTATTTCAAATCGTTTTTTAAATATTCAACTTTTATTTCGGAGACTATATCAATACGATACTAAATTCATGATATTAACTAAAATTATTTTTTTCAAGTGAAATTGACCAAATTGAGCTGTTGTTTTGATATTGCCTTGAAAGAATGTGTGCACACTAAAGGTGAGAAGCACTTTAAAATTAAATTCTTTTTCATTTAAGGGCGGAAATGAAAAGTAACAAACCAAGCAAACTTAGTTTACATAAGATATGTCGATGCATGCTGGCTGCATTGTTTTGCTAGGGCTGCTCTAACGAAGGACCACACTGGGGTGGCTTCAACAGCAGAGATTTATTATCTCATAGTTCTAGAGGCGAGAAGTCCAAGGACAAGCTATGTCAGCAGGTTGGTTCCTTCCAAGGCCTGTGAGGGAGAGTCTGTCTCATCCCCCTGCCTTAGCCTCTGGCACTCTTTAGTATTCCTGGGCTTAGAGACACCTCACCATGGCCTTTGCCTTCGTGTTCACATGACATTCTCCCTATGTACATGTCTATCTGCCCAAATTTTCCTCTTTTCATAAAGACATAAAATCATATTGGACATGTGCCTACCCTAATGACCTCATTTTAACTTGCTTACTTCTTATTAAATAAGTCATATTGGATTAGTACTTATCCTAATTACCTCATTTTAATTGATTACTTCTATAAAGACCCTATTTCCAAATAAAGACACATTCTGAGGTACTAGGGGTTAGGATTTCAACATATATTTTTTAGGGGAACATGACTCAACCCATAACATATGCAAATGTATATATTATGTTACATATACATATACTATAGTAGCATATAAAATGAACCCCATAGAATGTGTGATTTCCTCAAGGACATATCTTCTGTGTCCCCAGTCCTTCTGTCAAAAGTACAGGAGAAAGAGCGGTCACTGAGGAATCTGAATTCAGCTCCACCACTAACTTACTACAAAATCACAACTGCCAAATACGTCAGTTTCCTTATCTTTAAATTATTTTAAAAAGGATTTGCATGGATGATTTCTAAGATGTGTGTGTGTGTGTGTGTGTGTGTGTATGTGTGTGTAGGGCTTTATAATGTAAAAATAATACATGGGTATGGTTAGAAAAAATAAGTCAAACATTATGAAAAGATTTTTCATGAAGTATAAGTTTTCCTTCCATTCGAAACTCTTAGTACCTCTCATCAACTACCATGAACAGATTCCATGGATCATTTTAGGAACATTCTCTGCATATATATGTCCATTCCTCTTCCACAAATGCTATTCCGAACCTTACTTACTTCTTTGTCATTGGTTTTTGTTCTTTGAGGGAAAAGGGGTGGGGTGTGTGTGTGTATGTATGTGTGTGTGTGCAGTAGCAATTAGCTATTGTTATCTATATATATAAAAGCCTAAGCGACCATTACAACTGAACGACCAGAACGACCGAACAACCAGTCGACCAGTCACTATAACACACACTGACCACCACGGGGCAGACGCTCAATGCAGGAGCTGCACCCTGGTGGTCAGTGCGCTTTCACAGGCAACCTCCCCCAGCCATCCAACCTCCCGCGGTCCCTCCTCCTGGCTGGTCCCTTCCACCTGGCAGGCCGGCCAATCTCCCACAGTCCCTCCCCCTGGCCAGTCCCTCCCCTGGCCAGCCACCCCCGATCAGGGCTGGTCGACCTCCCATGGTCCCTCCCCTTGTCTATCCCCTCTCCCCCTGTCGACCTTCCATGGTCCCTCCCCTTGTCTATCTCCTCTCCCCCTGCCGGCAGGCCCCGATTGGGACTCAGCGAGATGGCCCCGATTGGCCCTGATCATTGGCCAGGCCTAGGAACCCCACCTGTGCATGAATTCATGCACTGGGCCTTTAGAGTACGTATATTTGCACACAAAAAATTTTGAACAGAAGTGGGGGGAGGGAAATGAGAGAGA
Source organism: Cnephaeus nilssonii (assembly GCF_951640355.1). Taxonomy (NCBI): domain Eukaryota; kingdom Metazoa; phylum Chordata; class Mammalia; order Chiroptera; family Vespertilionidae; genus Cnephaeus; species Cnephaeus nilssonii. The sequence goes on along the minus strand of NC_137080.1, from coordinate 70,958,381 downwards.
GAGTTTCTAAGATTCTTTAAAAACCTAAAATATTATAGTCATCTTAAGTTGACAGTGTTATTAATCAGAAGTGATCAAGGGTATAATTCTGTTCCAAATGTGATTGTAGTTTTAATACAAGTAGTTTGAAAACATTGTAATAGTGAAAGGACTTTTCAGTGATGTTATCTAGACCAAAATTGATTATTCTGTCATCAGAAAAGCAAATGTGTCTAAGCCAATAGACACTGAAGCAAGAGACAGAGTCAAGCATGAAGTTGAGGTGGGACATGGAACTGAAATGGCTTGAGACAGATTATCTGGCCACCTGAGCTAATGTGATCAGCTTAGAAAAGACTCAGATTGAAGCAAATCAGTAGGTGATATAAGCTGGGGGTTAGTTATAAGGGGAGTTGGCTCCCTGTGGGTCTGATTGTTCGAAAGGATATTTCAGGTCCTCAAACTCATCCTCATCAACTATACAAAGCCATGAGTTTGGGATTGGGTGCCTGCTATGATGTCTGCTTATACAGTAGACTTCTGATAAGTATACATTCACCAAATGAACAAACAAAAGAAAAATGCTGGTATCTGGACACTTGACAGCAAATATAACAAAGATGAACACTGTCCTCACAGTTAATGTTTAACACTGTACATTCTCATGAATTTGATTTTATGTTCCTTCTGGGAGAAATAGACTTAATATGATGTTAATTCAGATGTATGGCTACTTAAAGAAGGCTATTAGACCCATAATCAAGAATTTTCTGTTCAGCTAGAGCTAAGAAGTAGAGACTACAACTTGAAAATTTTCACCCAATATTCTTACTTTTAGGAATGAAAAGATATGTGAGTATGCTAGTGTAGAATTTTGGAACAGCCTGAAAAGAAAGCAATAGTATTTAACTCCTGACCTTATCGTTGATGTTAAGCCATATATGTAGCAAATATTAACTTTAGACTATTGCACAGTTATTTTGTAACCTGGTTTTTAAAACTAGTTTCTAAATATACTGATGTTCAAAGTTTTGGAATTAGTTTGATGAAAAAAATTATCAGACCATTTGTTACCACAATGAATTTAAGTGACGGAAACAAATTTAACACTAGGTTTTTAGGCTGCCTATGCAGAAAGATTCAGCCACTTGAGTGTATGTATTTGCCAAAAATCATGAATTGTTTTCTTTAATGACTCGAGTAAACATTGATTAAAATTGCCTTAAGAAATATCCACTAAACATAAACAAGGTAGACCATAATAGTACTATGCAGGAAGGTGTCTATATGTCTGACCTTCAAAGACCCTTTAAAGCCCAGCTGGGGTGGTTCAGTTGGTTGAGTGTCATCCCATGCACCAAGAGGTCACTGGTTCAATTCCAGGTCAGGGCATATGCCTGGGTTGAAGGCTTGTTCCCCAGTAGGGGATGTGCAGGAGGCAGCTGGTCAGTGATTCTCTCTCATCATTGATGTTTCTATCTCTCCCTCCCTCTCCCTCCCTCTCTGAAATCAATAAAAATATTTTTTAAAAGACCTCTTAAATGTTATAGTTCACCCAAAAAAAATCTCACAACATAAGAGGCCAATTCTGCTGCCTTGAGCTTGCCCAATGCTGGGGATATTTATTACCCCTTCTCCTACACTTTCGAATTCTTAGTTCCTATCAGGGTGAAGACATAACAAAATTTACAGTGAGAAAGTGACAATGAAAAGAGGAAGGAGACAGACTTATGCTCTCTCTGTATGTGACTTTCCCCCGGCAAGGACTGGAGCTCCACCTGAGCTCACATGAGTCTCCAAAAGGCAGAAGAGTTTTCATTCATCCTTTGAACAGAGTCATGCTTTTCCTCTAGGTATATTTTTAAATTTCCCCATGGATAAATTAATAAAAGATGAGATAATCCCTAAATCCCTGGGATTTTTCTATTGTTATAGCATTAAAAGCCCTTAGAACTTTCCAAATGGATGAGTTCTTGCTTTGGGGTTAAACAAAACAACTGGTAGTATTCTGTTCCTTGCCAGTCCAGAGGATATACAAAAGCTTGGTCCAAATTTATAGATGAGAAAATGGAATAAAAAGCAGATGATCTGTTGGAGCAAGGAGAAAAGGAAATATAAAGGCAAACAATGAATGTCTTTTTTATTTTAAATAAGCAATGTTTTAATCTTTTCATTTCCATATGTATATATATATTATACGTTTTCATAACTTTTTTTTTTTTTACTTTTTAAAGATGTTACCAAAGTAAAGGGGTCCATTTCCCTGTATGCACCAAAGCCCACTCAAATGCAAGCAGGTGTTTGCAGCCAAGAAAGTAAGGGTTTATTAATGGAGGAAATGGCACCGAGTGACAGGTAAGTTAGTGCTCAAAGACTTGGTTCCCCAATGGCTTCCAGAGGATGGGTTATATAGGGGGGAAATCATTAATCCTGGTGGCTAAAGGAGTTGAGGTCCAGGACTCTATTAATTGCTTGGGGTCAGGGTATCAGGTCCTGACATTAGCCATGGCATTGTTTTGTCTGATTTTATAAGGGTGTGTTCTGTAGGGCCATTCTGCTTTCTTGGGGCTGAAACACAACTGAAGGCAAGATTTTATCTTTAGCTTTACTAAAACTCTGTTTCTGCAGTCAACAGATCTGAGATTTTGTTCTTAAGACAATTTGATGCTGACAAGAATCTGATGTCTTAAGGCCTTAATGATTAAGGAAGGGACTGGACAGACAGAAAAGAGAAAGAGTCATGTTAAAGAAATGGAGTTTCTGCACTGTTACAAGGACAGAAACTACATTTTCAAATAGATAGTTTTGTTAAAGAAACAAAATTATTCCTGAGGTTTAAAGAATATTGTAAGTCACAAATAAATCCAATTCTGATATTAAACATCCTAATTATTTCCTGAGGTTTAAGGAAGATCAATCTGAAATTTTTTAGATTCCATGCCTTATTTTTATTTATGAATTTTTAAAAGAGAGTATATGTTTTACATAAGTTATGTCTTGTATTTATTGTATTTTAAATTCCTCAAACTATTCTAAAAATATTACATAACATACAATAATCAATAATCATGATTTATTCATTCATATAGTTTATCAACTTTTACTACACATCTACCGGTACTATGTGTAAAATGCTATGGAAGTGCTATTGAAAAAAAAAGAAAAATCTCACCCGTCTTTTCAAAAATTATTTGTTCTTCCAAATAAAGACAATGGCCAATAAATAAAGATATTAGAACAAGGATGGTTCTGTTGGTGTGGCTCAGTGATTGAACATAGACCTATGAACCAGGAGGTCACGGTTCAATTTCTGGTCAGGGCACATGAGCGGGTTTTGGGTTCAATCCCAAGTAGGGGGTGTGCAGGATGCAGCTAATCAATGATTATCATCATTGATGATTCTCTCTCTCCCTCTTCCTTCCTCTCTGAAATCAATAAAAATATAATTTTAAAAAAGGATGAGGATGAGCACATATAAAATATGAATATAGAAGAGACTTTTTTAAAAACAAACTAAAAGTAGAAACTCAAAGGACATAATAGATGTTTTGCAAGCAGGGTTGTAATTTTCCAACAATCAAATGAAAAACTAGATTTAATAGAGTATGTGGAGAATTGTAGTACTGAAGGAATCTGAAGATTTGAACCATCTCAAGTATCTATTTTTGTCCTATACAACACAAACTGAATCTCATTTTAAAAACAAAGCTATTAAAAATAAGGATGTTTTGGACATACATATAAATTCTTTAAGCTTACTAACTTAAATGACTAGTGTACATCAGTGATAAGCAAATTACCAGATTATGTGCATGATTTATTAATTTTGAAATCAGGGTCCAACCTGAGTTTCTCTCATCCCCAAAAGGCACATTATCAGGATTCAACTGTGGACTGGTTGACTGATTAGTTCTCAATATCAAGAATGTAAACTTCTGTGGTTAAGGATGCTTGTTTGTTTGTTTGTTTGTTTTTCTGTTTTGTTTCCTGATAAATCTCCAATGCCTTGGTGAGTACCTGGCACATAGTATGCACTCAATAAATATTAGCTGAATAAAGGTACCTACTGATTTGTTAATTTCACTTTCTACATTAACTACTTTTTTCACAACTATAAGATATCTGGAAATAACCTTAACGGTTTGGAAATAAAAAAATTTAAGTCATTATTGTATTTCCAGTGTCTACCTATATGGTAGACATGTCAATTTAGCCAGCCCGAACTACATTCCTCAGAATTCCCATCCTAGTGTGCTTTCAGAAAGAGTGAGCTACAAGAGATATTCTCTAGTTCTAGTGAGAGTTAGAAGACAGAAGGGAGGTGGCAGCCATTTTGTAGCAAAAACAAAAAATATCTCCTCTCCTTAATTCAATCAAACTCTAATCTAGGTGCTGCTGTGAAGGGATTTTGCAGTTATTTTTAAAGTTTCTACCCAGTTGACTTTAGGTTAATCAAATGGGAGATTACTGTGTGGACATGATGCAATCAGTGTGAAACCCTTTAAAACAGGACTTAGATCTTCCCTGAGTTCAGGACTTCATATGTCAGCTAGTGCTGGTGGGTTTCCAGCTGTCTTGTCAGCTTCCCTTTCTGACTGCCTGCCCTGTGGATTTCATGTCTGCTTAGCCAGCCCCTATAATTTCATATGTCAATTCTTTGTAATAAATCATTTTTCCCTACTTATCTCCAACTGGTTCTGCTTCTATGATTGAAAAGCAGACACAAAGCATATGGTCAGTAAATGTTAAGTGAATATGTGTATTTTATTTTATTTGTGTGTGTGTGAATAGGTATATTTTAGATTATTACTACCCATTGGCTTATGTTCATGAATGACTCACAAATGAGAAGACAATCAGAAAAAGTTAAAAGAATTTATGGCTACTCTTTCTTTGGGAATATGAATATGTAAAAAGTGACTTTTATTGGATGAATCAGCTATTCACTGATATTGTGGTTCTGGTACTACATATCTCAAATTATCTTGGCTTTCTCTTATGATTGAGCTCCGAACATCAAGGCCTATGACATTATTGAAAGCAAGAAGGAAAAGGATATGTGGAATACAGGTTTTGTGTTTTTTTTTTACCTGAGTAACTCTCAATCAGAAGAGAAAAATCTTCCCAGAAGCTTCCTGTGGTAGATGGTAAAAATGGCCACCATTCTTTGCAGTTCCTCCTCTTAGGAGGTGGATTCTATTATTCCAATGCTCACATATGTGCTAGCTGTGACTTGATTTAGTCAGCAGAGTGCACAGAAGTTATGTAGTGAGAGTTTCAAAATGTCAATAAAACTTGCACATTTCTACTTTTTGTTTTTTATATATTTCAACTAGAGGCCCAGGGCTCGAATGAAATCACGCGAGGAGGCACCCCGCAGGGCGCGGGGCGGAGAGCTGCTCCATGCACCTCCTGGTGACCGGTTGTGGTTGTGATGCCATTGATGCCTTTTCCCTTCCTTCCCCGCTCCCCGGAGCTAACATGCAGGAGATCGCCTGAAGGAAACTGGGGTCTCTTGTGCTCCACAGGAACCTGCCTGATCCAGGGAGGGTTGGGGTCATTCACTGCGGAAAGGCTCAATGTAAATGAAGCCCCTGCTTAGATAGGTGCCAGCTGAGCCGTTTGCATTTGCGGAGGGTTTATCATCCCTTCTGGCTGTTTCCTTGGAAACCACAAACTCAAGATAGCAGTGGAATGCTGCATCCCCTCATCTGAAACCCTGCTTCTCTGGCGCCGTGGGAGGTCGGGACCCACGCCTGACTCGCCCAACGCCAGCCGCTATGTGAGTCGGGCCTGACCGGCTCCGTGGGGGGCCAGGACTGGCGCCTGACTTGCAGTGTCCCCAGGACCCCCTGCCTGTGTCCCCTTTGGGGCTGCCCGAGCCACCACGCTGGCTTGGGCAGGCCCCCCCCTCTCTGTCTCCATCTCCACTCTGGGGCTCACCTGCCTGTGCAACCTCCTCCTGTCCAGTCATGACCCGTTATGGTGTCCTGGCCTAATTTGCATATTACCTCTTTTTATAGAGAGAAAGAGAAATTACCATGTGAAAAAGCCTACCTCCAGCCCTAGCCAGTTTGGCTCAGTGGATAGAACATCAGCCTGCAGACTCAAGGGTCCCGGGTTCGATTCCAGTCAAGGGCACAAGCCCAGATCATGGGCTCCATCCTTGGTGGGGGGGGCTAGCGGGAGGAGGCTAGTTAATGATTCTCTCTCATCATTGGTGTTTCTATCTCTCTCTCCCCCTATTTCCTCTCTGAAATCAATAAAATATATGTTTTTTTAAAAACCAGCCCCAATCTGATGATTGATGAAGACATAGGGCCTAGTCAATTATTTTGCCCTGAATAATCTATTGCCAACTCTACAATGTGAGTATGGTCATCCTGGATCATACAATCACCTGCTCACTGCCCACCTACCAGATGAGCAAGCTGAGGACAGATCAGTTGAGCCTGCCTGGACCAGAAGAACTACCCAGCCAAACCACAGAATCATGAACTAAATAAATCATTGATGTTTTAAATGACTAGGTTTGGGAGAGGCTTGTTATGGATCAAAAGTTACCTAATACACCTTTTTATCAGCCTTGTTTTTAAATCTTTTTCATCATTAATCAAGTTGCATTTCCACAACTAGAGACCAAGCATGGAAAAGGGAGAATTATCATGATTGACATAGACATACCATGTTTCAGCCTTTGGCACAATACACATTGCTACCTGATTAAAAAGATGTTTCTATTAGCATGGAAATAAAAGGTTTGGTTCCAGACAAGAAAAAAACAGTATCAGCTACTGCATACTGCAGTCTTTAGAGCAAACGAGAGAGGGAAAATGTTAGAGGTTTGTAAGGAGTCATAAACTTGCCTTGGATAATCCCAGATATGAACCTACTATAGAAAAACAGCACCAACATGTTTTAATTTAGAACTTAAAATATTGAATTATAGTAATTTCTCTTAGCCTCTAAAGGCAGTTACTACCTGCTATTTCTGGATGATGAAAATTTAACATAAATTCAATTTATTTCAAGAGATGAATATAAGATAATGTCCATAATTCCCAAAATGGTCTATGGATTCAAAGCAATCCTTATCAAAACTCCAAAGATATTTTTTGCAGAATTAGAAAAAAAATCCTTAACTCTTATGAAACCACAATAGCCAAAGAAAATTTGAGAAATAATTAGCTGGAGTTGTCCCACTTTTTATTTTAAAATATATTAAAAAGTTACAGCAATCAAGACAATATGATACTGTCATAAAAACAGACATATAGACCAATGGAACAGAATAGAGAGCCCAGAAATAAAACCATGCATTTACAATCAACTGATCTTAAACCAAGTTGCCAAGAATACAAAATAAGGAATGGATAGTCTCTTCAATAAATGGTATTGAAAAAACTAGATACCCACATGCAAAAAGATGAAATTAGATCTCTATCTTATGGCATACACAAATATCAACTCAAGTGAATTAAAGATTTAAACATAAAATCTAAAACCATAAAACTAGAAGAAAAAATAGGCATTAAACTCCTTGACATCGGTCTTAGTGTTGATATTTTGGAGATGACACAAAAAGCCAAGGCAAGAAAAGCATAAATAAACAAGTGGGACTACATCAAACTAAAAAGTTTTGTACCGCAAGTGAAACCATCAACAAAATGAAAAGGCAACCTACAGAATTTTTTTTTTAAATCATAAGATTTTCAAACTATATATCTGATAATGTTAATATCCCAAATATATAGGAAACTCCTACAAGTTAATAATAGTAAAACAACTCAAATTTAATTTTTTAATGAGCAAAGGACCTGAATAGAATTTCTCCAAAAGAAAACATACAAATGGCCAATAGGTATATACAGTATAAAGGTATTCAACATCACTAATCAATTACCAGGAAAATGCGAACATACCACAATGATATATCACCTCACACCAATTAGAATGACTATTATTTTTTTTTAAATTAAGATGAAAAAAATAAAGATAAGTGATAAGGAGGTTGTGAAGAAAAATAAACCATTGGACACTGCAAAATGATATGGATGTTCCGAAAAGAAAAAAAAATTAAATAGAACTACCCTGTGGTCCAGCAATCCCATTTTGGGGTGTTTATCTAAAGGTATTAAAGTCAGGATCTGCACTCCCATGTCTATTGCAGCATAATTCACTACAGCTAAGATATGGAAGTAACCTAAAATCCATTGACAGACAGATAAAGGAATGTAATATATACATACAATAGCCTCCAAAAAAATAAGGAAATCCTGCCATTGGCAAGGAAGTAGATGAACCTGGAGGACATTATGCTAAATGAAATAAGCCAGACACAGGATACCACTTACGTGAGAAATCTAAAATAGACAAATGCGTAGATGCAGAGAGTAGAATGGTAGTTTCAAGGGGCTGGGGGTGGGGAAAATGGGGAGAAATCAGTCAAGGGTACAAAAGTTTCAGTTAGGCAAGATAAATAGTCCTAGAGATCAATTGTACAACATAGTGCATATGGTGAGCAATATTGTATTATATACTTAAAAATTTGTAAGAGGGCATATTTTGAGTTAAGTATTCTTATTGCATATACACATAATTAATAATAATAATAACTAATAGTTAAGAAGATGGAAGAAAAGTTTTGAATGTGATAGATATTTTTATGGCATAGATTATGATGATGGTTTCACAAATATACACTTATCTCCACATTCATCAAGTTTTATACATTAAATATGTACAGAATTTTGTAAGTTGATTGTACCTCAATAAAGAGGTATTAAAAAATGGTAGAAAGTGGAGATCCAAGAGCCAGTGTACCCAGTGGTCAGAGTAGGGGGGGGGGGAAATGATAGAAAGTAAAACTTTAAAGAAAGGGCGTAGTAAATGCAGAAGTTAAAAGATTTCCCAGCTTCAATTTGAAGAAATAAAAGAAATCACCTCCATTTTACAGCATTAAAAATGACAGGGGATGCTTCTGCTCTTTGAGAACAAGAAAATGTACTGCCAAATGCACTTTTCTACCACCTGAAATCTCCAGAAGAATTGTGTATGTACAGTTTCAGGAAACACAAAAGGTAGAGCGCTTGTGGACATGGGAAGGACTCAATGATTCAGGGTTGCACTGAATGTTAGTTTTACAGGATACTGGCTGCACGTTGATTATCCAAATTAAATACAGCATGACCTTCCTAGATGGACAGAAGTTTTTATTAAGGCTCATATATTAAGAAGTTTTTGAAGTGGAGTCTAGGAATAAAACATGTTCTATTATAATTGGTTGCACCTGAAATGTTCTTCAATTAAGTAGTGTAGATTAGTCAAGGGCTAATGTCTGGGTAGTGGAGTATTCAAAGTAATAAATGGCCCCTGCCTTTGATTAAATGCAAAAATGAAGCTGACGTGTTTAATCAACCACAAATGCCTCTTTACAGCAAATAAGTACACTTTAACACATGGGCCATTATAACTTCTCTGTAGCAAGGAAAAGCTTTCAGTGTGTTTATCCAACCGATAATGAAAATACCATCATGCCGCAAGAGAGTCTCTTCTGCCTCTTGCTGCTCACAGCGGCATCTACACAGGCATCTACATCTACCAAATTGATCGTTTTACTGAGTTGAACAAAATAACCAATTGTCTTTTCCATGAAAAATACAGATATTTTTACTCTCAGGTTAGTGAAGCTTAGTGGAACAGCAATCCAGAAGGAGTGAAATATTACCCAACCCAATAAAGATGAATAAATCAAGCCAATGATTTGAAGTGGTTAAACCTTGAAAATGAAGAACATCAATATCTAGAGTGATGAATTGCCCTCCCCTTCTCCAAAGAGGTAGATAAACATTGCCACAGGTGTAGCGTTCCACTTTTCCACCCCTTCTTAGCACTCATTACAAACTGAGACTGTGTGCTCTCTTCACTCCTCACCATCTCTGTTTGACTTAGGCCACCTACTAATAAAATCACCCTGATATGGCTCAACTTCATGTTTGTCTACTGTCTCTGGACATGAAATTAGAACATACTCTTCCTCAAACATGATTTTTGTCTCTGAAAATTCCATAAGGAAAAAACGGGAAATTCGGAACATTCTTATTGACAGCTTATTCCTCTAAGACCTATAGACTTCTTCATCCTCTTTTCAGTGGTATAAAAGACTAAGTTCTCTAAGCAGCACCCCCACTTTAGCTAGACCTACAATGGGGAAAAGAATCCTACCAGGATCGGGCCTAAACGGGAAGTCAGACATCCCTCTCACAATCCAGGACTGCTGGCTCCCAACTGCTCACCTGCCTGCCTTCCTGATTGCCCCTAACTGCTTTTGCCTGCCAGCTTGATCACCCCCTAACCACTCCCCTGCCAGCCTGATTGATGCCTAACTGCTCCCCTGCCAGCCTGTTTGCCCCTAACTGCCCTCCCCTGCAGGCCTGGTCACCCCCAACTGCTCTCCCCTGCAGGCCTGGGTCCCCCCCAACTGCCCTTCCCTGCACGCCCGGTTGCCCCCAACTTCCCTCCTCTGCTGGCCTGGTCACCCCTAACTGCCCTCCCCTGCAGGCTTGATCACTCCCAACTGTCCTCCCTTGCATGCCTGGTCCCTCCCAACTGGCCTCCCTGGCTGGCCTGATCACCCACAACTGCCCTCCCTTACAGACCTGGTCCCTCCCAAATGCCCTTCCCTGCTGGCCATCTTATGGCAGCCATCTTGTGTCCACATGGGGGCAGCCATCTTTGACCTCATTGGGGTAGCCATCTTGTGTGTTGGAGTGATGGTCAGTTTGCATATTACTCTTTTATTAGATAGGATAGAGGCCTGGGGCACGGGTGGGGCTGGCTGGTTTGCCCTGAAGGGTGTCCCGGATCAGAGTGGGGGTTGGCCTGGACGAGGAGCCTGTGGTAGTTTGCAGGATGGCCACGCCCCCTGGTGACCCAAGTGGAGGCCCTGGTATCTGGGATTTATTTATCTTCTATAATTGAAACTTTGTCACCTTGAGTGGAGGCCTGGGCCAGCCAGAGTGTGCGGAAAGCTTGGCTTCCTCCATTGTCGGGGAAACCCAAGCCTCCTGCTCACTCCGTGGCCGCAGCCATCTTGGTTGGGTTAATTTGCATACTCGCTCCTGATTGGCTGATGGTCATGGTTTGTGGGTGTGGTACAGTGATGGTTAATTTGCATATTGCTCTTTTATTAGATAGGATATAAAAGCCTAAGCAACCAAATAACCATTTGACCATTCAACCAGTAGCTATGACGTGCACTGATCACCAGGGGGCAGACGCTCAATGCACAGGCATGGAAACATGGAAAAGACTGATGAATCTCAGAGGGAAGGGGGAAGGGAGAGGGTGGGAAGATATTAACCAAAGATCTTATATGCATACTAGAGGCCTGGTGCATGGATTCATGCACCAGTGGGGTCCCTCGGCCTGGCCTATAGGGATCAGGCCAAAATCGGCAGTTCGACATCCCCTGAGGGGTCCCAGATTGCGAAAGGTCACAGGCCAAGCCAAGGAACCCCACAGGTGCATGAATCCATGCACCTGGTCTCTAGTATCATATAAAGTAATAATCACAATTTCTAGAGATTGGGACATGGCCATCTTTTGGCAGGCTACCATTCAGCCCACTAAATACAAGAACATATGTTTATTTGAGTAATTTGAATATCATTAATTTCTTTTAGTTTTCTATTCATAACAAAGTATCACCATAGAAAAGAATAACCCTGAAAAATCACAGAAAAAAAAAAAACACATGGGCTTTCCCAGTGCTAGCTGCCTATTTTTGGAGTATTATGAATTATTAGTTTCATAATTCTGAGAGCTGCAATGTAGGTTTTCAACAATTTCTTTAAATGGACCTATTAGATTGTTTCATTTGAGTCCCCCCTTCATTAACCTCTTTACTTTTGGATACTTTTCTTCTTTTAAAACACTTTTTTTGAATCTCTGAATTTTTCATATTCTAGTAACCTGGTTTTCCTAGATCTATGAGAAATTTTAACATTTGAAAGAAATGTCAGTGATGAAAGTAAAACTGTAATTGTCACAGACTTAGTACTTTGATCTCTACTGTCACATGTTCTATCAAGGTATTCAAATAACTAATCCATCCATGAGATTTGAATTTTCAGATTATTTATATACAGCTCCAGCACTGACCTTTCTTCTTTACTGTTTTCCAAATGCTTTTGTTTTTATGTCCCGCATCCCTTTAAATGCAACATGCTTAAAACATAACATGTGCTTATTCCAAGGTCAGTTATCACTCAAATTTCCATATTTTTGTCAGAGAAGTTATCATCTTTCTCTAAAATAACCTGGCTCTAATTCTCTCTCTCTCTCTCTCTCTCTCTCTCTCTCTCTCTCTCTCTCTCTCCTGTTTATAATTTTTATTTATTCTTTAAAAAAACAACAACCTTGCCTTCTTTCTAGTCCAAACTTTACCACCTGAAAAAAAAGAAGATAACACAGTTAACTTGTAATTTATTTATTTACACTCTTTTTCTGCAGAATATAATCCAGGGAGCTTGGGATGGAAAAAGCCAGAGTTCCGTCTGCTCTCCTTAACAACTAGGCCTGTGATTAAGTGGACTGACGATATTTGCGAGGAGGAAGAAGCTTTATCTCTGAAAGCCATCGGCAGGATGTCCCTGGCAGAGGGCTGTCTATTGTAAATGGAACCCTGGATCCAAAAGGCATTCCTCCCTGGGGAATGTCAAGAAGGCCACACAACTCTCTGGAGGATAGGATGGAAATGTTTTGTACTTAAATGCTCCTACTGTGTGAAGCGATCACGTGGACCTCACACAGAGACCTCATTGATTCTAGGACAGAGGGGCGGATCTGAGAAGCCACCCTTGACACCCCAGACCTCTCCCTGTTTTTCTGAGCCTTTTGATTCCCTATATCCCTGACATTAGTTAGTAAAATTTGACACTGAGGACAATCTCTTATTCATGGGAGTCTGATTTGACAATCTGATGCTGTGTGTTAACTCATCACCTATCTACTACTTGCATTAACCAATTTTATTTCTTACCCCCTATAAAAAACAATCATAAATAATTCTTTCTCAGATTCCATTTTTTAATCACATCTCTTCCTTGCTAATATCATTAATGAATGTCCACTGTCTAAATATTAAATCCAAAGTCCTTATCCTAAAAATTAAAGGCAGCTGTGTGTTAACGAAAAAAAAACATTGAAACCTGTAAAGAATTTTAGTGAGTTTATTTGAGCCAAACTGTCGACATATGCCGGGAAGCAGAACCTCAATGAATTGAGATTATGCTCCGAAGAATGGTGGGTTACATCTGTATTTATGCATTGCCATCAAAGGAGGGACATAGGTGGGCTACATGAAATTCATTGGATAAAGTCAAATGGTGGGAAACCCCTGGGATTGGACAAAAAGTAAAATGATGGACACATACTTAGGTGGGTACAGGAACAATTAACAGGATAATGAAGGAATTTGAGGCATCTGTCCTGGCGCCTACCACATTTGGTTGTGCCCCAGGGGCTCCAGCAAAAGAAGGAAGTTACAAGTTACCCAGACATCTCACAGATATGTTATCTTAGAGGCGAAAAGGCAAATGGGCTCAGGAAAGAAGATCTAAGTTGATCTTTGTCAGGGAAGATAGCAGCCTAGGAATGACTGCCCACCATAACCTGTTTGTAGTTAAATATTTAATTTTCAAACCATCCTTTGTGGTTATTCCAGGTCTCTGAGTTTGCAAGACTGCCACGCAGGCCTCCCCTGAGCTTGTCAGGTTAGCCTGTGGCTCCTTTCGTCCACATGTGTAACAATCACAGTGTTTGTGTAGTGCAAATAGTGGGCCATTTTGGCTTTATCTAGCCACATCTTAGTGCATAAAAATTAGGAAAAATATTAGGCTGTCAGAAACTGGATTCATCTTCCTCTTTCCCTTAATAATCAATTCTTATCATCCTCCCTGCCTTAATAATTGATACTAAATCTTACTAACTTTACTTCCTTGTTATTTGTTTAATTTGTCCTCTTTCCTCCATTCACTGTACAAGGGCATGTTAGTGAAGGTCTCAATTATGTCAGTGGGAGTATGACTGCAATTGTGTATATATGAATGCAACACTATACAATCCCCTTCTCCTTAACCTTGCCCATCTAAATCCATTGGCTACACTGCTTTAAATACCATCTATTCAAAGTCATATTGTTCCCCTCCTTAAAACCTTCATTAACTTTATCATCAAGACAATGAAAACAATTATATGCATTTCCCTTCCGAACTCAGCCTTCCCCGTTGCTGTGAATTCATTTGCCATGACCTAGTTTCTGTTTATGCTCTAATTATACCACATCATGAGGCTTTGTTTATAAGTTTTCTTATGCCTGGAATGTGATTCTCCATGCTTTTGTAACTACTAATAGCTACTCGTCCTTGAACCTTAAAACTTCTTTTTGCCATTTCTTTCTGCTGCTACAGATCTCTGTGCATATTTCTATCAATAAACTTTCCATATTCCTTTTAACATGTTTACATCTCTGTCCTGTCTAAACTATGATATCCTAAAGTATACGTACTGTAATTCATCTTCATACTCCTCTCATTGTACACAGCACAGGTTGGCTTATAGTATGTGTTCTACAAATATTAGTTTAAATGGACTGTGGCAATGTTGAAGAATTAGCCTTATTACATGAGGAATTGCCTCACTCTGTTTGCATAGTCTCTTTGAGCCTGAAACTTAGAATTAAAGTTGTGAATTTTCTTTTGTCCTGGACTACTGAGAGAGAGCTATGCCTCTTTGTTCCAAAACAGGTGTTTTAATTCCTCTTGATTGGAAAATTAACTTCCTTTGAAGGGGCTATTTTGGAAAGCAGAGGTCCCTGTTGAGTAGGATTAAGGATATTATGACACTTTCTATGTAGAGCTATTAACTTTCTCCCTGGCTGCAAAATTCTAGGATATTAAAATTTAATACTTCATACTAACTGTGCTCACCCTAAATTTTGTTATTTTTTTAAGATTGTGGAAACTGGATAAAGTAAATAAAATTAAAAACTGTGAAAACTGAATAAATTAAATAAAATTAAAATTTTGTGGTGTAAGTGAACACTTAAATTGGTAAAGATTATAGGTTTTGGCATCAAATAGAGCAGTATTCAAACCTTATATCTTACTAGAGGTCCAGTGCATGGATTCGTGCACTGGTGGGGTCCCTCGGCCTGGTCTGTGGGGATCGGACCAAAACCGGCTCTCTGACATTCCTCAAGGGGTCCCAGATTGCGAGAGGGCGGTTCTCAGGTGACACACCCCAGAATCAGGCTCCCTCCTCTCTGGTTCCAGGTGCATCACCTGAGAACCACAGCTGCCAAGTCACCGCAGCTCAGCAGCTCCTGCATTGAGCATCTGCCCCGTGGTGGTCATTGTGCCTCATAGCTACTGATCGGACAGTTGGATGGTCAGATGGTCACTTAGGCTTTTATATATAAATTATGATTAATTATATTGAAATGTGGGGTTCAGGATACAGACTTCTTCTTGTGAGTTCTTGTACAATGAAGATGAAGAAAAAAATTGTGGACTAACAGATTTCTTTAATAAAAACGTAGAAGTTTATTGGAAGCATATACAAACTTCATTTAGGCAGAGGTATCCCCAAAGGGGACCCCATGGGGAGGCACCCCCAAATGGCAAAAGCCTGCTCTCTTTCTCTCTCTAATGGGAAATTTTAATTTTATTTTTTTTTTAAATCCTGCCTCGTGTTCCTTTGTCTCCGGTTTACATATGCTGCAGTACTTTCTTTAAACCTGACCCTTCCTAATTGGACCTTTCATTAATTTAGGACCCCCATGCTTTCCTCATTGGTTATTTTGTTACATAGTATCAGCTTCAAAGGCCAAAGCCCACGTGGTGCTCCTACTTTCTCTCCCCCTTATCTTGCACATTCCCTTATTCTCTGTGAAAATATGTTTCCTTCTTTCTATTATCCTGTGATTTTTCCTTATCCTCTGTGAATGTATGTTTTCCTACCCCCTTATCCTGTGGCCTTTTTCTATTCTTTGTACAAGTAAGATAAGCATTTTGGCATCTGCAAGCCTCCATCTATGCATTCCTCTTCCATGGACCCTCTTTATTTCTAAGACTCCCTAAACCTGCCAATTCTGTCTCTAGAATTCCTTTCAATATGACTTTGTATAAGTTATTTAACTTCTTGAGCCTTAGTTTTCCTAGCTGCAAAATGAAGAATTTAATACGTAACTCTAAAGGTTGTACCAAATAGTTTTATAGGCAAATTTTATCAATCATTCAATAACAGGTAATGTTAGGGATGAGATGAGGAGACTTCTGTTCTTGTCTTCTTGAGGGAAAGATTTCAATCAAGACACAAAGTATAGAAAAGAATTTATTTACCACAGCAAAAACATACTCAGGGCAGTGAAATAAGAACCATTTCTCCCCTGGTTGCAAGTCTCATGGGGTCTCTTAGAGGGTAGGGTGTATGTGCCTGTGGGAAGGAAAGGGGAGAGGGAATGGCACTGGCATGCTCCCTGGAGAGAGAGAGTGCACTGGGACCTTCATTTTCAGGGGTTTTAAAGGCTGGGCATTTAGGGGAGGTCTTAGGGGTCTGATCAATAGAATATTCATCAGCTTTATGCTGATGTACCAAAACAAAATTTATTCTCAATTTGTCTGTCCTTGGGTATGGTTGGCAAACAGCACTAATTGGATTTCTGTTATCTGTCTCCCTGAGTAGGGTGATTTAAGCTATTTACTCTCTGGTTGGGGAGGAGAAGTACAAACCATTTACTCATAAATATCCTTGGTTTAGGGAAAATAGGATTTACTAGATGGCTGCAAACTGCTGTTTAACTCTCTGTCTTAGTTTCCCTATTCTGTTTGTCCTGGAATTTTTCTAGCTTTTTAGTATGCTATAACAATAATTCCAATATTACACTAACTCATATAATAAAAAGGGGACATTTCCTATCAGTGGTCCCCAAAACCTGCCCACTAGGTTATTCACTAGGAAGATTCACATGACTCAGTATAGAATCATATTTATAGCTATGATTTATTGTAGTGAATGGATACAAAACAGAAAATCAGGTACAAGTTTCCAAGCATCACACAAGGAGTCACACAGGCATGCTTAATCCTTTCAGCAACTGAAAACTGTGGTAAAACCTGTAAAATTTTATCTATTAGGGAAGCTCATTAGAGCCTCAGTGTCCGAAGTTTTATTGGGGGCCAGTGGTATCGGCACCATCTGCCTGGCACATGCCAAAATTCCAGACTCCCAAAGGAAAGCAGCTGTTCGGAAGAAGCCAATCTAACAACAACAAAAAATGCTCTTTATGTGGAAACTAATAAGACTTCTGAAAAGCACCAAAGAAAATTGAAATACATGGAGATACATAGAGATTTATGAAACAGAAGACATATCATTAAAAAACAGAATAAATGTAATTTCAATCGAAATCCCAACACAATGTTTCATGGGAAGCTGATTTTAATTTTTTATAGAAGAGACAAGATACTTCTGAAGAAGAAGAAGAAAGTGACATGACTTGGAAACAGGCAAACAGGTTCTTGTAATAGAATAGCAAACACTAAAACAAACACATACAACTAGGGGAATTTGTTATATGATAGAACCAACACTATGGATCAAGTAGGACAGGTTATTATTTAATACATTGATTATATTAATCAGAGAAAAATACAACTGAGTCCCTCCACTCACATCACACTCAAAAATCAAGAGTTTAAGAACTTAAATATAAATGGCAAAATCTTAAAACTTTTGTTAAAATATACAAGAAATATCTTTATTACCTTGGCAAAAAAAAAATGTGCTTTTTAGGAATCTAGATGGATGGATGGTTGGATAGATAGGTAGATAGATGATTGATGATGATACATGATAGATAGATAGATAGATAGATAGATAGATAGATAGATAGATGATAGATAGATGATAGAGAGAGAGATATAGACTAAGCTATAAAGAAAGCAAGAAATGGCACAATTTTCCAGATCATGTATTTTCTGAGGGAGAAGGGGATCAGGAAAAGACACATAGAAAACATCAGATACTTCAAGGGTATTGATCTATTTTTTAAGACTAAATGGTAAAATGTAACTGTTCATTTCATCATTGTTTATTATTATCATTATTTCACTAAAGAAAAACAGACTTTAGATTCTTACATATGTCTAAATCGTTTCCAAAATATTTTAGATCGAATATCACAGTTTCCAAAAGAACTAGTCAAAAAACTGCTATTGGATGTCAGTTACAGGAGAAACTACAGGCAGTCCTCAGGTTACCTCGGACTCAACATACGTCGTTTTGTGATTATGTCGCCATCTCACATCCTATATAATAAAGATGTAGTATGCAAATGGTTGTTACGCGGTGAAGCGTAATGACTAACAGCATAACGACCAGATCACGGATCAGCAGAAGGGTGGGGCAGCGAGCTACAAGCGGGCATCAGAGAGCTACAGGAGGGCATCAGAGAGCTACAGGAGGAGGCAGGGCAGCAAGCTATGGGGGGGTAGAAGGGGGCGGAAGGAGCTACAGGAGGGAGACAGCGAGCTACTGGTGAGTTACTGGCACACAGATTCGTGCACAGGGCTACTAGTTTATTTATTTAAAAAAAAGTTCCCACTTTTTTTTTTAATTTTTTTTTTAAAGAAATTTTATTGATTTTCTACAGAGGGGAAGGGAGAGGGATAGAGAGTTAGAAACATCGATGAGAGAGAAACATCGACCAGCCGCCTCCTGCACACACCCCACTGGGGATGTGCCTGCAACCAAGGTACATGCCCTTGACCGGAATCGAACCTGGGACCCTTCAGTCTGCAGGCTGACGCTCTATCCACTGAGCCAAACCGGTTATGGGAGTGGGGTGTGTGTGGGGGAGGGGGGGTAATGGTAAGATATGTACACATATAATACCTCAATAAAATAAAATAAAATAAAATTAAAAAAAAGTTCCGTCATTTGACATATGTACATATGTGCTTTATGTTTTTTATTATTTATTTACCACAAGTAAAGGTGAGGAATTATCTTTCTTTTAAATTTTTTTTCCTGTTTCACTTCATTACTGCTGTGTATGTGTTCCATGTGAGTGACGTAGGTGCTTATGTAGGTGTGTTCCGACTTACGGCGAAAATCATGTTATATAGCGCCGTGGAAACAGATCTCTGATATAACGTAACCCGAGGACCTACTGTATTGACATGTCTTCCACATGCTTTTTTAATCTGCTGCTTCAAAGGACAAGCAGAGAAGAGGAGTTTTCTATGGATGTGATGTAAGAACCCTAATTTCTGCTTTTGGAAATTTATTTTAGCCAACACATAGGAGATGAAAAGATGCAGGTTTTCTAATTTTGGATTTACATATAGATACACTTCATCTGCATGACAACAATCAGTAGGGATAGCATATAGGATTTTCCTGAAAGCAAATGAGCTATTATGTGTAAATTCTGATCTTTTACATATTTCCCAAAGACCTTAAACCTCAATGTGCTGCAATTTCTAGTATTCTTGTTGGATATTTCAGATCAGTATTTTAGTGTCTGCAAGTGTAAGTGCTTGAAAATTTTCATCTCAAACCAGGAGCAAAAATTAAAGCACCCTCAAGAGGCAGGCTTTATAAATGCTTTCAGTGAGAAAATAGAAATTTAATCAAAACAACATTTATCTAATAAGCACCTTCTGTTCCATTTACCCGGGGAATCAGGGGGAGCGGGACTTAGCTGGCAGCTGTGCTCTCCAGTCTAGGTGCAAGCCGTTCAAGGGCTCTGCTGACATTGTGACTCTTTATTCGAATTCACTTCACTAAAAAGATCCAGTGAATATTTAACACAGCCTTTCCGGAGAACCTACAAATCTGTAAACTTTCTCAAGTATGGGTGAAACTGGTCTACCGCATTGTCTGAGAGGGCCTGTGTAGATCGGAGGCCTGTCCTTCCAACATAAGAGCCGAAATTAAATTGCAACCTAGAGCCGATTGCTGACATCTTCAGAGCATGGCATTTTGAATACTTTGAGACATATGATGCACAGATGGGTCCATCATCACTGAGTGAGATATATTTTGTGGAATTCCTAGCTAATAATCATACGGGATCCTCAAACAGAAAACTATCCTGGGCCTCTAACATGACCAGCCCAGGGTTTTCCAAAATAAGGTACAAGGACAACATATCCTGATGCTGCTTTAGTGCCCAATAAAGCACAAGGTTATAGATTAGTCAATCTGATAAACCCACTCATAGTTTTGTAGTTCTATGATCAGTGTGCAAGGCTTTTTATAGCTCAGTAAAACTTAGGACAGCTTTACAACCCAAGACTAAACCTGTAATAAAAAGGAAAAAAGAGAAAAAAAGATAGCCACATTTTAAAGAAAAATCTTCAAAAGTCACAGAAAGATGTATTTATATATTAAAATCACACATATCTAGAATCCAGACCACTACAAAAAACAGATAGTGAGAATTTTTTTCTAAAGTATGAAATACACACAATTGATACTCATTCAAAGACCCTAAGGCATTATTTGATCCTAAATGCCTTCAGGAAATAAAACCTAAATTAAATCCTGTTTAGTGTGAATATGCATTTTATTATATCCTAGGTCCTTTAAAACTAACTGTGAAGGAAAAACCCAAATTTGTCCCTCTTAAATAGGGAAAAGGCCAGTTCTTCTCTACTGTGTTTGTTTCCTGTGTTTCTTTTACTACCCAACACAGCACACTTCACTTCTGAAATTTTTAGTTACCAAATGTGTGGAGGTTTTCCCCACAAAAAGCCATTTTCTATAGCACCAGCAGGGTGTCCTACAATTTAACTCAATTCTAACACTACCCCAGAGTCAGCATCAGATTCCACTGGTTAAGGGTTCAGTCCCATCATACCACCCACGCCACATCCATTTCCCCCAACCCCAACACACACACATACTTCAGATGCTGGTAGCAAGCCCAGGTTATCTGTCACCAGTGCTTCTGACTAACGAGCTCTAGATAGAAGGTTCCAAAGACCCCCTCCTTGGGTTTGACTGATTTGCCACAGCAGCTCACAGGATTTAGGGAAAGACTTCCATTTGCCAGTTTATTAAAGGGCATGATAAAGAATACAGATGAACAGCCAGATGAAGAGGGTGACGTCTGAGAGTATCTCTAGCACAGGAGCTCTGTCCCCGAGGAGTTGGTGAGCATCGCCCTCCTGGTATGGAGGTGTTTGACCACCTGGAAGCTCCATAAATCTCTGGGATTTTATTAGTATGCAGGCTTCCTCGGTTATTAACTTCATCTCTAGCTCTTCTCCCCTCTCTGGAAGATGAGGGGTGAGGCTGAAAATTCCAAGCTTCTCATCATGGCTTGGTCTTTCTGGTGACCAGCCCCAATTCAGGAGTCCACCCTGAGTCACCTCATTAGAAGAAAAGATGCTTTAGTGCTGCTATCACTTGGGAATTCACAAGGTTTTAAGAGCATTGAACCAGGAAGCAGGAGCAGAGAACAATACTAGTATATATATTTTCTATTATCTAATACTAATCAATCATATTTTAATTGGGAAATACAATTAAACAATATATTTTATTTTTCTTAACATTTAGGAGTAATAAGAATTTACTTTATTTAAAAAATTGAAAAGGAGAAGAGGCAGAGGAGGAAGAGGAGAGAGGAGACGACCATGACTGGCTATTTCCAGTCCTTTCAAAAATGCCCATAGTCTTTTAGGGCAATAGTTTTAGCATTTGTGTCCATTAGTTTACAAATATATGTGCAATTTGAAAACTGCAGAGAAATGTTTATTTATTTTTGGCATGTTTGTTTGTTTCATCAATTTTCCATATGCAATATAAGGTCATTAAAATATTATGCTTTATTAATATTTTGTCTGTTCAAAGAAAAATGATTTAGAAGATGGCATTTTAAAATTCCATTCCTTTAATTAATCAGTATTTTAAGGAAAAACAAAATAAGTTTAAGGATTGATTATATAACTAATCTAGCAATTCAGTAAAAATTCAGTCTCATCTTGAGATTTTTTTTTTTCAGTATCACTTAGGATAAACCTGAAATGAAATAGCATTCTGTTTGCATATGTTATTTGAATTATGAATTTCATCTTAACTCTCTAATAAAAATAAGTGATTTTGATCAGAGAATGCCTCAAGGAAAGCTATCATATTGAAGGGTAGAAGTTCCCAGAATTCTTTGAATAAAATGTCCATTATTCTTTGGATTATTAATGATAACTCTATACTATGGAAAAATAATGCCCCAGTATGCTTTGTGTTCTCTCTAGAGACAAACTGATTACTCAGAACACTGAACACATCTATTTTAGAATAGAAATGAATCACCTAAGGGAACCTAGAACTCACTACTTGGATGGAAGTATTGTTCATACATTTTCATTCCTGTTAGAAAATTCAACAATTCAACATGCCTGCCTTATAAAATTGCCATCATGTTAGATTAAATCAGAAGGGACTGCTTTCTTTATTATATTGCTTTTGCTTTGCTTATTTATACATTATATAACTTACACTTTTACTTTAAATTCCACTTTAGAGGGTATCATAAATTAGCTTGTCAGAAACAATTCAAACCTGAAAACTTTGATATTGCATTTAGAATGAAGCTGGTACACTTAAATTTGGCCTAGAAAGATCCATTAGACAAAATATATAGCATAAGGTATTCACACCAAGCGATTATACCACAGATCTATCTGCTGTTTTTCCTCATTGGACATCAAATTAACATTTCTTGAGCTCCTTAAAAGTTGATGAGGGGGGGAGAATTTAATATTTCTAAAAATAGCACCACACAATATGTTTTTAAAAAAATACGATAATTCTCAGCAAAACTAAATAAATAAAATAACTTGGGTATTTTCAGGCTCTCATGTCTGGATTGAGTTCTGTTCCATAATCTGAACTCCTAAACATTTGTTATTATCTCTCAACTGGCTGCATTCTCTCTGGAAAAAGAAAAAAAATGTCCATTTTAATTATGATGCTTTGTTAACAAACATTCTCCAATTTCATACCTGGTTGGTAAACAAAACGATGAACTGACAAGAAGCCCCTTCTTTGGTTTTGTGTCTTATTTCTAGGTTATAAACCTACATTGATGCGTTTCGAAAAGTGTGGAGGCTGATTCATCTATTCTCTGCCAAATTTCTACATCAAATCACCCACCACTGTACTTTACATGTGCTCTTCATTACATCATTTTTCAACTCAAAGTAATTTTTAAAATTTCTACATAGAACAGTCAATATCATTCTTAATAATACCTGTGAAAAGCAATGCTAATCTTTAATTGTAATTTTCACTGTTTTGAAAAGACTTGGATTGAAAAAGTCAATTAAATGAAAGTATATAAATGACTGAAAGCAAATCTATCAACTCTACTGGGAGAAAAAATAATAGAATGTGTATATTCTGCTATCAGTAATTACTTTAAATGTAAATAGATTAAATTCCCCAATTAAAAGATAGATATTGGAATAAGGAACTAGAGAACACAATCCAACAATGTACTATATATAACGGTATCACCTTAGATCTGAAGACATAAATAAGTGAAAATAAATGACAGGGTGAAAAGATATTCCATGAAAATAATAGCCAAAGAGATCAGGAGTGGCTATCCCAATATCAGACAAAATAGACTTTAAGTCAAAAGAGCTATAAGAAACAAAGAAGGATTACTGTATATATTAATAAGAGTTTTAATACAGCAAGAAGATTATACTTTATATATATACATCCTGCTAATGTCATCTTTGCATACAATGATCAATATTATCTAAATGAGCAATATTATGTGGAAATGTGATTAGCAGAATCAGTGGAATGTCTTTCTAAATTTTTTTTCAATATTATAATTCTAAATTTATGAGCTCTCCTTTTTTAATTGCATCCTATAATTATGTAATGGCAAAAAAACAACAACAACAATATCTCCAAGTTTTCATTCTTAAGAACCATTCTGGGTGGGATGGAAGAGATCAACTAAAGAGCTTGTAGGCATTTATGCATAACCCATGGACACAGACAACAGAGTGGTGAAGGCCTAGGGCGGGGTTGGGGGCAGGCTATAAGGGGTCAATGGGGGTGGAGGGGGAGGACATATGTAATACTTTCAGTAATAAAGATTTTTTTTAATTAAATCCAATAATATTTGGAGTAATTTGTATGATCTTAGATTTAAAGTCATCCCTCAGAATCCTGGGGTGGTGTGGGGGGATTGGTTCCTGGACTTCAATGGACACCAAACTCCACAGATGCTCAAGTCCTCGTGTGAACGGGCATTGTATTTAAATATAACCCATATTTGCATATAGGCTACAGCAGGGTATGCCAACACATCACTTCATTCATATGATTCAGCATAATCAGTGGCACAAGGGAAATTCAAGTTTTGCTTTTTGGAACTTTCTAGGATATTTTTTTTCCAAATATTTTTGATCTGCAGTTAGTTGAATCCATTCATGTGAAACCTGAAGATATGGAGGGCCACGTGTACTTATATTTCAGTTCTGATATAGTGGTATGGCCTCAATCATGTTATTATTCATGCGCAATCAGTTTCCTTATCAATAAAATGAAGTGTGTGTGTAATTGTTTACTTTTATAAGTTAAATAAGAATAAGGTTGCCCAGGTTTATGGCTTAATTGTGGCACAAATGTTATTAGAAGAAACAAACCTCACCCTTTAACCCAGTGTTTTTGACTCCATCTCCCCTTGAAGCGGAGGAGAAAGGAGAATAAATAGGATTCTGCAGTCTCTTCTCCGGAGACTCATGGACTGGGTGAGGTCTTGTTATTAGATGGCACAGGACCAGCAGCTGATAGATTAACTTGTATGCTTGGTAAGATTGCGGTCACAGATACAGATGTTTTGAAGATGAGGAAATAATATGTGGCAAATACTTATATAGGAGTCTATTCTCCCTAATTCTTTAGGGAAACCAATACTGATCTGAAACTTCCAAGACTAGAAGCCTTGGGAGAGAGCGTTCAGGGTCAGGTTGCTTAATATTGACATTGGAAGTCCCAACATAAGCAGTGGTTAAATGTCTTCTCAGGCAATAGATGTAAATAGATGGGAACTAGAAAAGGGTGAAGAAGGTGATACAGTAAACTGTAACTGACTGCCGGATTTATGAGAATATCTGCAGTCCCATCTGAGTACTTCTAAAAATAATAGGAAATACATTAAAATACATTCAGCAACCCAGAGAGATGAAGGTTCATGGGATTCTAAAGGAGATATAATCCATTTATTGTCTTTTCTAGGCACAGGCTGGTGAAGTCTATGCCACAGGTGTTAACATTTTACTGAGCCCTTATTGTATTTATCTTCCAAATAGCTTATAAATAATCATCATACTTTCTCCCCTTCCTCTCCTCCCCCTTTAATCCTGAAATACAGAAGGGATTGAGACTTTGAGACGTTATCTGGACTAATTGTTTGCCTCCAGACTGAATTGTATTTTAAAACTAATGTGTATGTGTCTTTACCACTCACAACTCAGAAGTAGGAGTTTAGCACATAATTGCTGAGATATTGGTAATTCCCATAGTAATTGGGTGAGAACAAGAAATTTTTACAATGTTTATGTTTTTTACTATGAGTAGTAAATTTTGTAATCATTCATCTTTCATGGAGGAAATGTCAGTGTGTTTTTGTTACCCACAAAGTGTTCACCACTGAAAAAGAAAATTTTTAGACATCTACTCTAGTGCAGAATGTGACAATTTAAAATGTTCAAAGCCAGATTAAGTCTTCAATTTGAAATATATTTCCAAATAACATAGCGCACTCAGAAATAAATTCAAAGAAATGAGCATTGTCATCATTATATCATCAAGAAATTCAGAACAATTTAGCAACAAACTCTGGCATCTACCTAGGGTATACCTAATCTCTAACAATTTTTTATGCAGACATAAAGTGCAAATCCATTGCTACTTTAATTATTTATTCCATTATACTTAAGGTTTTCCTCTCTTGCTAACAACTTGAGTTCTCAGCTCTCATGCAAATCTGAGCTAGAAATACATCATGAGGGATCCTTGGGGATTATGCAGATATGAGTCATTTTTTCAGAGCACAGGCACTCATATAATAAGAATAAATTTCAAAAGCAGCATTCCTGTCTCATAGTAATTGCCAGGCCTCTCAATTTCCCATCATCTACAACCTGTAATTCTTAATATTCATGAAATATGAGTCACTGTCATTCTATTAAAACTGGCTCCTTTCCCATGTTCTTAACACAGTTATACATATGCCAGACCCTAAAAAATAACTTTAGTGCTACTCATGCTTTTATTTTTTTCTTGATGTACTCAGGAATCACATTATGACATATCCTTGGCTTCACACAGTCTAGCCACGTAACAGTGTTAGGATGAGGTTATGCTGTCCCTGTCATTGACTTTTCAAATCCTTTAAAATGTCCAATATAAATGTGTCATTTGCTAAATTCTGATTATAAAGAAAAAAAAGCTTTGTAGAGCCATATTGTAACAAATGTGTGTTGTTGGTTTTGTTTTTTCTTTTTTCATAATAATCCAATGAGATAGCATCAAAACAATAATTGGAGGAACTGAGTCTACATCTCCAAAATGCTAAGCAATAATAATAAACACAACTTGCAAATGAAGACTCCAGGATGTGAACTCAGGTATGTCTTATTTAATATGCCATTGCCCTGCAAAATTTCAGCCCAGAAACATGGGATAGTTAATGCCACCGGGGCAACTCCCAACCAGTGGCTGAAGGAGCCGGACAGTCAATGCCTGCCATTTTTCTGGATATACCAGTGGAATGGAGTCCTCTCATTCCTCAAAGCAGTGGCCTTGGGAATATACCATAATTTTGCTTCTATATTCACTTCTCCCCGAATCTAACTCTTGCTTCCTTAGATAATCTTCCCAATAAACTGCTTGCTCCCAAGACCTGTCTCAGGCTCTTTTGGGGGGAAAGGCAAACGGATGTCGGTTGCTTCCTATGGCGGATGACCCGGACAGTATTGTGTTGGTCTAATTTTGCAAACTTCTGAAAGTTATATGTTGAAAGAATACAAGGTGCTGTAGAAGAACCTGATAGCAATGAAAAGAGTGTGGATTAGAAGAGTGAACAGCCTATGAATAATTTAAGTGGCTTTGGACCAGTCAGTTATGCATTTTGGCATATTTCTTCATCTGGAAGAATAGAACTACATCATTTATAAATTACTTCTTACCCAGGATCTAAATTCAGTATTTAAAAATCTCTTAAGTAAGAAAAAGACATAAGATCAAATAATAGGCATAACCTAAATTAATCCAAACTGGAATTCTGAAATGTTAAAGTTAGTCCTTCATGGTTAGCCAATGACTCATAGTCTAAGTGATATGGCATGAGAACATTTTAATAATTGCTGGGCACTCTTTTTTGAGACCTTACACTTTTTTTTTTTTTTGTCAGCCACAGTGGAATTTAGAGGACTCTTTTCCTACTGATATTATCTAAGAGAACTGCTCTCTGCAGTTATACAAAAAGAGAAATACTGCACAATGAGATGATATACTGAAGTGAGGCATGAAAAAAAGATAAATTTAGCAGATTATATATTTTGCCTATACAGGACATTTTTGCTGATTATTGAGATGTCAAAAGAAAAAAAAACATTTTTTCTATAACTTTTGCATGTTAAGCACTCTTACCACTGGGAGTCCTAAACCAGTTCAAATTTGGAATAAAGAGGAAGTGGGTGAAGGAATCATTAACCTCATTGTTTCCTGGGTTCTATTCAGTGTGTCATAAGTTAGTAGGGTGTTCTATGTGACTGGAATGACTATTTTTCTCAGAAATCAAAATAATGATAAGACAAATTGTAATGGTCTTTTTCAGCTCACTATTTTATAACAAGCCTAAAAAATACTTTGCTTTTGCCCTAGCTGGTTTGGCTCAGTGGATAGACTGTTGGCCTGTGGACTGAAGGGTCCCGGATTTGATTCCAGTAAAGGGCACATGCCAGGGTTGTGGGCTTGATCCCCAGTTGGGAGTGTGCAGGAGGCAGCTGATCAATGATTCTCTCTCATCATTGATGTTTCTGTCTCTCTCTCTCTCCCTCTCTCTTCCTCTCTGAAATCAATAAAAATATATTTAAAACCAATGGACACAGACACCAAGGGGGTGAGGGCATGAGTGGGGGGGGGGGGAACAATGGGTGGATAAGGACACATGTGTAATACCTTAATCAATAAAGAAAAAAATTATATATATATATATGTGTGTGTATGTATATATATACATATATGTATATATATATATACATATATATATATTTAATTTAAAATTTTGCTTTTCTTGGTACACTATATATGTATGGTATTTTTCATTCTGAAATTTGGTCTTCTCATAAAGTTATTTTCTTATGCATATACTATATGATGTTACCATAATGAATTAAATTTCTTCAATATATATCTCTATTCCAAATAGCTTTCCTCTGTTCCAGGCCCATATTCCCAACTATATGCCCACCTCTACTTAAGGATTTCAGCTCCTCAGATACCTCCACTTCAATGTTTCAAGTAACTAAGCATTATTGCTCTTTAAACTTCTCCTTTCCTTTTCTTCTCACATCCTTCTTTCTTCTGAAAATCACCCCCCTCCCCCCGCCTCCAGCAAATGACTCCATCATCCTTAATTTTTTTTAGAAACCTCAGAATAATCCTTGAATCATCCCTCTCATTATCTATTTTGGTCTGCTTGGAATGCTATAACAAATTACCGTAGACTGGGTGGGTTAAACAACAGACACTTATTTCTCAGAGTTCCGGAGGCTGGGAAGTCCAAGATCAAGGTGCCTGCCAATTCAGTTCTGAGGGTTTTCTTCCTGGCTTGCAGATGGCCCTCAAGGGCTTGCTGTGTCCTCACGTGAGAGGAATAAAGAGAGAGAGAGAGAGAGAGAGAGAGAGAGAGAGAGAGAGAGAGATTCATCATGGTGGAGGGGGGCAATCTTATGATCTTATATAAAACTAATTACTTCCCAAGGTCCCACCTTTAAATACCATCACATTGGGTGCTGGGACTTCAACAAATGAATTTGGAGAGGACACTACATTCAGCCCATAGTATTCCATCCCTGACCCCACAAAAAAAAAAATTCATGACTTTCTTATATGCAAAATGCATTTATTCCATCTCAACAACCCCAAAAGTCTTAACTCATTCCAACATCAACTCCAAATTCCATATTTGTATCTCAATATCTAAATGAGATATGGGTGAGACTCAAGATACTAATATCCATCCTAAGGCAAAATTCCTCTCCAGGTATAAACCTGTAAAGCCAGATAAGTTATGTGGTTCCAGAATACAATGATGGGCCAGGCATAGGGATAGACATTCCTGTTCAAAAAGGGAGAAATCAGAAGGCAAAAAGGGGTAACAGGTCCCAAGCAAGTCCAAAATCTAGTCAGATAAATACTAGTAGATCTTAAGGCCTGGAAGTATCCATCCAATTCTCTTTGGATTGATAGTCTGCCTTCAGGACCCATGGGGATGTGGTTCTGTCTCCAAAGTTCTACCCGGTGGGGGTCTCCTGGCCGCTGCTGTTTGGCTTGTAGAAACTGAATAATGTCCCTCCCCATCCCACTTTGAAGGCTGAGGAGGCAGCTCTGATTATCTTAAATCATCTTCAGGGCCATTCATTCTCAGTCTTGAAGAACAGCTCACACTCACTGCCAAATAGCTCTATGGTCCAGTCCTAAAGTTTGTAAGAACTTGGACAGCCTTCCTTCATTTCATCCTGTCTCTGTTACCGTTAGTTCAAACTGGTAGTGTTTCTGCTCAGGTGGCTGACAGGTCGGTGCTTCACACTGATAGTCTTCTTATTAAATGGTTGTTCAGCCATACCCTTATTGAGAACAATCCTTCTCAAAACAGATAGACTGAGAATTTTCCAAATCTTTAAATTCTGATTTCTTTTTGTTTAATTTCTTCTTCATTCCTCTCTTCTCAGATTGTAGTATAAACAGTGAGACAGAACTGTTAACTAGCCATTCCTTTAAAACTTTGCTTTGAAATTTCCTCAGCTAAATAATCCAGTCTTACTGCCTGCAAATTCTGACTTCACAAAACGCTAGAACATAGTTCAGCCAAGTTCTTTGCCATTTTATAACAAGGATGGCCTTTTCTCCGTTGTCTAATAGCATGTTCCTCATTTTCATCTGAGGCCTCAACAGAACAGCCTTTGCTGTCTATATTTCTACCAACATTCTATTTTATGATTATTTATGTATTCTCTAAGATGGAAATTTTCTCTACACCTCTCTCCTTTTCTTTCTAAGTCCTCATGAAAATCACCTTTGACAGCTCCTTTATGACAATCTCGGCTCTTTCTAGTATGCACTTCCAAACTCTCCCAGCCTCTATACATTATCCAGCTCCAAGCAAGCCTCTTTCATATTTTTAGGTATTTGTTACAGCAGCACCCTACTCATCAGTATGTATTTGTCAGTGTTCTCTAGAGAAACAGAATCAAAGGAATGGGTATACACAGAAAGAAAAAGAAAAAATCTATTATAAGAATTGGCTCGTGTAATTAGGGAGGCTGAGAAGTCCAGACCTGGGAGAGCTAATGGTATAGTTCCAGTCTGAGCTCAAAGGCAAGAAGAGACTGATGTCCCAGCTTAAAGACAGTAAGACGGACAGAGAGAATTCTTACGAAGGCTTTTAGTCTATTTAGCCACATTGGGGGAGGGCAATCTTTTACTCACACTATTGACTCAACTGCTAATCTCATTGAAAACACCCTCAAAGACACACCCCAAAATGATCATTCAAATGTCTGGGCACCCCATGGTCCATCCAAGTGGACACAAAACTGTCACATTATCTCTCTAAACAAGCAGCATCAAGTTCAAATTTTCATCATTTATTGTCTGGGATAAAATGTAATACCCAACCTAGCTCTCTCTGTGTGTCCAGCTCCTACCTTCCAGAAATATGTGCCTAAAGTACAAAATGATCACTACCATTTTCAGGGCGTGCCATCTGCTTACATTTCCTGTACTGTCCAGTCTATCATCCTTCCTCACTCCTTTCCTTTGATTAACTGAATTATTTCATCTCATCAACTGAACCTATATCCTCTTATCTTTTTTTCATTTTCAGATTATTAATTCAAAATTCAACCCCTCACTCATTCCTTCATCTAAGTAAATCCTTAAATTATTTTAAGCTCTGTCTATAATAGAGAAGGTGAAGTAGAAATATCAATAAAAATAGAGAATTTTGAGGGGGAAAAAAAGGATTCATATTTATAAAGCTCTTTTTCTCATTATTCTGTATTTCTTATGCTCTGGGAGGTAAATTCTGTGGACACATCCAAGGTGTGCCCTGCCTAAAGGCAAAGGAACAAGAAGAAGCTTCCCATTATTAGGTATCCCACCAGGAGGCAGTAGATACTTGAAGTTTTTCCTTAGGGTTTCTTATCCCTTGGATTAAAATATGGCATTTTTAACAATTTACAGCAGGTAAAGTAGAGTTTCAGACTTCAACTCTGAAGAGATGGTCACTGAGGAAATGATACACCTGAAGGTCATGAAGTCAGGTGTTTTTGTAGCATGCATCCTCTAAAGTACGGAGACCCAGAAAGGGTGCTACACCAGATTTAATGAAGCCATTAGATGCTCAGAGTGCAGAGAGAGTACAAAAAGAGAGGTAAAGGGGAGAGAGATCTGCACTCCTCACAGGTTTGCACAGGTAAAAGCAGGCATGCTTCCTACCCCTAGGTACCCTGCATAGAAGCAAATAGGAGATTCCACTGTGTAAACTTAAGAAAGCTGAGTAAGATGTTCTGTTATGTTTGTCTTAAGCAACTATGTCAGTTACATCAAAAATACTGGTATACAAAATGCACAATATGTATTTAAGTTAAAATGGATTAATTTTTTTATTAATTGTGTTAATTTTATTACTAATTTTTATTCATTTTTATTGAGAATACTAGCAATTCAGTTGTTTTGTTGTCATAAACTAAAAACTTCCTAACTGTGGATATTTTTCTTTTTTCATCTAAATCCCTTACATAAGTAAAGGTGAGATATAATTGGCATCAGTAGTAGCCATCTGACCTAATTAACCTTAATAAGACTTTAATTCCTTTTTTAATGCTAGTCCAAAAAGCATATTTTTTGCAATGGACTATAGAGAATATTAACTAATTATACAAAACCACCATTTCTTCCTGTTTTATTTATTTACTTATTTTTAATACATATTTTTTAATTATCGATTTCAGAGAGAAAGAGAGTGGGAAAGAGAGAGAGAAACATCAATGATAAGAGAGAATCATTAATAAGGACCAGGAATCAAACCATGACCTCTGGTTCATAGGTCGATGCTCAACCAATGAGCAACACAGGCTGGGTATTTCTGCTTGTTTTAAATTAAAGGTATATTGGTTGCCAATTTTCTTAAAGAGCATTGAAATAACTAATGTTCTAATGTTTAAAATGGAAAATATGAATTTGCAAACACTTGTAAATTTGAGTACATTTATTGTCTCCTTGTTTATTTTATCCAGGAAATGAACTTGCCTGCTTTGAGCTAACTCCAGGTTTACATATGTCACTTTGTCATTAGAGAAGTAGACAGCAAGGTGGAATAGATGTGCAAGAGTTTTGGTTATGAAAACTCCTATGAAGGATATAGTGACTTCCTGGCATTCAGTTATTTGAAATCCTGCTAAGCAAATTTATACCTCCTCCCCTCTCCCTCCCAACTCATCCACCAGGAAGATATGGAAATAAACATTCCCAACAATTGTCATTCCATTGATATAAGTAAATTCTATTAGGTGTGTGTGTGTTTTTAATACCAAGGGTTTGTTTTTGTTTGTTTTTTAATGTTTGCTTACATATAAAGAGTAAATATTTTTCTACTCCCAACTCTTGAATAGGTTGGAAACTGAATACTTTTAGCCAAAAAAAATATATATATATTTCCCTTCCTACATCAACGCCATTTTTCACTTATTGCTTGATAAGCTATATTGTAATATCATATTAAAATGTTTTGCTTGCAAACATAAAACATTTATAAACAGCAGAATTGTGCAAAGCACAGTCTCACAAATTATATAAGTGATGAACGCCTGTGAGTTTAACATAAATTATAATTTATTTTCTTTGTGCTTGTAGGTGGTTAATATGGAGCCAGTAATTAAGACTCTTCAATTATGTTTGTTGTATTTTGCCTCAATTTTTATTGCATATTTGTCATTTAGAATTTGGTTTGTAGTCTACTGTCTTCTATTAATAAGGGAGTTTAAATTACAACAAAAATTCACCAGCAAGGGAATTCAATGGGATGTTAGCGACATCGAATCATGTGTCCAGAGTTCCCTTCAATCATAAAACACATGAGGTCTATAATTTCAGCACTGATGCATGACTATAAAAGTTCTAAGATTAAAAAGCCTGCAGCTACTATTGAGTTCATTATAGAAAGCTGACAGTGTTTCCTTCAGCATATGAAAGAAATATAATAATTGACCTCTCCAGGAGACAGTTTTGTGTCTACTTTTAATGTTACAAGTGTGATATTTAATTTCAGACTTTTTTATAACCTATCCTCTCACTGGTCCTCTACAGCCGCATAGTACTCTAAATTTATTTGGTGTTTTAGCCAATCTTTTCAAAAACCAATTACCTTAGCAAAATGTCTCCCTTTTTTAATTTCCTTATCACATAATAAACATGAACTGCCCCTTCAAGGGCTACTCAAGTTGATGGCAGAATTTCAAAGACTTTTATTTTTTGTTTTTTCACGAAAGGTGCAGCTATGGTGCTCACTGGCTTTTGTATAAAATGCTGAGAAGAACAGAATTGAAGCCTCTGAGAAATGCTGACTTTTACTTTTCGTGTTTATAGGGATTTTTTAAGAAAAATGATCATATGAGTTTTAAATGAATGGTTTTCATTTTTTCTTTGGAGGAAACATCCTCATAGATTCAAGAATCAAATGCCTAATAAGAAAAATCTAATCTGATAAATATACTCTTCCCCAGACTATTTTGATGATATATAGGATAGGGCAAAAGTAGGTTTATAGTTGTTCAAATGGAAAATAACACAATAATTAATTAATTAATTAATTAATAATAAACTCTGTGTTTCACATACTTACAAATGTAAACCTAGTTTTGCTCCAACCTATATACTTTTTTAAAATATCCTTACCCAAGAATATGCTTTTATTAATTTTAGGGAGAGAAGAAGGGAGAGAGCGAGAGAGGGAGAGAGAGAGAGATGGATGTAAGAAAGAAATATTGATCAGTTGCCTCCCGCACACACCCTGAAGATTGAACCCACAAAACAAAGTATGTGCCCTGACTAGAATTAAACCCACAACCAACTGACGCTTCAACCAACTGAGCATCCCACCCTGTATACTTTAACTTCATTATGCACTCTCTGGATTGTAAATATAATTAATGAACGTATTCATTAATTCCTATCACCAAGAAAAATAAAGAAGAATGTTCATTCAAAAGCAAACTGCTTATACAACCTCCCCCAAATTATTAAAAGCAATAATGCATTGCCCCATTAGAAAGCATCTAAGTAGGTCCGATGTTTTCCCCCGCACCCCCTGTATTTTCAAAATTTTCTCAACATTAGAATAAACAAAAAGCTTGTGATATTTGGGTGGCAATTTAGATTTGCTTTCACTGACAGCAGTAAAATAAAAGGAATTAAGGAAAAAACTTACATTCATGGTCTATACAAGAATGATATGCTTACACATTCAGATCCCTGTGCTGTCTGTGAAGTAAACTGTTTTTGCTGTGCTTCATGAGACTGGCTTTCTTCTTGTGAAATTGTTTCACTATTTTATAGCCACAATTTAAAATTAGATTAGACCAAACTCCCTGATCAAAGCAAAAATATATAATTAAACAAAACAATCACAGGAGTAGAGTGTGAATAGATTTCTCATTGTTTCTCAGTGTACTCTTCCATTTCAAACAAATATGTTGCAAGTCTATAGATGGCATATGTATTCTCCAAAAACATTTACATTCATTCACCTGCAAGAGGCACAAAACCGAAGGCAACATTTGATATTTGCCACATAGCATACTAAACAAGACATTACAGAACCACCTTCTCCACTTGTACCAACTCAGTCCACAAATTTCTAGAATTTCCACTATGATTAATAACTAACCTTGTAGAAAGTGCTATAAAAATACTGTCAGTCTTGTCAAATAAAATGAGTCCTCTGACAGATACTAATCAAGGTACACCATTCATTGAAAAGATTGGTTTGAGGAAAGATAAATTCTTGGTATCCTGAAAAGAACCTAAAAGTGGGCAATGAGACACTTCAGTTGTCATCACAGATCTGCCACCAACTCAGCATTTAACCTCTCTAGGTCTCTGCTTCTCCATCATCAGATAGAAGAACCTAATAAGTGAGAAAGTTGATGACATGCCATCTAAGCCACTCAAAGATATGTAGATAGATATAGTTTAGAGAGATAGAGATGATAGAGATAGAGATAGAGATAGAGATACAGATAGAGATAGAGATAGAGATAGAGATAGAGATAGAGATAGAGATAGAGATAGAGATAGAGATGATAGAGATAGAGATAGAGATAGAGATAGAGATAGAGATAGAGATAGAGATAGAGATAGAGATAGAGATAGAGATGATATAGAGAGAGATGATAGAGATAGAGATGATAGAGATAGAGATAGAGATAGAGATAGAGATAGAGATAGAGATAGAGATAGAGATAGAGATAGAGATAGAGATAGAGATGATAGAGACAGAGATAGAGACAGATGTCTTCTTGAACTAGTCTCAACCTCTGTGTGCCAATTCCTTCCTCCCTCCTCCCACCAAATGTAGATTTTTTTAAGATAGGGATATAGAAACCATCTTATATTTGGGGGACAGGGTTGATATAAAGGCTCTTAGAAAGTACTTGTTGGATTGAGTGAGGGTAGGGTACTGAAAAATCAGAGGTATGAGTGGCCACTCTTGTTTTTCCATAACTAATCTCTCATAGAGTAGGTAGGTTTTACTTCTAAGGAACCTCTAACTTCCATGCTCTCGTGACTCTTTTTAGTTGATCTTGGGCTGGAGAGGGAGGCATTGACATACACGAGGCCTGTGTCTAATGTTTCCTCTGCTGATTAAGCTGACTGGTTGGCATAGAGTTCCATCACACACAAGAGGCTCATCATTAATCATTTAGGGTCTATACAGGAAATAAATACGTGTGTCGGTGGGCAGGGTAGCTAAGTTGTTTTATAGAGTACATTTAGGAAGGAACAGAGAGGTCATGTTGCCCAGCGATTAAAGTAGATTCTCTATTACCAGAACTCTGTGTTTGAATACCAGCTCTGCAGCTAACTGTGGGACACTTGGGAAATTGTGTAACTTACAGCTCAGTTTCCACATATGTAACATGATAACAAGGTCCTTGCGAAAATTCAATTAACATATGTAAAGCATATACTTAGTCACCCTTAATAGACTGTGACTTGAAGAAGAATTAGCAGGCCCAGCCTCCTGGACATGCCACCTGTGAAGAGGAACAGGGTGCTGAACTCAGTCGGGTCCTGTGTTTGGTTTAATGCTCTGTTATTGCTGCCTTGAAATTCCTAATAAGATTTTAACAAAGGATCTTGCATTTCATTTTACACTGTGCCCTGCAAGTTATGTAATGTAGCCTGTCCTGAGAATTAGCCAGGATGGTATAACATTTTTTCAACTCTATTACGATAACTAGTTTGCAGTCATCCCTACTATACTGTTAACCCCTGAAGGTAGACAATAGTTTTGTTCTTTATATACCATCACAAAAATAATTCCTCTTTGGAGAGTGAACAGAGTGTAACCCATTCTCTGAATTCCAAGAACTTATATAGTAAAAAGCCATGGCAATCTGAATTGAGAAATGGCTCCATTGTGATTGGTCCCCATCTTTTACCTGGCCCCCCATTCTCAATTCTAAGCAGAAACACGTATTGTCTTGGGCAAGGATAGAGAAATGAACTCACGGAAAGGACAGGTGAACCACTCGAGATAGGGAGAGGGAATACAGAGAGGCACAAGGGAGTTTCTCTTTCCCACCTCCTCTCCTGAACCAAGGAACTGGAAGATGTCTGAAACCACTACCACTGCGCTCCAAGTCCCAGTCAGTAACTGGACTCAATCCTTCCCACAGATATTTCAGCTGTCAGATAACTACCACCAGATGGCGCCAAATAGAGCAAAAATAGGACTTGCCTTGGTTCCCACCCAGAACTCAGGTCTTCCAGAATTCAAGATCACCTAGCTGGGCATCTTGCCATTCATTTCATAAATCTGTTTTTGGCCCCAGCTTGTATTTGGTGGGGATATTGTAACTGGGAAAAAAAGTAAAATCAATACACAAGAATTGACTAAATATAAGTTACAATTGAATGGGTTCTTTAAATATGTGCCTTGAATCCTATGAGGCATATGTGTGTTGTTTTTTTAAACTTAAAGGTTACAATACTCTATTTCTTTGCTTGAAGATTTGTGTCACCAAATAATATAGAAAAAGCCTGGTAAGTTCTAACAAGAAAAGAAGCTATCTGATTGTGTTTAAACGAAATATTTTCAAATTACTAACATGTTCATACTGGTTTCTGCAGAAAATATCTAGGAGAATGTTAAAATAGCTATCAAAAGATATAAGGGTTCAGAAACAGGAAAATCTGTGTGGCCTTGGAAAGTAGAAAAAATATTCAAGGTCTAACATCTCATATCTCTGATATCACTTCAAATCCTCTGTGGAACAAGAGGTATTTTGTCATATTCACTGAAACAACCAATTCAACAACATATTCAAAAGATAGCAATTTTTTCTGACTATTTTGTAGAGATAGTTGGAGAAAATATTGTTGTCACATATTACATAGCAAAAACGTAACAAAATCCCCCACTAGATATTTGTATTTTTTATTCTTCCCCAACCCAACAACTTAATTATTTCTT
The DNA here is from genome assembly GCF_951640355.1 of Cnephaeus nilssonii. Lineage (NCBI taxonomy): Eukaryota > Metazoa > Chordata > Mammalia > Chiroptera > Vespertilionidae > Cnephaeus > Cnephaeus nilssonii. The sequence goes on along the minus strand of NC_137080.1, from coordinate 70,920,316 downwards.
CTCTTCCTCCTCCTAGATACAATTCCCAAGAAACACACACAGTTGTGTTGAACAGTTCAGCATCTCCCTCAGCTTGTTTGCCCCAATCTACAAAATAATAGGTTACTTGTCACCTCGACGATGGACACTGGCCCATCCATTTGAAGCCCCTTCAAGCTTCCACTCCCCCTACAAGTGGCTTATCAAAGCATTTGCATATAAAGTCTCCTACCTGCAAAAATCTATCACTAAGAAATTAGAATTTCTTCCATGTTAAAACAAATTTAGACAAGAATTCTTGGCTATTTTAACCTGAAGATAAAAGTCTGGTTCCAAACAATTTTTTATGGAGGTGCTAGGAAAAGGATTGAAGGACTTATGACTATTTAATATCCTATATAATAAAAGGCTAATATGCAAACTGTCCCCTCGACCAGGAGTTTGACAAGGGGATGGGGCCAGTGGCCAACTGCCTGCAGCCCACCCCCTGGCCGGCAAGGCCCCTGATCAGCCCCCTCACTTCCGAGGCCCCTCCCACTAGCCGGACCCCACCCATGCACAAATTCGTGCACCGGGCCTCCAGTTTGTATATATTTAACAAACACTAACAAAACATGCTATGTTGGACATTGCTGCTAAATGCTTTACAAATGTTAATTCATTTAAAATGGAGGCTTACAAATTCAAACTGCAATGCTAAAAGGCAGTAACTAGGCCTCCTCAAGCCTGCCTCTTTTCAACGTGCAGAATCTAAACGGGGAAGCTTTCCATGGTCTGCTAGGATAGTCAGTCCTAGCCCCTTCACACATATTCAGGCTGCATCTTCCTAACTCTGTTGCACTGGTCAACATTCCTCCATGAGTCTTTAGTCAACCATAGTATTATTGATTATATTCCCAATGCTGTGCATTACATCTCCATGACTTGTTTATTTGGTAACTGAAGTTTGTACCACTAACTCCTCTTCACCTTTTTTCACCCATCTCCTCACCCCTCTTTCCTCGGCAACAAAAGATGTGACACACACACACACACACACACACACACACACAGAGAGAGAGAGAGAGAGAGGAATATTAATAGGCCATGAAAAGAATGAACAAACTGATGGTTTCCTATACCTCTTGTGTATGCCATACTGTCCCCCCCAACACACAGGACAAAACTTCTGCCTCAGGACCTTGGCACTGACTGTTGCCTCCACCTGAAATACTCTTCCTTCAGAATGCCCACTCTCTATTCTTCTCCAGGTATTTTCTTATTGATGTTTGCTTCTTATTGAGATTTGCTTCTTATTGAGGTTTGCTTTAAGAACAAGCAGTTTTGTTCACCAGGGAACTTTTGAATTTGTATCAACAAATTCAAAAATACTGGTTTTTACATTTTTTTGTTTTTTAATTACCATCTTCATGGCAAATAATTGGTTGTCACTTCAGCCAAACACTTTAAGCCAGTCAAGGGATAGTCATTATATGGCAAATTGTTTATTGCTAGAAAAACAAAAACTCTCAAAGAAACTGTCTTCAAAAATTAGGTTTACCAACTGCCTTTCTTCCTAGTTCTTTCTTCTAAATTAAGTCAATTGCCCACATGGAAGAAAACATCTTCCATGTTTTCTACATAATTCAGAGCTGAAATTGTGGTTGCTTTCATCAGTGTTGCAAGTGTTTAATTTAATAGCATCAAATGTGTGATTATACACTACATTTACAATATCATGACAGCTTAAGATGTGAAATTTCAGGCTGTACTTTAAATTCCTTAGGTTGAAAAGGAATAGGGCTTGTTTCTGAAACTTTCAAAGACTGGAATGTTGATTTCTGAATCAATATGTTAGAGTCATTGAGCAACACTATCCTCATTGGGGTCTGAAATGTGAAAGTCAACCAGAAGTAGTGAGAATGGATGATAAAACACAATTTGCTCTATGATAGACCCACTGAGTGTGTGCAGTTAAACCCAATCATGCAAGCACTCAATACATGGCAGACCACAAAAATGCCCAAATTAAAACTATTTCAATCAAAATGATAAAAGCATTTTGTATATTCAAAAGTCAATTTCTCTGAAGGACCATTAAGCTTAATGGAAATAGTACTTTGACATTAAAGAACAATATGCATAAGCTTTTGTGAATATGTCTTTCAAATAAGCTGTGCCCTGAAAGCCTTATGAAATAAAATGAGAAAAATAATTAAATAATATAATGAATAATCATATAAATTATGTGAAGTAGTGCAATGCCATTATACAATGAATACATTCAAGTCATTCATTCACCAAACCAATTATGAGAGAAAGCAATTAAGGGAATAGAATGGGAGGAAAGTATAATTTCAGATTAGATTTGAAAAGCAAAATAACAAGTTGACAAGATGTGCATAGAGCCTTTCTGGTGTCAATACAAAATCCATCTGCACCTACAGATGGACATATGAAAGGCAGCATCCATATATACTCAGAGAATAAAGGTCAGAATATGTATTCACATCTGCCAGGTTAAGTAAAATGTTTGCCAGAATAGCTAACCTAAAGAGTTTAGCAAACTTCAACTTTGTTTCAAGCTCCTTATTTTTCATCTTTTTTTCTCAATAGTTTTTCCTAATAGATTTGTCTTTCAATCTGCCTCTTGTGTACCATTCCTAACATCTCAATCTCTTGTTTTCTAAGCTCCTCTCCTTTGTCTTCTTTTCCCTATTGATTTGCTTTTCCTATTTTAAAGCCTTTCTTCAAATTATAAAAAGATAACATCAAATGAAAATTTGTAAAAGTCCTTCTACATTTTAATTCTGGTCCTTAAATATTTATTTCTTAACATAATTATATCAAACTAGAGGCCCGGTGCACGAAATTCATGCACAGGTAGGGTCCCTAGGCCTGGCCAGCGATCAGGGCCAATCTGTGGGGTGACCAGCGGAACGATCAGGAGCCCCTGCTGGCACCTTCCTTGGACAGCCTGGGGCCTGCCAGCTGGGCGCAGCTCCTGCATTGAACATCTTCCCCCTGGTCGTCAGTGCGCATCATAGCAACAGGTCATTCCACTGGTTGTTCCCTTGTTCAGTCGATTTGTATATTAGGCTTTATGATATAGGATGATGTCAGTGCTGTTATCAGTCAATTCACTTATTTTTAATTGGGTCTTTGTTAAGATTACCCTAGATACAGATAAAATAGCTCTCCACATCGTGGACTTTTTTATACTGTCTCCCTGTCAATGGTCAGTGGTAAGAAAAACAGTAAACCTTGAGAATTGTACTATTTAAAATTTCAAGGTTTCAGAGGAGTATGCAGTGTTAATGTTGTTGGTAAACAACACATGAATTTTCCAGCTGATACACCTTTCTTGTGAATACATTTTGGAGAGCCATTGATTCTTCAGAGAACTTTAACAAGACAATCTATGTATAATGGAAATGTGATTTGTTAAAGTTTAGGGTTACAAACAAAAGTCTATAACAGTAATGAAAAATCAATATTTCATGTTTCTAAGTCCATGGTATAAAAACTTCTATGTTGCTTCTAAAGGATTTTTATGTGCTTAAAAAAAAGGCCTTGAATCTTAGAAAATTTAACCAGATAAATCTGCACATTACAAATCTTAAAACTAGAAACCATATTATTAACTGTGAAACTATGTAATTAGTTTCTTTATGGGTCTTCAATTTTTTGCTAGATAAAATTAAAACTGCCACCAAAAATTGAGGCCATTATGAACATGACAGGTCATTTGTTGAGAAAAAGGTTATGTAGAAATAGCATCTGATAATTTGTTGGAAATATTAGCATATAGATGGCTATGGAATGTGTGAAGTATTATCAGAAGAATTCTAATAAAAAAATTTGCCATGTATGTCAAATACAGTCCTATTCCAAGTATAGTTTGGTTGTTAGACCTAAGGGCAAGCATAAGCTACATGAAAGGCATTTAACCTGAAGACGACTTGATGAGAAATTCAAAATTTTGTGGGGTTTTTTTTTTTTTTAATCACAAAAATAGTCCAGCTGGCATGGTTGCGCATCAGCCTATGAACCAGGAGGTCAAGGTTTGATTCCCAGTCAGGACACAGGCCTGGGTTGTGAGCTCAATTCCCAGGGAGGGGTGTGCAGCCAATCAGCGATTCTCTCTCATCATTGATCTTTCTGTCTCTCCCTCTCCCTTCCAGGTGGTCTCAACAACACATTCCAATGCCAAGATTGGTCCTTGGGGCAGCTACTACTAGTTCAGGGAAGGCAAGCTGGACACACATTCCATGGACAGAGGAAAGGGTGAGGACCCTCCAGTTGCCCTGATCCAGCTCCCAGGTCAACCAGTGGTCACGTCCCCTCAATGACCTCCACTAACAGTTTGTGATAGATCTAACTTCAAAGATGCAAACACAATGTTAGCAATGAAATAACATTTGCAGAAGTGCTGGAAAAGTTAAATCTATTTAAAGATTCTTGAATGACTAAATCAAGAAATATGCTCAGAAGGTACTAACATGGAATTTTAAAAGTTTAATGTCATGATATGAGTTTTCTGTTGTAATTTTCTCACAGTGAAGAGGGGAAATGTGGCTTGTCTTATAAGTTCTCCCATAAATGACTGGGATTAAACTATTGACTCTTGACATTATAGTTTCGATGACTCAACACCCTAAGTAAAAGTACATTTAAATTAAATGCTTGGAGCTAAAATGCATCTAAATTCACATTAGAGCAGTTTCAAGTTATGCTTTATTGATCTCCATCTCTTTAGAATTGACATGTGATTGTAAAATGAATTTTGAAACTGTAAAATAATTGAAGGCACATGTGACAGACTGTTGCCCCCCCAAATCTGTTCTTCCCTTTTTCTACAATGAAAACATTTCAACTAGGCATCTAGGACCCAGATGAAGACTGCATTTCCAGCCTCCTTGGGAATATAACTGGTCATGTAGGTTCCCACCAATGGACCCTGCAAAAAATAGAAATGTGCAATTCCCATAACATTTGTCTTTTAAGGAAGATTGCTTCCCTGCCCTTCCTCTCTTTCCTTTTCCTCACAGCTAGAAATGGCTGCAACGACTTTTAGGTCCCCATTTTGGGAATGGAAGAGCAGGCCCGCAAACCTGAGGCCTTGGCCGACCTCAAGGCATAGATCCCACCTGCCCACCCCGGGCTGCTAACTAATGTACTATCTAGTTTGACCCCTCTACTTCAGGGCCTCTTTGTTATTGCAGCCTAGCCGATACTCTAATTAATCTAGGTCCTACATATATATATATATATGAATTACTTTTTTTTAATTATTATAAAAATTTACCTTAGGAATACCAGAAAAACACACTGTTCTCTACTTATGTTTGCAAATTCACCTGTGAGGTCACGTTTATATTTTACTATTATTCACCATTATTGTACTGCTTTCTTAACAAGGATATTTCAGATTTCAAAATTATGAGAATTCCATTTCAGGGAGCAAAATAAGTTGATTATGTTTAAAAGCAGAAGATTATTCCTGAATTGGTGGCAAAAGAGTTTCATTTCCTCATTTCGTTTAGTTAGATCATAGAGTAGCATGACAAACAGGTAGATAATTTTGCATGAATTATGCATAAGGGAGAAAAAAAGGAGAAAGAAAAGGTGAGAACAATTGCCCTTTCCATTGAGGAAGTGTTAGTAAGTGCTGCTGAGCTGATGAAGCACTTTGGTGGAAAGCCCTTGAGTTTCACTTGATGCCCTACATCAAACGCATCATCTCAAGATGAGAAAAAAACTGGCATCTGGTGTCAAAGGTAAGGAACCCATGTAGTTCCCAGGGGACCACTGCTGTGCTCGGTGAATGACAGCCCAATCTACCCCACCTCCAGGGCACCTTTGTCTCTGTGATTATTGGAAGACCTTAAACCAGTTCTAAAAAGCTGTATTCAAAAAACGGAGTCCTGTTTCTCTCAAAGAAAAAAGGCACAAATGTGTGTACTTTTTAAAGAAACTACCATAAATATACAGATAAGATGGTAAGAAATGGGGAATAAACTCTTATTTCTACACTAGCGTTCCCGTTGCAGGAAAAATCCTGCAATAGGGTTTCCTGCTGCACTCTACCCCGCCCTGCCTGCTCTCCTCCCTTGTCCCCCGGCCAGCCTTCTCCGCCAGCCCGCCTGCTTTTCCCTTCTCCCCCGGCCCCGCCTCAGCTCCTCCCTTGTCCCCCGGCCCCGCCTCCGCTCCTCCCTTGTCCCCCGGCCAGCCTTCTCTGCCAGCCCACCTGCTTTTCCCTTCTCCCCCGGCCCCGCCTCAGCTCCTCCCTTGTCCCCCGGCCCCGCCTCCGCTCCTCCCTTGTCCCCCGGCCCGCCTTCTCCGCCAGCCCGCCTGCTTTTCCCTTCTCCCCCAGCCCCGCCTCCGCTCCTCCCTTGTCCCCCGGCCCACCTTCTCCACCAGCCCGCCTGCTTTTCTCCCTTCTCCCCCGGCCCCATCTCTGCTCCTCCCTTCTCCTCCCCCCCCCCCCCCAGCTTGCTTGCTTCTCCGCAGCTTTGCTCCCTTCTGCAGCTCTTGGCTTCTTTCTTTACTGTCTTGATATGCAAATTAGCCACCATCTTTGTTGGGGTAATTTGCATACTCATCCTGATTGGTTGGTGGGCATGGCTTGGCTGGCGGGCGTGGCTTGGGCGTAGCGAAGGTGCGGTCAATTTGCATATTTGTCTATTATTAGGTAAGATGAAGTTCTCTGTGGAGGTTATGTCCGTCTCCTTTCTATAGTTGTAATTTATTAAATTTCAGGAACACTCCTAAGCAGTTGCCCCCAACAACCTTACATACTGAGACTGGAACTCAATTCAAGTGACTTTGAGAAAATTACAAACTGTTTCTAATCTTCAGTATGGGAAGATAAGGGTTATTTTGATGTTGAAATTGATAAAGCAGTTCATAGAAATCTTGGCATATAGCATACGCTTATCACCTCTTGCTATTATTTTATTTACACAAACTAGAAGCCTGGCACACGAAATTTGTATGCAGGTACAGTCCCTAGGCCTGGCCTGTGATCAGGGCCATCTTCCCCAGCTGCCCGCAGCCGGCCCCGCCCCCCACCACCACCCACCCCCAGTTCCTCGTTCAACATCGGGTGATCAGTGCCTGACTGCTGGGAGAAGGGAGCGAGAGGTGGTCAGTGCGCCTCATAGTGACTGGTCCAGTGGTTGTTCTGGTCGTTCTGCCTTTAGGGTCAATTTGCATATTACCCTTTTATTATATAGGACTAGAGGCCTGGTGCATGAAATTCGTGCATGGGCGGGTGTCCCTCAGCCCAGCCTGCACCCTCTCTAATCTGGGACCCCTCGAGGGATGTCCAACTGCCCGTTTAGGCCCAATCCCAGTTGGATAGCAGGCAGGATAGGATCGGGCCTAAACGGGCAGTCGGACATCTCTCTCACAATCCAGGACTGCTGGCTCCCAACTGCTCACCTGCCTGCTATCCTAATTGCCCCTAACTGCTTCTGCCTGCCAGCCTGATTACCCCCTAACCACTCCCTGCCAGCCTGATTGATGCCTAACTGCTCCCCTGACAGCCTGATTGCCCCTAACTGCTTTCCCATACAGGCCTGGTCCCCCCCAACTGCTCTTCCCTGCAGGCCCGGTCACCCCCAACTTCCCTCCCCTGCTGGCCATCTTGTGGTGGCCATCTTGTGTCCACATGGGGGCAGCCATCTTGTGTGTTGGAGTGATGGTCAATTTGCATATTACTCTTTTATTAGATAGGATAGAGGCCTGGTGCACGGAGTGGGGGCTGGCTGGTTTGCCCTGAAGGGTGTCCCGGATCAGGGTGGGGGTTTCCTTGGGGTGTGGGGTGGCCTTGGTGAGGGGCCTGTGGTGGTTTGCAGACCAGCCACCTCCCCCAGCGACCCAAGCAGAGGCCCTGGTATCTGGGATTTATTTATCTTCTATAATTAAAACTTTGTAGCCTTGAGTGGAGGCCAGGGCAGGCCAAAGCAGGCGGAAAGCTTGGCCTCCTCCATTGCCGGGGAATCCCAAGCCTCCTGTTCGCTCCGTGGCTGCCACCATTTTTGTTGGGATTTATTTATCTTCTATAATTGAAACTTTGTAGCCTTGAGTGGAGTCCAGGGCTGGCCAGGGTGTGCAGGAAGCTTGGCTTCCTCCATTGCTGGGGAAACCCAAGCCTCCTGCTCGCTCCGTGGCCGCAGCCATCTTGGTTGGGTTAATTTGCATACTTGCTCCTGATTGGCTAGTGGGCATGGCTTGTAGGTGTAATGGAGGTACGGTCAATTTGCATATTACTCTTTTATTAGATAGGATAGGAGCATGATATCTATATATATAAGAGCCTAAGCAAGCGAACGACCAATCGACTGGTTGCTATGACATACACTGACCACCAAGAGGCAGACGCTCAATGCAGGAGCTGCCCCTGTTGGTCAGTGCGCTCCCACAGTGGGAGTACCACTCAGCTGACCAACCCATCCCAGCAGCCCACCAGTCTAGCACCAGCCACTCACTCCCTCAGTATTCCCCAGGTCCAATCTCTGGAGAACAGACCAGGCACCAAAGGACCAGCACCACCGGCATGATACCGACAGTACCGAAAGTGCTTCCGGCCTCCTGGAAGGTGGCCTCAGGCACCGTGGCCACTTCCCCTCCCTAGACACTTCACAAGGAAGAAACGATATAAAAGTGGCCGTCAGGTGGCTCCTGACAACTGGCGCGAATGTCAGAGGGCTGGATCCAGATCCCAGGCCGGCAAGGGCATCCCACCACCTCCCCACCCACCTTGGGCGGGCACCAGACACAGGGTTCATGGCTGACAAGTGCTGCTGTGGCGGAGCCTCTCCCTGTTGGACTAACTGGGCATGAGCCTGCGCAGCGGGGCCAGTATGAGTGGGAGCAGCAGGCAGGAGTGGCAAGTGGCATTGGACTGTGGGTTTTGGCCCAATCCCCACAGGCCACCTTGAGGGATGCGACCCATGCACAAATTCATGCACCAGGCCTGTAGTATACATTATATTATGTATTGTATCTTGAACCTTGTTCTTTTTTTCCCCATGCTGATATTTCCAAATCAGTATATACAGATTTACCTCATACTTTTGTATGAACTCCATGGTAATCTACTTAGATAGATTACTAATATTCATGGAATTAGTAGTGGCACTCATGTAGCTTCCATTGTTTTGACATTATAGATAATACAAGAATGTATATGTGTATGGTTGCAAATATATTAATAGAAGTACATTTCTAACAGTGCAATTGCTGGATCAAAACTCTTATGCCTTGACTATTGCACAGGTTTTGCAAAATTGCACTTCAAAAAGTTAGCTGAAATATATAGTTAGTGGAACTATATCTTCATCTATTTCCTCATACCATTGTCAAATTTGAATATTATCAAGCTCACTTTTTCTGAATGACATGATAAATGGGTTTTGTTGTTTTAACTTGCAAAAAAAATTTTTAATACATTTTTATTAATTTCAGAGAGGAAAGGAAAGGGAGAGAGAGAGAGAAACATCAATGATGAGAGAGAATCATTGATCAGCTGCTTCCTGTATGCCCCCTACTAGGTGCTGAGCCTGCAACCTGGGCATGTGCCCTTGACGGGAATTGGACCAGGGACCTTTCAGTCCACAGGCTGACACTCTATCTACTGAGCCAAACCAGCTAGGGCCTTGCAAAATTTAATTACTAGTGATCTTTACTTAGCCTCTTTTTTTGTGAAATGACTATGCATGTTTCCTGCCTTTTTTATTGAAAGATAAGAGCTTTTCATATACTAAAAAGAAGTGGACCTTTGCCATTTGTCTTTAGCCTCTGTTCTTTTTTTTCTTATAATTCCTTTTAATTTTGTGTGGGTACATTTATCAATCTTTTCCTAATGTTTTATGTCTTCCTTCATTTTTGTTTTTTTATTTCAATATTATTCTAAAAATTGTTCTTATTACTTTCTAACATATAGTTTTATATTTACTATTTTTTTGGAATATCCATTGATTAAAAGTTTGGGTTATATGTTTATATCTGGAGACTTTAGAAATATGATTTCCATATTACATAGTTGATACACTGCATGTACAAGTAGATGTGGACATATATATGTATTTATGATTGTAGTCTTAAAAAAAGATTCTAGTAATCAACCAAATGTTATTGAAATTATCTTCTAAGCTCCATTTGGTTATCTTAATATCTTTCCAAGCTATAATTTACTACATATAAATAAGATACTATTAAACAAATAAAAATGTATTTCTTGCATTTCGCCCAAGAACACTTCTTACCACTGGTCTTAATTATCTAAATTATCTCACATGAAGTTTCCCAAATCAAACAAGATTAAGTGATGCTGAAAGTTTTTACAGACCTTTATTTTTTATTCTTAAATAAATGATTATCAGTGCAAACACTGGCAATATAACTTAGTTCATGACAGGGGACAGATGCTCAAGCCTGTGGAAATTATAATCAAATGCTTCAAACAGCTCAAAGTTTATGGCCACCATTATTATTTCTATTTCCCCAAAGTAACAATCAAACTGCTATGTTTCAGAAATATAATGGAAGGATATAAATAGTTTAGTCATACAAATTAATATAACATTCATTAATGCAGTGCAAATACAATATTAAGTATTATTGAGGTACAGAAAAAAGCATAGGCCAAGTTCTCATATCATTTGTACTATCCTATATAATAAAAGGCTAATAAGGTCACATATGTAATACCTTAATCAATAAAGAAAAATTAAATAAATAAATAAATGGCTAATATGCAAATTGACCGAACGGCGGAACAACCAGTCAGTATGACGCACACTGACCACCAGGGGGAAGACACTCAACGCAGGAGCTGCCCCCTGGTGGTCAGTGCACTCCCACAGGGGGAGTGCTCCTCAGCCAGAAGCCCTGAGCTGGGCTCACAGCTGGCGAGCACAGTGATGGTGGCAGGGAGCGGGCCTAAGCCAGCAGTCAGACATCCCCCAAGGGCTCCCAGACTGCAAGAGGGCACAGGCCAGGCTGAGGGACACCCCCCCCAAGTGCACAAATTTTGTGCACTGGGCCTCTAGTATAATAAACCAATGTATAAAAATTATGCTATAAATACAGAGTTATACTTGAAAGCAAATTTATATATCTATGGTAGGGTGTTCGTTCTTTTTTTTTAAGTATATTTTTATTGATTTCAGAGAGGAAGAGAGAGGAGAGAGAGACAGAAACATCAATGATGAGAGAGAATCATGGATCAGCTACGTCCTGCACGCCCCACACTGGGGAACAAACCTGTAACTTGGGAATGTGCCCTGACTGGGAATTGAACCGTGACCTCCTAGTTCATAGGTCCACTTTCAACCACTGAGCCATGCTGTCTGGCAGGTGCTTATTCTTTCATCAATATGGGGATATGCTATTTAGAGAGACCTATCAGTACTTAGAGCTTCCAGCATAACATAAAATTGAATGTGATAGCTAAATATGTTCTCTACAGAATTTACCTCCATTTTAAAACTTTAAACATAATCATATTTATGTCATATTCATACTGTTTCAAAAAGACTTTCTCTCTAGTAACATAAAATGACCAGACTACTACACCCTCATTTATTTTCCATATTCTTTCCCTGCTTTCTCTCCTACTTTCACTGGTGAACAGATATTCATATTTTCAGATGTACATAACAATCTGAGCCCCAGCTACTGTGTAAGTTACAAAGACCCAGAGGCTTGAAGTTGTGATTTTGATTTCTCAATGTAGTTGTGTCTCAAGCAGATGCTGGCCTAGCAGCTATCTACAGCCATTAAGAACACAAAGAGAATTATAGCAGCTAATGGCTATGGTGGGGAAACCTCACGATGGGCCAGCTGTTGTGCTTTGAATGCTGCTGAAACACAAGTACAGGAAAGACAATATGGAAATCCCAGAGCATTCAAACACAGTGTAAATGCTTGTGTTAGGAAGATGTTCTGTTTGAACATTGGGGGAAGAGCTACCTTGAAAATTACAGGAACTAATATTTCTATTTGTCCTATAAAAGGATTGAGATATGCCAAATTGATCAGATCCTCAAAGTGTACTCTAAATTGCTGCATTTGTGGAAAGCCAGCCAAAATATTAAATTGGGTAATGTTAACAATATCATATATTATGTGTGTTCTTTTGACTAGGATTATATTTCTTACTGTTTCAATTGTGTGTGTGTGTGTGTGTGTGTGTGTGTGTGTGTGTGTGTGTGTGTTTTCCTATTACCATTTTCTGATAATGGAATTTCTGGAGAAGGAGAATAATTCATTTTTAAGCTTTTTTTAACTGTAAGAAATAGCATAATGTCTCTAAAATTTAAAATATATCAGCTTTGAGCACCCAAGTACATAAAAAAAAAAAACTCCTGGAAGATATCAAGGGAGAGATCGACAACAATACAATCATAGTAGGGAACATTAATACACCACTGACATCACTGGATAAATCCTCTAGACAAAAAATCAGCAAATAAACAGCAACCCTAAATGATTCACTATATCAGATGGACTTAATTAACATCTTCAGAACATTTCAACCCAAAGCCACAGAATATATGTTCGTCTCAAGTGCACATGGGACATTCTCAAAAATAGACCACATATTGGGTCACAAGCAAAATCTCCCCAAATTCAAGAAGATTGAAATTATATCAAGCATCTTCTCAGACCACAATGGCATAATATTATAAATAAACTACAATAAAAACAATTTAAAAAATTCAAACACTTGGAAGCTAAATAGCATGCTATTAAACAATGATTAGGTTACCAAAAAGATCAAAGAAGAAATTTAAAACATCCTGGAAACTAATGTCAATAAAAACACAACAATCCAAAATCTATGGGACACAATGAAAGCAGTCCTGAGAGGGAAGTTTATAGCTCTACAGGCCTACATCAAAAAATAAGAAAAAATGATAGTAAATCATCTAACTCTACAACTTAAAGAATTAGAAAGAGAGCAACAAGAAAAGCCCAGAGTGAGCAGAAGGAAGGAGATAATAAAGATCAGAGCATAAATAAATGACATAGAGACAAAAAAAAAATACAAAAGATCAATGAAACTAGGAATTGGTTCTTTGAAAGGATAAACAATATTGATAAATCTCTAGCCAGGCTCACCAAGAAGCAAAAAGAGAGGACCCAAATAAACAAAATCAGAAATGAAAGAGGCAAAATAACAACAGACCCCACAGAAATACAAAGGATTGTTTAAAAATACTATGAACAAATCTATTCCAATAAACTAGACAACATGAAGGAAATGGACAAATTCCTAGAAAAATACAACCTTCCAAAACTCAATCAGGAAGAATCTAAACATCTCAATAGGCTGATAACTATGGAAGAAATTGAAGCAGTCATCAAAAAGCTTCCGGCAAACAAAAGCCTGGGGCCAGACGGATTCACAGGGGAGTTTTACCAAACATTCAAGGAAGAATTAAAACCAATCCTCCTCAGACTATTCCAAAAAATCCAAGAGGAAGGAACACTTCCAAGCTCATTCTATCAAGCCAGCATTACCCTAATACCAAAACCAGAAAAAGACAACACAATGAAAGAGAATTAAAGGCTAATATTCCTCATGAACATAAATGCCAAAATCCTCAACAAAATTCTAGCAAATCAAATCCAGCATTACATCAGAAAGATCATACACCATGACCAAATAGGATTTATCCCAGGGATGCAAGGATTGTACAATATCCACAAATCAATAAACATGATAAATCACATAAACAAATTGAGAGATAAAAATCACATAGTCATATCAATTGATGCAAAAAAAGCATTTGACAAAATCCAACACCCTTTCTTGATAAAAACTCTCAGCAAGGTGGGAATAGAAGGACATTACCTCAACAATATAAAAGCCATATATGACAAACCCACAGCCAACATCATACTCAATGGCCAAAAACTAAAACCATTTCTCTTAAGACCAGGAACAAGACAGGGATGCCCACTCTCACCACTCCTGTTCGACATAGCACTGAAAGTATTAGGCATTGCGATCAGACAAGAAGAAGAAATAAAAGGCATCCAAATTGAAAAAGAAGAAGTAAAACTGTCCTTATTTGCAGATGACATGATACTGTACATAGAAACCCTAAAGACTCCACCAAAAAATTATTAGACTTAATAAATGAATTTGGCAATGTAGCAGGATACAAAATTAATGCCAAGAAATCTATGGCCTTTCTATACACCAATAGTGAACTTACATAAAGAGAGACTAAAAAAGCAATCCCATTTACCATCGCACCAAAACATTTAAGATATCTAGGAATAAACTTAACTAAGAAGGTAAAAGACCTATATGCGGAAAACTACAGGACACTGAAAAAAGAGATTGAGGAAGACATAAACAGATGGAAGAACATACCATGTTCATGGATTGTTAGAATCAACATCATTAAAATGTCCATACTACCCAAAGCAATCTATAGATTCAATGCACTTCCCATTAAAATACTAACGGCATATTTCACAGACCTAGAAAGAATTCTCCAAAAATTCATCTGGAATAAAAAAAGACCCCAAAGAGCCACAGCAATCCTGAGAAAGAAGAATAAAGTAGGTGGGATCTTCATACCAGATTTCAAGCTGTATTACAAAGCCACTGTTCTCAAAACTGCCTGGTACTGGCACAAGAACAGACATATATATATGCCAAAACCGGTTTGGCTCAGTGGATAGAGCGTCGGTCTGCGGACTGAAAGGTCCCAGGTTCGATTCCAGGCAAGGGCATGTATATTGGTTGCGGGCACATCCCCGGTGGGGGGTGTGCAGGAAGCAGCTGGTCGATGTATCTCTCTCATCGATGTTTCTAGCTCTCTATCCCTCTCCCTTTCTCTCTGTGAAAATCCATAAAATATATTTAAAAAAAAAAAGAACAGACATATAGATCAATGGAATAGAATAGAGAACCCAGAAATTTACCCAAACCACTATGCTCAATTAATATTTGACAAATGAGGCATGAACATACAATAGAATCAAGACATCTCTTCAATAAATGGTGTTGGGGAAATTGGACAGATACATGCCAAAAAAAATGAAACCAGACCACCAACTTACACCATACACAAAAATAAACTCAAAATGGATAAAGGACTTAAACATAAGACGGGAAACCATAAAAATACTAGAGGAATCCACAGGCAGCAAAATCTCAGACATATGCTGAACCAATTTCTTCACAGATACTGATCCTAAGGCGATGGAAACTAAAGAAAAAATAAACAAATGGGACTACATCAAAATAGAAAGCTTTTTCACAGCAAAAGAAACCATCAACAAAACAACAAGAAAGCCCACTGCATGGGAGAACATATTTGCCAATGTTATCACTGATAAGGGTTTCATCTCCAACATTTACAGGGAACTCATACAACTTAACAAAAGGAAGATAAATAACACAATAAAAAATGGGCAACAGAGCTAAATAGATACTTTTCAAAAGAAGACAGAAAGAAGGCCAAGAGACATATTAAAACATGCTCAAAGTCACTAATTATCTGAGAGGTGCAAATCAAAACAACAATGCGGTACCATCTCACACCTGTCAGAATGACTGCCACCAACAAATCAACAAACAAGTGCTGGCAAGGATGCGGAGAAAAAGGAACCCTCATGCACTGCTGGTGGGAATGCAGACTGGTGCAGCCACTGTGGAAAACAGTATGGAGTTTCCTCAAAAAACTAAAAATAGAACTCCCATTTGACCCAGTGATCCCATTTCTAGGAATATATCCCAAGAAACTAGAAACACCAATCAGAAAGGATATATACACCCCTATGTTCATAGCAGCACAATTCACCATAGCTAAGATTTGGAAACAGCCTAAGTGCCCATCAGCAGATGAGTGGATTAAAAAACTGTGGTACATCTACACAATGGAATACTACGCTGCGGTAAAAAAGAAGGAATTCTTACCATTTGCAACAGCATAAATGGAACTGGAGAGCATTATGCTAAGTGAAATAAGCCAGTCAGAGAAAGATAAATATCACATGATCTCACTCATTTATGGAATATAATGAACAATATAAACTGATGAACAAAAGCAGATCCAGAGACAGAGAAGCATCGATCAGACCATCAAACCTCAGAGGGAAGGTAGGGGAGAGTGGGGGTAGAGATCAACCTAAGGACTTGTATGCATGCATATAAGCCTAACCAATGGACACAGACAACAGGGGGATGAGGGCATGAGTGGGGGGGGGGGGGTTGGGGGGACCTTAATCAATAAAGAAATTTTATATATATATATATATATATATATATATATATATATATATATATATATATATATATCTGCTTTCCCAGATTGAAAGCTCAAAAATGATATAGCCAATTGACCAGCATGATACACTGGGAATTAAAAGATTATGTTACAGAAAATTAATTGCATAAGAAAATAATTGTATTACAATACCAATAGGCCAGCCGGCATGGCTCAGTGGTTGAGCATTGACCTATGAACCAAGAGGTCACAGTTGGATTCCCAGTCAGGGCATATGCCTGAGTTGTGGGCTTAATCCCTAGAGTGGGGAGTGCAGAAGGCAGAAGATCAATGATTTTCTCTCATCATTGATGTTTCTATCTCTCTCTACCTCTCCCTTCCTCTCTGAAATAAAAATATATTTTTAAAAAACTTAATCCAAAAATAGGAAGTACAAGTAGAATTTTCAAAATAGATTCTAGATTCAAGTTATGTCTTCAAAATATTAAGAATTCAGCTGAATCTCTAACATTACTAAAGAAATAAGCTCCGTTATGATGTAACAGACTATTTTTCATGTAACCCCAACTATCTTGCATGCCAACTATTCAACTGAAAAGTTGGCTTTAGGATCAATTGGGACATTGAATAGATACTTTACCCCAAATTCATAAATTACAATAGACCTAAAAATAGCAGAAAACAAAAATTCAACTTGCAGAATTATTTCTATACTAGAGGCCCGGTGCAGATATGGTTCCTAGGCCTGGCCTGTGTTCGGGGCCATCTTTCCCGGCTGCCCACAGCCTGCCCCACCTCCCTGCTGCCACCCATCCCCAGTTCCCGGAGCCTGCCAGCTGGGCAAAGGGACCGAGAAGTGGTCAGTGCTCCTCATAGTGACTGGTCGAGTGGTTGTTCTGGTCATTCCGCAGTTAGGGTCAATTTGCATATTACCCTTTTAATATATAGGATTGTGGTGGATAATATAAAAATACTTACAAATAAAAAAGCAGATGTTTTCCTTAATTATTTAGTAGGAAAAGTTGAAGTAAATTTTTTAAAAATGAAAGCACTTATAAACATTCTGGTTCATTTATTGGAGGGAAATTTCATGAAATGTGATGGGATTTCTAAATATAAGTGATTATTTTCTTGTCAATGACTCTGTACTGCACCCTGTCACGCGGTTGGTAACAGATAGCTACAATCTCAGTGAACATAGATCACAGTTCATCTGGCTTTATTGAATTACTTCCCTCCCCCACCTCATCAAGTTCGATCTCATTTCGGCAGTTGTTTCAATTTCAAGATTTCTGCATCCCACCTATCACATGTTTATGTGTGACTGTGAAGTAAAAATTCCACTGGTATATATCCTCCATACCTTCAAAGGTATTTTTTAGTGGCTAAGGAAGAGCATTTTGGAGTAATTTATAACAGAATGGATTGAGCACTTACCAAATGCCAGGTCTATACTCCACATTTAACAAACATTATCTCACTTAAATCTCTCATTGTCCCTATGAGGTAGGTACTCGATATTCTCATTTTACAGGTGAGAAAACTGAACTTAGGGTGGTTACTTAGCTTGCTCAAGGTCACACAACTAATAAGAGTTAGAGCCCAGATGTGATGCTGCAGTGAATTTTATTAAATTCCTAGAGGTCATTCCTTATATCTATTATTTATGATTGTAGCTGGTCTTAAAACTTACATTCATTTATCTAGTTTGCTATCCTATAAACTATACTTCTCTTTAGATTTTGTTCCAGTTAAATGGGTTGGTGCTTACTACAGAGGCTAAATTGATGTTACTAATTCCTCTTCAGTTTACTGTCATTTTCTTGTCATCTCAACTCCTACTTACTTTGTAAAAGGAAGTCCTCTAAAACCCAACCCTCTTATCTATGCAGGGAGAGTACGGAAAGAACAAGCCTGAAAAGGTACTGACATGTAATATATTCCAAGCTAAGAGTGAGTTACAAGATGAAAATAGAATTATAATGACATGGAGAAAACAGAGTGTTCTCACCTGTAACTGGACATTTTTTTTAATCTTTATTGTTGAAAGTATTACATATGTCCCTTTTTTTCTCCAATTGACCTCTTCTAGTCTGCTCCACCCCCCTCCCCAGCCCTTACCATAACTGGACATTATGGAGTGTGATCTCACCACGAGGCATTTCTGCAGTGATAAACATGTTCTCTTGCAGACAGATTGCAGGTGTTTGAATCCCAACTCTAACACTTTGTACCTCCATTTGCTCATCCATAAATGATGTAGTACCAACTCCATTGGGTAGTTTTGAAAATTAAATGAGTTTATATATAAACAACCAGAACAGTACTCAGAACCAAGGAAGCACTATATAGCATTATTTAAAGAGAATTTCTATAACATTTGCTACAGATTATCAAATACTTTCAAGAGTATCTATAAAACAAACATCACTTCTTCTCTGAGAAAACACCAAATGGTGATGACATTGGTGCTGTGGGTGGGCCTGAAGGCCCCAGGGGCCCTGGAATTCAAGGCCCAGGCAGCTTCCATGGAGGATTCGGCAGAGGCCTAGAGGCCAGAGTCTGCCGTGTGAGGTCGTGGAGCTTGCAGAGGAAAGGCTGAGGACAAGGAGTGCAATCCCATCACCACGCTGGGCCACCTGGTCAAGGACATGAACATCAAGTGCCTGGAGGAGACCTATCTCTTCTCCCTGCTCATCAAGGAATCTGAAATCACTGACGTTTTCTCAGGGATATCTCCAATTTGAGGTTTTGAAGGTTATCCTGGAGTATAAGCAGCGGACCAGAGGACCTGATTCAAGGCATTTGTCCTAACTGGGGACTACAATGGGCATGTCCATCTGGGTGTTAAGTGCTCCAAGGAAGTAGCCACTGCCATCTGAGTAGCCATCATCCTGGCCAAGCTCTTTATTGTTCCTGTGCTGAAAGGCTACTGGGGGAACAAGATTGGCAAGCACCACACTGTCCCTTGCACAGTGACCAGCTGCTGTGACTGCGCCCAGGGGCACTGGCATGTCTCAGCCCCTGCGCCCAAGACACTGTTGGTGATGGCCGATATCCATGATTGCTACACCTCAGCCTGGGTTGTGCTGCCACCCTGAGCAACTTTGCCAAGGCCACCTTTGATGCCATCTCCAAGACCTGTCTATCTCACCCCAAAACTCTGGAAAGAGACCAGGTTCACCAAGTGCCTCTATCAGAAATTCACTGACCATCTTGTCAAGACCCACTCCAGAGTTTTTGTGCAGAGGACCCAGGCTCAAGCTGTGACCAACCACATAATTTTATATTAATTAATTAATTAATTAGTTCATTAATAGCATCAGGGTGTTTAAAGTATCTAGTATTCTCAATTTTGAGTGTTGCCGCCCATCCTCTTCTTTATCCCCATTGATACAGATAATAAGGAATTCACCAAGTATGAGAAAAACTGTTCACATGTCAACATCTACTATGTGGGTATTGGGGGCGGGGGGCAGGGGTAACTTGCTCAGATTTACTGAGTTGATTATTAATACAGTTCACAGACCCAACCTCTGCTAAGAACTTCTGAGTGGGCATAGCCTCAGACACCAACCCATCACAACTCGTCCTGTTGCAGACTTTCCTGTGCTCAGGCTGTTCCCAGGCAATGCTTAATGGGTAAAAGCTCAGAATCTGATGGTGCTGGTTTTAAACCCTAGTCTGCCACTTAATTCCTGTATGGTCTTCCACAGGTTACTTAAGCTCCCTTCTATAGGATGCTAATAACAGTCCAATCTCAAATGAAAACAAAACTACATTGTGAAGGGCCTGGCCCGTGGTAGATTCTCTAACATTAGTTATTTTTTCTGGTTACTATTACTTTTGTTACCATCATCTCTATCTTTCCTCATGTGCTCAGCTCCTTACAGAATCCTCCTTTCTCTCCCTGTCTAAGAGAAATGAGCTTAAACTAGCTGTAAGCATTGGGGGATTAAATAAAGACACTGAAAAAATGAACTGCAAGAATTATCTATTAATCTTGCTGATTCTCCAATGCTTTCTCACAATTAGGTTTTAAAAGTTACTTACATTTTACTTTTAGCTTATTAATTAACTGACCTTCTTTGTAGTAGCTGGTTTCAGCCAAGCAAGGACTTATATGCATAAATGCGTAACCTATGGACACAGATGATGGTGCCATGAAAGCCTGGGGGGGGGGGAGGGTGAAGAGTGGGGGGGAACCAATGGGGAGAAAAGGGGACATCTGTAACATTTTCAATAATAAAGACAATTTTTTTAAAAAGGGGGGCGGTGGTAGTAAATTTTTTGCTCAGCCCAGAGAAGAGTTTAGGGTCAAGTCTTTTTCCTAAAGGGCTTACTCGGGGAGCAGATGGGGCAGGGAGAGGAATAGGAAAATAATTTCAAAAGGGTGAAAACTTAATAATATACTATTATAAGTGTTGGGGAAAACGTGAATGACTTTCTTATGGGCAAAAGGATTATTGAATGTCCTTTCAGTGGAATGTTGAAGGTTATATGGTTCTATAAGAACCTGTGTCTTTCATTGTCTTTGACTAGAATATTCTACAGCTCTGTAGAGATGGAAATTAACCTCTAGAAAACAAATGGCAGTGCAGATATTCCTCGTCCACAGTAGTGTAAATGGTTCCTGTGCTGGGCAATGCAAATGGATTTGTCCAGGAGACACATAAATCCAATTCTCATTTGAAGTTGTTGTGCCATGTTACTGGTTCACTTATTAATTGATGACTTAAATAAATAGTTCACATGTATTTTATTTTATATTTAAATGAGAGACATAACTTTATTATTTTGAAAATTATTCTTTAATGAAAAGTACAAAATTAGGGCAGAGGGCCAAATCATCAAATCTGCTGCAGGAGAGAAGAGGTCAAGAAAGATTTGCAGATCAATGTTAGGTTTGATCGAGCAATTGAATTGATATCCCTCCCGTAGGGACTGCCTTTTCAGGTCATTTCACTATGGACATTCCCTTTGACCACATTTCACTTGTGATGACCACATTCCACTATCTCCCCTCAGGGTATGCATAAAGAAGTCTCCACCCAGAAAAAAGCCCGCCAAAAGTCCTTTAAAAGCCACTGACTCCATCACTGGGTGCTGGAGCCACCCAGGCTCAGCACACACCTGGTGTGCGGATGATCGAATAAATTCGTAATCCCTCACCACTCTGGCCTCTGGCAACCTAACAATCAGTTTAACATGAAGGATATCCTACCTAATAAAAAGGGAATATGCTAATTGACCCTCACATCATCGCAAAGATGGCGGCACCCACAGCCAATAAGGAGGGAAGATGCTAATTGACTGCCCCGCCCTCAAAGATGGTGGCACCACAGCCAATAAGGAGGGAATATGCTAATTGACAGCCACGCTCTCAAAGATGATGGCGCCCACAGCCACAAAATGGCGGCACCCAGTCCTCTCAGCCCTGCCGGGACAGCAGGCATGCAGCAAGGCCAAGCCCACCCCCAGGAAGGCCCGGCCTTGCATGTGCCTGCCTCCAGAGTCCCCCAGTCCCCTCAGCCCCCCAGCTGTCCAGGGCAGGCCTGAGGTTCAGGCAAGCCTCGGATAGAGGCTGCCCAGCCGCTCAGGGCCGCCCAAGGCTCAGGTAACCAGGGCCGGCTGAGGCTTGCACTACCAGCAGTGGCAGCAGCAGAGGTGTGATGGGGCATTGCCTTTCCCCCTGATTGTCAGGTTGCCTCCTACCCCTGAGGGCTCCCAGACTGTGAAGCGGGCAGTCCAGGCTGAGGGACACCCCCTCCAGTGCACGAATTTTCATGCACCAGGCCTCTAGTTAAAACATATAAGGAGAAATTTTCCAGCAAACAAGAAGGAAGGCATTGTAGGCAGGGAAATAGCAAGCTTAATGACTCATGAATGTGAAACAGTGTTTATTCATTCAACACATAGTGAAGTGCAAAAACAGTTAAGATACAGTTCTTACTGTCAGGAATTTTATACATAAGTAAAATACAATTAAAACAAGCAAGTGTGATTCAGTATCATAAAAAGAAGCTAAAAATGACAAGGGTACTATGACAGCACAGAGGAAGGGCATCAGATTTAGAAAAAGAAGCTAAGAAGGGTTTTTTGGAGAATTACTATTTGCAGTGAATCATGAAAAATGAATAGAAATGATCTAGATAAAGAATGGACATGTGAGATAGAGAATAAAAGCATGTGGAATGTGAAACCTTGACCTTCTTGCAGGCTAGAAATACTTTGAATCAGTAGATCCCAAATGCTAGTCCTTGACAAAGTTTTCAACAACCAGGAGAAAAAGTGTTATAAATACCCTAGGAGTGGAAACAGCAATCGATTGCCCAGAAGTATATCAAATTATGAAACAAATGTCATATATATTGCCCAAATGATATTTTTACTTTTCTTCCAACTTAACATTCAGTCAATTCAGTGTCTGCCTCAGCATCTGTAAACTCCCCCTTTTCTATTCACTTCCCTTCCCCTCTTCTCCCTCCCTTAACCATCTTGTCCCTCGTGATCTTCTTAATCTTTTTTTCTCCTCTGCTCTTCTTCCAGTTTTCCAGGTCCTCTCTGAACGTGTTATGTTAGGTCCCCAGTGTATGTCACTGGAGAGAAATTAAGACCTTCGAATTGAGGTATCTACGAGACAAACATATCTTTCTCTTGCCAATATTGCTTGCCTCTCCTAGATTAAATTTATATAGTATTATGTTAATAAAGTCTGTCTTTAAAATAAATCCCCTTCTTTTCCATAAGTGATGAGATGGAAAAAGAGTAAATATGAGGATAAAAGGGAAAAAATTTTTCTTCTTCCACTCTTCTCTCTAGGGTGTTTTTAAAAAAATAAAGCCAAATTTATTCAGTCTAGAGAATCATAATTTATTTTGCATTAGTGAATTCATGACTTTGTGTGTGTGTGTGTGTATATTTGTGTGTGTGTTAAAATGCTCTCTTTGTAAAGATTAGTTATAGTTGCCAGTACCATATTTTAATGTTTTATTGACTAAATTAAAAGTTGCTAACCCATTTTTTTTAAATTTTCTTTGTAAAACCCATAAATCAGAGAACTAAACTGAATAATGCTAAAGGGATCTTCCAACAAGATTAGCTATTCAAAACCTCCAGAGCCAGGACTATGATCCAAACTGTTATGGTTCTGGTCCAGTGTTCTTTCTACTATTACATGCGAGATGAATATGCAGCACATTACCTATAACTTCAAAAGCATTAGTAATACAAGCAATGTCAGTTCTTAGCACTGAAATATAATAATTTAATATATATTTTGTTATTGTACTGAATTGGCATTCAAATTTCTCATCACAGCATTCATAGTGAACTTATAGAGCATTATAGAATTCTCTGGACTTGAGGAACTAAAAGGTAATTCAGGTGATTATGCAATCTTATTTCAAGAACTCAAAGATAACAGGTCTAAATTATTCATCTGCACAGAATCCTAATAAAATAAGTGGGATAGGTTATCTGTAAGGAGAGTTTTTTACTCCCCTTTAATAAAAAGAAAAAGCTTTCAAAACCTGAGCTACATGTTTCATGAGGGCAAAAACATTATACTCACCCTTCACGGGTGAAATACCATCTATTTATAATGACTCACAGAGCCAACTCATGCAATTTGAAATGAAAAAAAGTAGGAAGAATTTTTTTAACCTTGTGTATTTAAATAAAAAAACAAAGATGAACCCAGAAACCACGAATTCTACAGTAATTTTAATGAGACTTTACCAGCACACGGATGTTCACATGTTGAAATTGCAGATCCTATTTGAACTGAAACATCAGCTTATAAACACATTAATTTTTTTCACTTTAACATCTTCAACTCCTCAAAGACTATGATCAAAAAAGAAAGCAACTAGTACTGTACCAACTTGTATCAGACAAGACATCTGAGAGTCCATCTTAAACATTATTAATTCAATGAAGGAATTAAATGATGTGTCTGTTTAAATTGGAATGCAGGTCATTTCTTATTGTTCCACAATATTTTTAAATTTTTGATTGGCATTTAAATTTTACTTAGCACAGTAACAGCAACAAAAAATGAATAACATGGAGTGCTTTCCAGAAGATATTTTCCGCTGCAGCGTAGGAAGGAGGAACCCAAGTGGGTGCCAGTGGTCTTTTTGAGATGGAGCAGGTTACTCTCTCAAACTCACTTTATGTGGTTCTCACAAAAGGAGCAACATAGGCTCCTGGGGACACTGCTGCTCTTAAGAGTCCATTTCAATGGTACATTTATATTCGCTTTCACTCCTCTGGCTGTGTGATCCTTTAACACTACGTATCTTACTGTCCCCATGGGGCTGCCAAATTTAGCAAATAAAAGGTCACCCAGCTAAATTTGAATTTCAGATAAACAATAATCATTTTTTTGTATAATTATGTCCCCAATATATGGGAACCCTACTTTCTAGGGATGGGAGGTGTCCTGGCAGGAAGTCTGGAAGGTTGTCATAAATTAATACTTTCCCCAGTGCTTAATATGTCATGCTTGAACCCACATTTCACGGTTCTCATGAAAATGCATTCCCTTGTTCCTATACTAGTTGTACCAGTTAATAGTGCGGATTTTGTAATCAAAGAAGACATGATAATTTCAAGAGAAACATCAAAAGTGCTTTATTCAAAGTAATGTCCATCGCTAGCTACACATTTCCCCCATGTTTAGGTAATTTGTGGATACCGTCCCAAAAGAACTTTTCTTGTTTTGAGGCAAACCATTCAGAGACCCAATTTTCCACTTCTTCCTACGTTTTGAAGTGCTGCTCAGAAAGTGCGTGTGCCATCGATCAGAACAAGTGGTAATCTGAAGGAGCAAGATCTGGTGAATGCAGTGGGTGGGTTAATACTTCCCAGGCAAGATCTTTTAACGTGTCTTTAACTGGTTTTGAAGTATGTGATGATGCGTCATCATGAAGCAAAATTACTTTGCCGTGTCTTCTGGAACATTCTGGTTGTTTCACGATCAAAGTGTGGTTCAAATTGATTATTTGTCATCAGTAGTGATCAGTATTAATGGTTTCACCTGGTTTTAGAAGCTCATAATACACCACACCTTCCTGATCCCACCCAACGCAGAGCATTGTCTTCTTTCCGAAGCGATTTGGCCTTGCAGTTGATGTTGATGGTTGACCTGGATCAACCCATGATTTTGTGCATTTGAGATTCTCAAAATAAATCCACTTTTCATCGCCAGTCACAATTAGTTGCAAAAAAAGACTTTCTTTTGTGCCATTGAAGCAACATTTTACTGATGACTTTTCGGTTTTCCATTTGTCTTTGATTCAGTTGATATGGCACTCATTTTCCTTCCTTTAAAATCTTTCCCATTGCATGTAAATGATCAGAAATTGTTTGCTGAGCAATGTTTAATCTTTCTGCAAGTTGTTTTTGAGTTTGACACGCATCTTGATCCAATAATGCT
Organism: Cnephaeus nilssonii; assembly: GCF_951640355.1. Taxonomy (NCBI): domain Eukaryota; kingdom Metazoa; phylum Chordata; class Mammalia; order Chiroptera; family Vespertilionidae; genus Cnephaeus; species Cnephaeus nilssonii. Next base: position 70,894,654 of record NC_137080.1, on the reverse strand, counting down.
TGTAATTGTTGGTCTTGAAACTTTTTCGGTTGACCTGGACATCTTTGTCTTTCACATCGAAATCATCACTTTTAAAGTGTTTAAACCAGCGTTCACAAATATCTTGAGATGGAGGATGTTCACCATAAGCTTCCCAAAGTATACGATAACTCTTTCTTCAAAATAAAGTAATGAATTACTAGTATATGAGATATTCAACACTTTATTATAAAATTGGTTTTGTGTAGGTTGATTTTTTCCCTACTGTAGGCTAATGTAAGCGTTCTGAGAACATTTAAGGTAAGCTAGAATGAGAAATGATGTTCAGTAGGTTAGGTGTATTACATGCATTTTCAACTTACGATATTTTCCATTTACATGGGTTTATCAGGATATAACCCATAGCTGTTCTTTATGCTATTTTAAAAAGACAGCAAGATGCTTTGCTGCAAAATAATAAAACTACACTTTTTTCTTATTAATTTAGTCTATGTGTATGCAACAACATAGTAATACTCGCCTATGAGGTTGTGATTTAAAGGTGTAGAGTGTCTTTCTAAAGAATCTGATGAGAAAAAAGAATTTTGCATTTAAATTCAACATGGATCTCTCTTTCCTGGTCTTTACCAGTTGTCACATTCTGTTTATCATGTAATTTCAATATTTTAAATTTGTGCCACTCTGATCCAGGCACTTTTTTGAATTTCATATTTTAAATCTTAAACAATAGCTTTCATTCAATTGAGGTCTATTGAGAATTTGTTGCATGTCCTATATTCTCCATGCCACACTGCCGTTTGCCAATCTGAAAAGGACTGTGAGGTTCCCTTTGCTGAGCCTGTGTTCTTAACTATTGTACCATACACCTCTTATTTCCAAAGCTCACTTTGAAAGTCAGCCAATATGGAAGAAATACAGAGGACCAGAGGTGACATTTTCATAGTAGGTGTGGCAACTTGAAGTATTTAGGCCATCCCTGGAATACTCCACAGATCCAGAAATACTTAAGGTTACTTCAGTATTGCTGACAATCCCAAGTATTTGTTACATTACTTTTGATGTTAGACATTTTATATAGTTTATGCATTCAATTATCATAATTTTCATAAGAATTAATTATTTCTCCTTTTTCTCATTTAGTTTTATTTGTTTACTAGAGGCCCGGTGCACGAAATTCATGCGGGGGGGGGGGGGGTGGTCCCTCAGCCCAGCCTGCACCCTCTCCAATCTGGGACCCCTCGAGGGATGTCCGACTGCCCCTTTAGGCCCGATCCCAGTAGGATCTCACAATCCAGGACTGCTGGCTCCCAACTGCTCACCTGCCTGCCTTCCTGATTTCCCCTAACCACTTCTGCCTGCCAGCCTGATCACCTCCTAACCATTGCCCTGACAGCCTGATTGATGCCTAACTGCTCCCCTGCCAGCCTGTTTGCCCCTAACTGCCCTCCCCTGCAGGCCTGGTCACCCCTAACTGCCCTCCCCTGCAGGCTTGATCACCCCCAACTGCCCTCCCTTGCAGGCCTGGTCCCTCCCAACTGCCCTCCCCTGCTGGCCATCTTGTGGCAGCCATCTTGTGTCTACATGGGGGCAGCCATCTTGTGTGTTGGAGTGATGGTCAATTTGCATATTATCTTTTATTATATAGGATTGTGGGGTGTTTTAGATTTTTTAAAAATATAGTTTAAAAATAAATACAATATTATATTATATCATATATATTATATTATATCTATCTATATAAAAAGGGAATATGCAAAATGACCATCATGCCATCACAAAGATGGCGGTACCAACAGCAGAGGTGGGGTTTCTGTAACATAAGACGGCTGCACCCACAGTGGAGGTGGGGTTTTCATAACATAAGATGGCTGCACCCACAGCAGAGGGCGAGTTCCTGTAACAAGCCTTAACAAGCAATCAGCAGGGACCTGAGGCTGCGGGTTCTGGGCCAGGGCAGGGGACCTCAGGCCATGCCCCCCACCTGGCAAAGCTTGATGAGGGACCTCAGGCCACACCTCCTGCCCGGCAGGACTTGACAGGGGACCTCAGGCTGCACCCCCTGCCCTGGCACCAGGCCAGGGGACCTGAAGCCACGCCCCCCACCCAACGGGGCCTAACAGGGGACCTGAGGCTGCGCCCCCACCCAGCAGGGCTTGATGGGGAATGTCAAGGCATGCCCCCCACCCCGGCCCAGGCCAGGGGACCTGAGGCCGCACCCCCGACCAACGGGGTTTGACGGGGAACCTGAAGGTGCACATCCTGCCCCGGCCTGGGCTGGGGGACCTCACGCTGCGCCCTTTGCCCGGCATGTGCTGGGGGACCTGAGGCTGCAGCCCCGCCCAGTGGGGCTTGACAAGGGTGGGGCCGGCTGGGTCTGGATCTCGCCCAATGAGGGTGGGACCGGCTGGGTCTGGGTCTTGCATGATTTTGAGGTGCTGCGGGTGGGCGGGAACTTGGCTCTGGGTCCCGCAGTGCGCCCCAGACTCTGACAGGAGGAAGATTTTCATATACATTTTACTAATTTTCTTTCATCTTTGACACTTCTATTATAGAGAAAGGGCAAATAGCAATATTAAAATATTTCCTCTAATTAATCCCCTTTTAATGTGCACAAATTTCGTGTACCAGGCCACTAGTTATATTATATTATATTATATTATATTATATTATATTATATTATATTATATCATATCATATTATATTAGTTTAGTTTAAGGCACACAACCCAGTGCTTACACATTATATAACTTACTAAGTAATCACCCTAATAAATCTAGTACCCATCTGACACCATACATAGTTATTACATATTGATAGACATTTAGTTTGTTTCAAGTTTTTTCCCTATGCTGTACTTTACATCGCCATGACTATTTTTATAACTGGTAATTTTGCTTCTTAAGCCCCTCACCTTTTCCACCCATCCCCCTTGTCCCCTTCCCCAAATCTGGCAACCATCTATTTGTTTTCTGATTCTATGATTATGTTTCTGTTTTGTTTGTTTGTTTTGTTTTTCAGATTCCACATATAATTAAAATTATATGGTATTTATCTCGCTTTAAAACAATGAAACTGAATATTATAGAGTTTAAATAGTGGTCACATACTAAGTGCAAACACTAGCAATTGAACCCCAAACTCATGCCCCACAGCCTGTGGGAAATTCTCAAGAAATATATGTTATAATTACATTTACTTGCAGTTGGCTTTTAGAAAGTTTTAGTGCTAAGAATGAGCTGTGGCTTTGTGGGAATTTATACTTGCTGATTATAGGTTGTGAATCCCTATTCAGACATTTTATTTAAAAATTGAAGACTTTCTTTCTCCAATATGTAAATAATTTCAAAATAGACTATTTCCTCCATCTGGCATATCTTGTTTTAGTCTAGTCTGACATTTTATTGGCATTGTATAAAGCAGTGTGTTATAATGAGATTAGCACAATTTAAAGATAATATTTATCTAAGTAGCAGATGTACATTGTAAGGTTGTAACTTCACAGACAGATTAATTTTAGTAATTTTTAAAATAGTTGAATTGCAATTACTATATATATATATATATATATATATATATATATGCATGTACACACATAATTACAAACAATGACATAACAGAACCTGACAGCTTACTCTGCTCCAACACAATTAATGTGTTCTTAGGAAATCTCAACTTAATAAAAATCTTATCTAATAACCAAATAATTTAAAAAGCTGGGTCATGATGGGAGAAAGAAGGTAGAGACTGGGAATGTCAGGTTTGCATAACAGAATTATTTTTCCTGCAAGATTTCAATAATATTGAAGGGTTGTTTTTTTTATACAAGAAATACATGAACATCTTTATTTTTAAACTTCAAACAATGCAGACAAAAACAAAGAGTATAGTTCAATTTCCCTTCCCCCACACGCCCCTTGCCAGCGTCACTGGTGTATATTCTTAACCATCTGGTGTGTATTCTTCTACATACTTTTCTATGCCTTTCTATACATTGATACATTTATCACACTATCCACCCATTCCTTTCCAAGTTGTTTATCCAGAATTAAAGCAGCATATATCCATACAAAGAATTACACACAAATATGCAATAAGTGCTTAATAAATAACAGCCAAAAACTTGAAACAACCTAAATGTCTATCAACAAGTGAATGAAGAAACAAATTGTAGGATATCTGTACTATGGAACACTGCCCAGCAATAACAAGGAATGGACGACTGGTATATGAAATATTTTTTTAATCTCAAAGTATTTATGCTGAGTAAAATAAACTACTGGCTCCTAAAGGTTCGATTCCCAGTCAGGTTCGATTCCAGGTTTTGGGCTGGATCCCCAGTAAGGGGTGTGCAGGAGGCAGCGATCGATGTTTCACTCTCACATCGATCTTTTTCTTTCTTTCCTTCTCTCTCCCTTCCTCTCTCTCTAAAAACCAATTTTAAAATCTTGTTTAGTAAAGAATACATACGGTACGATTTTGTTTATATAAAATCCTAGTAAAAGGCAAACTAATCCATAGTGGCAGAAAGCAGATCTTTGGTTGCCTGGGGAGATACACGGGTAGGGGAAAGGAGGAGAGAAAGAATACCTCAGTGAAAAAGGAAGCTTCCTGGGTAATGAAATTGTTCATTATCTTGATTGTGGTGATGGTTTCATGGGTATATCCATACTATGAAAACTTACCAACTGTAAATTCAAAAATGTGCAGTTTATTGTATGTCAATTTTACCACACACACACGCACACACACACACACACACACACACGCACACACACACACAAGTTATATGGAGGATACACCAAGAGATCCCTTCTCAGTTGGAATTCCAAATGTTCTATTCTATCCTATCCACAAGCAGACTACAAAAACAATAAAAAGTATGTAGGAATTGGGACTAACGATGGAAACAGTTTGTTTTTTATATTAAAAACTTCTGCTTTATTTTATTATTTTTGTCACATGAAGGTACTTGTCTTATTTCAAAACTCATTTCCGAAGATTGTTTAAATGCTTGCAAAATTTATAGAAAAGAAACAACAAAAATATTTACTGTTGAATAAATGCCACCTGTGTGAATCATTAATAACATTTTCATACCACTATACTTCTAAGTTTTTTTAGAAACTTTCATTATTTTTTAAATTATGTTTAAATACTTACTTTTTGAGCTGTTTCTTAGCAATGGCACTCTTTATTCAAATAGAACCTGTCAAGATTTCCAATCCACTGTATAAAACAGGAAAAAAATGTTTTCTGAGTTCAGGCCCTCATCAGTTTTGCTTTTTGTCTCAAGTCTCAGTATCTTGCGATCTTTTGATCATGATGCCAGAATAATATTTCTAAATGTATCCCCCTATACAACTTTATAGTACAGCTCCAGCAGACCCAGCATCCTCTTTGATCAGTATTTTCTAACTCCCTTTTACTATCTGAAATGAAATTAATATAGAATATTATCTGTGGGTATATACATATGTAAAAATACATGGCTATATGGTATGTGTTTATACATGGAATATAAATATACATGTAGTCTATGTTTTTATATATGCCATATATATACCACATATATTATTATATATTTTCTAAGTAAGTTTTACAATGATATCATCTAATATTTTGGTGGGACTACTACTAAAATATTGGTATCAAAAGCATTGAATTTAAAATGAAAAAGACATTTTTTCCTAATTGTGTTCAAAGCAGGGTAATAGTGGGTAAAATGTGCTTCTGATACATAATTTTATAATTTCTCTTAGCTCCTCAAACTTTTCTTTCCACCCATATACTGACCAAAGCACAATCCTCAGACTGGGAAGTTTAAAGTCTTTGACTCCAATGCAATGAAAAAACTGTTGTGGCCTGGAAGCAGCTTCTGTGATCTAGGCAGAATTGCCACAGCACCTTGAGGAAGAAATAATATTTGGATAAGATTTCAACAGAGAAGGCAGTTGGGTCAACTTTTACTTCCGTCCTGAATTAAAAGTTTATAGTAAGCCATTAGGATGAGGATGAAATGTTATTGGTTGTTAATTTGGCTGCTTGCAAATAAGTTAGATAAACTGATACTGAACAGCCTGCACAATCGGGACCCATTTTACCAAACTTATTTTCCAGTGATCCACAAAACCTTACTCTTCAGCTAGACTGGTTGATTTCTACAAATGCCTTACATATATGTTTGAAAGAGGTTTGGAAATCTATATAAATAAAAGCCTAAGCAATCGTTCAACCGTTTGACCGGTAGCTATGATGCACACTAACCACCAGGGGACAGATGCTCTGACCAGTAGGTTAGCTTGCTGCTGGGATCCAGCCAATCAGGACTGGGCGAGACGTGCTGGACACGTCCTGGAGCCCTCCCCCAGTCCCTCCCTGGCCCTGATGGTGCACCGGTGGGGTCCCTCGGCCTGACCTGTGTCCTCTCACAATCCAGGACCCTTCAGAGGATGTTGGAGAGCCAGTTTTGGCCCAATCCCCACAGGCCAGGCCGAGGGACCCCACCAGTGCATGAATCAGTGCACCAGGCCTCTAGTTGTAATATAACTTATGTAGTGGCTCAATATAAACATGGTTCTTATTTGCATTAAATAATCCAGTTTAAAGCAACACACAACTTTATTGCTTTCTCAACTGAAACATATTGTAGGTGATATTTCAGAAGGTGAGACAACAGAGTCATATTCGTATGACAGAAGTACAGTAATATAGATGAGAAATGAGGAGGACAGTGACCTTTTGGTTCTCAACTGCAATGTACTGTAATTCCCATCAATTGTTACACAAGTTTTAGTTAATAAGAGTTTTATGTTTTTATTCCATAAATGCTTTGCTGCAATAATTATATTATTTGCTCACAAGTATTTGTTCTCTTGCCAATTTAGCTGTGTTTACTTTCCAGCCCACAGATGTGACAGGCTTTGGTCACTGAGATGTGAGTGGACATAATATTTGTCATATCTGAGCTGCAGCTTCAAATTCAATTGCTTTGTTTGGCTTGCCCTTTCTTGCTCCTGTGACCACAGACAGGAAAAAAAAAAGACTTGTCCCAGATAAAAGCTGTTCCTTCCATCTCAGAATCAAAATGAAAAAAAAAATTGGGAGAATACTTGAACCTGATATATAACCTAGAACCTAATCCAGCTCAGTACAATCCACAGTCAAACCCTAAGCCCTCATGTAATATGAACAACAGAAAAAAATTATCGTTATTGAAACCTATAAAGGTGTTGGGATTATGTTCTTATAGCAGAAGCTGACAGTTAAACTTAACTTTTTTGTGATATTTTTGCACAATTTTTTTTTACTGAGAATGATTATCTGTTTCTAAACATAACAGAAAAATATATTTTTTTACCTTTTTAATATTAAAAAATAGTCAAGTGGCATTTGTTTACATTAAACATTAAAATAATCAGTTTAAACATTCTATTCAGTTTCTTCAGGTTGCTTTTATATCATAGCATCAAAATTTGTCCATTTTTATATATCTGATGTGCTTTATTAATTTATGGGATTCTAAATATTTAGTGTGTTGTTTTTTTTATCCATGATCTCCTAAATAAATTTTTTATACTTTGGTTCATTATTTTAAAAATGTCAGTTTGCTACCCTGATTAAGTATGACCTATTGCTTAACCAAGCAATTTTAAGTGACAATATGCTCAAAACTGTATAACACAAATTTTTATTAATAATCCTACATAATAAAATGGTAATATGTAAATTACCATCACTCCGCTACGCCCACGATTGGGCCAGCAGGAGGCGCAGGGGGCGGGACTCAGGGTGGCCGGGGTAGGGACGCTGAGCTCGCGGCGCCAGAGGCGCCGCGAGCTCAGCGTCCCTACCATGGCTGCCGGAGGCTTTCGGAAGGCCTGGGGCGCCGGACAGGTCCCCCGCGATCAAAGGCCAAAGCGGGGGACCTGGCCGCCTGTCTGCTCCGGCGCAAGGCCTTTCGAAAGCCTCCGCAGCGCCGGAGGCTTTCGGAAGGCCTTGGGTGCCTGCGGACAGCCGGACAGGTCCCCCGCGATCAAAGGCCAAAGCGGGGGACCTGGCCGCCTGTCTGCTCCGGCGCAAGGCCTTTCGAAAGCCTCCGCAGCGCCGGAGGCTTTCGGAAGGCCTGGGGCGCCGGACAGGTCCCCCGCGATCAAAGGCCAAAGCGGGGGACCTGGCCGCCTGTCTGCTCCGGCGCAAGGCCTTTCGAAAGCCTCCGCAGCGCCGGAGGCTTTCGGAAGGCCTGGGGCGCCGGACAGGTCCCCCGCGATCAAAGGCCAAAGCGGGGGACCTGGCCGCCTGTCTGCTCCGGCGCAAGGCCTTTCGAAAGCCTCCGCAGCGCCGGAGGCTTTCGGAAGGCCTGGGGCGCCTGCGGACAGCCAGCCGGACAGGTCCCCCGCGATCAAAGGCCAAAGCGGGGGACCTGGCCGCCTGTCTGCTCCGGCGCAAGGCCTTTCGAAAGCCTCCGCAGCGCCGGAGGCTTTCGGAAGGCCTGGGGCACCGGCGGACAGCCCGCTGGTGCACCAGGTGCATGATTAAATCATGCACTGGGCCTCTAGTTTTTTTATAAATGCAATCAAATGGATCTCTAAATACTCATTTTAAAGACCAGGCTATTGGAGACTAGTCTCTTAATATTTTTTAATAGAACATGCACATGATCATAGGCTTAAAACTATGAACCATGTCTTGGATATCTTGAAATTTATCTAGGAAGTAGAAGAAAATGATATAGACCTGCTTAATGAGCAAGTATTTCATCAGCTATTATTTAAAACTAGAGGCCCCGATGCACAAAATTCATGAGAGGGGCTTGGCCCTTGCAGCCCCGGCTGCCTTGTGGCCCCACCCATTGGTCATTCTGAAGGTCGTTCTGGAAGGTCATTCTGCCATCCGGTCTAGTTAGCATATTAGCTCTTTATTATATAGAATTATGCCCTGGCTGGGTAGTTAGAGCATCATCCCATACACCAAAAGGTTTCAGGCTTGACTTCTAGTCAGGGCTCATACCTAAGTTTTGAGATCCATCCCCGGTAGGAATGCGTATGGGAAGCAACTGAACGATATTTCTCATTTCTCTCTCTCTCTCTCTCTCTCTCTCTCTCTCTCTCTCTCTCTCTCTCTCTTCTCTCTCATCAATTAAAAAATATCCTTGGGTGAGGATTAAAAAAGTAAATTAAATAGATTAAATAGTATGCTTGTCAAGAACAACGAAGTTTCTGAAAGCATTTCCTGCTTAACGAGCCTGCCAGCTTCCTGGATGTTTTCTCTGTTAGAGAAAAAAGACTTTATTACTCTGAGCCTAAGCATAATGGCATCACTCTTCCTTGCCCCAAATCCCACAGAGGGGATGCAAATGGGTTGCAATGCAGGAGAGAAGCTCTGAGATTAGGGAACCTGAATATTTTGTAATGTTCAATAAGCATGCCTGCTGTTTGCTCCAGAGGGAGACACTATGTCTATTTTCCAAGGCTGTTTGCTATACAAACACCCTGAAAAAGCATGTGAAACAAAGGCAAGTTAGCCCCTCTCATGCAACATGTGCAGTCATAAAAGATTCCTGGAGGATTGTCTCCCAACACACTTCCAAATATATCTATGTGGTCTCAAATTAATATAAAATAGATCAATAAAATCAATAATTTAAAATCCAAATTTTCAAGCTACAAAAAATATTAATGAATATTTTTAACATTTTTATTGAGAGGAAGGGAGAAGGAGAGATAGAAACATCAGTGATGAGAGAGAATCATTGATCAGCTGCCTCCTGCACGCCCCACACTAGGGATCGAGCCCACAACCTGGGCATATACCCTGACCAGGAATCGAACCCTGACCTTCTGGTTCATAGGTCGACGCTGAAATACTGAGCCACATGAGCTGGACTTATCTAATATCTTGAGAGAAGAAATTTCTAACATTAAAATAAAAGAAATTACAACATAAAAGATTGATGGATTGTACATAAAATTTGAATTTCAACACAGCAAACACATAAATGAAAATAATAAGCAAATGAGAAACTGGGAAAATATTTACAATAAATATGATAAATAAGTGCTTGGTATCCTACCTAATAAAAGAGTAATATGCAAATTGACCATACCTCTGCTATACCCACAAGCCACACCCACCAGCCAATCAGGAGCAAGTATGCAAATTAACCCAACCAAGACAGCTGCAGCCATGGAGTGAGCAAGAGGCTTGGTTATCCCCAGCGATGGAGGAAGCCAAGCTTCCTGGCCAGCCGAGGCCTCTGCTCAAGGCTACAAAGTTTCAATTATAGAAGATAAATAAATCCCAGATATCAGGGCCTCCGCTTGGGTCACGGGGGGGCGTGGCTGGCCTGCAAACCACCACAGGCCCCTTGCCCAGACCACCCCACACCCCAAGGAAACCCCCACCCTTATCCAGGACACCCTTCAGGGCAAACCAGCTGGCACCCACCCATGCACCAGGCCTCTATCCTATCTAATAAAAGGGTAATATGCAAATTGGCCATCACTACAACACACTAGATGGCTGCCCCCATGTGGTCAAAGATGGTTGCTCCCATGTGGACACAAGATGGCCGCCACAAGGTGGCCAGCAGGGGAGGGCAGTTGGGAGGGACCAAGTCTGCAAGAGAGGGCAGTTGGGGGCGATCAAGCCTGTAGGGGAGGGTAGTTAGGGGTGAAAAGGCTGGCAGAGGAGGGAAGTTGGGGGCGACCGGACCTGCAGGGAAGTGCACTTAGGGGGGACCCAGGCCTGCAGGGGAGAGCAGTTGGAGGGGGACCAGGCCTACAGGGGAGGGCAGTTAGGGGTGATGAGGCTGGCAAAGGAGGGAAGTTGGGGGCAACTGGGCCTGCAGGGAAGGGCAGTTGGGGGGATCCAGGCCTGCAGGGGAGAGCAGTTGGGGGGACCAGACCTGCAGGGAGGGCAGTTAGGGGTGACCAGGCCTGCAGGGGAGGGCAGTTAGGGGAAAACAGGCTGGCAGGGGAGCAGTTAGGCATCAATCAGGCTGGCAGGGGAGTGGTTAGGGGGTGATCAGGCTGGCAGGCAGAAGCGGTTAGGGGCAATCAGGAAGGCGGGCAGGCCAGCAGTTGGGAGCCAGCAGTCCTGGATTGTGAGAGGGGTCCCAGATTGGAGAGGGTGCAGGCTGGGCTGAGGGACACAACCCCAGTGCACGAATTTTGTGCACCGGACCTCTAGTCTTATTATAACAAGAGATCAAGACGAACAAGAAATATTAATCTCCCTCATCCCTAATAATGAACAGGTAAGTAACAGAATAAGTTCAAATAAACTATTAAAATTATTAACTCAACAATAGTCAAAGAAACAATGTTATTTACCAACAATGAGTTACCATTCTTTGCCTATCAAATTTTAAAAAGTCTTTTTAAATAATATTCAACTTTTTCAATTATGTAATGAAAATAGAACATTCTTCCCTGCTGATGAGAGATTCAAATGTTGCATTTTCTACAAAGCAAAGAAGAATTATACATCATTTTTAAATGCATTATGTATCATTTTTAAATGTTTGTAACTTATGATTTAGTAATTCCTTCTAAAGAAAATACTACAAATATAAATGAATAAAGAAGCCACTGCAGGATTATTTATAGGCGTAAATAATAGAAATCAATCTAAATGTCTAAAATAAATAGCTGAGTAAATTATGGCAAATGCATTAAGACTGAATATATATTATTTATATGCATCCATCTTTAATTCAATATTTATCAAAATTTAAATTTATTCTTTTTTACAACAACCTTGAGAGAATAAGAAATCGCTGACATGAGAACTTTAGAGAATATATACCAGTTTAGTTTTTATTTAGGTAAATAAGAGTTAAAAAATGTGCAACTCATGTTACAACAAAATTTAAAATAAAATAAACTATCTTTAATTTCTATCTCTTAAATTTGTTTATTTAAGAGATTAAACATCTTTTTCTTAATATATTTTATTGATTTTCTACAGAGAGGAAGGGAGAGGGATAGAGAATTAGAAACATCGATGAGAGAGAAACATCAATCAGCTGCCTCCTGCACACCCCCTACTGGGGATGTACCCCCAACCAAGGTACATGCCCTTGACTGGAATCAAACCCAGGACCCTTAAGTCCGCAGGCCAACGCTCTATCCACTGAGCCAAACCGGTCAGGGCTGAGATTAAACATCTTATTCTAATAATGAGCTTTTAAAATATTTTTATGAACTCCACTTTTCATTAACATTATGTATGCTAAAGAAAATGCTACTTCATAAAATTTTTATTAGAGAAAATAGTGTTTGTTGGCTGAAAGCTGTAAACTTTAAATTTTATTTTATTTACTGACAGTGATGATTATTATAATCCCAATGGTCTAGTTATGCTTATTCTAACAGGTATGAAAGGATTTTCAAACCTTAAAAATAAGAGATATCTAAAGGATTTCCAACTTGTAAAAACAATTAATTAAATATGACTCTGGTTAAGAAAACAATAAAGAATGTCACTTTTTCATTATAGCAGAATACTTATGAGATCTCAATGACATGCAAAAATAATCTTGATATAATGTTAAGTGCAAAAAAAAAATTGTAGAGCATCAGATTGAAAAATATACCTGAAATAATATCAGAAAGGAGCAACTCTATAATTAGCAATTGCTAATATAATATCTTATTATGGGAAATATTTGTTTTTGTGTACTTATCTATATTTTTAATTTTTATATTGAGGGAAAAATTATTAAAACATTTTTAACAATTCAGAATATATCAGCTTCGAATTTCTACTCTATACAAAAGATGGTAACATATCTTGATATCGTGTTTTGAGAACTTCTCCCCAACCCCGATTCTGCTCAATTTCTCTTCCAAAATTTTGTCCTGATACCTAAAAGTCTCCCATTGGTGTGTCCTTCCCATGGCTTTTTTCCAAAATATATACATGCCTCTCCAAAAAGCTAAATATTTCTGTGTTGTTTTTTTTCAACAAATCAGACTGAGCATAATAATACATTAGTAACTTACCAGATGCTTTACTTTTGATGAGTGAAACATAGAGCAGAGATAAGAGTTAGGTGGAGGAACTATCACTAATGATGAACAACCCCAGAAAAGTGTAGCAATGGGCATCAACAATGAGTTTTGCTTCTTCCCAATTTTAATTATAACTGTCTCTGACATCTCATTCAAACATATTAACCTCCAGGATAATTGAATAGATTGCTTAACTATTGGCTATGCTCACAATTTTGTATTTAAAAAGAAGTTATGTGTAGTCCTCTAGCTCTACAAAACTTGATATTTCTTACTCTCTTTTTTGTACTATCAAATATATTGAACATAAATCTGTGTTTTATCAACTTTTTATTTTTTTAATGTATTTTTATTGTGTGTTTTTTTACATAGAGAGAGAGAGGGATAGAAAGTTAGAAACATCAATGAGAGATAAACATCGATCAGCTTCCTCCTGCATGCCCCCTACTAGGGATTGAGCCTGCAACCAAGGTATATGCCCTTGATCACAATCGAACCTGGGACCCTTTAGTCTGTGAGCTGAAACTCTATCCACTGAGCCAAATAGGTTGGGGCTGTTATCAACTTTTTAAAACATATATTTAATTATATGGCTATACATTGTTTCCTGATGATGCTGTAACAAATCACACAAATTTGGTAACTTAAAACAACACAAGTTTATTATTTTACAGTTCTGGATGTCAGAAGTCCAAAATCAGTCTCACTGAGCTGGAGTCAAAGTGTTGGCAGGGCTGGCTCCTTCTGGAAGTTCTAGGGGGAAATATGTTTCTTGTTTCTCACAGCTTCTGGAGGCTGCCACCATTCCTTGGCTTGTTGCCACATCACTCCAATCTCTGCTCTTATTAGATTACCTTTTCTAACTTTGATCTTGCTTTTCTCTTATAAGGACACTTGTAATTACATTTAGCCCACCCAGATAATCCAAGATAATTTCACCATCTCCAGAGCCATAACTTTGGAGAACCATTATTCTGTCTATCATAGTGCAGTATAATTATTACCAAATAACTTACTAGTATTTTATTTCTATAAAGCTAATTACAGAGACATAAACAATATTATAACTTCATTGACAGCTGAGTAAAATCTAATACCTTTTCACTGAATCAAGTACATCGTTAATATTTTTTTTAAATAACATAAAATAAGTTTTAGAGAATGTTGTTATTTGATGGACCTAAGATGTGTCAATAAAGTGCATAAAATAACTTTAAAGTTAAAGCTGTTCAAACCTTATTTTGTGATCATTTGATAAATCTGTAAAGGACTTTTTCTTTTTGAGTCTTTAAAGACCATTTGAAGATTAGATTAATTGTCTGTGGATGTCAGTAATTTATTCAGAAAAGAATGGCATTTAATTATATTGTAACTAGTATAGTGGTTGTGACTGTACCCTCAGGACTCTTTGAAAATAAGAAAGAATAATTTAAATTGTTTTTTCTGATTAAAGTTAGGAAGTTGCTAGGAGAAAGTAGTGGCATGTTAGTAGAGAAGACAATTTTTTTTTTTTTTTCTGACAGTGACAGGCAATACGGTAACAGAATGGCCTGGATTAGGGGTTTGAGCTAAAGGATGAAGCAGTGCAAAGAAACCCCAAACATTACAAAGCACAGTGAAATCACTTCAGTGACTAGACAACTAACGTCTGACTTCTCTTTTCTGTCAGCTAGTCAGAAAAATGCTGCCTTACAGAAAGAGTATTATTTTTAAGAAAAATATAGTACTTTAAGTTCTCCAAACATTTCTCATAAGTTTCAGAGCACTTAAGAAGAGGATATAGAAAATTTTACACTGACTTTTATGAAAGCCAGAATTTGTTCACTTTTTAAGAACTAACACTTTGGAAAATACAAATATTTAATTTAATTATATTTTTATTGATTATTTATGATTTTCTTTAATCAGAATAAAATTTTGCTTGTATTTGTAGTATACCAAAGTGGTCAATAAAATGAAACATGCCCTAACCGGTTTGGCTCAGTGGATAGAGCGTCGGCCTGCAGACTCAAGGGTCCCAGGTTTGATTCAGGTCAAAGGCATGTACCTTGGTTGCGGGCACATCCCCAGTAGGGGGTGTGCAGGAGGCAGCTGATCGATGTTTCTCTCTCATCGATGTTTCTAACTCTATCTCCCTCTCCCTTCCTCTCTGTAAAAAATCAATAAAATATATTTTTTTAAAAAGAATATGGATATTCTTTCAAGAAAAATAAAAATAAAATGAAACAATAGACAAGAGAATTTCTGTTTATTGGCAATACTTATAAATAATAATTATAATATGAATTTTGTTTCACAAGCGTCATCAAATGCACATTGGATGCCCACTGTGTTCTATGCACTAAAAGCAAGTAAAATAGAAGTCAGATCATGTCATCTTTGCTCAAACTGGGCAACAGCATCCTGTGTGAACCAGAGGAAAAGCTGAACTTTTTATAGGGGCCTAAGGCCCCAAATGTTCTGCGCTCCTCCAAGCCCCCTTATTTCCCTACCGATCCTCAATCTGTCCGCTCACCTGTCTACAGCCTCAGCAGAGAACACTCGCATCCATTTGATCAGGCTGGCTCCTGCCTGAGGACATTGCCCTGGCACTCTCTTCTTCCAGGTATCTACTTAGCAAACCTCCTCACCTCCTTCAAATCTTTGCTTACATCTCACCATGACTGTGAGGCCTCCTCTGACTACCCTATTCAACACTGGGATATGGTCCCAGCACTGCCACCCACACAGTCCCAATGCCCTCTCTCCACTCTTTTCTTTCTTTCTATGGCACTTGTGGCTTTCCAACATCTGCTATAACTAACTGATGGGTTGATTGAGTCTTTTTATTGTCTCTCTCTTCTGCACTGTAATACACGTTCTATGATGGCAGGAGTTTTTGTTCGTTATATTTTTGTTATATTTAATGTGTCTCAAGGTCATACAACTATGTCTGGGACAAGCCAAAAACAGGAATTTTTAAAATTATACTTTAATTGTTGTAATAAACTGTAAATTAAATGACATTACTAACTTATTTTTGCAGATGGCTAAATGATTTACCCATATCACATAGCTAGTAAATAACCAATCTGAACTCAAAATCTTAAACATTTTCCAACCTACCATATAGCAATATCAGTTCTCATTCTTCAGTTCAATAATTCTTTCCTGAGTGCCTAAGACACACCAAGCATCATAGTGAGATCTGGGCCTGCAGTAATTATAAAGGATGATAAAATGTGGAGCTTGTCTTCAAGGAGCTTAACCTCTGATAGATTTTAAATGAGAACACTCATAATGTGGACTCGAACCCATCGAGTCATCCAGCTATACGTGCAGAGACGTTAAGCTTTATCCTGATCAACCTATCTCAGCTCCTTCTGTGATTCCTGGTTGGAAGTTTTCGGCATAAATAATAACTTCCCTAATTTTTTCCATTTCATCAATTGAGAAAAGAAAGGCCTTCTGAATTCTGTTTTATCTTGGAGTATTTTACTATAATTATAGTCAGGTCGTTGGAAGTGCTTCCATCACCTGAATCCTATTTGTTCTGCAGAGTCTCTGTAAGATGGGTTCTAATTGATCTATGGGTTGTGGACAAGAGGAGAATGAATAATAACACTTCAGGCCCAGATCTCAGACATTCTCCAAAGCATCTGGAGCTCGTACTGGAAACTTAGCAGGTACAAATATATGAAGACAAGTGTTATGGACTGAATGATTGTGTCCCTTCAAAATTTCGTGTGTTGATGCCCTAACCCCCAATGTATTTGGAATTGGGGCCTTTGGTAGATAATTAGGTTTAGATTAGGTCATGAGAGTGGGGCCCTCATGATGAGATTAGTGCCCTTATAAGGAGAGGGAGCCAGAGGGCACTCTCTCTCTCCACAGTCTTGCACTGAGAAAAGGCCAAGTGCACACACAACAGACGGCTGCCATCTGCAAGTTGGAAGGGAGGTATCACGAGGAACTGAATCTGCTGGCACCTGATTTTGGACTTCCTGGCCTCCTCATCTGTGAGAAATAAATGAATGCCTGTTGTTTAAACCACTAGTCTATGGTATTTTGTTATAGCAGTCTGAGCTAAGACAAACGGCATTAAAAAATAAGAGCACCAGATGAAATACCGGAAGAGAAATGTCAAAAGGTTCCTCTAACCTGCATCCCCTTATGACTCTCTTAATAACAGGCCTTGTCAGAACAAGGACTCGGGTTTTTCTGTTATGAGAAGGTAACTGAACTAATAAGTCTTTTAGAAAAGACACCGTGCCATTAGCATGGGGATTGTTCATATTAGATGTGAGAAAATGTTCACTCCCTTGAGTCTGGATGTTACATTGATTGCTCACAAGATCCTGGTTGGGTTTGTGAAATCTATAAAATCTCCTAATGTGCAAGCTAGACTCAGATTTCAAATAAATAAATAAATAAATAAATAAATAAAGCATATTTTCGATGTAGGGTGTGGCTTGAAGGAAATAAGGGAAGGAGAGCAAAAGAATGTTGGAGCTACTAGTTTGTGAAGGACAGAAGATTCAGGCAGAAGAGATGTGGACAAATGGCAGTTCAGGTGAAAGGACTACCAAGAGAAAAAGCAGGCACAATGGTATAAAAATAGCAAGCAAAAAAAAGGGGGACTGTGAACAGTTCAGGAGGACTATGAGGTTTTGGAGGGGAGTGCAAATAGTAGATAAAAGCTAAGGAATATAAATGTTTGTTCTATAGGCAGCTGTGAGCCACTAATGCCTTTTGTTCAGGGGGAACAATATCTGGACTATATCTGAAAGATTAATCTATATGTAATAAGTATTAAATATCCATATTATTAGTGGAAAAATAAATAGTGAGAAAAAGATATTGTGTATAAGACATCAACACAATAATGCATGCAACTCATTATAAGAAGACATATACTATTTTGGCATCCAAGAACCAAAACAGGGAAGGTAGGACAGGACTTGTGCATAGGTTACCTAAATTACTTGCTCTGATTAAAATGAATGACCAGGTGTGTGCCTCCCTGTGAGACCGCAAATGTTAATAGGCTTTTGGATTATTCATTATTCTGCCTGAAAATTCCTCTGGAGAACCCACCCACTGAGAAGACCTGAATCCTCCAGCCTGGGAGAATCTGTCTTTTTGTTAATTATCTGAGTCCAATCCTCAGAGATGTTTTTATTTTGCATGAATAATGGAAAGCAAATGTAATAATGGAAAGTTTCCACCAAGAACTGCTCCTCAGCTATTGAGAAGAATGCCTGGTACTCTTAGCATATCCTAATGCATAATTGCCCTGGTGCATCTGACTCTGGTGGTCTCTCAGAAGTAGTGCGAACACTGGAGAATAAATATCTCATTTAAGCTAATTATTCTATAGTTCTGATCAAATACAAACTACCTTTAATAAGCTATTCCTAAACAACATTATAATGTTATATGATAGTATAAATGTCCTCCATTATAGAAGTCCATTTAAAGTCCTCTTTTCTTACCTTATCTTTCACATGATTAATCTTATGTTTGCTCTGCAGTGTCTCTTGAAACTTGAAGCTTTCTCCCCATAATCTTAAGCTGTTGTGTGAATCCCACATCTTCTGTTCTTTCTCCCCCTGGAGTTACTCACCTCAAGAGCATAAGTCTGTGGTTCTCACATCTCTATTACCACTGGGCCTTAGCAGTCTTCCTCTCTGTTACTTCTTCTTTTGTGTTTTCTGGGCCTGTGGTAGTTACCAATGACACTTTAAAAATAGTTCACCAATACTATATTATTTTAAAAGGGATGATTATATTATAACTCACTTGGGGGCATTATATGTGGAGGTCATATGAACAAAGAAAGAAACTTCTGTAATAGTAATATTCTCTTTCTCTCTCTCAAACTAGGCTATGATGAGATGATTTTCTATTGCCAGACAAGGAGATATCCTAAGTCTTTCTGCCATTTAAAATGACAGACTTTATCTTTTAATGAAGGAAAAGAAATATAGTCAGCCTGCTGCACATATTCACATAGACTATTCAGTGGCTTGAATATATTGAAATTGATATATCTTATCAAATAGATACCATATTTAATAAATATCAGAGTCAAATTCACTTGTGTTTTTCTATAATTTAAGAAACTTATCAGGTTTGGAGAATAGAAAAAGAACTCAACATAGTGAAGCCAAAACTGGTCTTTTAGGCTATTTTTGCATTTCTAAGATAAAAAATAATAATTCTGGGGATGATAATTATAACAGTGGTGATAATTACAAGTGTTCTTGGATGATTAGATTGAAGGCACTAATGATAGCATAAGGAAATGTTTCAAAATAAAATTGCATTTTTGAAACCACCTACATTTTTAAAAGCAATATAAGTATGACTAAAATAAAAGACAACCTTGAAATTTTTATTTTTCTTAATAGATGGTAATTAAGTTTTATGATTGTTTCAGGCTTGATATGCTTCTGCTTAATTATCCCTCTCTCCTTGTTATCCTCTCTACATGTATTATTGCTCAGAAAATAATTTATGTATACACTATGAAAACAGCTGCCTCTTACTAAGTACCTTCCACAGGAGGACTGTTTTAGGCACGTTACGTATGTTCTTTTATAATAACTGCACAAAGAAAAGGTGGTCTTGTACTCATTTCTTTGTTTTCAATTGAATTTATTGGAATGACATTGGTTTGCAAAACCATACAGGTTTCAAATGCACAGTTGTATAAAACATCATCTGCACACTGCATTGTGCACCCATCACCCCAAGCAAAGTCTCTTCCTAGCTCCATTTTCTTCCCCTTGTCCACCTCCACCTAATCCCTACTCTCCTTTCCCCCCTTTCCCTCTGGCTATCACCACACTGTTGTCTGTGTCTATATGTTACATATATGTATGGTTTTTTGCTAATCCCTTCACCTTCTTTCATCCAGTCCCCCAACCTCCCTCCCTTCTGACAGCTATCAGTCTGTTCCATGCATCCTTATCTCTGTTTCTATTTTGTTCGTCATTTTATTTTATTCATTAGATTCCACCTATATGGTATTTGTCGTTCTCTGGCTTGTTTATTTTACTTAGCATAATACTCTCCAGGTCCCTCCATGCTGTCGCAAAAAGTAAGAGTTCCTCCTTTTTTATGGCCATGTAGTATTCCATTGTGTAAGTGTATCACAGCTTTTTCATCCACTCATCTACTGATGGGCACTTGGGTATCCATAACTTGGTATTGTAAATAATGCTGCAGTGACCATAGGGGTGCATAAATTCTTTCAAATTAGTGATTTGAGTTTCTTAAGATATATTCCCAGAAGTGAGATCACTGGGTCAAAGAGCAGTTCCATTTTTAATTTTTTGAGGAAACTCTATACTATTTTCCAATCTGTATTCCCACGAACAGCATACTAGGGTTCCCTTTTCTCCACATCCTCGCCAGCACTTGTTATTTTGTTGATTTGTTGATGGTAGCCATTTTGATAGGTGTGAGGTGATATCTTATTGTGGTTTTAATTTGTATCTCTTTGATGGTTAGTGACCTTGAGCATGTTTTCACATGTCCATTGGCCATCTGTACGTCCTCTTTGGAGAAGTGTCTATTCAGGTCCTTTGCCCATTTTTTTTTCATAGCTGAAAACACAGATCTCTCAAGTTTACATATGGTGAGTGAAACTCCAGAATATAAATCCAAGTCTTTACATCATTAGAAAGTCACTTGATGGATTCATACTTAGGTGAGGTAGGTTTATCAATAAACAGTATTGCATTTACCCCAAATTTTCTTCTCCTTTTCTATATTTCCTCCTATTCTTCTTCACTCGGAAGCTGTTTTCCAGTATAACTTCCATTTCTCTGTAAACTCCCCTCCCCCTCCTCAGCTATGAATAGTAATGTCATCAGAGGTTCCTGTGGAACTCTAAGGATATAAGCCAGTAAAAATTATTTAATAATTGTCAGAGCAGATCAAGAATTCTCTGTTTATGAAGTAGCTGGCTGCATAAAATATCACTGAGGAGGTATTTTCTTTAAAGCCTATCTTTGGGGACCCACTCTTAAGTAATTCTGCTTAGTTGAACTGGGATGAGGCCTAGGAATCTGTATCTTTAACTGCTCCCGAAGGTGATTCTCATTCACAGGCAGATTTGAGAACTACTGACTAAATCAAAAGCAGAATTGCTAATCAATGATTCCTTAAGGCCAAGATCAAGATCAACTCTGTTGCACATTAGAATCACCTTGAGAGATTATTAACACACTAATGCTCAGGCCCCACACCAGACCAATCACCTCAGGATGTCGGAAGGCCGGACCTGAGCACCCAGGTTTCCATGTTTTTTAAACCTCCCTGGGGAACTATAATCGGCAGCCAAGGTTAGGAACCACTGCTTTAAGGGGTGGAAACAATCAACAATCGGCCAGACTTTGTTTTGTTTTGTTTTTCCCCCAGATCGCCTCTCTCTGTTTCTTCTTAAACTCTGGGCTGCGATTGCAGAGTTGTCACCTGAATGAAATGACGTGTGACATCTCTGTCTGCAGCTGGAGTACAGCTCCAACAGGAAGCAGGGAACTGGGTCTGCAGCTTCCGGTTGGCCTGTCTTCCACTGGATCAAAATAGCCATATGTCCAAAATGGAAATGTGAAAAAAAAAAAAAGTAACCTAATTTCATTCATTTACCCTACAGACATTTTTTTTAAATATATCTTTATTGATTTCAGAGAGGAAGGGAGAGGTATAGAGAGTTAGAAACATTGGTAAGCTGCTTCCTGCACACCCTCTACTGGGGATGTGCCCTGAACCAAGGTACATGCCCTTGACTGGAATGGAACCTGGGACCCTTCAATCCACAGGCTGACACTCTATCCACTGAGCCAAACTGGTTAGGGCTACCCTACAGACATTTAAGCTGAATGTAAACATTACCTTTCATTCACTTGAAGAAACATCAATGATTTTATATTTTTTACTTGCTTACACACAAACTCAAACACATAAACACTCATGTAATCTCTATTGCAAAATCCTGCTTAAAACTTGTGTATTACAAGACTGTGGGCCAAAGAAAGAAGACAGCAGTGTTATGAGCTCCTGAGTAAGACTGAACACAGAGAAGATAAAATCTCAAAGATTATCAAAAGTTAGAAGTAAAGTTGCCCAAAACAGAACCAATATGCATACATATCACTTCTCTGCTACTCTGATTTCCAAAAGGCATTGTCAGTAAAAGCTTTAAGTTGAGCCCTAATCAGTTTAGCTCAGTGGATAGAGCATAGGCCTGTGGACTGAAGGGTCCCAGATTCGACTCCGGTCAAGGGCATGTACCTTGGTTGCAGGCACATCCCCAGTAGGGAATGTGCAAGAGGCAGCTGAATTGATGTTTCTAACTCTCTATCCCTCTCCCTTCCTCTCTGTAAAAAAAATCAATAAAATATTTTTTAAAAAAAAAAAGCTTTAAGTTGATTGGGGGGATAATTCCCATTCCTGAGAGGAAATGGGAAGCCAGTAGCTGAGGCAGAGGAGCTGGGAGCATCCAGGGTCAGGCAATCCAGAGCTAACGAGGTGATAAAGGACTGGACAACTATGAGTCACTAACCACTGCTGGCATTTTTTCTGGAACAGGTTTGAATCCACTTATTATCTAAAATCCACCACCACTCTTCTTTTTATTTTTCCTTTATGAGTTTGAATCTGGTCCAAGGTACTCTAAAATCACCTCAAGGGTTGGGATGCTTTCCTCAGTTCCTGTCACAAGACCGTAAAACAAGACAAGAGTCTGACGGGTGATTGGGAAGTAGAGAAAAATTGGAAATTATCTCCGGTTTATGTCTAAGTTGATTTAAATCAGAAGATGGGCCGAAACTCGAGCAGGACAAGCTCATAGTCTTATGAGCCAATTCAAAATGAGCTTTAAAATAAATTTAGAACCCAAAAGGCAATTTAATTCAAAATTCCTCTAGGCAGAAAACCAATGGGACTTTAAAACATGGTAAAATGCAAATAAAAGGGCAGATTCAAGGGTAAAAATATTTTACAAGCTCCAGTGACAGCACAAAAGTGCTATTTAAATATAAGATAGTAGGAAGCTGATATTGTACAGCTTATTTTTAAAGCACTAGACTAGAAATGAGTAGATCCTGATAGAGTTTTGGCTCTGCCAATAACTAACAGCCTTGGGCTATTCATATAAAATTTTCTGATCCTTAGGTTCCTCATTGCTGAAAGAAAGGTGAGAGATAATTGATATATTTCACACCCTCAAATGCTTGGTTTTGTATCTACTTGGTAACCTCGAACTTTGAATTGTCTGAAACCATTTGATTATCTTATAAAGTGAAATTGCTTTAAAATTCAATTTGATACTTATAATTCCTTCCCCTTGCAGTAGACTAAAACCCAACCTCAACTCACCCTATGTAAATTTAGTTTATAGAAAATTAATAGTTTTGTATGAGAAGATATTTTGAGGTTGGTAAAATATTTTTTCTTCAAATAGTTTTTCCTTAATCCCCAAAACATTATAATTAAAAGAGACTATGAAATAAAGTAACTATTTCTCTCTGGCAAGAAAGAATAAAATGTTTACTAAAGGATGGGTGGACTTTTTCAATCAATGCTTGGCCAGTATCCCATCTTCTTTCCTCCCACAACTTCCTCATGCTCTCTAAGCCCTTTATCCCACCATCATCTCACCTCCAACCAATAGGAAGACTTCCCTTAGCCCTCAGTTTCTTCATGAGTTTGTGGTTCAGAAAATTGTCTTGTTCCTTCCAGTAAGTTTTGCTCCTTTCCTCCAAGTGACTCTAATATTTTGACATCATAGAAGGTACTACTTTTATTTTTGAAAAGTTCATATCAATCTTAAGGCATATCTTAGAAATAAAACTTTATTCTTATCAGAAAGGGTATGCCTCTAAGCTTATTGCCTAATGTGATGGGCAACTATCCAGTTTTAAAATAAATAAAGACACTTGATTTACCATGCAATTCATAGATGCTAAAAGGTGAATCCTATTATGAATCTCCATTGATTGAGTAAGGCACAGAGAAACTTACCATGTAATTCAGTTGTAAAATGTTATTGATTTACTGTACAATATATAGAAGCTCATGGTGTGGCCTTATTGGGAGGCTCTTATTCACCGCAGTGTAGCATGAAACAACGGAGTCCCTCGGTAGTGAAACTCTGGTTTAGTATGGATCTCAGAGGACATAATTATGTCACTCTATGGCAACAAAACTTGAACTTTCATTAATCCATTGTGAATTTCTCATTAGAAGCCCCTCTGTACCCTGAGATGCGGCTCCAACCAACCATGAACAATGGCAAGCACAGTCTTACTCTATGGATCTAATTCATGAAAAAGCAACCTCGGGAGAACAGCTTCTGGCAGAAGACATGCGTGTTACTAATCTTTCCCTTAGTAAGAAGGAGGAAGATTCTACTCGCGCCAAAAATAATTTAATCAGAGTTCTTAGCATAAAAATGCCAAATATGACGAGAAAGAACAATGTGATCATCTTTAGTGATCATTCACTTTAAGAGTAGCTATATTTTATAAATGTGTTGAGATTGCTTGTGAATATTTTAATTTTATTTTTTATTTAGAAAATTCTGTTAATCATTATTTAAACCATGCACAACTAAACAAGGTAACACAACATAAAATAGATTATTATTCTAAAGATTTTTTTAAAGTCTTCCAAGATTTTCAATTTTGAAAATTATATGAGAAGTCATAAAATGTATAAAATTGTATGATATTTTTGGTCTAAATTCTGCTATCAACTTATAACATTTTATTTCTAAATTTAATTATAAATATTCCTCATTGGGAAAGAATTTTTATTCCAAAGGTTATCATAAACCTGTTGCTTCTTAGATTTCCTTGAAATCTAATAAAATAAGCTCTTTTCAGAAGAAACCCCAGTGTCAAACATAATTTTTTGTGTATGTTAAGTTTATGTCCTTTATATAAATTATTCAAATCTGCCTTTCTCTTAACCCTGCATATTTCTTCTTTGACTTAACATAAAAATGTACTTACTAGTAAGAAAATGAGTGAATAGTCATTCATTTCAGTCCTTTGTACTGTTCAAGAAACACATTGTGATTTAATATGCTACAAAGACTCCTTCAACTTCACAGGCAGATGAAACTCCATGCTACATGGGATTTCTTCCAGAAACTTTAGTTTACAAATGTTCTTTTCTTAGGTGAATATAGAGTGTAACTCTGAAAACAATGTTTGAGGGGCTGCTTGAATCTGATATACTATTATATTTTCTGTCAGTCAAAGACTAATTACCTCTGACGTGTATTATCCTGTCTAATAAAGAGGGAATATGCTAATTGACTGTCATGCCCTCAAAGATGACGGCACCCACAGCCACAAGATAGCAGCTCCCAGTCCCCTCAGCCCCGCTGGGGCGGCAGGCACGCAGCACGGCCGGGCCTGCCCACAGGCAGGTCCAGCCACTCTGCGTGCCTGCCTCCAGAGTCCCCCAGTCCCCTCAGCCCCCCAGCCGCCCAGGGCCGTCCCGAGGCACAGGCAAGCCTCAGATGGTGGCTGCCCAGCCGCCCAGGGCTGGTCCGAGGCACAGGCAAGTCTCGGATGGTGGCTGCCCAGCCGCCCAGGGCCACCCAAGGCTCAGGTAACCAGGGCCGGCCGAGGCTTGCACTGCCGGCAGTGGCAGCAGCAGAGGTGTGATGGGGGCGTCACCTTTCCCTGATTGCTGGGTTGCCTCCCACCCCTGAGGGCTCCTGGACTGTGAGAGGGGGCAGGCCGAGCTGAGGGACTCCCCCTCCAGTGCATGAATTTTCATGCATGGGGCCTCTAGTCCTATATAATAAAAGGCTAATATGCAAATAGACCTAACTGCAGAACAACCGAACAACTGACTGCTATATGTGTGCTGACCACCAGGGGGTGTGCAGGGAACATGGCGGGCATTGACCACAGCAGGATGGTGGAGGTGAGTAGGGGCGCCAGACCAAGGCAGGGCGCTGGTCGCTGTCATCGGGTCAAGCTGAAAATTCTTTGCTCCCTTGTGTCACGGTCCCACCCAGTGCTCACACCTGCTGCCAGCACCGGCCCCACTCGCACCCACTGCCAGCACCCAGCACTGGCCCCAATCGCTCGGCACCATCAGCAGGTGCTAGCGGCAGCTGCCAGCCCCCATCGCTCCTCAGGGCTTTTCCACTTGCCCCTGCTCCTGAGGGGCAATCGAGGCAGCAGCTGCCACTGGCACCCGCTGATGGCACTGACCCCAATGACTCCACACCATCAGCAGGTGCGAGTGGGGCCGGCGCCATCAGCATGTGGGAGCAGCAGCGGTGGGAGCCGGCTGCCAGGAGATAGGGGACTGAGGGCTGTGGCAGGAGGGGCCAGGCGGGGGTGCGGAGGATGGGCTGAGACCCACCCCTGTGCCCACTGCAGCCTCGCAGCCCACAGTTCCTTTCAAGGTGCATGAATTCGTGCACTGGCCCCTAGTAAGTTATAAAGTAAATTTTTAAAAGTAATATATACTCCAAAAAAAAAGTGCTCTCTTATCCTGTCCAGAGTGATGAAAATTATTTGTAATGGGAAGAAGGAAAACAAACCGAGAAGCCAGAAGACATTAGGGTTAAATGCTGCAACTGGTCCCTCCACTTGCTTCCTCTATGCACACCCCCCTCATAAATGTCTCCAAGGAAACTCCTTTTTAAAGCTATAAACCCCCAGATGGGGAGATCCCAAACCATATGGACAGGGTGAAAGGGAATCCATGTTCTCCCTTGTCACAAAACAATGAGTAATACTGTAGTTCACTTGCCAACATCTACTGCATGCTTAACAAAAGTCAGGCACTATATTAGGGGCTTTTCACGCATTAACTAATTTAATCCTCGAAGTGACTTTTGAGGCATTATTATGAACCTCATTTTACAGATGCAGAAACTGAGCACAGAAAGCATACACAACCTTCCCAAGGACACAGAGATAGTAAGTGGCAGAGCAGGACCCCGAGCCAGGCAGTCTAATCGCAGAGACTGTGCTGTATACGACTCTACACTGCACTGCCTCCATAGGGGCAATGACCATCCTTTTTCAAATTGTGCAGGTGTGTGTGTTCTTATGGAAAGAGTTAGCCCTATTGTCGTTAAACACATTGTTTCACTCTCTTCTATTACCATGTGTGTGTATAAGTGTGTGTGTGAATAAGGCATTTCAGAAATTTAAGAATCCTTTAGAAGAATGTGACAAATGCAATGTGTATAATGTGTTTTCCTATTGTTAGTATATATCCTGATATATCTGCTTCTGTCCTAATGGGAGGGGGGGGGATGAGCTTATTATTAGAGAGAATTAAGAGGCATTAAGGGAATTAAGAGGAATTTCATAACCCTAACCAGTACTAAACAAAAACTACATGACTTTTTGATCATGCAAGAATTTTGCATTCTGAGAAATGAGATAGTTCCATAAGGTTAAGTGTGCTTCCAAAATTATATTCTTAAAAATATCCCCAAACCAATAAGTAGCAAGCCATTAATTCGATCAGAGACTTTTTTTATTTATTTTATTTTGGGGTGTTTTTTTTTTAATTGATTTTATAGAGAGAGATGGGAGAGGGAAAGAGAGAAAAACAACGATGTTTCAATCAGTTGCCTCCAGAAAACGCCCTGACCAGGAATCGAACCGGCAACCTTTCAGTACACAAGATGGCACACAGCCATGTAAGCCACACATGCCAGGGAGAGACTATTTTGTAGTCTTTCTCCTTCCTTAAAGGAGTAAGTAATGAAGTGAAGTGAGATCATTCACATGTCAAGAAGCATTTAACTGTCTTAGCTGTAAACTTGATTAATAGTCATCACATTGAACCTAATAGCACAGCAGATAACATACTTTTCTGAAGCGTGTAAAAAGCTTCCTTGGGTATGAAGAAGATAGCCTAGGTGTGAGAACAGCTGTTTGGCTTCTGCAGCAGTTTAGAATAGCAAACTTTTGCCCCAGGGGCACAAGAAACCAGAAGCATGGAAGTAGCATCTTCAAAACAAGAGAAAATCCTTTGTGTGTGTGTGTGTTTGGCCATAGATTCAGGGCTTATGGAAATCTCTGTGAATATCCAGGCAGGTCTTGATCCTGAGGAAAAGTGGTTCTTAACTTAGGCCTGCAGAGGAATTGCCCGGAGCACTTGTGAAAACACACATTCCTGGGCCTGGGAAATTGCAGCTCTAAAAAGCCCAGAGGTGTGCCTCTGCTGCTGCAAGGACCCCTTTGAGCAGCTTTGCACTGAGTTAGGGCATCCCTGTAACCACGGTGATTCCTGAACTGCCTCTTTCTCACTATGTTATTCTCTCTTCTCATACCAGAGAGGCAGAGAAACAGTTCTGGCAACCACAGGACATGCAAAAACAATCTCTGTCCCCTGACCACAAAACAAAAACAAACCATACAGCCACCGTGCAGCATAGGGCCTCCTCAGCTGGGTACCTGAGTGTGAAAAATGAGTATCGCTGCAGGGGGGAACAATTCTATCTCACCCTCCTCCAGAGCTTCAACTGTGGCAGGTGACCTTGCCGATTGAATCCTTGGGGTGTTGTTTCACACTATAAAGAGAAGCCAAGAAGATTCGAAGTTGAATACATGTGGGGTGCGATTCACATGTTCTCAGCAGATTTCAGTCAAGACATTTCTTTATTCTTCATTCAGCTTTAGGTTACTATTGATCCAATTCATAGCAAAATTTTCAGTAACTATTAGATGATTCAATCCTATAATCATCCATTTAATGTTACATTTTTAAAGGTATGTCCAAAGGAGCTCATCACAATACATTTTAGATGCTCCTTATCTAGGTGATATAACATTATATGTAGTATTTTTTTAAGGTAAAAAGTGGGGGAGGAATTATTGTAACAAGTCTTCTGCTGTAGATAAAAAGGATATCCTCATTTTATTGATTGAGGAATTATGGTTAAAATAAATTAAGTTATTGGGGATGTAAACTACAACATAGAAAATATAGTCAATAATATTGCAATAACTATGTATGGTGTTAGATGGGTACTTGAAATAGCAGGGGGATCACTTTGTAAAGTATATGATTGTCCAACCACTATGCTGTATGCATGAAATCAGTACAAGACAATAACAATGAAAGTACACTGTAATTGAACATCTTAAAAATAGATAGGTTATTTGTCCAAGATTATGTGTCAAGAGCATCAGGCCTGTGTGGGCCACAGTGTGGAGGGTGAGATGAAGCCATAGCTGAAGCTGCTAGTGAACCATGTAGGACCTTCAGTGGATAGCAGACAGGCTGACCTAGAGGAACTCTCGTGCCAGAAAGAGCTGAAGGACCAAGGCAGCAGATGAGAAGGACCTGGGAGATGCCCCACCTCTGTGAAGAGAAGAGACGCCAAGTCTCGCCAACCCTCCAGGCTTGAACTGTGGATGGCAGCAGATGATCAATGACCAGGTATGACAAGGGATTTTTCTTAGAAGGAGGCCAGTGAAACTTAAAAAATAGCAGAGTACCAGTATGTAGACTTTGCAGCCAACAGGTCATGAGTGAAACAGTGGAAATATTGAATTTGAGATACCTGGGGGACGTTCAAGTAGAGGTGCATTTTGAGAAGCCAGTTTGGCAATCACCTGCTTGTAGATGGAAATTGAAGGTATGGAACGTACCATGGACACTCACTGGGTTTTCACATCACCCCACAAGGGTTCCCCTGCTCTGTCCCAGCCGCACTGTAATAGAGAGAGTAGCCGTGATTGTACTCTGTGGCTTCTCCCTTCCAGGCCACAGTTTACTGGGTGAGGAGAGGGAATACTGCCCAAACTGAACCAGGCAAGTTGGAATTGGAACTAGAAAAGTCCAACTTCAGTCAGGTTGATGATTATAAAAGATATAAATTTAGTCTGTGGTTTTAGCCACCATTTCCCAATGTGTAGAGGAAGAAACAGAGAAAGCCAGTCTACCACAAAAGAGAACACATACAGACAAGCATAAAGATAAGAACAAAGAGAAAAATATGTTTTTGTTTATTTACAGTCAGAGACATAGCTGAGTCAAAGGTCTTTGAGTCCACGAGGCAACATTCTATCTCTACAAAAAAATATATTTTTTATTTAATCAAGTTTAATGGGAACACATTTTATTTTAAAATGAGGAAAAGACTTTTAGAGAGAAAAAAAGAGACCCTGAATAATAACCAACATTAAATATCAGAGAGAAGTTTGCAGGAGTTTGAGAAGTGATCAGAGAAAGGAAAAAAAAAAACAAAAAACCTAGAGACTATATTGTTTACAAGTCAAGAGAAACCCATTTCAACAAAGGGTCAAATTCTGCCTGTCTAGTAGTCATGAACTATAAAGAATGAGGCGTGGCCAATGTGTTTAACAAGAGGGAGGTCACTGTTGGCTTTGGCGAGGACAGTTGAAGTGGCTTGGTGTGGAGCTGTGAGGAGTAAACAGTAAGAGTAACTCAAAAGAACAAAGATATGTGTAACCCAATCAGTACATTTGATTTTACAGAGAAGGAGAGAGAGTATGAAGGGTATTTGGGATTATTATAGGGTTTGTTTTTTTTCACTCTTGGAACATGTGTGTATATTATACACATTGGAAACATAGTTAAATTCTAATGGGAAAGGAACATCAGAGACTGATACACTAGAGATACAGTAGAAATGGGCATTTGGTAGCATTAGGGCCTGAGGAGGTCGAAAGGGTGGGATCCTGAGAACACCTCAGGGACACCTCTTGCATCGAAAGCAGAAGGAAGGGGGAACCATGGTGAGGTGAGGTAAGATGCTAGTTTACCATCAGAGAATTGAGGAAGTGGTTTTCTTCTCTCCTTTCTAGACACACTTCTTTTTCCTCCCCAAGTCCTGGAGACATGAGCTCTGACACCCCCGCCACCCCAGGGTAAAGGAGGCTGGAGCCCAGGAAGTCTGTGATACAGATGAAACCTTAGTATTATTTAATCAGTGTCACCCTCCTCTATGCTGTTTTGTTCTCTTCTGCAACACGTATAGTCTGTCCTCAACCCATAAATTTATAAATATACCTAATTCCCTCAATTAAACTGGAATCTCTCTGTGGGAGAAAAACATGTCTTATCTAGTTTTGTACCTTGTAGAGAGCACCTGGGAAGGCACATGAGCATTCTTTAATTTTTGTCAGCTGAATCCAGTGGCGTTGGCAGAGCCACGTCCTGGAAACACACCTTGCCAGAGGCAGGTGTGTTGTCAGCTTGACCTTCAGCTCAGGCGCCAGGGGGTGGGTTTCATTATCTAAATCCAGCCAAGCACCAGGAACAAACACGATTATCTGGGCCCACCCAGAAGTGACTATTACAAAGAAGCCACAAGAATGCACATAATCTCCTTTGTCTTGGGCTTTAGTAAAACTTCCTGGTATTTTGCTGTATAAAATAGATGTGCTGTATCAGCTCTGGGTCACTGTCTCTCCATCAGAGGACAGCTGTCCCACCGGCCCCAGCTTTTTCCTTCTATCTCTGTGTCTGTCTCTTTCTTTCATTTTTTCAAGCCCCAGCAGCCCCTACTCAGGAACTGGACTGCTCTCTAGCCTCGCTGGACGCAGAAAAGAGAGAAATATTTACAGTACCTTCCTCTTCAGTACTCAACATACAAATGATTTCTCAGAAACAATTATTTAATAAATTGAATAGAAATAGTACTTAGTATCTAACATCAATAACAACTTAAAATCTCCCCATCCTTTCTAACATCTGACACCAAAGCATTATCATTTCTGATTACCTCTTAAAAAACTGAATTGGCATATGTGTTTTCTGGTGAGCTCAGAAGGAAAACTAGCCCTTTGTAGAAATTATGTAATTTGTAGATGCTCTAGAGGCTTTTATCATCTGATTCATTTAAATGAACCTCCAAATGAGTAAAAAATTATAGATTTTTTTATATTCCTTTCATAGTTTATTTAATGTTAAACATTTCTTCTTTACTTCTTTTCAGAAGTATTTATTCCAAATCCACTGCAGAGTCATCCAGAATTTTTAAAACCTGGATTAATTTCAGACATCACATAATGCAGCTAATGTTTCCATGGTTTCATATTTCTAATGGCTCTCAAATATGCCCTTCAGTATCAGTAATATCCTTCCACCGCTCCCTTCTCCTCTCTCCACTGATACTGAGCCTGTACTTAATAACTGTTAACCAAAACATATTCAAGTATAAGTCATGTGATTGGAAGTGCATTTCTGCTGTTAGTATTTCTAATACACTTTTTGAATTTCTATTCATTTAAGATCTGGTTACTTTCATGTTTAATATTAGGTTTTTGTGATGATTTCTGAGCCACTAGTACTGACTCTTTAATGGTACGCTGCTGCCCTCTAGCTCATGTTTGAGAAGTTCCTTACAATGTAACAATTTCTTCAATAATCTCTTGTATATGCCCAATAAATAGATATCTATTCTTTTTCAATGAATTATATATTGGCAGTTCTATGTAAATTCAATTTGTATGTTGATTAACTAAAAGTATACATCTCTTTACTTTCCAGATAAGATTAATATGATCAGTTGGTCAACTGATCATACTAATCTTAAAAAGAAAAATCCTCAAAAGGGAGAAGAAAAAAAAACAAAAAACTGTTTCTCATTGTGTTTTGTATTCTCAACAGATTCTTTTTTCACCATAATTTATACCTTTTTCCTTCAGGTAAGCTGCCTGTTTTTTGTGGGGTTTTTTAAATCAGCGTGCTTTCCTATCTGTTATTCCTTAAGCATCTAGAGAGAAGTATCAAATCTTTTATGTGCTTGATGAATGTGCTTAGCGAATACTTGTCAAAGGATATTTTTGAAGATGGAACAAAATAATTTCAGTTCCAATTCCAAGGACTGTCAGAAATTTTACCAGGTATCTATTATATTAAAAGAAAAATTACAAAATTCTTTAAGGCTTGATGTACTATTCTTCTCAGAGAAATGTTCTGAAATAAATCCTGTTATGGAATGATACTCTTTTGTGATGAGATTTCCCTGGCCTGGATAGAGTAGCTGGCAGGTAGCTATTACCTGAAGAATTCCACATCTGGTTTGCTGAGATTTGTTTGTAATCAAACATATTAACTAAAACTCGGTGAAACTACATTAAATTGAACTGCATATTAGCAAAAAGGGACAGTCGCATTATTTAATTATCTACCTGCATTTTGGTGCCCAGAAGCCTTAAAATTGAAATGTAATGCGCAGCATAATTTTCAGTTTTGTACTCAGCTGGAACTGTATGGTGAATGGCTTTTGGGTACAGCACAGAAACCATGAGGCTCAAAAGGTGGAAGAAACCCACATTTGTCTCAACACTTAATATCTCTGAATCTTACTTCTCTTACTTTTAAAATAAACAGCATGCCCTTTTCATGAAATTGTAGAGAGCATCCAAAAATGCAATGAATGAGAAAGTATCAGCATGAAGTATGCTCTACAAAGGGAGCTTAATAGATCTTTGTTTCATTTAAATTTCATATAAACATTAAATTGTTCTACTCTTCGGATGAAGGAGCACTCCTTGCCTTATTCCCCTTCCCACTTACCCAAGTTGCTTGCTCTCTGTGTATCTTCTATATACTCCTTTTCAGTCAGTCTTCATTTTGCAAATTCTAGCTAGTTTAAGCAGGAAATGAATTTATAAAAAAGGTATTAGGTAATTCACAGAACCTGGGGAGGATCTAAAATTCAGGCTTGACTGCTCCCGCGAGAACCTAAGCCACTGCCACTGGGACGCTTGTCACTGCTGCCCCCTCAGGCCTACACGAATGGAGTCCCCAGAGGGCTGAATGGTTGCACCTGATTGGCAGTCTTTGCAGCACTGTGGCTGCAAGAGAAACTGGACAGGTGAGCTTCTGGACAGGAGGCAGGAGACAAAAGTAGAGGAATCCCACAAACATAAAAAAGCTAATGAAGGGTTTCGCATGGCCCCCAAAATCATGGCCATTTCTCCCTGCTCTTTGTTTTCTATGATCCCCATCATGCTGACCAAATTGTGTTTCCTCAGGAGTTTCTAGAAACAGAGAAGCTGTAGCCAATAACAAACCACAAAATATTGATTCTCTCAGCTGTCCCCATCTCTATTTCTCACTCTCTCTGGGTATATGAAGGTATGTGAGAGTATTATACTATCATAGGATAGAACTGTATTATGCATGTAGTATCTAGGACGATGGATTCATCAATTGATTAATTAAATAGTTATTGAATTCCAGAACATCGGCAAGGGACAAAAAATATAACAATAAATATGAGTAAGATCTGTGCCATTCATTCTTGGGACCCACATCCTAATTAGGAAAGCTGTGAGGTAAACCACTAATTATAGGCAACATGAGAGGAACAGGGAACATGAAAGGCACTGTGCACATATGCAATGTTTAGAGATACAGGTTCCAACACCTGTAATAGAAAACCCAAGGTTAAAGGTATCGTTCGATAATGCCTATATCACAAACATATTGGTACGTCTGTTTTGTTATACAGGTGACTGGAGATATGTCAATAGGCTGGTGTGTGATGCTGATAAGTTCAGACTGCACTGTGTGCTTTCAATTTTTATTCATATTTAGTTTTTAGATCTTTCAGTGCCTTCAAATCATTTCAAGCTTCATTGTTATTCAGACACTCACTGTAAAATGAAATTTTAGATCATAAAATGTCCTTGAAAATAGAAACTTCTTACTATGATACTAATGTTTTACTTTCCAGTCTTAAAATATTATCGTTTTTAATTTACATTTCTCATGTATACTCATTTAATAACCAACTTTAAATTCAGTAATCACATTTTCCCCTAAGCTTTGATTAGAACAATTATAGTGAATGAAAATAAGAAAGTAATTTCTGAAAAGAGATTCATAAAGCATCCTTTTCAAGCCATAAAAGCAGCCTTCGAAGTAGGTCTTTGTTTGTTTGTTTTTTTCAGCATTAGGGGTACAAACAAATTCTTTCTGTTCTGCTTAAGACACACAGATCCTAAACTCTTCCATTGTCTGCTCATCTTCTTTGTCTTGGTGTCTCCTAGTGCTATGAGTCCCAGCAGAAGACTCAGCACACAAAAGGTGCCCAATAAATGCCGCTGAGTGTCTGTCGGGCCTTAAGGCACCTAGAAGCATCAGCAGAAAGTCCCCTACAAAATAGAAACCAATAACTGAATTTTTACACCTACCCCAATTTTTCTTTAGCCTGAACTCTCTAGGCCAATATTTAGTGTTGGTTTGCCTTATACAATAAGAATGAACATCAGCCCACGCCTAAGGGAAAATGGCCACACCAACTTATGCTATAAACTGACTGGTAGCACATGGCTGACTATTTTCTGTCACCTCGCTACATTAAACCCTGAAGATAACATTCCCATAATTTCCTCACACTGGCATCCTGAATGTTATGTTTTTTAAATGCTAATAAAATGTATAAGGGAAAAAAATAAAGGCTACAAACACTGTGATTAGCAGGGTTTTTTATAACATCTTTAACCCATTGACGTAAAACCAAGCCAAACTATGAGATGTGTTTCACAAAGGCCCATAGACTCTGAACGGGTCTCTAGAACTCTGTTAGGGTGAGAGACAATACAATTTTTTTGCATGTGTGGGTCCCTCTAACTCAGATTCTCTTCTTCGGAAGTGGAAAGATTGAGGAAGTAGGCTTTCACTTCTTATATCCTTACTAGAGGCCTGGTGCACGAGATTCGTGTACTGAGGGGGGAGGGTCCGTCAGCCCAGCCTGCGCCCTCTCACAGTCCAGGACCCCTCAGGGGATGTCCACCCAAGCCAGCAATCAGACATCCCTCTCACAGTCCGGGGCTCTCTCAGTCTGGGACCTTACCACCCATCTGCAGCAGAGGCGGGAGAGGCTCCCGCCACCGCTGCTGCACTCACCAGCCATGAGCCCGGCTTCTGGCTGAGTGACGCTCCCCCTGTGGAAGCACACTGACCACCAGGGTGCAGCTCCTGCATTGAGCGTCTGCCCCCTGGTGGTCAATGCACATCATAGCAATCGGTCGCTCCACCATTCGGTTGATTTGCATATTAGGCTTTTATTATATAGGATTCTTTCAGCCCCAATTTCTCAGATTTCCCACACACACCTACTACATTCAGACATATCATCATACACACACAGTCAGTCACACTCACAGACAAGTAAGACAGAATATAAAGTTTGTCACAAGTAATGAAGACCCCAAATCACTGTTCCTTACAGGAGATAGAAGTTTGTTTCTCTCTCAGATAACAATTTGAATGTGGGCAAATCGAGTTCTGCCCCACAAAACAGAGCTTCCATCTTGTTACTTCGCCTTGTGTGGCCTCCATCCCCAGGAGCATTACTCCAGCCACCTGATCTGAGGCCAGCCAGCAGGAAGGGTAAAGGCAGAAAGATGGAGAAAGGACCAGGAGCAGCTCATCTGTCCTTTAAGGAAGTTCCTCAGAGCGTCCATACAGCACTTCTACTTAATTCCTCTTGGCCTGAACCTCATAACATGACCATACTCAGCCACAATGGGAACTCAGAAATGCCACTTTGATTTTTCAAACTGTGTTCCCATCTGACATATTTAGGAGTTATTACTGGAAAGAGAGGGGAGAATGAACATTGGCAGACAACTAGCAAGCTGCCATGAGCTTGCTCCCTCCTCTCCCTGACATGATGTAGTGTGTGGGATCTCATTCTCGGAGGATTCAGGGAAGATTCCTTTCCTTGTTTACCCACCCTACACTACCTTCCTTTCCACCACTTAATCCACAAAGTTCCTTACTCTTCTGTATACAGACACATTCCTGCTCAAAGAAGAAGGGAGCCCTAACCAGTTTTGCTCAGTGGATAGAGCATCGGCCTGCAGACTGGAAGGTCCCAGGTTCGATTCCAGTCAAGGGCATGTACCTTGGTTGCAGGCACATCC
This sequence comes from Cnephaeus nilssonii, assembly GCF_951640355.1. Lineage (NCBI taxonomy): Eukaryota > Metazoa > Chordata > Mammalia > Chiroptera > Vespertilionidae > Cnephaeus > Cnephaeus nilssonii. Next base: position 70,857,765 of record NC_137080.1, on the reverse strand, counting down.
CCAGTGGGAGGTGTTCAGGAGGCAGCTGATCGATGTTTCTCTCTCATCGATGTTTGTAACTCTCTATCCCTCTCCCTTCCTCTCTGTAAAAAAAAAAAAAAAAAAAAAAAAAAAAAAATCAATAAAATATATTTAAGAGGAAAAAAAAAAAACAAAAGAAGAAGGGAGGGGAGCAATTAGTGAAGGGCAGACCAACTGTCACTATTTAAGCTGATGAGTAGAGTAGTCCCCCCTCATCTGCGGTTCTGATTTTCATGGTTTCAGTTATCCAAGCCACAATCTGAAAAGATGAAATGGAAAATTCCAAAGATAAACAATTAGTAAGTTTTATTTATTTTTTTAAATATGTTTTTACTGATTTGAGAGAGAGAGAGAGACAGAGATAGAGACAGAGACAGAGACAGAGAAAGAAAGAGACAGAGACAGAGAGAGAAAGAGAAACATCTATCTCTGACCGAGAATTGACCTTTCTGTGCACAGGATGATGTTCAACCAACTGAGCCACACCTGCCAGGGCAACAATTCATAAGTTTTAAATTGCACACCCTTCTGAGTAGCGTGATGAAATCCCACACTGTCCCTCTCTCTCCGAACAGGGCGTGAATCGTTCCTTTGTTCATCATATCCATGGTGCACATGCTAGCCACCCATTGGCCACTCAGCAGCCCTGTGTGTTATCAGATCAACTGTCACAGTACCACAGTGCCTGCGTGCAAGTCACCCTTATTGTATTTAATAGTGGCCCCAAAGCACAAGAGTAGTGATGCTGTAATTTGGATAAGCTAAAGAGAAGCATAAAGTGCTTCCTTTAAGTGAAAAAGTGTGTATCTAAGTATAGAAAAAAAAAAAAAACACAATATATTTAGGGTTCGGGCCTATCCTCAGTTTCAGCAGCCACTGGGGGGTCTTGGAATGTAATCCCCCAGATAAGAAAGGACTACTCTACTACAAAGTTGAATAGGAGAATCTGAGCCAAATTCTAATCCTCGGCTCGTGTGTTTGCTATCTAAATTGAGAACACAGTCCTTTTTAATTGAACACAAATCTCCTGTTTGATCCTGAGCACTAGAATAGGGTTTTCATTTGCTGGTAAGTGGATTTTGGCATTTTTCCCAAAAGAAGCTAACCTTTAGTGATAGCTACAGTATTATCTCATTCAGGTCCGGAACAAATATTCTCTGGAGAGACACAGACCTCTGTGGGCAGCAGAATCAGTCACTGAAATACAAATTTAAGCTGCAAACATAGCCCTCGTTATCTAGGCAGTTGTTCTCATGCTTCACAAAGCACCAGCGGTATCTTTGAAATCTCTAGTTTCAAAGAAGGGAGCAAAGCACACAGAGCCCACCCACGCCCACACACATACCCATTCCACCGTACTTTATCTATTGGGCTGGCTTTGTTTTAAAATATGGTTTTAAACATTTGGCCTCTTCGTTCCCAGCCTGAATTCTATTTCTTGTGGATTTTTTTTTTTCTTGTGGACCTTATAGCCTTGAAGTTCCTCGGCCTTTCAGGAGTTGCTAATGAAGAAGGGTAAATGGAGAAGGGACATGTGGGAACACTTTTGCTGACCTGTCATCATGAAATATTTTTGCAAAACTTATTTAACTTATTTAGAAACATCACGATGATGCTTGCAAAATAGATCCCCAGTGTGTCTTGATTCGTGAGATTATACTAGCAAGTCTTTTTGTCTCCCTGGCAGTCACAACCTATCTATGATTGAAATTATTTCTTTCTTTCTTTTAATATATTTTATTGTTTTTTTACAGAGAGGAAGGGAGAGGGATAGAGAGTTAGAAACATCGATGAGAGAGAAACATCGATCAGCTGCCTCCTGCACACTCCCTTTCTGGGGATGTGCCCGCAACCAAGGTACATGCCTTTGACCGGAATCGAACCTGGGACCCTTGAGTCCACAGGCTGACGCTCTATCCACTGAGCCAAACCGGTTAGGGCTCTTTTTTTTTTTTTTTTAAGTGATGTAAATTTTGCTTTCTCATTCTTAAGACATTTTTATTGTGTGAATATACATGTTGCCTGAAAGAAAAAAAAAACCCTGAATATTTGATCGAGGTCAACAGACACAGGAAATGATGACCCCCGGACAAGACATGGTAAGTTTGCGTAGTACAGCTCCACGGCAACTTTATTGTTATCAGAGTCCTCTCAGCAGCCCGCTTCATCTGCCAACTATTCCACGGCGACGAAATAAAAGAGTGACAGCCCTTGTAATCTTCTTGTTAATTACGAAAGCGCCGTCTTCCCTTTCTGCTAGCTCAGCTACGTAAGCCCCAAAGCCACATCCCTAAAGGGATCGTGTAGGGATCCCTTCTAAATAAAATACTCCAAGAATTTGTTTCTCTCCGCATCTGTTTCTTCGTTTTCCAGCTCATATTTCTTCATGGCAACAAAATACCGAATGAAAGTTTCTCCGAGAGCCTGTCGCAGGCATCGATCCTCCTCCAGCGCCACCAGGGCATCTTCCAGTTTCAAAGGGATCTCGGGGGGCCGGGCCAGAGAAAGCGCGGGGCTGTCCTCGGGGCCGGGCAGGGCCCCGTCGCCGCTTTGCAGTCCGTCCAAACCGGCTGCCACGGTGGCGGCCAGCACCAGGTAAGGGTTGGCCGTGGCTGAGCCCAGTTTGTTTTCCACCCGGGTGCCCCTCTCCCCGTGACACTGGATATTCAAGGCACAGCTGTTGTCATTGTAGCCCCACGTGGTCGGCACGCTCTCCCTCCGGTCCGGGCTCTCCCGGGAGTACCGTCTCCGGCAGCTGCGGGCGGGAGCCATCAGGCAGCTGAGCGCAGCCGCGTGCTGCAGGAGCCCGGCCACCCATCGCTTCCCGGCGGTGGTGAGCGGCTCGGTGCCGGCGCCGGTGCCGGGGCTGCTGCAGAACAGGTTGTTCTTCCCTCCCGCATCCCAGAGACTGTGAGACAAAACCCCTGAGTTGCAGAGCCCGGTCTCGACGAAGAAGCTGGTGATGTAATTGTATTTCCGGGCCACTTCCTGGACGCCTGTTCGGAGGGTGAACGCGTGGTCGGCGGAGCGGATGCCAAAGGCGGGCAGCAGACAGACCTCCACCTGGCCGGGCCTGGTGGAGGAGGAAAAGCTCTCGACCTCGGCTCCAGTGTGACGCAAGCCACCCACGAGCTCCTGGAGGAAGCGCTGGGCGTGGTGGTCTACCAGGGCGGAAGCCGGGAAGGAGATGGCCTTGGAGTTGATGACCTGGGGCGCCCCCAAAAGGCAGAAGTCGTAGAGGAAAGCGGAGAGCAGGGAGAAGCCCGCGGCCTGCAGCCAGCCCAGCTGCCTCCGGGCGAGGTACCGCGGGGACGTCTGCACGGGCTCGCCCGTCACCGTGAACGGGTCGCAGATCACCCTCGCCGTCCCCTCGGCCCACGGCAGCGCTCGGAAGGTGGACAGCTCGGGCCTCAGGACTATGTCACTGTTAAAGCACGTGGCTCTGAGGTGATCCACTTCGTTGCCCTTAGGATTCGGTATCAAGTCAAGATAACCTCGGGGCATGAAAACGCCGTGGATCACTTTTTCCTAAAGTTGAAGGATAGAGCAATTAGGTTTTGAAACTTGAAGACAAACATAAATGGGGAAGGAAGGGGTGATGAGGGGAGGAAAGTGTGTTTAACATCAATTAGTGAACATTAACTTAATTTTTTGAAAGAAAACCCCAATGGAACTTTTATAAACAACTCGTTGTTTTTAGCCTTGAAAGGCTTCATAGGCTCTCGAATCTGAAAATAGGCGTCATAAATAAAAGGTATGGTGATTAAGAAAACGTCTTTTGAGCAAATGACAAAGGTAAAGTAAAGCCTTACGGAATTATTTGAAACTAGGGGCCCGGTGCATGAAATTCGTGCACTGGGGGGGGGTCTCCTCAGCCCAGCCTGCCCACTCTCACATACTGGGAGCCCTCAGGGGATGTCCTACTGATGGCTTAGGCCTGCTCCCCATAAGCCGAAGTCTGGCCTCCCTTTGTGAGAGACAACCAGGCTGATCAGGGAAAGGCACCAGCCCCATCACCCCGCTGCTGGAGCCACTGCAAGTCACCGCAGCCACCAAGGTGTTTTCATCAACACGGACTCCAGTCCCTTCACCAAGAAAAAATGACAACTTTCTTTAGGCATTTTCAAGATGTGTCTTTCATAGAATATGACATTTCTTTCTTACTTTTTTTTTTTTTTATCCTCACCTGAGTATATGTTTCCATTGACTTTTAGAGAATGTGGAAGAGAAAGGGAAAGACAGAGAGAAACATCAAAGTGAGAGGAATACTTAGATTGCTTGCCTCCTTCATGAGCCCTGACCTGGGCCCCAGCCAGGGAGGAGCCTGCAACTTAGGTACATGACCTTGATCAGAATCTAACCTGGACCCTGCGGTTGGCAAACCTAGGCATTATCCAATGAGCCAAACCCTGTAGGGCAGGTTATGACATTTCTTAGCCCTCCAGCAGTAGACCTTCGTTTTTTTCTCCAGGAGTGTGGTGGAAAAACCCTAGATCACCTTTTTGGATTCTTATACCCACGTTACTAAGAATATTACCAGTGGCATACAGGGAGCTTAGCCAATGAGCAGTCAGAAAAGGTATTTCCTCTGTAGTTCACACCTATCTCCTGTGATCTCCGGCTCCGCCCCTGACAAGGCCTAAAGCCTCCAGCCCTGGGCAGGGACCCCCAGCTGGCTCCACCCCCAGCCAAGGCCGCAAGCCTCTGTTTGAGGCTCGGGCCCTGGGCAGGGACCCCCAGCTGGTTCAGATCGCCCGCAGGGACCCACAGCTGGTGCAGTCACCGGGCTCCACCCACGGCCAAGGCCACAAGCCTCTGGCAGAGGCTTGGGCTCTGGGCAGGACCCCCAGCTGGCTCCGATTGCACTCAGGGGACCCCAGCTGGCTGCGATCGCCAGGCTCCGCCCCAACGGCCAAGGCTGCAAGCCTCTGGCTGAGGCTTGGGCCCTGGGCAGGGACCCCCAGCTGGCTCCAATCGCCTGTAGGGACCCCCAGCTGGCTCCGCTCGTGGGCTCCACCCCCAGCCAAGGCCTAAAGCCTCTGGCAGAGGCTTGGGCTCTGGGCAGGGACCCCCAGCTGGCTCCGATCGCCCGCAGGGACCCCCAGCTGGCTCTATCGCCCGGCTCCATCCAAGGCCAAGGCTGCAAGCCTTTGGCTGAGGCTTGGGCTCTGGGCAGGACCCCCCAGCTGGCTCTGATCACCCGCTCCACCCCCAGCCAATGCCACAAGCTTCTGTTTGAGGCTCGGGCTCTGGGCAGGGACCCCCAGCTGTCTCCCATCGTGGGGCTCCACCCCCAGCCAAGGCTGCAAGCCTCTGGCTGAGGCTCGGGCCCTGGCAGGGACCCCCAGCTGGCTCCAATCGCCGGCAGGGGACCCCTGCTGGCTCCGATCTTCCCCTCTGATCTTCGGCTCCAATATCCCAGTTCCAACAACCGCCGCTCTCTGAGGCTGCAGCCATCTTGATTAGGTGTATTTGCATATTTGCTTTCTGATTGGCTGGTGGGTGTGGCTTGCGAGTGTAGCAGAGTGATGATTTGCATATTACTGTTTTATTAGATAGGATGGTAATGACCAAAAATAATTTCCAAAGCTCTTTTTGTTTTATGGCATCGTTCCTAATACTTCGGATAAGGCTTTCTTTTGGCTTGTCCTGTTGTAATCCCCATAGTTAACTGCCTCTCAGAAGTCTACAGTAAAGAACTGGAAATTCTTCTCAGAGAGCTGAGTGTAGTCAGTCCCACAACACACACCCGGGAAGCCAGGTCTGCGGACAGCTACACTCCTCTCTTCATTCACTTTACACCCACTAAGAATGAGCTACCTCACAGTCTCACAGAGTCCCAAAAACCTTGCCTGTGAATGTGAACCTATATCTCCATGGTTACCGCTTCCAAAATGTTGTAAGCATGAACTGGAGCTCTTCCATTAATTATTTGTGTGAAGTTAGGCAACTCGGACCATGTACCTCGGCATCTATGTCTATGAAACAGAAGCTAAACTAGGTGATAGCTAAGGCACTTTTTATCCATGTACCCTCTTGCGTTCAATGGATTTGGTCATTTATTTAACTTTTGCTATGTGCCAAACAACAGGAAAGTGATGAGGTGATAAAGTCAAGCAGACACATACAAAAACACAATTTCTAGAAATGGTGTAATAGGAATATCAACAAGGCTTCATGTGTTGAAGTTTACATTAATGGACAGAGAAGAAGCCGACTAGAAAGTGTGGTTCCCATGATGCCAGTGAGCCTTATGAGATTAATAAAATGTACTGGCATTCTGCAAGCCAGATAGTTTCCTATATTACCTCCAAACCCCAAGAGCATGGCTACCAGGGAGGTGTTGGTGCTAGCAGACACAATCTACTAGTCCACTCTTCTGCCTTCTACTGTGAGCCACTGCCTCCTTCGCTTTCCACTGTCTCTACACATACTTTCAAATGCCATTTGACTTGGCTGAGCCAAATGTGCTTTTAGCAGTAATAATGGGGAGTAAGGTGAGCACTACTCATCTGCTGCCTGATTTTTTAACTCATTCATAGACTTGTATATATACACTTTACACACATACACACATTATGGGATTTTAGAGTACTTTACTATGAAATCCTTTCATTCAAATTTTCACTGTAAGAAATAATGTGATTTCCCTAACTTGTCATTTTTTTTAGTTTGAAAATCTGTACGTTAGTTCTGTATCTAAAATGAGGAGTGATGTATTTTATTCATGAGACTTCCAAGAGTTTCTACAATTTAAATCTGTGTTTGCACGCACTTGATTGTGAACAATAGAGAACAGCTTGCTACCATTTTACTCTTCATGAATTTAAAGAATAGTAAAAAGTTAACACTTTACCCTTCAGGTTATTTAATCTGTGTTTTTCTGAGCACTCTTTTTTAACTGTCATTTTCTTTATTCTTTTATGAACATTCAGAATGCAAGCTACTCTTTATTAGTAGTGGGAAATACATAAATATATACACACAGACCTTGTTCATGACAATTGTTATCTTATTTTATGTTTAAAAATATAAACAGTAGGGCAATTTCACACTGCAATATAAATCACCAGAGAATCAATAAAAATTCTTACAGAATAGCTCCAATCTCAATGATCACTGTCATTTTGGGCCATATTAAAGGTCACCTTTTGAAACAACCAAAGAATTAGTCATGAGTTCTATATCATGTTTTGATTAAATCAAAGATAGAAATAATCTGCATATAATTTAAATAAAGAACTAATTTTTTGATAGAACAGATAGTATAAGTTGGTTGTGTGGTTTAAATAAACTAATATTTGTAATATTGAGCATAATGCCGGGCACATGGTGAGTTTTCTCTAAAAAGTGGATACCGTCATTTTCAGAGGTTCCCCATTTGGCCTTTTCCAATTATATAAGTCTTTTCCTCTAGTCTTAGTAGATGGCTTGTTTTTAAAAAATCAATGTTTTTTCAATTTTATAAGAAAGAACATTTAGCTCAAATTAACAATAAAAGGAAATATAAAAGCAGAGCTGAAGGCAGAAGGTGCAGTTAACAAAAAAAAAAAAAAAAAAAAGAGGCAGTGGAAATGGAAGAGAAGAACCACTAACTGACTAATGTCCCAGCTCCACCACTAACTGCCTGTACTATTTTTTAAAAGCTTTCCTTAACTTCCCTGAGCCTTACTCTCCTCATCTATAATGAAGTCAATGGATTAAATTATGTTATATCTTTCCATAGTCTAACAATAATTTTCAAATTGATACTTTATTTTCCCCAAATAGAAAAATCAAATTTTAATTACTTTATAAAGATTAAAATTACTTTTCTCTAAGCCATTGGCAAATTTAAATTACTGACTCCACTCTTTGTTTAATGAATTTCCCATACAGAATTGTATGTCTATACATATATAGGTAGATATATATACAAACATACAATGTTTATTTTTTTAAATATATTTTTATTGATTTCAGAGAGGAAGGGAGAGGGAGAGAGAGATAGAAACATCAATGGTGAGCAGACCTGGCTGCTCAGGTGTGTGTTATAGGACTGAAAAAGACTTCCAATTCTTTACTGTAGACTTCTGAGAGGCAGTTAACTCTGGGGATTACAATAGGACAAGCCATTGATCTGCTGCCTCCTGCATGCCCTTCCACTGGGGATTGAGCCTGCAAACTGGGCATATGCTCTGACTGAAAATTGAACCGTGACTTCCTGGTTCATAGGTCAATGCTCAACCACTGAGCCATGCCACCTGGGCCAGACACACAATGTTTAGATTGGTCTGCACAGATTAACCTATTTTTAATGTCTAGTCATGATAAATTTTCCAAAATCAATTTAATCTTAAGTTATAAATATTCATGCTGCAAATAAATACTCATTCTTATTTATACCTTCAAAAGTTCCAAAATAAATTTGAGTTGTTTTGTTAAAAAATATATAGCTACTGTATAATCATTAAATAATAATAATGAAATGTAGCCCTAACCAGTTTGGCTCAGTGGATAGAGCGTCGGCCTGTGGACTGAAGGGTCCCAGGTTCGATTCTGGTCAAGGGCATGTACCTTGGTTGTGGGCACATCCCCAGTAGGAGGTGTGCAGGAGGCAGCTGATCGATGTTTCTCTCTCATCGATGTTTCTAGCTCTCTATCTCTCTCCCATCCTCTCTGTAAAAAATCAATAAAAATATAAAAAATAATAATAATAATGAAATGTATTAGGAAACTGTAGTTAAGAATAAACAGCAATTGCCCTATCTAAATTCCAGAAAAATAAAAGTGGTTCTTATATGTGGGACATTGAATAAGATAATGGAAAATATTTTCAATAGCAATAAAAAAATAGAATGCAGAAGTTTTCTCTGTACATCAATTGTATCAGTGCTCAGCAAATGTAGGAAGCATATTAAATTATATTTTCATAAAGGAGTTCCATTGAGGAACTAGAGTAAGGTCTTAAAAATGTAGTTTCAGATGTCATTAGTAGATTAAATTATTAGAAGTTGGAAAAAACTGAATAACAAAAAGTTTTATATTGAGGTCTCTGGCAAGTGCCTGAAGTGCCAGTAATGGTTTCTTATTGATTGAAAGAAAGTCATGTGAATTAGATCCTGGGCCTATCCACAATAAATTTCACATTTTGTTATCAAAAGTAACCAACATGTGCTCTTGCCTGGATAAAGAGGAAACAATACCTGCAGGCTGATCTAAAGAATTTCTTAAGAAACAAATTTGAATCTGTTAGCATTGTTTTAAAAGGTGTTTTGAAGATGCCCAGTTTTTTTCCAGCATAAAACCTATGAAAAAAACTACAATTTGATATTACAGTGATAACAATTATATATTTTAATTTAAAGCATGCTTAACTATTATATTTTTAAATAATATGACTGATGTCTCATTCCTAAAAAGTCATGTTTCAGTTGTACAATACTAGTGTACCTGTCATTAAAATGAAGACATAATATAAATTGAAAAATATCTTACGATCTTAGAACATATCCAAAAATACAATATTTCTTAATATCACTATTTTAGAGAAGTTAATAGTCATTAAGTCATCCAACAATAGAGTATTTTCTTATCAGAAATAGAAGCTAAAAGGGATATGCTTTTTATCTAGCAAATTTCTTTCTATTTAATTATTTTTTTCCCTATTATATTTGCTCCTGGGTCTTCTGTTGCAATTTTCTCATGTCAAACAAAATATAATCTTCATAATTGCAGTAAGAGAGAAAAGATAATTCTGTAGAGGGAAATTATTCAAAGCAGAAGGACTAAAATTACCAGTCTTAATTAGTTTTATATTTCTATTGGGTAAAGGAATGGCTGTTTGGGAGCTGAAATTATGTGTTCAGCTCCTTGGGGAGCAATAATGTGTTTGGGAAGGGACAAGAGAAGAAACAAAATAAAGTATTGGTTTTCAGCTAAAGTTGCTGTGTGGATTACAATAAAATAAGAAAGAGTAATAAGGACCATTGGCTTGCTAATAGTCATGAAATTACATTCAGTCATAACTCGACTTGTAAAACTCACCTGGAAGAAGTGTGCAGGGATAGTCTTAGACCTGGACACCCCATGGAGATCTGTTGCTTCAAATCGCACAAACTGAAGGTGATTTTTGGCCATCTCTTGTTTAATGTGCTTCATTCTAGAGGAGAGTTGAGGTACCTTCGGAATTTGTGTGTTGTCCCCAGTGTCATCTGTAAAACAGAGAATGGTTCTAAAGCATTAGACCATGATGAAATGAGAAGCAAAAGGAGGCTGAATATTCTTTATGATTATTAACTCTGACATTCATGTCATTGGCTTAGAGCTAGAAATCTTACCTTTCTTACTTAGCCTTACGTATTCCCAAGAACATTGTCTCTAAAGGGCCAAGGAGATTGTTTATCACTTGGGACTAGGTGAAAGTTAACATCATTTGCATAAGTATATAGCAATATCATATGTAAATACTTACTGAAAATGCCTTTGCTTATGGAAATTAGAATATATTTGCATAATTAGACAGCTTTGGCATCATATAAATCTGTATATAGATGACTACCATTGAAAAGAAAACACTTTGAGCTCCTTGAACTGGTAATATCTAAATTAAAAGTTCTGGTATGTTTTTTTGTTTTGTTCTGTTTGCCAAAAGACTTTTTATCTTTAAAGTGTCATCTGAATCTAAGGCATCTACATCTTTCTGTCAAATTTAAAATTTGTGTAAATAAGCAAACAAAATAACTTTTCAAGAATGAGAGTGTAGGAGATGAAAGCTCTAGACTGAGTACTCAATTTTAGCATTAGAAACCTAAAGCAACCAGAAAACAAAAGATGGAATGACAAAATGGGTATAGGCAGACCCCAGATACCAATAATCACTAAAATTAGAAGCCAAAAAAAAAATGTTCTTTTCAAGACGTTTGAGATAGTCTTCAAATTCTAAAACTTTACAATTAGAAGAGACTTTGGAGGATAAGTAATCTAATCCAATGAACTCATTAGCTTGAGTCCCAGAGAGGTACGAGGTGCCCCAAATCACACTCTCAGTTCATTGCCAAAATTGAAACCAAAATCTGAACCTTTGATTTCCAGTGGATAACTCATCACCATAAAATGACTGAATATATAATTTTATGGTGATGAGTTATAAAGCATATAGAAGGGTCAGGCACGTAGTACCCATCACCAATGTTATCTACTGTCCGCACCTTTGGAGAGGCAGTAGACTGTAGGGATTCAGCACAAACACTGGAGACCATCTGCCAACCTCCAAATGCTGCCTTTGCCCCAAAGACGTATGCTCTCTGTGCCTCAGCATTCTCATTGATACAGTACACCTATAGGCTTGTTATGACGATTAAACAAGTTATTTAACAGTTCCTGGGAGACAGTAAACACATAAATGCATAAAGTGAGCACCATTACTGTAAGTCTAGTAACGGTACTATGATCATATGTGAATTGAATACCCATCAATCTGTCACATCCCTGTCACAGCAGCTTTAATTTTAAAGTAATACCCAAGTATCCTTTGTGACATATAATTAGGCTTTAAAAATAAGCATAAAGATGGACAGTTTAAAATATAGATTAAGTAGATTTAAAGTACATGAAGCATGAGGAAAACAAATTACTGGTTTCACCTATGCAAATATATTAGAGATAATGTCCTGTTACTGATACATTTGGCTACACTGAGACTCCTGAGGGTTTTTTACTACCTTCCATTTAACACAAACAATTAAGCTGTAGCAATTACAGTATTTCATGCTAAATTAGCAGTTGCTGTGTTCCCAACCTATTCTGAATTATTGGGTATTCGGCCCAAGTTAAATAATTCTCCTTAAAGAAAATAAAATTTATAAGCATGTTAAAATATGGAAAATTTCAGATAATCAGTATTCTAAACATCATAAGCAATTAGATACTAGTATAAGCTACAAATTTTGTTTGTTGTTTTTTAATTTATCTTTATTGTTGAAAGTATTACAAGTGTCCCTCTTTTTTTCTTCATTTTCCCCATTGACTCCTCCTCCTCCCCACTCCCATATTTTAACAACATAAAAAGTTAGAATGTTAGATTACAGGTAATCCTATTAGTCTTTTACCTTATCTGTATCTTCTAAGTTTCTACAATAAATATGTGTTATTTTTTAAAAAGAAAAAATATTGATCCACTCAAGATAGATTTTTTTTTTTTTTTAGTTACCACTACTATTTTTTTCTGGACATAGTCTAGAGAGCTGCAGAAAAATCCCTGCCCTCATACAGCTTTATATTACTGAATGAGGGAACTGTAGACAATAAACATGCCATTGAATGCAAAGCTGAGATAATTTGTGGTGAAAAGTGCTGAAAAAAAATGAATAAAACATAATCACCTAGAATATTAATTCTATGGGATTTGATCACAATGTGCACAGGTCCAACCATTGATTCGGTTTAAGATCACCAACTTTCTCTATGGCTGGATAATGAGTATATGTATTAGTTTGCTAGGGCTGCCATAACAAATACCAGGTAGCTGTAACAGAAACTTATTTTCTTACAGCTCTACAGGGTAAAGGTCCAAGATCAAGGTGTCAGGGGGGATGGTTTCTTCTGAGGCTATCTCTCCTTGGCTTACAGGTGTCCTTTTTAATGGTCTTCCCTCTATGTGTGTGTCCTAAACTCTTTTTCTTATAAGGACACAGTCATACTGGACACCAGTCATATTGGACTCAGGGGAGACCCTACACAGCTCGCTCCACATTAATTACCCTTTTTAAAATCCCATATCCAAGTACAGTCACATTATGAGGTACTAGGGGCTTGGACTTCAACATATGAATTTTTTGGGGGGGACTCAATTTAGTCCATAACAAATTTGTTCTAATTTCATTCAGAGTCCTCATCACCACCTGCATATTCTACGACACACGTGACTGTCTGTCTTTCCCACTTGCATGTCATCTCCAAGAGGCCAGGGGCTGAGCTTCACTTGCTGCTGTAACCCTAGTACCTGTAGCAGTACAGGCATATCATAGGCACTGGATGGCTTTCATTCATTCGTTCATTCATTAATACATGCTGTGTGATTTGACCTTGTCTAATTAAGAAGCAAAAATTGACATCACATATTTTGGCATGTTTCCTAAGTATCCATTTCTCATTTAAAAGTTCATTTCTTTCACCAACTATGAGAACCCTATCCAATCTAATTTCATTTTCAAGGCAGTAACTAATCTAGCTGCATCATTGTCTGAATTTCTTTTCTTCAAATAAATCATACTTGTTAGTTACAATTAAACCTTTTGGTCAGCCCTTCCCAGATGCCCATGATGAATAGCAGGCAGATAATTGCCAGTTCAGGGTCTCATTTGTTTTTCTTACAGTGTGGTTCCTGGGAGGTGTTCTCCTTTTCCATCCCCTCAGAGGACTAATAAATTAAAGCAATGTGTTTTTATAGAGGAAGTTTTACCAGTGTGAATGTTCAGAGGGAAGAAATCAGAAAATACATACAAAAAAAAAAAAAACACAAAAAACATAAAACCTCCAAGCTCTGTAGCAACTAGAAGGCTGTGTTCAGTGACAACAAGGACATAGTTCAGTTGCAGAGAGCAAGCCATAGTCACTTATAAAAGGCAGATTAGCTGGGCATGTGGGCTTTCAGAAATATTGATTCAGAAAGTGCACTCTATAAGCACTCAGTTTATGGCATGCCAGGGATAATCTGCCACGCTTCCTTCCCAGGGCCTGCCCCTCTTTATCCACATGTCCCCTCTGAGAGCCACCCTGCCAGTGCAAAGGTACCCCACCCTCCTGCTATCCCCGCAGTGTTGGAAAGCCCAGGTTGCAGAATAACCTGGTACAAAGCAGGGACAGAAACAATAAAATGTGGAAATGTGGCCGGGGGAGGGGGGGGGGGGAGGGAGGGGGAGGAGCTTTTCGTATACATATGAAAATTCAGAGTAAGTATTATAGAGAAGAAAAGACAATATTGAAATTCCTTGCACTTACTAGTATGGGGGGGGGGGGTATTTTTTATGTTTAATTTTAAATTACATATTTTAAAATACACATGTAAGTGTTTCGTTTGGGTTTGTAAACTTTTTGGTGGTTAGGGCTTAAAAAAAACTTAATCCTGCCCTGGGCCAGAGAGGAGCTCCTGAATTAACTAAATTGAGTCAAAAATGGTACTCAAGCACCTGGTTGATTTGTGCAGAGACAGCTCATGACACAAATTCTTTCCTCAGATTTTTTTACTTGAGACTAAGAAATGGAAAATTCCATCTTCTTTTTTTTGGCTGAAGGTTACAAATTGCTCGTGGAAGAGCTAATAGGGCTGGCGCAGATGTTTTCGTATTAGTCTTCCCAATATTTGAAAAATATTTTGAATTAGTTGACACTCCAATATCAGAAAATTTCATATAAAAGTTCTGAGCTCAAGCTTCTCTTGATAAAACTAGATTTGAAATACTAGATGGATATGTCTTCATAGCAACCATTGGCTGGAGCTCTGAGGTAGCCTGGAATGGTGCATGCATGTTCTAATTAATGGATTGACAAATACCTTCTGTAAAGGGCCAGATAGCAAATATTTGCAACTTTGCAGGTCATATGGTATCCAACTACCAACTATGCCATTGTAGCACAAAAACAGCCATAGACAATACATAAAGATTCTTTACAAAAACCAGCTCGCATGCTAATTTGGTCCATGGGCTATAGCTTGTCACCCTCTAATCTAGTTTCTCACAGCCAGCACCACTTCCTATTTTCTTAGACCAGCCCACCTCAAGCATTTGTGTTATTTGCCTGGCCCCTGTAGCACTTGTGTTGATAATCCCTGGTGCTTAGGGGCTGTCAGTGCTCATGCTTTTCATGGAGAAAGTCATGAAACCAAAAAGCACAGAGAAACGCAGAGATGAGAGACAGTGTGATAGGCCTCCCAAAGACTTTCAGGCCCTGGAACCTGTAGATTACATCAAACTGTATGGCAAAATGGACTTTGCAGATGTTATTAGGGTTATGTACAAACCTTAAAAATTAATATTGTTATGGATTATCCAGGTTGGCCCTTAAAGGCAGAGAACTTTCTCCAACTGTAGGCAGGAAAAAAAATATTATTTTGCAGAAAAAGGGGAATTCAGAGAGATTCCAAACATGAGAAGGATTTGAGGCATTGCTGGCTGAGAGATATAGAAACAGAGAGAAGATTCTAGGAGCTAAGAGCCACCCCAGTTGACAGCCAGCAAAGAAGTAGGAACCTCAGTCCTGCAATTGTAAGGAACTGGATTCTCCCAACAATCTGAATGAACAGCAAGTGGATAGTCCCTGGAGTCTCTGGCTAAGAACCTAGAGGTCCACCATTCTGATTTTGACCTTGCAAAACCTATAAAAAAGAAATCAGCTGAGCCAACCCAGACTTAGGACATACAGAAGTCTGAGGTAATGAATTGTGTTCTTTCAAGATGCTAAGTTTGTGGTAATTTGTTATGCTGGCAATAGAAAACTAATGTCTATGGAGTCCTGATAGCGTTCACTCCCAGGCTCTACTTCCTCCTCAGGCCCTGTGTGTAGTAAAGAATTTCACCTTGCCCAAGGAGAGCACTGGCCTCTACCCTTGGTCCCTGGGAAGTCATCTCTAAGCTCTCGGACTTTCCTGCCTGACAAGAGTATCTTAGTTTACCGGAGCTTCTGGCCCCACTAGAATATCTAGCAATGTCATTTATTGTTGAGTCATGTGGTATCAGCTTGACCCCCAGCGGGACTGAAGACTCAGGTCAGACACATGGCCAGTTGGCTCTGGAACCCCAATAAAGATTCGGGACACCAAGACTCAGGTGAGCACCCCTGGTTACAACACTCACACATTGTTGCCAAGAGAATAGTGTTGTCCATGACGCCACTGGCAGCAGGCAAGTGGAAGCTCTATGCTTAGAACTTTTCTGCACTCCCCCCATGAGTTACTTCTCTTGGCTGATTTTAATCTGTATTCTTTCACAATAATAAACCATAACCTTGAGTATAATCACTTTCAGTGAGTTTTGTGAGTCCTTGTAGTGAATTATCAAAACTAATCTTGGGAAACTCCCAAACATGCAATTAGTGTCAGAAGTAAACGTTGTTTGGTGGATACTGTACCTCTAACGTCACAAACTGCTATTTTCTTACTTTCCAAACCTGTTCGTTCAATCCTTTCAACATTCATTCCCTCATGGGGAGAAAAATACCTCTTTTTAACTAGTTTCTGTCATTTGGATCTCAGAGATTTTTAACCAATACATTCATAGTCTGAAATAGCCGTATCACTAATTTAATAAGCCATAAATTTAGAGTAACAGAATTTCACTTTTAGAAGACTTGTGAGATCATCCATTACAACCTTTTCATTTTCTAGATGGGCAGCCTAGTGTGTAAAGAAAACTGTAAAGCACTTTATCAATGATAGCTGATATTCTTTTAAGTATTCTGACTCCCAGGCTAGCATTCCTCAACCAACATCACATTATCTCTAATTCACATACACATTTAGGACAAGTGGCTGGAACTATATGCCCGTTTGTCCCAGAGTCCTTACCAGTACAGCTGGAGTCTGGGTTGAATTCACTACCAGGAGCACGGGCTGATGTTTTGAGGGGTGAGGGTTTCATCTCTGCTGTATGATCCTGGGAGTCCTCGTCATCTTGTGGATGAGATTCATCAGAGCCAGGTCCCACAACTGGTTTGCTCGTATCCCCTAATTTGTGACACACCGTTTGTTCTTTGATCCTTTCTGTAGTAATACAGAAAAATGTTAAGGGACGATGCCATTGTTTTCAACTGTCTTCCAATTGATATGGAGAGAAATGCTTGAGGAAATAATTTATTCCTAGGCGGTAAAATACCAAATAAAGGGCAGTGAGCATAGTACACCCTGGTTGTAGGCCATAAGGAGGTGCAATGTCTCTAGAGAATTTAAAAATAATTTTAAAAATCTATAAAAAGTCTGGCTGCTTTTGATTGGTGCCATGCACTGCCCTTTCCTACTGACCTGCCTTGGAAAACACCACTGTTCCTAGAATGGAGTCTGTTGTCCAAATTAACTCCTAATTTCAGCACTGTTTCAGATCCATTAGACTAAGAGTCTAGTTGGAATTCCAACATGTGGTATGAAAACATGCCCCCACCTTTATTGTGGCCTCCTAAATCTTCAGTAATGATCTTTGTACTCATTCTCAGAACAGAAATGTGCTTCTCTTCTTACTTATATGTTTCTTCTTTTGTGTTCTCTCTTTTTTCCCACTCTATCTCCTTATTCTTCCCCCTTTAAATTCTGAATATTTTGGCTGATTGTTTTAATATATTTACAATTGTAACCCTGTATTTACCATCTTTTATGTTGACTTCGTACAAATAAATTTTATTTGTTTTTGCTTCTTCCATAGAAGAAAAGCAAATTTATTATGAAAACGTGGACCAAATAGAGATTGTCATTGATGACATATTCTTGAGGGATAATGGTAGCAAGATATTTGAGATTAAGTGTCCCATGCTCTACAGACTGAGCTAGCCAAGCAGTTGTACAAGATACCTTTTGAGTTGGGCATATCCATTTCTCCTATTTCAGTTGAAGAAATATGTGATTTAGTAACTTTCTTTCTTGTCCTTCTTAATTTTCTCATCCTGGTGCCTTCCGTCTCATTACCTTCATCTCTTGAATCCTATAATAGTTAATAAACAAAAAGTCCAATAACAGATCATGCACACAACCAAATTTGGTTGTCAAGAAAGTATGATGATTGGAGAGCTAAATTTTAAAATTAATACAGGAGACTTTTATAACGAGGTAAATTTTGTCATTTCCACATCCAATGGAATAACTCAAAATTACAAAGCCCAACATTCCGCTCACAGGCTGGATAGTCTGTATCACCTTCCACATGTGGTTTGGGAAATATCATGTAATAAATTAAGATCCTGTCCAACTAGTCAAGATTTCTATTCTTACTTTATACTCCGGGGTATTTTACATTATTTATTCCTAAATAATTTTGCCAAAGGCATTTCAGCCCAAAAGTCATCTTTTTTAGCATCTCTAATGTCTTTGACCAGAAGCATAATTACCTGAGATTTGACTCTTCTCTCTTTTTTCTTACCTCAAACTTATTGTATCCATATTTACTTTACTTCAAAAAAGCACTGCATTAATACTGTTTTGTAACTGTGTTTTACAGTATAAAACAAATGTCATCCCCAAGCTGTCTTATAGCTTGATATGTAAAGAAAAACATTTTTTAAACAAAATAACCAAACCTCTTACACTCTAGTTATAATCTTTGAAAGGATCCCTTGATAGACTCGACAGGGCCTATTTCCAGCAGGGGCTAGAGGTGAAGAGCTTCGGGGTCTTCATACCAGCGGAGGACAGAATCACCCCTGAGTCCCAGGACACAAAAACCAATACTAAAACAAAAAAATTAAAGCGTTGTGCTTTTTTAAGCTGACACTGGTATGTTTAATGTTGTTATACAAAAACATTATGTTTCAGGGGAAAGAAAAGTGGCAGGGTCAGGGTCACAAACTACATTCCAAAATGTTTTAAGCTATTGTCTTTTTGAAGAGCATGTTCTGAGAAGTTTCATATCTGGGGGCGAGTTATATAAATACATGACCAGAGTCGCTGCTGAGGCTCAGTTGTCCCCATTTATCAATAAAGCCAGGGCAAGTCAGCTTCTGGAGACGGAAAGAGGGGGTACAATTTTTATTTTTGTAACATTCACCTGTCTTCAGATAATCCAGACCAAAAAGAAAAGATTCTTAAGAGAACAACAAAGACAATTCACCTAGTTACTAACCTGAGAATTGCACCAGTAAAATCCCAAGAACTAAGTCACAGTACATGCCTCTAACTCCATAATAGATGTTCAAATCAAAAGTTTTTATCAGATGAAGAATACCTTTAGTTCAGCCTTTTTACTTTCTCTTATATACTAGGATAATCAGAGTATAAACATAGATATAATAACTGAAACAAATTTAGGCAAATCCCTGGTTTATCATGCCTCCAATAGAGTATTTTTATTCTCCTTAATCTCCTAATTACAGTCAGCTACAATATGAATGATGTTTCATTAAAAAACTTATTATCCAGGATTCATGTGGTTTGGGTTCTAATTCTGACTTTTCAACTAAGTAGCAAATCCTTCTGGAGCCTTTGTATTTTCATCTAGAATCACTACCATTTTATAAGTATTTCATAACCAGACAATATTATGTCTCATTTAGCACTTACAAAACATGCAGGGAACATTTGCTATTACCTACATTTTTGCCAAGGCAGAAATAGGTCCACAGGAGTTAAGTGATTTGTTCAAGGTCATATAACAGCCAAGGAAGAATGGGAATTATTTAAGGAACTTCCCACATCACCACAGCCTGACAGTTGAACTAGATGGAGTTCCAATTCTAATGTTATCTGTGTGACTCATAAAAACTTGTTCACTCAACTTCCTCAATTATATATTCTTTTACAGTTGTATTTTTGTTGTTGTTGTTGTTTCTATTAGCTGGGCTAATGGTTACATATTTTGACCAACATCTCTCAATACCATTCTAGATGCCACTGCTGGGAAAAATTAGGGTCACTGCAGCTATCACTCTGCCCAGGGCCCTCTATAACTTCTGCGTACTCTGAGCAGCATTCCAGTCTTTTTGAGATCTTCTATGTGGTTATTGAGAAACTTTCTTTTCTTCTTTACTCTCTACTTTATACTTTAATTGCCAACATTTTAAAATTATAAAATTTAACATAAAAATCCAGATTTCTGGCATTCTTAGGAGATTTGGAAAACTGGCATCACTGGGGCCACATTTTGTCATGGCAACGACTGGCTAGAGCCACATGTTGGCTCCTTCCTGGAAAAGGGTGTCAGCTCTGGTGTTCACCATCTAGCCCATGGTGTCTCTTCATTATCTGCCCTGAACAACCTGAATCACTTTCTTTACCACATGGAAGCCTTCAATTCCATCACAGTACTTTATTGTAAGACTAGAGGCCTGGTGCACGCATTTGTGCACCAGTGGGGTCCTTTGGCCTGGCCTGTGGGATCGGGCCAAAACCAGCTGTCCAACATCCCCTGAGGGGTCCCGGATGGCGAGAGAGCGCAGGCCAGGCCGAGGGACTCCACCGATGCACAATCAGGGCCGGGGAGGGACGCGGGAGGTTGGCCAGCTGGGGAGCAACTGCGGGAGGGCTCCAGGGCATGTCTGGCCCGTCTCGCTTAGTCCCGATTGGCCAGACCCCAGCAGCAAGCTAACCTACCAGTTGGAGCATCTGCCCCCTGGTGGTCAGTGCACATCATAGCGAGCAGTTGGTCAGTGCACATCATAGCGAGCAGTTGAACAGTCTTAGCATATCATTAGCATATTACACTTTGATTGGTTGAATAGACAACCAGACACTGAGCATATTAGGCTTGTATTATATAGGATTCTTCATGAAAGGGATCATGTTTTATTTGTTTTTATGTCTTTGTTTTTGCCTCATCCATAGCAGGTTATCCATAGTCCTCATTATTTGGATTGATAAAATTTAAGCTGGTGGAGAGTTAAAATGGTTTTAATCCCTACACAGGAAAGAGTTATAAAAAAATACAATTGTAGCCCTGTCTGGATTGGCTCACTGGATAGAGTGTCAGCCCTGATACCGAAGGGTCCCGGGTTCGATTCTGGTCAAGGGCACGTACCTCGGTTGCAGGTTCAATCCAGGCCCTGTTGGGGAGCAGGCAGAAGCAACCAATCGATGTGTCTCTCTCACATCAATGTTTCTCTCTTCCTGTCTCTCCCGCACCCTTCCACTCTCTCTAAAAATCAATGGAAAAATATCCTCGGGTGATAACACTTTTATTATACCTACTATGAGTCAAATCTCTTCTAAATGCTCTATATATATTAATGCATTTAATTTCAAAACCATCCCTTGAGATAGATACATTATCATCTCCATTTTAGAGGTGAAGAAAACTGAGAAAAAAATACATATATATATATATATATATATATATATATATATATATATATATTAATTTGCTTCAAATCATATATCTTGTAAGTAGGAGAGTTAGGATTTGAACCCAGGCAGTTGGCACTAAAGCACAAGTACTTAATTCGTTCTAAATGAATACTGTCAGTAAGACTGCCCCCTGGGGTGCTGAGGTGCTGGGAGGCTAGAGCAGAATTCAAGAGAGCTCCTGCAGGGCCAGGTGTTAACTCTTTAGTGCATGGATTGTAGACAGGACCAAGGGCCTTAGGGGAATAGTAGGACAGCTAGAGAAGTTTGGAGGGTTTGGGTGGGACCCTTTGCAGCTGTTTACCTATGAGTTTGGAAAGGTTTCTCAAGCAGTCAGCAATGCAGTTGCAGCTGACAGGTCTTCTGGTTGCACGTTTATGCTGCACAAGCAGGGCCTGGTGCATAGTAAGTACTAAATAGATGTTAGTCCTGATTGTTATTACCCAGGCACCATGCATTACTGGGGATCTCTGTTTGGAAGATACCTTATGTTACGTTACCTCATGGGCCCCTAACTTACAGGAGATGGCTCCCATTGAGTTAGACTCTAATTTATAGATTCTGAACTCAATAAATGAGAGGAACCACTCAGGTGAGGTTATGTCAAGTAGTCTGAGGGTCCTCAGAGAGGGCAGTGTGTCCAACATTCTCATACTTGGACTCTAAATGCTGCTATTATTAAGCAGGCAGGATACTTTATAAATAGAGTCCTCAGATAGCCAGAGAAACTAGGCCAAGCTTAAACGGAAAAGGGGGCACCTGAGCCGAAGATAGAGAGGGATGAAGTAAACCAGTTTGGAGGAACCATGAGCATAAGCACAGATATTCAGTTTTATTTTGGTCACATAGCATAAATATGCAAGTCTAATTCATGCTTAATGTAGACGATCTCAAAATTCTACAACAGGTTGATTCTGATTTCTTTTGACATTTCCACCAGAGAAGCTTTTCTGCTATCATTCCATCAGATGGCTCCGTTGTCTCATACACAGGAATGGCCTTACAGAATGTTTTCTATTACAAGATATTTTCATAATTCATGTTTTTCTCATCACAGTGTTTCTTTTGAAAGTTGTTTATATGGATTAATATAAGGTTATCATTTTGCATTTCAAATCCATGGTTTGATCAAATTAACTAAAAGAGGCTTAACTTAAAGGGATTCTGCCAAGCATTAAATATAAACCCTAATTTGACCTAATAAGTTTCCTTTTAATAAAGTAATCAGTGTTATTTACATTCTAAATATCACTGATTTTATTCATTTACTTTTAATTTTCTTTAACAGTTAGCTTTTTAATGTCAATACTTAAACCTTTGTTTTGACCCCTGTATACTGGCTATAATGTGAGGAATAATCCTTCATACACTTTGATTTCGTTAAAGATAAAGGTGCACGAAAAAAGAAAGCAAGCCAAGAAAATCTCACAAGTTTTAACCTCTGTTAGAAATCATGGGGAGAAAGGCATCAATGATTGTCAAATTTAAAAGAATATGTCAAACTGAAAAGAATGTGTCTTCAGTTTTCTTAAAATATATTCTTCAAAGAAAATGGGAGGAAAATGTATTTAAAATATTCACAGAAGAGATATTTCAAAGAGCATATCATAAACTTGCATCAACTAATCTAAAAGTATCCATGCGTATTAACTCCTATTCCTACTCTGGCAACCTGGTCTAGGAAAATAAATCAAAATATGTAAAGTTACCACCTCTGTTATAATAGTGAAGACTTGAAAGCAGCATAGATTAAAGTAGGATGCGTTAAATACATTGTGGTAACTCTGTTCAGTGAATTAACCATTTAGAATTGAGTGCTGCCACTTCCCATCTTCTCACCTGGATTAACATAGCCATTACCAAACTGTTCTCCCTCTTTCAGCGTGACCATTCTCCTGCTATCCTCTAGACCAGTGGTTGGCAAACTCATTAGTCAACAGAGCCAAATATTAACAGTACAACGATTGAAATTTCTTTTGAGAGCCAAATTTTTTAAACTTAAACTATATAGGTAGGTACATTGTTATTAACTTAATTAGGGTACTCCTAAGCTGGCCTTTGCTAAAAATTCAAGGGGCCAAAGAGCTGCATGTGGCTTGCGAGCCGCAGTTTGCCGACCACTGCTCTAGACTACTTTCCAAGTTACTGCTCTAAGTCACAATTTTAGTCTTGTTATTTCTTTGCTTAGACTACTTCCACAATTTCCCAGCACTTTCTGAAAAAATTCAAATTAGCATTATCTGAGATGCTGCATAACCCAGCCTCCCCAATCTCTCCAGGCTCCATAACTGGTCATTTTCACCTACAAACTCTATCTCCATCTGGACAAAACTGGTTTTATCATTTCTGTGGCCAACATTTTTTCCTTCTTGCCTAGG
Source organism: Cnephaeus nilssonii (assembly GCF_951640355.1). Taxonomy (NCBI): domain Eukaryota; kingdom Metazoa; phylum Chordata; class Mammalia; order Chiroptera; family Vespertilionidae; genus Cnephaeus; species Cnephaeus nilssonii. Next base: position 70,834,353 of record NC_137080.1, on the reverse strand, counting down.
CTATTTTTGATTATCTACTCTTCTGACCACCCCTCAAAATTAACCTAACTCTCTGGACAATTTGGTATAGCCACCCTATTCGAAGATGATTAATTTTCTTAAATCCCCAGTGAAAGTAGATCTCTTATTAAACTTTGTAGCCTGTTCAAATAAATCATAATTATTGTCTTTTTTGTCACAATTGGTAAACTGTTTAGTCTCCTCTTAGAAATCTCATTTAGTGCTTTGTAAAATAATTATCAATATAATTAATGTAGCTTTCTTTCATCTACATACTTTTTTCCTCCACATCAAAAGGCAATGATTAGTTTAACTCAAGTACTGTGATTCCTTAAATACCATGTGTACAGTATACTTAGGTGCCCCTTCTAGAGGTAACAAACACTGCAGCAATAAAGCAAGGAACTAGGTAGGATCCCCAGTATCCACTTGGGCAAAAAAATGTGGATATTCCAGATATTTGTGAGGTAGATTTGGCGGTTTGGTGCTTAACTAGATATAGAACTTTACTATATCTTCCTCTCTAAGAGAAAGAAAAGAGGAATGTTAGAAGAAAGAGGAGGGAAGATGAAAAATAAGGAGGAAGAGGGGAATTAGGAAAAAGGAAATTGTCAACATTAAATGATCACTTTTCAAATGACATAACTGAGCCTCAGGAAGATTAAGGTCCCTTAAGTGGTGGACAAGAATGGTAGACAGTTCTGGAGCTTCCAATTTTGTCTTTCAGGTGGAAAAGGCTCAGACAGCAGGGATATGGAAAACTAAAGTTTTAAGGAGGATGGAACTGGTTTGATATAGTCATAGCAGAGAATGAGAAAGAGCCAACTCAAGAAACAAAACTGTTGAGTGTCCCACAGGAACTGGAGACTTTAAAGTTGTGGTGGCACCAATCCGCACCGCACAGGTAAATAATTTTTCTCCAGCAAAGCTCTGTTTGAGATGTTAAAAACACAGGGTTGAGGTTTGTGAAGATACAAACTCAGGAAGACAATGACAAAGTAAGTTGAAGATATTGGCAACTAAGAGACTAGAATAATAAAATATGAAACCCAAGCTAGGTGGACGAGGAAGTGAAATCAGGAAAGACTGACAAGGCAAACCTAGTCAACAGACTGGAAATTCCTGGAAGGTGGCATTTTAAATGTATCCTTGTGCTTAATCTATTGCCTAGAATAAAATGGAAATTTAATAAATATTTTCTTTTTTAATATTTTTGTTGATTTCAGAGAAGAAAGGAGAGGGAGAGAGATAGAAACATCAATGATGAGAAAGAATCACTGTTTGGCTGCTTCCTGCACACCCCCTACTGGAGTTTGAGCCCACAACCCGGAATTGAACCTGGGACCCTTCAGTCCGCAGGCCAACGCTCTATCCACTGAGCCAAACCAGCTAGGGCTAATAAATATTTTCTAATGAATGAATGGCAACTAAACCCTACCATGTTGAAATACAAAGTCAGAAGGGACATTTGACTCTGATCTCTGCTTCATAAATGATTCCAAATGAGATTTCTTTGTCCAACAGGATCTGATGATAACCCAATAGGCTGATGTAATCAAAACAACTTTCCTAGAGAAAATATTGCATGGACGCCTTCGAACTTGTCTCAGGAAGGGCTTTAAAAAAAAAAAAAAGTTTCTGCTGGTGACAAGCTGCTGCATAACAACTTTGTCTCTTGACCTCATTAATTTCACCTTTCCTTAGTGGAGGAGGGGAGCTCACTCTATTTATCCTCTAAACCACAACTTATCACCAGGGATGATTACTTCCTTTAAGACATGGGCAAAATCTTATTTCCTATACCTCCTCATAGCATAACTAAAACATGCTGATATCTCAAGAGAATTTTCTAAACATTAAGGAATGATATTAAAGAAAATTCAGAAACATTGAAAAGAACCAAATACAAAATATTTACTCAGTCCTGGCAATTAACTATGTTTGTAAACTCTCATCTATTCCACATCTTATTCAAGACCCTGACCAAAATATTCTCCTTTTTACATATCTAGTTCACCAGCCAGATAAGTAACATCATTTGGAGCTTATTTGAAAACATAGAACACTTATTTATGGCCTAGTAAGTGATTCAACCAAGCTGTTTCTGCAAAGTCCCTTTAGTCTCATACAAAATTAGGAAATCTCTGAGATCATTATGCACAAGGACCCAAAAGACCACCAATTTCCAACTTACAGAAAATGAGATATTCTTAGGGACCCATTACCCATAGAGTTACTTATCCTGAAAACTAGACCTTCATCTGTATATTTTTAAAGACTTGTAATCCTTAAAGTCCATTGCATTTTAGGAGGCTCCATCTGAATACATGGAATCTCTGAAGATTTTTGTTGTTCTTTGTTCTTTATTACAAATGTAATAATCCTCATTGAAAAAAACATTTTAAGGTACAGAAACTCATAAAGTAAAATGGAAAACTAAAAATAAAATAATAAAAGTTCTTTATTTTCCTATAACCTTTTGGTTTTTGACAAGTAAATACTTTTAGAAAGAGTTGATTCTTATTATTATAAATAATTCTTGTAATGGCTCATTTTTTAATATAAATTCTTTAATAGTTGTTTGTAGTTGTTTAATGTGTCAATACTGATTGGGACCACACACATTTTAAAATATACCAAAAACAGAAATTGGAGAGAATATCTATAGTACATTCACACCTCTATTGACAAGTGACTTACTGGGACTACTCTACTTTCATTTATTCAACAAGTAATTAATGAATACCTAGAATACTAGATGCTTTTGGAGAACTAAAGATGAATTACTTGCTGTTTCATGGAACATAATATAATACATAATTTTTTAAAGGTGTGTTAGCGTGTGTTATATAAATTATTTTTAAAGGTGTGTTAGCATGTGTTGTATAAATGATTTTTTTTAAATGTGTGTTAGCATGTGTTGTATAAATGAGGAAGGTACTGTTAGAACCATTTTCCTGATGAGACAGCTAAGTCTCTAAAAGATGCAGTAACTCACCTAATTTCACACCTAGAAAGTACAGAATCCAAACAGATGGGTTTGAAATTCTTCTTTCATTTCTTCATGCTACTTACAAACTTTACAGACACTAAAAACTAAAGATGTTACCTTTAGGAATACTAAATGCTGGGCAGTTTTATATAAAATGCAGCAGGAAATTCAAGTCCTTTGTCTTTTAACTTTACACTTCAATTTAGCATTCAGTGGAATCTATGTCCTTTGATGTGAAACTAAGCACACAAGGAAAATACAGATAAAATTCTTGGAACTTGCAGAAAATCAGAATTTTACTTAATATAATGATATTTCAAGAGAATTTTCTAAACATTAAGAAATGAAATTAAAGGGATGGGCTACTTGGAAAAGTGCCATGTTTCTCATTCTCAAGCACATCTGTGGAGGGGTGAGATAGTCCAATGTCAGGGATCACCAGAGAGTTTCCAGATCTACCACCAGAGATGCTCAGAACCTCTGTTATTTTACCATAAAATAACCCAGATCCAAGCTGGGAGATTCAGTGGGACCCTGCTCCACCTATATACCCACATCCACATGAGAATTATTGAGAAACTATCATTATAAAGAGCCTCTGCGTGAAAGAAGTGCCACGTGGTAAATGATGTGATGGACTTCTCGTCCATCCCAGCAAGATGGTAAAATACACAGTAGCAGCACCAAGCACAAAGCAAATCCCACCACTGGGGCAAGTCCATGCAAAAACTGCCACAGAACATTCTGTATTAGAAAATGTGCCTGACCAGTAGTTTCACAACAGAGAAAAAAATTTTATTTGCTACAGATATAGCACCATGTTATTTTTATAAGATGAACCTAAATAACAAAGGATGCTAAAAATTTGGTGAATTCCCTGAGCTTGGTACTAGTCCTGGTCTTATTTAATATTTTCATAAGTGAATTGAATAATAAATCCTTATATTTTTAAGAGAAATTAAGATTTTGCAGCTAAAATTATATTTATCTTGTATAGAGAGGATAAAAGTGATTTCTGAAAGCTTTGTGGATAAGCAGGAAAGCAACAAATATACTTCAAAGGTAAGGAAGACTTGCAAATTTCTTTCTTTAATTTTTATTGAATGTATTGGGGTGACATTGGTTAAGATATTGCAGAAATTTTTAAATATACATAAAGTACATGATATATATTTATAAGAATGGGTTCTGTGAAATAAGATCCAAAAACATAGAAAAGAGATCAACTAATGGGCTGCTGCAGATAGAAATACTGGGCCCCAGAGAAGCATCGAACAGACTGTCAAATTACAGCGGGAAGGCTGGGGAGTATTGGGGAGGGTTAAGAGATCAACCGAAGGACTTGTATGCCTGCATATAAGCATAACCAATGGACACAAGACCCTGGGGGTGGTGAGGGCATGTGCCAGGGGGTAGGGGAGGCCGGGGGAAGGTCAATGGGGGGGAAATAGGGAGACATATGACTACTATTTGTAATACTTTAAACGACAAATAAATAAATACATAAATAAATAAATAATACTGGGCCTCATCAAAAAGAATATTTTAAATATGATAGGAGAAGGCATTCTATGTTTTAAAAATATAATATACTCAGAACTAGAATAATAATATAGTTCCAGTCACTATACCTCAGGAAAACTTCAGTGGGCTATAAAAGGATACAGATGTATTTATTTATATAAATGTATACCACATATAATTGTTATCATTATTATATCCAAAGGCAAATAAAGTTCTACTATGCAAAGGAAAAAGTATAAAACTCTTTAAGACTGTAAAAATGAAAACTTAGTGGAGATATTACTGGCGAGTCTACAACACAACACACAGGCATTCTGGTTTCAGTGAGTAGTCTCTTAACCACCATGCATGAAACAGGAACCTATTTTTAACATCGAGAGAGGTGCTTGAACTCGAAAAGGGTGGATTTAAGGTAAATAACAATTAATATGAAATGAACTAACAACCTTGAGATCTGAAAACAAAACTTTGAATCCTACGAGACAAAACGCATTTACAATATAAAAATAGACTCGGGAAGTTTTTGTAGAGTTGCACAGAAAATAGCATGAAGCAGGGAAGGTCGGGTAAGTTGGGGTCATAGCCTCCCACAGGGCTGCATTCGTGCCTGGCACACAGACAGATACAGGCTGCAGAGAGGATGGACCTCTGGCCTCCCCCCACGTGGCATCCGTTCCCCCTGCACTGTGGAAGCATCAGCTCTGTGGCTACCTGTGCAGGTGTTTTCTGGGTGAGTCATAAGCATCTACAGGGCAGAGAACAAATCTTACTCAACATGCTTGACATACTAGTACCACTAAGCTCAGTGCCACATGCAAGGTTTTTGATAATTAGATTTTAATTATTGTGATAGGTAGCCATCTCCCTCAATTTCACAACCTCATACACCCATAAGGTCTATTTTTGGTGATAAGAATGTGTTTTTTAATCTATTTTCTGTTCACCGCTGCTAAGAATTTGGCTGAATGCATGCCTTTATGACATTGCTTTGCATAGGGAAGCTCAGTAAAATATTCTTTAGGGAAATACCAAATCTAAGATTAATAACTGTTCCTTTTTACAGAAGATTTTGCCGACGAATTTGTTCTGCTTGGGGAAGTGATCATCCTAGCGGATTTTCTTCACACACACAATCTGCCCTTCTGAATCTACCGAGCCTTTGTTCAGCTGCCGTGCTTTTGCAGTTAAGCTCATGCTACTGCTGCTCACGTTACCAGAGCATCTGGCATGGAACACAATCTTTGTCCTTTTCCAGACATTAGTTAACTGGGGAAAGAATGTCACACACCATCTCCTTCCCTCCTCCCATGTACTTTCTCTTCCTGAGAATATGGCCCGACTCGGGAGAGCACAAAGGAGGTTATTCAGGGGAGAGTCAGATCAAGTGGGCGCCACGGCTCACCTTTACTACATCTATTAAATATAATGTTCCATCCCAGTTATCACGGAGAGAGAGTATGTCTCTTGCTGTGAAAATCTGTGTACTTTAAAAACATATTGTTAGTTTTCTATTCTCCTAAGAGTTCATCAACATTGGTCTAGACCAGTGGTTCCCAACCTTTTTTTTGGGGGGAAGGGTGGGAGCCATGCCCCACCTAAGCATCTCTAAAATTCTGATGCCTCCCCTGTGACATATAATTCTTAGTATTCAAAAAGTGAACTCCTAGTCACGTGGAGCAAGCCTAAAAGGCCATTAACTTGGTCTAAACAAGCTTCCAAAGAACATGGCATCCATGAAAGAGAAAAATAAAAGAACAAAAGGACAGTTGAAGTACTGAGGAAGAAATCACTAAGAAATTGTTAAAATAATAATAATAATATGAAGTGATATGAAAAAATAGCAAATAAAGTTTCAAAACACACAATAGAGAACTGAAATGTATAAAATATGTCACAATATATATTTATATACTGTATATGAGGCCCCTAGAACCATAAGAAATGCAAAAAAATTCACTGTTAATAACTCATTCTCTAATTGCCCCCCTTAAAAATCAAATCCCCCCACCCCCCCACCGTGAGGCGTGTGCCCCACATTGGGAACCATTGGTCTAGTCTAGACTGATCTAGAGACAGAGTGACTCTTAAGAGTTTTCACAAAAGCTGGGTCGCCTAGAATCCTTGGCTAAAATTGTATGAGGTCAGGGAGATAAGCTCAGGAGTAACAAAACTTACTCCGATTTAATTAGAAACCAAAATTTCAAAAAGCTGATGATGTACATACTAATTACTTTCTTTCTCTAAGCCATCATTTACAGCTACAAATTTACTTTCAGATAGATTGGTTGTCTTACACAAACATATCCATCATTTGATGCCTCTGACGGTGATAGGTCATTACTTGATAAGCCACAGCTTATCACTCCAGTGAATCCCTTCTTCACATAGTTACCCACTTTCTTCATGGAAAGTACACTTGTTCTGGTCTCCATACCAAAGCACACTGCTTATACTCAGTGTACACGTCAGTGACCTCATTCTTCCTTAGGTTTTTCTATATGGGTTTTTATTGATTTTAGACAAAGAAGGGGAGAGAGAGGGGGAAAACAAAAACAAAAACAAAAACAAAACATGGATGTGAGAGGGAAACATCAATTAGCTGGGGATCAAGCCCAGCAACCCTGGCAAGTGCCCTGACCAGGAATCGAACCTGAGACCTTTTGGTGCATGAGACAAAGCTCAACCAATTGAGCAACACTGGCCAGGGCTTCTGTGCTGCGCCAGCACAGCCAAGGGTTCGGCGAGCCTGAGGGGGGCCAGCGAAGGATGAAGAAAAGACAGATAAAGAGAATAAGCTGGGTCTAGGTGGATCTTCTGTGCCTGGCTGAGACCACAGAACAGATCCAGACAGCAAGCTGAGCCTTTATTTTATAGCCAGAGGTAAACAAGGTAGTGGTCACCATAGTTACAATGTTCTTGTGAGTTTCACTCGTTTTGGCAGCACTTGCTGCACCTCCCACAGCCCATTAGTTACTCAGGAAGGATCTAGGGAGCATCATAAGGTCAAGCTTAATTATGCTAAGAGGGCTGTGCCCTCTAAGCTGGGACTTGTTTTTGGCTTTGCCAACAGGTCAGTCTGAGGCTTAACCCTATAACCGCTCCCTACAGACTTCCTCAGGTTTTTATCAGTCCACTAGATCAGTGGTCGGCAAACTGCGGCTCGCGAGCCACATGCGTCTCGCGAGCCGCGGTTTGCCACTCTGTTGACTAATGAGTTTGCCGACCACTGGGATAGGGGCTTAATCACAAGGAAGAACAACAGCCTGTAATTATTGGAATTGAGAGTCTAGGTCAGTGGTCGGCAAACTCATTAGTCAACAGAGTGGCAAACCGCGGCTCGCGAGCCGCATGTGGCTTGCGAGCCGCAATTTGCTGATCACTGCACTAGATGAAGAAGGAGTAAGGACCAGGCATATTCTCTGCATGACACTATTCCAGTGTATAGGTCTACCACTGTGCCTTACACATAGTAGGTGTGCTTCTTACATTATATTTTCTTAACTGCATCTAAAGAAAACTGACACTCTCCCAGACTTGAACACAGCATTCCTCCCAGTCTACATTTCAGCTTTTCAGAATAATCTGTCTGAAAAACAAGAGTAGGACTTGGATACATACACATCATGAGAATGCTGCATATTGACAACTGAGTATTTTAATGTATTCTAAAGCAGATGAGTGGGCTGTCCTATTTAAAATGCTAAACATTTGAAACTGAGGCTTGAAAGGGACCAAAGTTTTGCCACTCTGAAGCTGTCTTTTTAATATATTGATTTTAAGCTGTTTATTAAGAGGAAACAAAAAAGAAAGAAAAAAAAAAAAAAGACTCAGAAAGAACCTTGGCCCTTCCCCTTTTCCTGCCCAAGAGAGTCAGATAAGGAAACCTGCTTCACAAAGAGATTTCAGGTTTCAGTTTAGCCTCATTTGAATTAAGTAAACAGGAGGGCTTCAGGCAGGGGCCAGTTAGCTAGATAAGCCCTTCTTCCATTGTTTCTGAGTTACCTAACAATAACTTGCCTGCCAAGTGTGTTCCAGCCCATTCTCACTTTTGTAACTAATACCCCTTTTTTCCACCTTTTCTCTTTGTCCAAAATGTCATATACACCCAACTTTGCATCACTGTTTTTGGGAATTTTCATGCTTACGTGAATTCCCCATGTGTATGTATTAAAATTTGATATTCTCCTGTTAATCTCTCTGTCCATTTGATTATTAGCCCAGCTAGAAGAATTTAGAAGGTGAGAGGAAGAGTATTCATTTTTGTTAGCCTCCACAGCTCTCAATCTTAATCACTTAACCTCAAACATTTTTATTAGAATGAGACAAACACTGTGAGAAAAACAAAGATGATGCTCTTAATAACAATCAAAATAGGCATAAAATTTTTATAGCATCCTCACGCTTCTGAAACTCAGTGCCTAATGAAGTTATTTGAAATGATTATTAAAACTAAGTGAGCTTTCTAAATGCAAATTCTAAATTAAGGTTTTTTTTATTATATTTTATAAACTCAGTGTGCAGGAGAGAAGAGCATCTCATCACAAACTTCTCCGAAGCAGACATAAAACAAGTATAATAACCATGCTGCCCTTATTCATACTGATACTCAGATAGCTGACAGACAACAACAGAAAGCTTTGCTGCCAGTATTGTGGTAAATAACATTTTAATTATTAACTTCATACCTCCTGCAGAGGGTCCCCTTCATTATTCATCTCACACTTTTTTATTTAAGTTGCCCCTGGAAACCACAATATCCCCAACCAATGCATTCCACGTGTATTTATATGTATACCTGAAACAAACACTGCAGATGATGAATTCCATGGAGGCTCTTTCCAGAGGGGACTGGCAGGTAATAAAAGATGAACACCAGACTCTGATGTGTCATGCCCAAGGCACAGTATGCTGGAACCGCACTAGAAAAGTCTAATGACAAAGGCTCGTTTATGCCTGACTCCCTACAAACAAAGGCATACAAAGCCTAACACTGTGTTGACTGACTTTTCCTCCAACACACTGGATTTTTGTTATATAACAATTGTGTTCTGGAATGAAATCTATTGTTAGACTCGGATGATGAACACTTATTGTTAGACAATTGTGCAATCAAAGTCCCAGACAAAAGCACAAATGGAAAAATACAGCTGTCAGTGACCCAGATTTTTTACCAACGGCAAAAATCTACTCATTTGTAATTCCCCTTTTTTATTTTCTTTTTCAGGGTCCCTTCCGGCTTCTAAATTAATTCTGGCCCTTCATTATATAACTGCAGCCATCTTTCTGTAGCCTTTCCAATCCGCCATATGTTAGTCTCTGACAAACCCCAGCCCTTCCCAGCTGGCCACAATGAGCATAGGATTATCTACAGGCTGCCCTACACGGTCCCATTAACAATCCTAACTCGGTCAGAGGAAGTAGGGGAAGCTTCTCAAAGGGAGTTTGAAATGATGCTTCTGCTGCCTTCAGTTGTGACTTCAAGTACAAATGATGGAGGAGGGGAGGGGAGGGGAGAGAGTCGAGAGAGGGGAGAGGTGTTTTTCCTGAATCAAATCAAATCCTCTAAGCATTTTTCATGTATGAGTGCACAGGCGCCATAGCTGGTCATTTCTGTCTGGGATTTGTAGGCCTGAGGAAGCTAGGCCAACACTCCAGCCACGCAGCCAGGTCTTGTTCTATTTCTGCAATTGCCGAGTCATTATTTTATGTTTGTTGTAATCAACAAACATGACTGCTTTTTCCTTTGTTTCTTTGTTCAACTTTCTACCTGTCTCTCCCTTTGTCCCTCTTTTCTACCTGGTGGATTTCAATTTCTTCTCAGTTTACCCTCCATGTCTCCTTCTAATCAAACCAAAATATCGAATTCAAATATACTGTTTATAGCAGTTGCTATATTGCTGACAAATTTTGTTCTCTATTCTTTCACTTTTATTTATATTACTAAAGGCCCAGTGCACAATATTTGTGCACTGGGGGGGCGGGGGAGAAGGGTCCCTCAGCCTGGCCTGCACCCTCTCCCAGTCCAGGACACCTCACTCCTTACCACTTGGCTCGCTGCTCCTTAGTGCTGCTGTGGAAGCAGGAGAAGCTCCCGCCACCGCAGCTGCCCTCACCAGTTGTGAGCCTGGCTTCTGGCTGAGCACACTGACCACCAGGAAGTAGCTCCTGCATTAAGCGTCTGCCCCCTCATAGTCAGTGCGCATCATAGTGACCAGTCGTTCCACCGGTAGTTCCGCCATTTGGTTGATTTGCGTATTAGGCTTTTATTATATAGAACTAGAGGCCCGGTGCATGAAAATTCATACACTGGAGGGGGCGGGTCCCTCAGCCTGGCCTGCCCCCTCTCACAGTCCGGGAGCCCTCAGGGGCGGGAGGCGACCTGGCGATCAGGGGAAGGTGACACCCATCACACCTCTGCTGCTGCCACTGCCGGCAGCGCAAGCCTCAGCCGGCCCTGGTTACCTGAGCCTCGGGAGGCCCTGGGCGGCTGAGCAGCCACAATCTGAGACTTGCCTGTGCCTCGGGCATCAGCTGGGCAGTGCCATCTGAGGCTTGCCTGCACCTTGGGCCGGCCCTGGGCGGCTGGGGGACTGAGGGGCCTGGGGGACTCCGGAAGCAGGTGCGTGGAGTGGCTGGGCCCACCTAGGGCCTGGCCTGGCCTTGCCGTACGCCTGCTGCCCTGGCAGGGCTGAGGGGACTGGGCGCCACCATCTTGTGGCCATGGGCACCGCCATCTTTGAGGGTGTGGCAGTCAATTAGCATATTCCCTCCTTATTGGCTGTGGGTGCTGCCATCTTTGTGATGGCATGAGGGTCAATTAGCATATTTCCTCTTTATTAAATAGGATTTTATTTTATTTTTTCCATCACCATTTATCCCCTCTATGCCCTCTTACACTCCACCCCCTCCCCCCCACCACCACCACACACACACACACAAATACCACAATCACCACAGTGGTTATCCATGAGTTCTCTGGTTGTTGTTTTTTTTCTTTTTTGCTCAATCCCTCCACCACCACCTCAACACCCCCTTTCCACCAGAGCTGTATGCCTGCTCTCTATATATGAGTCTGTCTCTATTTTGCGTGGTAGTTTAGTTTGTTCATTAAATTCCACATATGAGTGAAATTATATGGTACTAGTCTTTCTCTGACTGGCTTATTTCACTTAGCATAATGTTCTCCATTTTGTTCTCTATTTTTAATCCCAAAACTGAGTATCTATAAAGTTTTCATTTCTCTCTTGAAACCTGAAAAATTAAATTGGCCTTATTTACCTATTCACTCAGTTGATTTTTTCATAATTTTATCAAAATTCAAACGCTGATTCTTTTATAAACCTAATAACCCATCTATTTATTGTATAGAATTAAGACAAAGTAAAAAATTATAGCTGAAGTTTCCAGATAATCAGCATTATTTATGTAATCTAAATGCAGTTCACATCCATAGCCACACACTCTTTCCTTAATCCCTAAATTAATAATGAATCCTAATTCTAATACTCAAAATGAAATGGAAAAATTGTTGTGTCATGTAACATGGGATTGGTACTTTTCCGACAAACAAATCAGTTAAACAGTTAGATCTTACTAAGTTGTTAGACCTTATTCATTTAGAAGAATTTTCATGTCACAAAACTTTTGTCCACATATTAGTGGCATGAGCAGCATGCACAGCATAAGTCAGAGATACTCATTTCCAGTAAACCTCCTCACTGAGCATCTTTCTAATTCTGTGGTCCTCCCTGGACCTGTACTCCATCATCCCTAACCTACTAATCCAATTGTCTTTAGCCTCTCCTCATTATCATTGGACTTCTTCCTGACTCAAAACCTCAAGGTTAGCTGTTTTAAATAAGTTTCCACCTTCTCCCACCAGTCTAGTTGTATACTTATTAAAAATCAGTTGCACTTATTTCAAAAGTGTTTATTCTAGTCACACTGGTTATTGCAAATAAAAGTTTAATTAAATATTATGTAAACTAATGTAAAATATATATTTAATATTCTTTAAAACTAAGCTTAATGTTTAAAAAGATTTAAAAATGATGCATGTCTTAGTTTGAGCTGCTATAACAAAAACCCCATAGACTGGGTATCTTATAAACAACAGAAATATATTTCTCATACTTCTGGAAGTGAGGAAGTCCAAGATGAAGGTGCTATCAGATTCAGTGTCTCATTGTGTACTCATGTGGGAAACATGTGAGGAAGCTTTCTGAAGTCTCTTTTATAAGGATCCTAATCCCATTCATGAGGAATTCAGTCTATAGCCATACATGTCTAATAATTGTTGTTAAATTCAGTTTAGATGATACAATCATAAAAATTTAAGAAAATTAATTAAGGCTTATTCTTTCAGATTGTCTTACAATGGTCTTTATGATTTTGCATTACAAAAATTTTATTCTTATATGATGCCCTATGATAATGGTTTATAAAAAAAGGACAATATGGGATGTAAATCAATGGATACATGCTCAAAAAAGGCATTGTTCAAAATCAATAGATTGGCCAATAAATGCAAATTATATGACTTAATTTAAACTAATATGTGTAAAGGATGTACTCTTTTTTATGATTTCCTATTTCAGCTGGATTTCTTGATTAACCAATCAATTTTTGCCTGATTATTTAAGGGAGAACAGCTTCTTTACTTTCATAAAATTTTCTTTAAAAAGTGGATGAGCCCTTTGGGGAGAGGTATCAGATTTTAACACATGCACTAACTTTTGACTGCTCCCCCACCCCCTGGGGGGGGGGGTGGACAAGAACCAATGCAGTGTACATCACAGACTTCCCAGAAATAAGTGGAGAAAAAAAGACCAAAAAAAAAAGAAGAAAAAGAATAAAGGTCCAAAATAAGGGATTAAACAAGAAAAGAAAACAAAAGACCAGTCCAGGAGATCCAACATATGAATAATAGGAGTTTCAGACAAATATGAGGAGAAAATATTCAAATACATATATTTCCCAGAATTGAAAGTCACAAGTTTCCAGAACACAAGGGTACATTGAGTGCCTAACTGAAAAGATTAAAATTAATACACATCAAGATTTGCCATCATAAAACCTTAGAACACTAACTCATACAATGAATGGGGAATCAGAATGAACTCAGACTTCTTAATGTCAACACTGGAAGCTGGAAGCTGGAAGACAACAGAGAAAAGTTTTTAAAATCCCATGGGAAAATACTTAGCACATAATTCTATACTGAGTCAAAACTGTCAATCAAGTGAAAAGAGAGAGATGTTTCACATACCAATCCTAAACCCTTTCTCAGAAAACTAATGAAGACTATGGTTCTCCAAAATAGGAAACTAATACAAAGAGAAGCCAAAGATCCAAGTACCAGAAGATCTAACATGGGGAGATTAAAGAGAATCCCTCAGAAATTGATAAGGTTGGAGCTCAGAACAATAGCTGAATACTAAACGAAAAGTAGTCAGGTATTTTCAGGAAAGAAGGCCCAAGAAATATTTTTCAAGAAAAATAAGTTAATAAAATAACTCTTATGTTGGAATGTTTGGGGAATAATTGAGACTAACTTTCTAATATATACATAGGATACTAAGTAACTGCATAAAAGGTAATTTTTAACTCCATGGAAACCAAAATATGACATGGGCAAGAAAAATAATATTATAATACTACATGGCTCAACTGTGAATAATTTTACATAATCATAATAATGTAAATACTAAATATTGATCATATTAAAATTACAATATTATTTTATTAGGAGGATTAGGACAATTGAAAGTGTGCATTCAAGGAAGAGGGAGGAAAGCATGTTAAAGCCTCATTAATTCAATGTGAAAAGTCAATAATAGTAATGTAGGTATCATTTTTAGAGATATTGAGTTAAAACAAAGAAATCCAGCTAAAGAAATTGAGAATGGGTTGCCTGGGGGGGGGGGGGTAGTAGAGTGGGGAAATTTGACTATTTAAACTATAAGCAAATATAACTTTAATTTTTTAAATATATTTTTATTGATTTCAGAGGGGAAGGGAAAGGGAGAGAGAGCTAGAAACATCAATGATGAGAGAGAATTATTGATTGGCTGCCTCCTGCATGCCCCCACTGGGGATCAAGCCTACAACCTGGGTATGTGCCCTACCCAGGAATGGAACCACAACCTCCTGGTTCACAGGTCATTGCTCAACCACTGAGCCACACCAGCTGGGCCATATATAACTTTAATAAACATGAAAATGGAAGGAGTGACATGAATTGTTTATATTCTTTCTTCAAAAAGTTATATTATTGTATTTACTTGATCTTTTCTTTTTTCTTTCTTTTTTAAATGTCATATTTAATTTCTTAATATACAGTTAGTCACTCTATCCTCTGGCTTTCACAAAACTTTACACAGTGCTTACCATGTTGTACTGTTTTTTACCTGTCTTTATATCTCCCACCTAAGCTATGAATGCCTAGAGAGTTTTTATTCTGTTTTGTAACTCAAGCACCTGGAACACAGCCTGTTTCATAATAAGAGATCAATATACTTCTGTTGAATGAGTGAATGATATCTGGGAGAGATTAAATTTATTATCTGGGAAAAAATGCCCAGACTTCTATTATAAGAATTAAGTATGTATTGCCAAAGAACATATAGTCTCTTATGCCATTCTAAATCAAATTTTTATGATGGCTTAGAGTCAAGTGATATCCGCTATGCTCCTGTCAATCAGCGCAGCCACTGAAGCTAACATGAGTGCTTTCTTTCTATTAGATAAAGGACTGAAACATCTCTTGTCAGACATCTTCACCCATAAATAACAATTTATATTCATGATTCTTTTTTAGGTAAAGTCAGAGCCCTTCACACAATTTATATACCAAACATAGCTGATTTCAGAACGTAATCTATATTATTTATGCCTATTTCAGGTTTGTTGAGAATCAGTCTAGGGGTGCTCAATTCAGAATGATTCACATGGAGCACTTAATACATAAAGAATATGGAAGGGAAAGGCACAATAGAAACTCTGAGAAAACAGTCAGGAAAGTGTCTGAGTTTTGCACCATCCATTATTCTAGCCTTTTTATATGGATGAACATGAATGTTGCCCATAGTTTTAAATAATGTTTTAAGAAGAAGTTGTAAGTAATCTCTGAACCTCCTGGTGGTCTTCCTTCATTGTGTCTCTTTACTTCCTCTTGTTAGTATCTTGGAAAAACGCCTCTTGAATTTTTAAGCAGAATGTGACTCTTCATTTGTAAAATAAAAACAGATTTGAAAAATAAAAAATAAAAAAAGAAAGAAAGAAAGATTCACAAACTAAACACAATATTCCCACCACATTTACTCCTAGATCAAGGACAAAATTAAAGATAAGTTGTATCTTCTACCTGATTCTAGATAACTTATGAATAATTTTATTCTGTAAAACAGAGAAAATTATAATCTATATACAAAATAAAATAAATCTAATAAGTATATTAGACACTAGAATAATAAGGCATAAGCTCATTTGAAAAATTGGTTTCTATTATATACTGGGTATAATAAGGGTAGGTGGGTGATAATCTAAATGGTATATATCTCACTTCCACTGGTATGTTTTATGTTCCATCACAAATAAATAAACTTCTGTTGACAGCATACATTTTAAAGTAACATGTCTTTGTTAAGCAGATATACTTTAGAAAAAGAAATGAAAAATTTTTCAAAAATAACTTTCTTTGCCTCATTAATTGAGCTTCTTCAATTAAAGTCCTTGTGCCAAGACAATGTGTATCAATCTCTTCACTTTGAACTGTGACCTAGATAAAGCTGGAATGTCCACACCGCTTCCTCTGTTCTACTTGTAAAATTTGTAATTACAACAAAAGCTTTACAAAATTTACAAGTATTTAGCACTACTACATTATTGTAGTAGGTAAAAATAGTATACATTTATGTGGTTTGTGTGTACAAATGAACTTGTAAGTGCTTCACAGGTACTAGCTCATTTAATCTCCCAAAAATCAATGAGGTACTACTATTAATACTCCCATTTTGCAGATGGGCTAGCAGAGGCACAGAAACCTTAAATGTCTTGCTGACACCCCACAACTTAGTAAGTGGACAAATGAGGATCTGAACTCCTATAGGCTGGACAAAGTCCATACTCTCAACCAGAAGGACAAGATGGGAGGGAATTCATGCTTTAAAAAAAAAAAAAGCAGCACTTAAGAAAACATAAATATATGCATAAATAATATGAGGAAACTTCAATAACCCTTGTCCCTTTGCATTTGTGAGAACCTATCTGATGCCACACAGGATAAAGAAAATTCTGTTGGTCTTATTGCTTGGTCTAAAATTGTCTGATGTGAATGAGGAACTTATGTGACCACTTGCAACAAAAATCAAATTGTCAATCTATTTTAGGAGGGCACAGGTGGTTTATAGTTTTTTTGGAGTGGTGTTTGATATCATATATTTAGTATTCCTAAATACTGAAGACTTCAAATAAAAGAAATAATGGTTTTTCACCCAGTCGGTGTGACTCAGTGGTTGAATGTCGACCTATGAACCAGGTGGTCACGGATCAATTCCTGGTTAGGACACATGGGGGCTGTGCAGGAGGTAGCCAATGAATGATTCTCTCTCATCATTGATGTTTCTATCTCTCTCTCTCATTCTCCCTTTCTCTCTGAAATCAATAAAAATATATTTTTTAATAATAATAATGGTCCTTCATCTGTAGAAAGTGAGTGATAACTGAAGATACAAGGAAATAGGAAAAACTTTAGAATGATGTTTATAAAGAATTTGAGACCAATATGTATTTCACATATTTTTCTCATCTTCTTCAAAAATTGTTAATTTGATTTTTTTTTCTCAGTTTTTCAAAGAGAAAGAAAAAATCCTTGAAGGAAAAGAATGTTTAAAAGAAGCTATTGAAATATAATTAACATGCACATGTGAATTTAAAAATAAATCTGAGGAAAGGGAACCCTTGTGCACTATTGGTGGAATTGCTAATTATTGCAGCCACTATGGAAAACAGATGGATGTTCCTCCCAAAATTAAAAATAGAACTACCATATGACCCAGCGATCCCACTTCTGGGTATTCATCCAAACACAAATTCAAAAAGATATACGCACCCCTGTTCACTGAAGCATTATTTACAATAGTCAAGATTTGGAAATAAGTGTTCATCAATATATGATTAGATAAAGAAGAGATGGTACATATATACAATGGAATATTACTCAGCCATAAAAAAGAATGAAATCTTACCATTTGTAACAACATGGATGTACCTAGAGAGTATTATACTAAGTGAAATAAGTCAGACAGAGAAAGACAAATACCATATGATTTCATTTATATGTGAATAAATAAATAAACAAACAAAAAGACAGAAACAGACTCATAGATACAGAGAACAAGTTGATGGTTGTCAAATGGGAGGGGGTGGTTGGAGGATAGGTAAAAAAGGTGAAGGAATTAAGAAATACAAATTGGTAGTAAAGCACAGCATAGGGAATATAATCAATAATATTATAATCTATAATAGTAAAAGCATAATATGCTAATTAGACCAGATGACCTTCCAGACGAAGCCGGGGCTGCGATGGAAGCCCAGGTCCCAGGTGCCTACCGGCACCTGGAGGGAAGCCCCAGTCCTGGGTGCCAGAGGGAAGCCAGTGCCGGAAGCTGGGGTAAGGAAGGCCTACTCCTGCACAAATTTCATGCATCAGGCCTCTAGTAACTATATATGGTGCCAGCTGGGTACTAGACTTATCTGGGGATCACTTTGTAAGTTATGTAAATGTCTAACCACTATGCTGTACACCTGAGACCAATGTAATATTGAATGCCAACTGTAGTTAAATGTTTTTAATTTAAAAATAAATTAATAAACCTGGGTTTTTTTATTTTGTTGTTTATATTTGTTTTTTGTTTGTTTTTTGTTAATCCTCACCTGAGGATATTTTTTCCTTGACTTTTAGAGAGAGTGGAAGGGAGGGGAGAGACAGAGGGAAACATCGATGTGAGAGAGATACATTGATTGAAAACCTAGGTGTGTGTTTTTTAACCAAGAACACCATCAGGGAGAACCAAGATGGCGGCAAAGGTAAACACCTATACTTGCAGCCTCTCACAACCACATCAAAACTACAACTAAAAGGCAAAACAACTACCACCCAGAACTGCAGGAAAGCTGGCTGAGTGGAAGTTCCACAATTAGAGAGGTGAAGAAAGCGCATTGAGACTGGTAAGAGGTGCAGAGGCGCAGAAAGTGCTGGCACCTGGATGTGCTGCCCTTTTAATTGGGAGGGAGATACAAGCTCCCGTTTGCTCTGAACTCCAGTTCCGGTCGAGACTCTGGGGGACCCAGACACATACGGGTAGAAACTGGACTGTCTGGCATCAGGACAGGAACACGAGGGCAGCTTTCTCTCAGAGGTGCTCACAGCAATCATTGTTCCTGCACGGGGGCACAGGACATGGAGACCCAGGGACCTCTTCGGTGCAGGGCTGACTGGCAGCCATTGCTGTTTGTTCTGCCCTGGTGATTCCCAGAGACCCCTCCCCACCCAATTTACAACCCACCCAAGCTGTGCACAGTAGCTTTTGCATATGAATGGCCTGTCCTTTTTCTACCTAAAACCTATCAAACTGCAGCTGGGTCAGAGAGCCCCAGAGCTTCCAAAAGAACGCCCAAGGGCCAGCAGCAGCAACCTGTCTTGCTTCACAGCTGGGCCTCGTCTGGGCACTTCTAAACCCCATACAAAGAGGAGGACTCTGCAGATGTCTCTGTAGCGCCTGCTGGTCAGCCCCAGACAGTGCCTGACCTTGCACCTCCTTGGAGATCCAAGAGCCAGTGTATCCAATAGTCAGAGTGAGACCATACCGGATTACAACTCTTCACATCCATAAGAGACACACTCAAGGGGCAGACTCAGTGAGCACCAAAACCCCACTGAGGCAAGTCCTTCCCCATAAGGGTGTCTCCTTCACAGTAGCTCTTCCAGTGTAGACACAGCTGGTCATCACAGCCAATTGGCCTGGAGGTCAATTCCTCCCAGTGATACTAACAGCAATCAAGTGTTAGCTACAACAAGACTGCGCAAACAGCCTACAAAGGGATGCACCAAGAGCGTCCACCTCAGGTGACTGGGGAGGCTGAGTCACTGGGCCCTATAGGACACCTACTATACAAGGCCACTATATCAACTCAAGGAGACTTAACAGCTACCAGTACATAGAAATAAACACAGGGAAGCAGCCAAAATGTGGAGACAAAGAAACAAGTCACAAATGAAAGAAATGAATGAAAGCAAAATACTGGATATAGAGTTCAAAACCACGGTTATAAGGTTACTCAAGAATCTTCTAGAAACCTCCGAGAAATTTAGTGAGACCCTCAAGGATATGAAAAAGGACCAATCAGAAATTAATCATGCACTGACTGAAATAAAGAATAATATACAGAGATTCAACTGCAGAATGGAGGATCCCAAGAATCAAGTCAAAGATTTGAAATATGAAGAAGCAAAAACTGGCGTTTCTTTTCATACAAACTTATTTATTTGGATTTTTTTATATTTCAAATTATTGATACATTCAATAACCGTCACACTCGACATCCAAGTGCAAAAGGTTAAGCTTTGTGAGTCATGTGGTCTCCATTGCAAGTACTTAACTCTGTCGTTGGAGGATGACAGCAGCCATAGACAATATGTGAACAAATTACTATGGCTGTGTTTCAATGCAACTTCCTTTACAAAATAGGCAGCAGACTAACCAGTGGCCGCCAACCTCTGATAGAGAGGACTTGATCCACAAATATATACACTTACACTTTATCTCTCCCTTGAGACTTTCTATTTTCATTTCTATTAAATTAAAAGTATGTAATGTAGCCCATGCATATTATATACCCTTTTTAAATAAATGTAAAATGTTTAGAGAAGATACATGAATAAAAAAAATTAAATTTGTTTTTTTATAAAATCTCCTTTCATCAAGGTCCATATTCCTGATAGAATTCTTTTTTTTTTTTTAACAGCTCTTTCTTTTTTAAAAATATATTTTATTGATTTTTTTACAGAGAGGAAGGGAGAGGGATAGAGAGTTAGAAACATCGATCAGCTGCCTCCTGCACATCCCCCTACTGGGGATGTGCCCGCAACCAAGGTACATGCCCTTGACTGGAATCGAACCTGGGACCCTTCAGTCAATGCTCTATCCACTGAGCCAAACCAGTTAGGGCCTTATAGAATTCTTATTTAACACATTGCCTCGCATTCTGTTTAGAGTCAGCAACAAGAGTAACTACTATGCTAAATGCAATTTCCTTTCTTCTGATATGCTTTGTGTCTTTTATAATGTTTATACGTTTTTCCCCTCAGAGTGATTTATGATTTGTTCTTTAAAATATTGATTAAAAATGTATTATTTAAGGTCCAAGAAATCAAATTCTCTAGAACAATTGTAATTTTAACCAGGGAATTTTATTATATTAAGAGTTTATAAAATGTTAAATTTCACTCTTAAAAGTTTTAAAGTAGAAACAAATCGTGTGAATAATAAAGTCTACTATTTTATTACACATTTATGTGCATATATTTTATGACTTTTTGGAAAATTCTTGCCACTTTCCTAGTTTATTCTTCATTGCTTTATTCATGTTGTCAACGTTGTCAGTTCAATATATGCATGGCTTAAAACTGCATCATAAACTACACAATCAGTTATTAGAATCATTGGTTGTGCCTAGACATATGGTATATAACCAAATCCATGATATTAACATGAGATATATTAAAAGTCTTACTGTTATTTAAAATCAGTTTTCAAGACACCAAATGTCAGTAAAAGGCTTGTGGGGGGGCGGAATAAATTGTCAATAAATCCATATTCAACATTTCTCATTCACAAGCATATTCAGGCTGTCTGTCAAAATGATTGAGCCATGAATATAAGATTCAAGTCTTTACCCTATCACTTCCCAAGATAGCATATGGGAAGACTCTTAAACTCAAGTACTTCTCTTGCCTGAATATGTAATCTAATTGAATGGATCCAAAGAAGAGTGACTAAAATGATTAAACAAATGATGGGATTCATTTTATGAGAACAGATTGCACAAGCTAAAGTTTACTAAGTACCAACAAAGGGAAACAGTATGTTGTTTAACACAAAGTTACTGCCTTCTAATGAATTATTTAACAGGATTGGAGGAGCAAAGGATGAAGATTAAACTTTTTCTTTCATTGTAGGAGAAACAGTGGGAGAAAATAAAACCATAATGACTCTGGTTTTATTTCATGTTTATGTATATTATATGTTACAAAACAATATGTTGAGACGCAAAGTTCAAAAGGATAACACATGCCCAATGGGACTAAGGGCATAAACCGATTTGTGAAAATCAGTGCATAAAAAAGAATGGTCTTTCTCACCACCTCCATCAATCACAGATGCATGATTTCAGGTCAACATAGGCCATGACAACAGTGACAGAAGGATGCTCCCACTTTGTCCTTCTCCAGACATGTGCTTGCTCTGGAAGCTGCATGGGTTTCCTTCTCTTGCACATGTTTCCAGTTGTGACAGACACCCGGAAGACTGCGACTGACAGCCTTTATTGTAGAGAATATGACAAAAAAAAAAAATTGTGAAGAGTAACTGAGCTCTCCTGGTGGTTCTGGAATGGCTAATAACAAAAGCTCCCAGATGTCCCCTCACATACCCAGCACCACCTCTCCCCAATTCTGCCTAAAAACAGCTCATTTTCTAAGGAAACGGTAGATCTGTCTACAAGATTGAAATTTAAAACCCATTATTTGGGGGGTAAAAAGACGCTTGGATGGGACTGAGTAGAGTATCAGTGAACTCATAGATGAACAGAAATACACATTGGCAGAGAACATGAGAAGTTTTTTCTGTTTTGTCTTGTTTTGGTATGTGTGTGTGTTTGCACCTGCATGTGTTTTGTCCTTCTCATGTGTTCTGGAGGGGAATTTCTCCTGCCATCTGCCCCTTCAATAAACTTAAGCACCGTGTAGAAAACAATGTAACTCCTTGAAAAAAGTACATGACAGTTATGCAGAGTTGATAAAATAAATAACTAGTTCAAGTCACCTTACTTTAGCATTTCAATTATTGGCACATATCTACAAGCATTCATATATTTAGCACAAACTTCATGAAGTTAAATGAAATCAGTCATGACTGTGAAAGCATGAAATTCTGAGTTCCAAGGCATATAAGGAGTTTGCACTCACATGTAATGAGTTAAATATTATTCCAAAACAGCTAGTGCTATACTTAGGAAAAGAAGGGAAGTGCCACGGAATACATTTTATAACATCACTGATTTAACAGATTTGATGCTTGGTGTCCGTATTTTCTTCTCTTTCTGATGACAGCATTCTAATTACTGGCACGGGGCTTAAATATTATTGAGAACCCCAAAACCTTTCATTTATGTGGGTTATATCAATCAATACTTATATTTTAAAATAGAATGACAATAAACATAGAACATGTTATCATAAATAACATATTTTTAAGGAAAAATATCTACATTTTTCAAAATATAAAAGAAATGTAATAGAAGCTTGATGCCATTTAAATTTTTACAATTGTTTTAAATATCTAGAAATAGAAAACCACTAGAATTTCATATCTGCTTTTGCAACATTACATGACATGCAGGCTCTGGAAAACTCCACTGTACACTCACGAGAGAATGAAACTGAAAAAGGCACAAATAATGTCTTATTATGAAAATAATTTTGACCACACAGTCTCCTCAAAGGGTCTGGGGATCTCCAGGGGACACTGAGAACTGCTGCTGTAGTGGAACAGCGAGCAGATTAAAAGCCCGAGTTCTAAATGACAACTTGCTCCTTAAGGGTAAATCACCTAATTTTCTTGATCTCAGTTCCTTCATGTGTAAAACGAGGTTTGGGGTAAAGATGATCTCTCAGGGTCCACCTAATTTTAATATTCTGTGAGTCTGTAAAATATTAAAGAAAGGGCGACTCCCCTCAGTTCCCTCACTTATTTATGCTCCTTGCGGTATTCAAGTTTTATGTGACTTCTACTCCCACGCTGTAATTGTCGTAATAGGAATTTGACTTTATAAATTAATTCCAACTAAGCACCTATTTTAGTGATTAGGCCAGGTAGGAATTGCAAAGTTTCTGAGTATAGAGTATCTGAAATAATTTTTTTTTAAATAATGGCCTTCTTAAATGCAATGTGAGATTTAAAATAGAAACGGGACAGTAGTGGAAAACTAGTTGCTAGTACTGTGTCAGGAGTAATTGCTTAATTTTGATAAATGTTCTATGATTATGTAAGATGTTAACATAAGAGGAAGCTTGGAGAGGAGCATACTGGAACTCTGTTGTTATTGAAACTTTTCTGTAAGTTCAAAATTATCTCAAAAAAAAATAAAGAAGGTGGCATTCTGGGTACTGTTACATCACCATGATTGAGACGGTGGGGGTGAGGGCAGAGCCTTCAGATAGCAACTATCTGCTCTTCAGGCCCTCACTGTTGCCCAATTATTTTTCAAAAACCCAAAAGAAAAAGGAAACAACCAAGATATTTCAAAATATGGTGTAATATCCCACATAGAAATTTAATTTTTAGATTTAGGGTCATTTAAAATTTTATGATCAGTGAATATTAAAAATACAAATATTTAATTTACCACTTGCTTTAACAATTCAACTAGATTCATAATGAGCCCCTTATTATGGATGGTGGTGCCATTTTATTTTGTTTGTTTTATTTTGTTTACTGCCCAGCATCTAAACCCCTTCCTGTGTTTGGGGTGGGGGGAGGAGAGAGGATGCCTATGCTGAGAGTCCTAGAGGAAGCAATAAACTGGCTCTCACTACACAAACTAAAAATATCAGATTCTTACATTTCTAACACCACAGCCACCTGTGTGTACCTTATCTAGGAACGGGTTTTTGTCCTCTGATCAGCCAGACAGAGCAATCTATCAAAAGCTATTGGTGCAAAGGAGCAGGGACAGAGAAGTGGGGGGTTTTTGTTTGTTTTTTTGTGTGGGTTGTTTTGTGTGTGTGTGTGTGTGTGTGTGTGTGTGTGTGTGTGTGTGTGTGTGTGTTTTGAGGTGGTAGCAGTAGCTGAAAGAGTCAGTATTCAGAAGCAGAAGTGTCAGGGTCTGATGCCATGGGTGATGTTGGGGAACAGGTTACATCATGCAAGGCTCGGTGGTGGAGTATCTTTGCAGGGCCAGGTCTGTGCTGTGCCGTTAGCCATAGTTCAGTCTGTTCCTCTCCATTTCCTGAGGCCAGTTTCAGCTCCCCTAATGACTCTGCAAGATGTCCAATGTCTTTACAAGTCCATTTTCTGCTTACATCAATCAAAGTCGATTTCAGTCACTAAGAACCCCAACTAATAACATACTCATTTATGTAACTCTAGAACTAGTTCAGTCCAAAGAATATTAGCAATAACATGTTTTAAATTAACCAAAGAACTTATGTGCATATATGCATAATCACGGACACAGGCAATAGTGAGGTGAAAGCCAGGGTGGAGTGGGAGTAGGGTGGAGGGGGGTCAAGGCGGGTAAATGGGGGACATCCGTAATACTCTCAACATAAAAATAAATTTTAAAAAACTTTACCATGTATTTATTGGCATATAATAAGATGGTTTTAAATAGTTAAAAGAGGGTTTGAAATAATCATGACATGTGTTCTATTATTCAATAAACATGATGTATGTGACAAGAAGTATACAGAGAATTAGCTATGCTTTGTGTCTAAGAAAAAAATATTAAACCTTATATAAATATGTATATATGTATTTTTTAATTCAGTCAACCAATTGAACTTCAATGTCAGTAGCCAAGAACTGCCAAACAGAAAATCACTGTATGATCTCATTATATTTATGGTCCATGAGATCTCATTAAAGGCATTGAAGTATTATTCTATTTACGGAAGTTTAATAATCAGCTTTTTAAAATATCACTTGATTATTGTTTTTTTGGTGTTGAATTGTATAAGTTCTTTATAAATTTTGGATATTAACCCCTGCTCAGGTATAACATTGGCGCATATGTTCTTCCATTTAGTGGGTTGTTTTTTCATTTTGTTGATAGTTTGCTTTGCTGTGCAAAATCTTTTTAGTTTATATAGTCCCACTTGTTCATTTTTTCTTTTGTTTCCTTACCCAAGGATATCTATCAGAAAAATATATTACTACAAGAAATGTCCAAGATTTTACTGCCTATGTTTTTTCCTAGGATGTTTATGGTTTTGAGTCTTACATTTAAGTCTTTAATCCATTTTGAGTATATTGTCATGTATGGTGTAAGAAAGTAGACTAGTTTCTTTTTTTTCTTTTGCATGTATATGACCAATTTTTCCCAGCACCATTTATTGAATAGATTGTCTTTACCTTATCGTATGTTCTTGCCTTTTTTGTCAAATATTAATTGATCATAAAGGTTGATTTCTGGGCTCTCTATTCTGTTCCATTGACCTATGTCTGTTTTTATGCCAGTACCAAGCTATTTTGATTACTATGGCCTTTTAGTATATTTTGGTGTCAGATATCATGATTCTTCCAACTTTGTTCTTCTTTCTCAAGATTGCTGTGGCTCTTGGGTGTCTTTTGTGGTCCCATGTAAATTTCTGGAATATTTGTTCTACTTCTGTGAAATACACCATTGGTATCTTGATAGAAATTGTGTTGAATCTTTGGGTAGTATGGACCTTTAACATCATTAAAAGGTCCATACTACCCAATGGGTAGTATGGACCTTTTAATGATGTTAATTCTTCTTATCTATGAACACAGTACATGCTTCCAAGTATTTGCATCTTCTTCAACTTCTTTCTTCAGTGTCTTATAATTTTCTGAGTACAGGTCTTTTACGTCCTTTGTTAAATTTATAAAAACACTCATAGATGCAGACAATAGTATGGTGATTACCAGAGAGTAAGGGGGATAGAGGCATGTAGAAGAGGATAAAGGGAGTATAAATGGTGGCAAAAGGAGGTGAACACACAATACAATATACAAATGATGTATTATAGAATTATCCACTTGAAACCTAAATAATTTTATTAACCAATGTCATCCCAATAAATTCAATTAGAATTTTAAAAAGAAAAAAAAATATTACTTGAGAAATAACAGGATTTAATACTATCCCTTTTTACATAAATTAGAACCATGCATTGAGAATCAGACATAATTACTTGCCTTCTAAATTCTGGCCCAGACCAAATCAGTTTGATTGTGCCAAACAGCACTAGTTTGTTCTTCATCAAGCAGGTTTCTTACAGTGATATCACTTCAGCTCTCAACCTTTAACATATTGGAGTTAATCTCCTCTGCCTCCTACATTCTCTCAGGCTTATCCGCCTTCAGTGAGTTGAAAGTTTCTCCTCATTGATCAAAACATTGCTCCCTCTCAAACATGTAAGAGCCATTTTCAGATTCACATCCTGATTTTGCTAATATAATTTAAAAAATTTAATATAAAAGACTTTAAATGTCTTATACTTTAATTGTAGTAATGCCTTGCCTACTCATATCATAGTTAGAAATATAATAAATGGAACAGTGTTAATTATGATTTTATGCCAATAGGATAGTTGTAAGAAAACAATCAGTGAGCTAATTCATTATGTATGCTTGCATAATTTTTAATTGATTCATATTCACATTTTAACCTGAATTTACATAAAAGAGTAGGCTTTCAGTTACAGGTTTATTATTTCCTACTTATTTTAATCAACCTGATATGATCTGGCATTTAAGAGTGCATATCATTTTGAATTTTATGTTTATAAAAATGAACAGTCAAAAGTATGCAACTTAAGTAATATGTATGTCAAAAAATTGATTACCCAACTCAAAATTCCTTTATTTCCAAATGCCCAGTTCTTTACACTCTTAGTTGCTCTCCATGGAAACTGTAATGGAAACCGGCACTGGCAATATTGAGTTTGAACTGGCAGATGACTGGGAACAAGGTGAGGAGGTTATTCCCTAATCACGCAGCAAAGAGGAGTCTCAGAATTTCCAGGACAGGGAGGGATCTTTTGCAAGTACAAATGGTTACTGTGGTAGGCAGAATTCTAAAAATGGGATCCCCAAGATTTCAATCCTCTGGTTATTCAATCAAGCACTAATCCATGCACTACTATGAAGAGATTTTGCTAATGCAATTAAAATCCCAAGTTATAGATTTTAAAATACTGTAATTATCCAGGCAGATTTAATCCAGTTTAAAAGCACAGTGTCTTATCTGACTGGTGGCAGAAGGGAAAGTTGGATATGGAAAGCACCAGAAGGATGCAGTGCACCATTGCTGGCTTGAAGAGAGAGATCACGTGACAAGCAATTTGAGCAGCCCCCAACTGAGCACTAGCAAGAAAATGGGAACCTAAATCCTACAAATAAAAGTCAAATTTAGCCTGGCCAGCATGGCTCAGTGGTTGATCATCGACCTATGAACCAGGAGGTCACAGTTCAATTCCCGGTTAGGGCACATGCCCAGGTTGTGTGCTCAGTCCCCAGTAGGGCGCATGCAGGAGGCAGCCTATCAATGATGCTCTCTCATCATTGATGTTTCTATATCTCTCTCTCCCTCTCCCTTCCTCTCTGAAATAAATAAAAATATTTTTAAGTCAAATTTAGCCAAATATCTGAAAGACCTTGAAATTAGATTTTTTTCTAGAAACCTTCATAGGAGGGCCCAGCCTGGCTAACACATTGATTTTGTATTTTGAGACCTAAAAGCAGAGAGTCCTTCCAACCCACTC